>NC_056690.1:9757500-10490000 GCF_018350215.1 Panthera leo | reverse complement strand
CTCCAGCCCCTGGGCAGTCTGGAGGCAGGGCGGGCACACTCCATCCACCAGTCACTGTGTCCCCAGCACAGAAGGAAGGGACCCAGAGGAAGAACGAGGTCAGAGTCAAGGGTGAGCGGTTTGTGGTGGGAGGGCGGTGCAGCTCTGGGGCTGGTCCATCGGGGAAGGGAGCAGGGAAGAAAGAGCTCTAACTTTCTCCAAGACTCTAGTGTTCTTGGTTTTTTGTTTTTTTTTTTTTACCCCTCTAGAAACTGCCAGCTCCTTCTGTGGAGGAGAGAAGGGGAATGGCTACACAGCGCCCCCTGGTGGCCCGTTTTGGGCCGTTGCTCTCCTGCTGGAAGGACTCCCAGGGAATTCATTTTACCTGTTTTTAATGTATTATTATTGCGGTAAAAATGCACACCATAACATTTATAATCAATCATTTCTAAATTTTTTAAATGTTTATTTCTGAGGGAGAGAGAGAGAGAGAGCAAGCATGAGCGGGAGAGGGGCAGAGAGAGAGAGAGAGGGAGATACAGAATCCAAAGCAGGCTCCAGGCTCCCAGCTGTCAGCACAGAGCCGGGCATGGGGCTCGAACCCACGAACCCCGAGATCATGACCTGAACCGAAGTCGGTTCGGGCCCTGGCAACCCCCACTATACTTCCTGTCTCCACGATTGTGACTGTTCTAGGCTATTTGTCCTTTCAAGACTGGCTTTTTATCACTTGGCATGATGTCCTCAAGGTTCATCCCCGTCGTAGCCTATGTCAAGCTTCCTTCCCTCTCAGGGCGGAAGAAGATTCCATCGTGTGTATACGTCGCCTTTGATGTATCGGTTGGGCCGTGGAGGGATCCTGGGGCAGCTTCTACCTCTGGGCCGTTGTGAATAAAGCTGCCCCGAGGGCAGGTGAGCCACTATCCCTGAGACCTGCTTTCAGTTCTTTCCAATATACACCCACAAGTGAACTTACTGGATCATTTGTGCTACGACTGAACTGTGCTCACCCCCCTCCCAGGTCATGTGTTGAATCTCTCACCCCCCAGGAGAACGTATTTGAGACGTGGCATACCTAAAAAGGGGGTACTCAAGGTTAAATGGGGCCATGGGGGTGGGATCCTCATCAGACAGGACTGGTGGACGTTTATACAAAAAGAGGAAGGAACAGGGGCGCCTGGGGGGGCTCAGTCGGTTAGTCGTCAAGACCCGCTCAGGTCCTGATCTCACAGTTCACGGGTTCGAGCCCTGCGTCGGGCTCTGTGCTGACAGCTGGGAGCCTGAAGCCTGCTTTGGATTCTGTGTCTCCCTCTCTCTCTGCCCCTCCCCTGCTCACGCTCTGTCTCTCTCTCTCTCTCTCTCTCTCTTTCTCAAAAATAAATAGGAACATTCCAAAACAGAGGAAGAAACAGGGTTCTGTTTCCTCCCCTGCCTTCAAGTGGAGGAAAGAACACGAGCGTACCCCGCGAGAAGGGGGCCATCTACAAACCAGGGGGAGACCCCTCGCCAGAACCCGGCCACGCCGGCACCCCAGTCTCAGACTTCCAGCCTCCAGGATGGTGAGATCAACGTCTGTCGTTTAAACCACCCAGCCTGTGGCATTTTCTTCTGGCGGCCTGGGCTGACCGATACGATATGGGGGTTCTGTCTTTAATTTTTCGGGGAGCTGCAGCTACACCCATTTCACATCCCCACCAACAGAGCACAAAGGTTCCCATTTCTCGACACTCTCACCAACAATGCTTGCTATTTTCTTTCGGTTTTTTCCTTTTTAAAAAAATAACTTTGTAAAAATGCTTATTTATTTATGGAGAGAGAGAACAGGGGAGGGGCAGAGAGAGAGAGGGAGAGAGAGAGAGAATCCCAAGCAGGCTCCCTGCGGTCAGCACCGAGCCCGATGTGGGGCTGGAACCCACAAACCGCGAGATCATGACCTGAGCCGAAATCAAGAGTCGGACACTTAACCGACTGAGCCACCCAGGCGTCCCAGGGGTTTTGTTTTTTTTTTTTGATAGTAGCCATCCTGGTGGGTGTTCCAGGGAATTGTTTCTCCCGACCCTTCAGTGAGGGCCTACTGTGTGCCCAGCACCGGGCTAAGTGCCTATGTCATTCTTGTCACGATCCAATCCTCACCGGACCCTGCTGGTGAAAGCGTTAGCGCTTGTCCACATTTACGGATGAGGACACCGCGGTTGGAAGGGACAAGTGACTGAGTGCTATCAGCCAGCAAATGCTAGGCACGTTGACGGTTCGAACTTGGGTCCGTGTGACTCTACAGCCCAGGGTCACGAGGACAGCTGGCGGTCACAGAGCATCACCCCTGTGTGGGCACCGCCCTCTGCTCCTCGCAGATGTTCCTACGAGAGAGGTGCTATCATTAGCCTCGTCTTCCAGATAAGGAAACTGAGGCGGAGAAAACTCAAGGGCTGCCTCAGGGCCACATGGCCACTAACTGGTCCAGCCGGGGTTTGAATCTAGTGGCCCCTCTTGCGGTGACATGAGCGCACAGAGCTTCGCGAGTCTCACCTACGAAAATCCAGATTTTCCCGAAGGAAACACGAGGGAGGCTCCGATGTTGAGTAGGAGAGGGACTGTAACTGAACCGAGGTGGCTTCTGGGCTTCCAGGAGCTGGTACTCTGGTCCTGGGTTCCCAAGGAAAGCCCAGGCCTTACATGAGATAAACCAGATTTGAACCTGTCTGCCTATCCCCCCCCATCTTTTCGGGGGGGGTTAACTTTTTATTTTAAATTCATTTGGGGCATACAGAGAAATTGTGAGGGATGTAATAAATTCTTGTATACCCTTCACCCAGATTCTTCAAATGTTAACATTTTACCATATTTGCCTTCCCCCCCTCTCCCCCCCCTTCAGCTGATTGGATCAGGCCCACCCTCATTATGGAGGGCAATCTGCTTAGTCAGTCTACTTATGTCAATGCTAATCACATCTAAAAACGCCTTCACAGCCACGTCTAGACTGGGGGATCCAAACATCTGGGCATCGTAGCTCCAGAAAACACAACCTCAGACAACAGTGTCCAGAGCAGGAGGGGAGAAAGAGGATTAAAAAACTCTTTTCCCAGCCCATCTCTCTCTTAATAAGAGGAAGACAGTCTTCCCAGAGTCCCTCAGCAGACTTCCCTTGCTGTTTAATTGGCCAAGCCTGGGTCACATGCCCACCTCCAGACCAGTCACTGGCAAGAGGGCACTGGCTTAGACCAATCAAGACGCATCCCCTGGGACTGGGTGGATGGTTTGGGGAGCAAGGAAGAAGGGGGAAGTGACTGCCGGGTGGGCAACCAACAATGTTGGCGGGTACTTAATGCTGTGAACTTCATCACGTACTTGGGGAGCGAACAACGGATGACGGCTGAACTTGGTAGAGGCAAGGGTCCCACAGAGGAAGACAAGCATGGAGAGGGCTGGCTTGGGTCTCCTCAGCGGGATTAGTTTTCCTGGCTTGCCCAGTGCCCTTGGTGGTTACCAGGATATCTGGAGGTCTCCACCTGGTCAGGGAGGCGGGGCGGCCCAGCTGCAGACGAGGAAGTGGCCGCCACCGGCTGTCGTCCTCTCTGGCGTGACAATCTGATTCTGACCCACGGCCGCCCCGCCTGGGCTCTGGCCAACCCGCTGGCACCTGGCCGGCCACCTGCTATTCATCTAGAAGCTGAGTCTGCAGGGGGAGACCATGGAAGACAGATCGGGAGACTTTCCCAGCACGGAAGTGGGGGTGGAAGGGGAGAGGAGAAGGGGGTTTTGACCCCAAAGCTACCAGCCAGAGAGAGAGAGGTCGAGGATACACCGAAATGGGGTGAAAAATCCGATTCTCATTTACAGGACACTTTCCTTTAGGTGTCCCCACCCCCCCCCCCCCCCCGCCCCTTCTCAAGAGCCCTGACCGCATCACAGGGTCCCTTCCACCGTGTAAGGTTGCAAATTCATAGATCGTGGGGATCAGGATGCGGACAACTTGGCCCCACTATTCAGCCTATCACCGTCACCCGGTGAGGAGTGGCGGAGACCTCTGAGCCCCCACGCTGCCCCCTTTTCCTTCCCAGCAGGGCCACCGCAGTTTCCGTCACTGACGGATCCCACGTGGCCTTGCTCACGCCAGCGGCAGCGTGTCCGTGGATCCCGCACTTGCCATCTTTAGGGGAGGGATGGGCCCGCGGGTCTCACAGTCTGGGGTCTGCGTTGAAGTCCTGGCTTCCACCCTTCCTCGCTGTGTGACCCGGGGCAAGTTACTGCACCTCTCTGTGCCTCTGTCTTCTCACCCGTAAAGTGAAAACACCTGTCCCATCGGTGGGGCGCGTGAGGACCAGGTGGCTGAATGAATGCAGGGTTCTCGGGACAATGTCTGGTTCACAGTAACTGCCGTAGGCGTTGGCCAGCTTTATGCACGCGGGCACTTACTCATTCAGTCACGAAAGCATGACCTCCTGTCACTCCCCGTCTGCCTCTGGGGTGGGCAAGTGTCAGGGTATTCAACCCCAGCTGCCACAACAGACAAACCTGGAATCACGGGGGCTGAACACACTCACGGCTTGCCTCTCGCTCACCTGAAGGCTGCTGAGGGCGCGCACCCCTCCTCCCTCCGTGGACAGCACGCGTCTTCCGTGCTGGGCGCGGTGCGGGGAAGAGAGACACCGGACAGCTTTCCTCCATCGTGACCGGCTCTCATCTTGGAAGCGACATGTGGCGGGGGGGGGGGGGGGGGTGGAGCCTGGGGAGGGACAGAGGAGGCACCTGATGCAGCCCGAGGGGACAGGAGGCTTCAGGGAGGAGGGGACTAGCAACCACAGCCTTGGACAGAGACGCGTCTGTGATGATCCCGGGCGTGGCCAGGGAGAAACCTTGTAGGGCGCCCAGGTTTCTTCAACTTTCAGGCTGGGATATGGAATCGAGGTTTCGTCTGGAGAAAGAAGGATGGGGCAGAAGTGGGGCGATTCGTTGAGGTTTGGTCGACCTGGAGACCCTGGCGACCGGGTCCACTGACCCCTTGAACTTGGATCGGAAAACACATCTTTACTCTCATTTACCGCTAACTGCAGTGTGGCGTTTCTGTCCGCTACGGGCGACATAGCACAGACGTAAGTATAGCGGGTTAAGACTGTGGCATCAGGGGAGATGGCAGATGGTTTATAGCACATTTCGCCTGTCGGAGCCACGTCAAAAAAATATCGCGTTTACTTATCACTACGTTCAAATCATGAGAGTCATGAGGCTAGAATCTTCACTTTAGCCAACAACGCCCGATGGTGGGGTGAATCGGCGGGGGGCCCTGGGAGCTGCAGCTGAGGGAATCTGCCGGGCTCTTGGGTGGCATTGGTGACCCCTGTGGGTGGGCGTCTTTCCCCGGGACCTGGGTCATTGTAGCTGCAGAGGCGGCCACCCGGCCCAGGTCGAGTGGGGGCTGCAGCCTGGGTTCAAAGCTCAGCTGGGAAGTGAGTTTGTTACCACTCGAGGAGAATTTTTGGCTTTTGATCACCCGTGGCCGTTGGAACCTTTGCTCTGTGAGAGCAGAGATCCACAGTGGTTCGCTAGCCCCCCAAAGCGGGGTTTTCAGGAGTTCCTGCGATCAAGGGGTTAAAAGCTTAACATCTGGAGGCAGACTGGCCCCGGGGTAACATCCCACCAGCCCACCTACTGGCTGCAGGCCCTTGGGCCAGGGAAGTGACTTCCCCGGGCCTCAGTTTCCTTGTTTTATTTTATTTTTTTTTAATTTTTTAAATGTTTATTTATTTATTTTGAGAGACAGAGACAGAGCATGAGCAGGGGAGCTGAGAGAGAGACACAGAATCCGAAACAGGCTCCAGGCTCCGAGCTGTCAGCACAGAGCCCGACGCGGGGCTCGAACTCCCAAACCGTGAGATCATGACCTGAGCCGAAGCCGGACGCTCAGCCGACTGAGCCACCCAGGCGCCCCGGGCCTCAGTTTCCTTATTTGTAAAATGGGAACGGCGGTATCCAGCCCAGAAGGCAGTGCTGAGGCCTTAGGGTGACAAGGCGCTTACCTCATTTCTTGGCCCGAGGGGAGCGGTGCTCAGTACATGGTGGCCGGTGGTTGAGAATGTCCTTTTCCCCGGGGGCCAGACAGAGCCAGCAGCAGGGTCCCTTCCCCTCCTGCCCTCTTTGCTCAGGCTTCATACTGCAGCAACGGAGCCTCCTTCTCCAGGCTCCTAAATCAAGCTGAGCGGTGAAACGAGTCTGGCCCATCAGCAGGGACATTTCCACTCAGAGCAGCTTTGAGATAGCGGGGTTTGCCGATGGCGTTTCTGCTTGGGCACTGGGCCTGTCTGGGCTGTTTACTGCAGGACGCCTGGAGGATGTGAGCAGGGAGCGGGGAGAAGGACGTGGAGCCTTGTGTTGCCTTCAGGAGCCCCGCAAAGGCAAGGGGAGGACGGCAGGGCTCCGGGAGTAGAGAGTCCCCACCTGTGGGGCCCTGGGTGTGAGCCTGAGAATGCCTCCTGGCCACGACCTGGGCGGGGGCCTCCGGCAAGAGAGCGGTTCTGAGCCTCGGTTTCCCCCTCTGTCGGACGGAGGGAAAGTAGGCAAGAGTCCAATGAAATGGCCAAGGAAGAGCTCCGTGCCAGGCACACAGAACACAGGAACGTTGGGCAGCTTCCTTAGCAGACAGGATGCACAGAGCTGAGCCCCGCGTGGCCTCGGCCGAATGCAGACTGGGGACGGGGGTGCGGTGCGGTGCGTTTGGTCCATTTGGCCTGCCTTGGCTAGGCCGCCCCCGCTGGCACCTGGGGGCCACCCACCTGCGTCTTCTTCTCTCTTCTGTACTTCCGGCCGCAACCCAAGATTCTCAGCAGCTGTTGGCCACCTGCTAGTTCCCAGCTACAGATGGGGCCGGCCGCGGGGGCCCCTCGCTCGGAACTGTACGTGGTTCAATGCTCTGATGTCCTAGTCTTGAAACTCTTCACGTGTTTTGGGCAAGGGGTCTTGCATTTTTATTTTGCGCCGGCCTCTGCAGATCATGAGGCTAAGGTGAGGCTAAGGTGACCGCTCACCACGAGCAGAGCTAAGGTGACCGTTCCTTTGAGTCCACGGCTTCTTCCGCTCTCCGTGTATTTACGATCTTTTCGGAGCAGAAGCTTCTAGATGGAAGAGCATTCGCCAGTGACTGGAGTCTTAAGGAATTAGTCTGTATTCAAATATGCCCCCAGGCCTAACACTAGGATGTAACCGTGTGTTCAGGCTTACATGTCTCTCTCTCTCTCTCTCTCTATTTTTTTTTTATCATTTTTTAAAATGTTTATTCATTTTTGAGAGACAGGGGCAGGGGGGTGGCAAGTGGGAGAGGGGCAGAGAGAGAGAGAGACACACAGAATCCGAAGCAGGCTCCAGGCTCTGAGCTGTCAGCCCAGAGCCCGACACGGGGCTCGAACTCACGGACCGCGAGATCATGACCTGAGCCGAAGTCGGACGCTCAACCGACTGAGCCACCCGGGCGCCCCCAGGCTTACCTGTCTCTAAGTGGGAGAGAATTTTATTGGGAACATGGAGGAAAGAACACTTGATCCTGCCTCTCTTTAAGAGTTGGCGATGAACTGGGACACAACGTGGGGCGCGTTAAATGTCACATAAGCTCGTCTTCATTCTTGTTTTTCAAGAGAGCCTCACAATCAGGCCTGTCCTCTCCTCCCCAATCAGTACGAGAGTTTGGGTTCTTGTTTCAAGGGGCTCCGTCGAAACGGTCTTTTTCCCAGTTGTGTTTGCATCTATTTATTATGTTCTCAGTGCGGGGAAAACAGACATTTCGGCCGCTTTCAAGTGCACAGCTACTCGTCGCGGCTCACACCATCCTCTGCAACCATCGCCTTGATTTCCAAAACGTTCTCGTCGTCCCGGACGTACGCTCTGGCCCCCTCAAGTTATAACCCTCCTCTGTGGCTTCCCCCCAGCTCCTGCCAACCCCGTATCTACTCCCTGTCTCCGAACTTGCCTTTTGTAGGTATTGCGCGTAAGTGAAACCGCGCCACGGTCGGCCTTCTGGCCTATTCTGGCTTCTCCCACCTGGCGGACTGTTTTCGAGGTCCGCCTGCCGACGTCGCACGGCCCCGCGCTTCCTTCCTCTTCCGGCTGACGACGATTCCTCTGCGTGGCGAGCCCACGGTGTGCTCATCGGTTTGTCTGTTGGTGGACACGTGGCTCGTTTCCACCTTTGGGCTGCCGGGAACCACGCTGCTGGGGATATTTCTGTGCGTGAAGCATCTGCCTGGATGCCCGTTGCCGATCCTTTGGGGTGTATGCCGAGGGGCGGAATCGCTGGGTCATGGGGTGATTCTGTGTGTCGCTTTTTGGAGAACGTGTCAAACGGTTTCCCCAGCGGCCGGGCCACGTTACAATCCTGCCAGCCGGTGCATGGTTTCCGGTTCTCCACATCCTCCCCTACGCGTGTGTTTTGTTTTTGTTTGTTTCCTTGGGTTTTTTTGTTTTGTTTTGTTTGTTTTTGTTTTTGTTTTTGTTTGTCTTAAAATTGTTTTTTGGGGGGGCGCCTCGGTGGCTCCGTCGGTTGAACGTCCAACTTCGGCTCGGGTCATGATCTCACAGTACGTAGGTTCAAGCCCCACGTCTGACTCTGCGCTGACAGCTCAGAGCCTGGAGCCCGCTTCGGATGCTGCGTCTCTGTCTCCCTCTGCCCCTCCCCCACCCGTGCTTTGTCTCTCTCTCTCTCTCAAAAATAAACGAAAACTTTTAATAAAAATAAATTGAAAAAATGAAATTGGGTTTTTGTCTTTTGTTGTTGAGTTGTTGAAGTTCTTTATATATTGTGGGTATGCAACCCTCACTGATAGGATTTGCGAATGTTTGCTTCCGTTCTGTGGGCAGCCCTTTCACTCTCTGATAGCGCCCTTTGATGCACGAAAATTTTTAAACGTACTGAAGTCCGACGTATCTATTTTTTCTTCGGTTGCTTCTGTTTGGGTGTCAC
The DNA here is from genome assembly GCF_018350215.1 of Panthera leo. Classification (NCBI taxonomy): domain Eukaryota; kingdom Metazoa; phylum Chordata; class Mammalia; order Carnivora; family Felidae; genus Panthera; species Panthera leo. The sequence continues at coordinate 10,481,077 of NC_056690.1, read as the reverse complement.
ATTTAAAGAAAACCATTGCAAAATACGAGATCGTGCATGCTTTCATCTGACAGCTTTATAGTTTTAGCTCCTAAAATCTGGGTCTTGGACCAGTTCTGTTAATTTTCGTCGATGGTATAAGATAAGGGCCCAGCTTCCTCGTGGTATGCATACATCTGGTTTGCTCAGCACCCTGTGCTGAAGGGACCGACTTCCACAGAATGACCTTGGCACCCTTCTTGAAACCACTGGACCAGGGACCTGAGGGCTTATTTCTGGGGTCTCAATTCTATTCTATTGGTCTGAATGTCTATTCTTAGGCAAATACCACACTGTTCTGATTACCGTAGCTTTGTGTCAAGTTTTGAAATCGGGAAATACGAATCCTCCAACTTTGTTCTTATTTTTAAAGATTCTTTGGGCTATTCTGGGTCCCTTGAAATGCCGTGTGAAGCTTAGGATGAGTTTTTCCCATTTCCGTAAAACGTACCATGAGGATTTTGATAGCGAGTGCTTTGAATCTGTATACTGCCTCGGGTAGTATTGTCATCTGAACAATGTATATATATTTTAAAAGGTGGCCTGTCTTTTTTTTTTTTTAAGTTTATTTATTTATTTTTGAGAGAGACGGCGAGAGAGCACAAACAGGGGAGGAGCAGAGAGAGGTGGGGACAAAGGATCCAAAGCAGGCTCTGTGCCGACAGCAGAGAGCCCGATGGGGGGCTCGAACCCACAGACTGTGAGATCATGACCTGAGCCAAAGTAGGATGCTTAACCGACTGAGCCACCCAGGCTCCCCTGTCTATTTTCTGAGAGAGAGAGAGTGTGAGCAAGGAGGGACAGAGAGAGAGAGAGAGAGAGAGAGAGAGAGAGAGAATCCCATGCAGGCTCCACGCTGTCAACACAGAGCCCCCCCTTCACCGGGCTCAAACTCGTAAACTGCGAGATCCTGACCTGAGCCAAAATCAAGAGTCGGACGCTTAACTGATGGCACCACCCAGGCGCCCCTGTCATCTGAACAGCATTCAGCCTCCCAATCCATGAATACAGTTCCAGCAGTGTTTTAGGATCTCCTGCATTAACCTTTTAATAGGGAATTCTTAAAAGTGGGAAAGCCGACCAGCCTCAAAGACTTGCATCCCTGTTGGTCACACTCGAGGTCAATGGCAAAGGCATGTTTCTTGCACAGAATGATTGCAGAAATAACTCAGCGGATTAATTCAGTAGCGTCCGTCCAGTGTACCCAGGCCTGTTTCGGAGCCATTGGTCGCCTTTCCCTTCTCTGCTCCTAGTGAGTAGTTAACGAACGGGATGTGGAAATAACATTGTTTAAAGAGGCCTTATTGCCTGGATCGCGGTTCAAAACGAACCTCCCTCCCCAGGCACTTTCACTGACTTTACGTAAAGCACACCTAACCGGTTCCTGGGACTTTCCTGCTTCCCGCCCGCGCGAGGTTAATTCTCCCGATCACCACACGATGGCAGCAAAGAGCAAAGGGTGCGGGAGCCGCGAAAGAAAAGGCGCGGGAGGAAGGAGAAGGAGGGGTGAGGGTGTGAGCGGGACCCCGGACGCCGCTCAGGGCGGATGGCGCCCCCCCGCCCCCGCCCCGAGTCCCACACCCTGCAGGCCTGCGATATTGACCGGGAGTGTGAAACCGCCCCGTGCAAGTGGGTTGACACGCTCCAAGTGAGATCACACAGACAACTGTAAGAAAACCAGTATTTTCCTTTCGCAGGGGGAGCGGAGGGAGCACGAAGAAATGAGGCGCACATAGCAAGCCGCTCTCCCTCCCCGCCCTGGTGCGGGAGCTCCCCCACATCTGGTGTGGAGGGCGGAGGAGGAAACCAGAGGGGTGCCTCTCCCACGTGACCTGCCTTCCGGGGCTGCAGGCTGGGCAGGTACAGCCCCCAGGGCGCCCGGTCCCCGGCTGCTTACCTGTCCGCCACCTGAGATGGCTTCGACCAAAACAAATTCCCGCAGATTCAGTGGCTTAAAGCCATGCGAGTTCATTATCTCACCGTCTGTAGGTCAGAAGGCCAGCAGGCCTGGCTGGTCTCTGCACTGGGTCTCCTAAGGCCGTGTCCCTACCTGCCGGAGAACCCGCTTCCAGACGCCCTCAGGTTGCCTGCTTGCAGGACTGAGGTCCCCGTTTCCTTGCCGGCTGTCAGCGGGGCTCACTGGCGGCATCTAGAGGCCCTCCGCCTTCGCTGACTCAGGATTCTGCATCTCCAAACCGGCCACAGTCACTCCTGTCCTGCTGCTGCTGCTTTAGCCGAATCGCTCCAACTTGGGTGGGAAAGGTGCTCTGCCTTTTATCTTTTGATTTGGAGAGAGATTGGGCAGGGGAAGGGCAGGGAGAGAGAGACTCCCAAGCAGGCTCCGTGCTCTCAGTGCAAGCCTGACCCGAGGCTGGAACCCGCAAACCGTGAGATCATGACCTGAACGGAAATCAAGAGTCAGACACTACGGGCACCTCAAGGCTCTGCTTGTAGGGGCTCCCGTGATGAGACTGGGCCCACCTGAGCACCCAGAAACCTCTCCTCCTCTCAAGACCCTTTACTCAGGCACATCTGCGGGGGCCCTTTTGGCAGGCCAGGTTATGTATTCACAGGCTCCAGGAAGGAGGGTGCGGACATCTTGGGGGGGCTCGTGTTCTGCCTGCCACACGCATGCTGGCTTTCCCAGGCCTCCCGTGGTTTGGGTGGGGTCTGCTCTTCCCTCTGTCAGAGCTCACAGTGGCCCCCGCTGGCTCTCCCATTATTCTGGCCATCGCCGTGGCCAGGCCTTGGGGAAGGGTCCCCTTGCCTGACCCCGCCACCCCCAGCCCGCATACGCTCTCACAACAACTGAGCCCTTCCCCTCCTCCTGGCCATGACTCCCTGCTCTGGCAGCTGGGACCTTGTCCCTCAGAACACGAGAGGTTCTCCCCTGGAAGCCCCATCCCGGTCCCACAGCGAAGGGAAAGGGAAGAGAGAGGCCTCAGATCCAGCACATCTCTGAGGAACTCCCTCCGAGGCACGCGTGCCTGGTTGGGTTACTGGAGTCCTCCTATTCTGCTCCCAGGGCTTCTCTCCCGGTCTACACCCCACTCTGGGCGGACCCAGGCTAGCTCTCACGGGTCTACACCCCACTCTGGGTGGATCTAGGCCAGCTCCCCCAGGGCAGCCCCAGCAAAGACAGAGAGTAAGTTTTCTTCATCTTCTCCTTGTATGAGATTCACCGCGGGCACTGATATCAAGAAACAGAACGAGAGTGATAAGTTTTACCTACTCCGACCCGACCAAGCTTAGCCGGAGAAGCCTCGGTTCAGAGCAGCTGAAACCCTCCGGCAGACAAGGCCCCAGACAGTCCTTTCATCCGCAAATTCTCCCCATTGGTGGCCTGACTTGTGGTCTGCCTTTCACACTCTTCCCAAACGCTTCCTGGGCCTCTGGCCATTTGCCCTGCTTGTCAACATCGCTTACTTCCTTTGGGGTAAGTGGGGGGCCTCGTTGCCCGGGAAACTGAGAGCGGATGATGGGCCTGGGATCTTGACCTTGCACTGGATTCTTGCTATGTTCTTGGCTCATTTCCCTTTCACTTGTTTTTTTTTAATTTTTAATGTTTATTTTTTAAGAGAGAGAGAGACAGAGAGACAGAGCACGAGCGGGGGAGGGGCAGAGAGGGAGACACAGAACCGGAAGCAGGTTCCAGGCTCCGAGCCGTCACCCCAGAGCCCCTGACGCAGGGCTCGAACTCACGAACCGCGAGATCGTGACCTGAGCCGAAGTCGGGCGCTTCACCGACTGAGCCACCCAGGCGTCCCCGTTAGTTGCCTATTTCTGAAAAAAGACTTGGTGCCCTCGTTCCTCCCAGTGCTGACCCATGGCCGTCGGTTTCTTGATGGTGACGAATGAATGCTCTCTTTGCTCTTAATGAACTTAAATGTCTGCTGAATGCTGAGAAGACATTGGCAGAAAAGGACCAGGGTGGTTCCTTCCTTTGGGACTCTGCGAGTCGCTTGCCTTATGGTTACAGGCCTTAATCCGCTCCATGCCGACCGCTTAGCCCGAGGTTGTCAATAGTTCTTCATCTTTATTTGAGGGATTTACGTGATGTACCTCTAGCTACGTCATAAGCTCTGTGAGGAATGCAGCAGGGTCTTATGGTCTCCTGTCTACGTCTCCAGTGCAAGTTCGGGCGTCTAGAAGGGTCTGGTAACTAGCTGTAGACTGCGTAGATGGGCACTCAGCGGTCGTTCTTTCTTCAACCTCGGTCATCGCTCGTTCCTTTGCCCTTGTCCTGGGACAAGAACGGTGGTATATCCCGACACCGGCTCACTGGCATGACCGTCCTGCGGGTCGGTCCAACTCTGACGTTACCTGGAGCTGGTGCAGACCCCATGGGGTAGAGGGCCAGGTCCCGGCAAGACCGCCCCCTCCTCAGATGCCAGCTGCAAGAGGCGGCCTCAGACTACTCGCGCTCCTGTCGGACTTGGCCACAAACTCAGGGCTTTCCCATGACCCCCTGTAGGTTCAATAACCTGCTAGAATGACTCACAGGACTCAGGGGGAACGCCAGACTTAAATCACCATCTTATTATAAAGGATACAGACGGACAGCCACAGGAAGTGAGGGCTGGAAGGGTCCCCAGTGCAGAAACTCCCTTCCCCACGGAGTCAGGATGCACCGTCTTCACCACACCCTGATATGTTCACCAACCAGGAAGCTTTCCAAGCCTTGTTGTCCAGAGTCTGGACTGGAAGTTTCATTACAGAGCCACGATTAATTAAATCGTTCGCCGTGTGCTTGAACTCAATCTCCAGCCCCCTCTCCTCTTGGGAGGTTGGGGGGGGGGGACGTGGCTGGGGGTTGCAACCCTCTAATCACATGCCTGGCATTTCTGGGGCATGGCCAGTCCTTCCCATGAAGCTGTTACCTAAGGGCCCAAACCTAGTTAGCATAAACTCAGGGATGGTTGGAAGGGGCTCCTTATGAATGGAAAAGACTCTCCTATCAGATAATTCCAAGGGGTTCTGAAGCTCTGTGCCAGGATCTGGGGACAAAGACTAGATACATTCCTTATTATATGACAGTTAGTATATGTGGTAGTAATAAATCTTTAAGTGGATGGATGAGGTTAAAACGCTTAGACATTCAAGTATCTCTGAAGCTAAAGCCAGAGCATAAAGCCTTTAGATTTGGCAAGAAGGCACTCATGGATGGGGGGAAATGTAGGCTCAGAAGGAAAAGACAACATGTATTATATTATACATGTAACGCATTATTATATTATATATATGTATTATATATGTAACGCAACAGTTATAATCCAAGCCTTTGGAGGGTTTAAAGGGCCAGAGAAGACATTGGCTCACTACTGGCTGGGGAGACCTTCAATTCAGCAGGTGCAGCAGGGGTGGAGGGAAACAGACAAGAGGCAGGCAATGTGGAGGAGCGTGAGAGCACGGTCATGGAATTATAGGAACCGAGCGGCCGGTGAAGGGCTTCCTTTTGGGAACACGGAGAGATCCCTGTGCTAAGGCCTGAAAGAAAAGGAAGGAGCGACTTGGAAAACATACAACGGTTGACAGAAATATGGCACCCATGAAACACAATGGCTGAGAGAAATATGGCGCCCACGAAGCTGGATGAGAGCAGGTATTTTTGTTAAGGCGGGTCACTTACAGAGCAAGAGTTCAGCAGGGTGACGCTATGAAGGACTGAGTGGTCTTGATTTCAAGAGGAGCCGAAGAAGCGAGAGACGGAGTGGTGGAGATTGCCAAGGATTGCGATTCTACGCAGCGAACTGGTTCTTTGAAAAGCAGCTGCCAGATGACCTCTAGAAGTTTCTTCTAGCATTAGCATTCCAGGATCCTAGGACTTCTGAGTGAGAACATCCACAACTTCCTGGAGTCTGCACTGTCTAGAAAGAAAGAAATACACGTGCGAGAATAACACATAGGCTAAGCCGTTACAAGCGTTGGTTAAAAAAGTCAGAAAAAAAAAGAAGGAAGTGTATCTGAGAAGGTCAGTATGCCCAGGGACAATTTTTGCGGACTGGCCGTAGTGGGGATCTTGATCACTGAAGCAAACTCCAGAGTTAGCTTCTAAAGCTGGGTTCTCACCCGGGGGGTGGGCATTTTGCTCCCCGCACGGCATGAGGCAAATGTCCAGAGACATTTTTAATTGTGGCGTCGAGTGGGTAGAGATCTGGCATGTAGCTCACTGTCCTACAATATACAGCCATGAGATGTGAGAGAATTTACTGGATGAGGCTTCTAATAAGATACCCTGAGTGGTTATTATCTTCCCTTTGGCTGTTCTTCCTGTTGGGATGGGACCTGCCACCTGCCGGTGCGGCACTAACAGAATTAAACTCGACAAATAAAGAGGGTGGAGCCTGAAAGAGCTGGTGATGCCCCAGGGGACATTTGGCAATGTCTGGAGACATTTTTGGTGGTCGCAATGGCGGGTGAGGCTACTGGCCTCTAGTGGGTAGAGATCAGGAATTCTGCTCAGCACCTTACACAGCCCAGGACAAGTCCCAGTGCCAAGAACCGTCGGACCCTTAAATGCCAACAGTGCCGTGGGGAGGAGACCCGCTCGTAGGAAAGCATCGTGGGGCTGCTGCATGAGCCCTGGATGCCCTGCCTTAGGATTTCTTGTAACGGGAAGGAAAAAGCCAAACTGTGTCAGCTCCTGTGTTGGGCTCTCTGTTACTTGTGGCCGAATGAATTCCAAGTTGCTATGGCAGGAGAAGCTCTTTGATTTAAGCTTGTCACAGGGTAATCTCTGGATGACACTCCCTTTAGATTATTCTTACTGGCACTTTCCACGATCGTACAGGATATCCAGTCCCATCTTTGAAGCAGAAAGAGGACAGCCATTCAGTAGCTTCTTTTGCCAGAAGATGCCAACACCATCGGTCCCCTCCACCTACGTCACCAGTGGGGTCAGCCGGGTCCAAGATCACGGGCCTGAAGAAGACGCAGGAGCATTACACGCATACTTTTTAAAACCAGTGGCCTCAGGGGTGCCTGGGTGGCTCAGTGGCCCAAGCGTCTGACTTTGGCTCAGGACGTTATCTCACGGTTCATGAGTTCAAGCCCCACTCTGTTCAAGGCTCTGTATTGACAGCTCAGAGCCTGGAGCCTGCTTGGGATTCTGTGTCTCCCTCTCTCACTGCCCCTCTCCTGCTTGCCCTCTTTCTCTCTCTCTCTCTCTCTCTCTCAAAACTAAATAAATATTTAAAAAATGTTTTTAAACCAGTGGCCTCAGAACGGGGGCCCCATTCTACTCTTAGCCGTAAAATAATGTGTCCTATGTTTTAGATGCCAGTAACTCAAATATTCTGAAATAGCTCAAAGTAATTTTCTAGAATTCAACTACATTTGTCGGAAGTGTTTTGAAAGGTGTCGCTTAGTATACACAGTATACACAGGATGGCATAATATACACATTTCCTTCACGTTAGGGCAGTTGAAAAATGACGCGGAATTGAATCAATTATAATGTCATGAGGGCCACACCCACAGGAGGCAGCCCATGGTATCTTGCTCTCTCCTTCTTCCCCTCTATTCCTTCTCAAAGCTTTTTTTTCTTTTCTTTCTTTTTGCGTCCTCTGTTTTTGTGCTCTGCTGGGGGCACTGAATGGATACACTAAGGTTCCCCGCTATTCTTGAAGGATAGCGGTCTTGTGGGGTACAGATCTGAAAGGGTAGGTAGAATCTGATGTAATAAAACTCCCTCTGGTAGAATGAATCGGCCATGAAGGAATGACAGCATTATTTCTCAGGGACGCATTTCTACTTCCACACCTCTAAGATCTGCTAACGAATCCATACTTTCCCTTCGACCTGGAAAGATGGACGCATCCCAGGCTCCTGGTACCTTGGTCCTTCCTTCTCTGCTCCTCCTGGATGACATTTTCTCCCATCCCCAAGGCCCGAGGAGTTTCTCCCCAGAGACTATGGCAAGTTCTGTTGGTCGGCGCCTTTCCACCCCCACCAAACTCCCTCTTCTGCTTCAAACATGGGGAATCACGAATCATGACCCCAGGGAGGAGAATCCGGGTCGCTGAAATAGCATTGGAGGGAGTCAGGTTAAGAAAAGGAAGGGGCAGGGGGCGCCTGGGTGGCTTAGTTGAGCGACCGACTTCGGCTCAGGTCATGATCTCACGGTTTGTGAGTTCGAGCCCCGCGTCAGGTTCTGTGCTGACAGCACAGAGCCCGGAGCCTGCTTCAGATTCTGTGCCTCCCTCTCTCTCTTCCCCTCCCCTGCTCATGCTTTGTCTCTCTCTCTCTCTGTCTCTTTCTCTCAAAAATAAAGATTTAAAAAAAAAAAGGAAGGGGCAGGGTTTGGAGCACCTGGTTCTCTGGATCTGGGTCAGTAGGAAGTTCCTCACGGTCTCATCCTCAAAGTTGTAATTGACCGTCCAGAAGACACAGAGCTGCTGGTAGTTTGTGACCAATTCCAGGACCGTCCGGAATCCCTCGGCGGTGTCGAAATTCTCTGCCCCGCTCCCGTGCTCCCAGGCGTAGATGGTGAGCAGCTCCAAGGTGTACTTCGGGGGCAGAGACCCCTTTTGCTTCAGTTTCCTTTCACACTGAGGGAAGAGGGGGACGTCAGACGATACTGGCGAGAGCAGGGAGGTGCAGTGAGCTCAGCCAGCCTGCCGGAGACCGCACGCTGATGACCGCTGGGGCCCCAGCAGGGCAACTGGGTCAGGAGCCGCAGGGCCCACGGGATGGTCTGGGGGAGGTCTGAGCAGGGTAGCTTTGCAGGGGCTCCCTCGGCAGCACACGCAGGTTTCCGCCTTGTGCTCCGACCATCTAGCACTCCCTGGAGTTGTAATACAGCTACCGTTGAGAAAACCCCTGCCGTGTGCTGGCTGTGGGGCCGGACATTCTACGGGTCATCCCTAACCCTCTGGCCACCCCACCAAGCAGGCACAGATGGACGTTTCTGATGAAGACAAGCGGGTGAGGGAGGGGAAGGGACTTGCTCAAGGTCACAGCGCAGCCTCAAGCCCTCTGAGCACCCCGGGGCTGGGGTGTGGCCATTTCTCTGAGCTTCTGGGATGGAAACCACGGGGCCCAGTGTCCGCCTCAGGCTTCAGGGAGCTGGACGCAGGCAGGAGGCGTCTCAGGAAAGAGCCGGCACTGTGCCGGAGGTCTGCTGTCATGGAAAATCTCGGACACTCCCTTGTGTGCGAGACAGGTGACGGAAGCGAAGGCAGGCTAACGGTTAGAGAAAATGCAGCCCCTGGTCTCGCCTGTCTTCCAAGGATGGCATCTGTGCCTCTTATGGGCGCGGAGCAGAAGGTCAGCCGTGCCGCTGACCTGTAGGCACGCAAATCCCAACTTCATCCGCCCTTTGTACGCAGAGTAACCTGGGGTCCTGCGGAGCTCTCTGGGTGTCAAAGCAAAGGTAACATAAACCACCCGCGGCAGTGTTGATGGGAGGGGGTGCTCCCTACCTCGCCCCACTTAATGGGGGTTGGTGACGGGACGCACAGAGACAGTCAGGATCAGTGGACAGATTCCCGAAAGTGGCTCAGCCCCCCAGCGTGGGAGAGCGTGGGCCCACAGAGCACTGGTTACGTACTGATGTGAAGGTCACAGAGCATGATGAAAACGATAACCAGATCGCTGGAATACGAGCAGTCGTACCTGTTTGTACCAATGCTTCACCAGACGAATTAAATCCTTCAGCTTGGTGGGTCGGAAGGCCACGAAGTTGCACTGCAGCTCCGTGAAACAGGTGGAAAATTCTCCCCCCTCGGCGTCTGAGGATTTATACAGGTCAATGAGCTCCGCGTAGACCTTGGGGCTGGGTATAGAGCCGGAGTTCAGCTGACCTAGCACGGGGGAGATATTGAGATTGCGCCTTCCCATGTGGATGCACAACATCACTCGTCATCAGGGAAACACAAATCAAAACCACAATGAGATACCACCTCACACCTGTCCGATGGCTAAAATTAACTCAGGAAACGACCGATGTTGGCGAGGATGCGGAGAAAGGGGGAACGCTTATGCGCTGCGGGTGGGAGTGCAAACGGGTGCAGCCGCTCTGGAAAACAGTGGGGAGGTTCCTCAAAAAGTTAAAAATAGAACTCCCCTACGACCCAGCAATTGCACGAGTAGGAATTTATCCAAGGGATACAGGTGTGCTGTTTCGAAGGGACGCGTGCACCCCCATATTTATCGCAGTCCTATCGACAATAGCCAAAGTATGGAAAGACCCCAAATACCCATCGACTGATGAATGGATAAAGAAGACAGGATATATATATTCTACTCGGCCATGAACAAGAATGAAATCTTGCCATTTGCCACAACATGGATGGAACTGGAGGGTATTATGCTGAGTGAAATACGTCAAAGAAAGACAGATATCCTATGATTTCACTCCTATGTGGAATGTGAGAAACTTAACAGAAGAACATAGGGCAAGGGAAGGAAAAATAAGATAAAGACAGAGAGGGAGGCAAACCATAAGAGACTCTTAAATACAGAGGACAAACTGAGGGTTGCTGGAGGGGGGTAGAGTGGGGGAGTGGGTTAAATGGGTGACAGGCATTAAGGAGGACACTTTTTGGGATGAGCACCGGGTGTCCTTTGTAAGAGATGAATCAGTGGGTTCTATTCCTGAAGCCAAGACTATACTGTATGTTAACTAACTTGAATTTAAGTTTTGTTTTTTTTTTTTTTTTAATTTTTTTTTTTTCAACGTTTTTTTTTATTTTATTTTTGGGACAGAGAGAGACAGAGCATGAACTGGGGAGGGGCAGAGAGAGAGGGAGACACAGAATTGGAAACAGGCTCCAGGCTCCGGGCCATCAGCCCAGAGCCCGACGCGGGGCTCGAACTCACGGACCGCGAGATCGTGACCTGGCTGAAGTCGGACACTTAACCGACCGCGCCACCCAGGCGCCCCTGAATTTAAGTTTTAAAAAGTAACCATTTTCAAACATTTTTCACCAATATAATTAATCCTGGGAAATGACTTGGAACTCTATTAGTATATTTGAATGACTGATGTCTAAGATACTGGGAGCATCTCCAGAGTAATGAGATATTTTTAAAAATTATACAGTCTATATGAATGCAGCTGCTATTACTAAAGTATTATCTAGAATTGCACTGTCCAATGTGGTTATATGCATCCAAATTAATTAAGGGGAAACAAAACTAAAAATTTAGTTCCTCAGTCCTACTGGCCACATTTCAAGCTCTCAGTAGGTATATAACATTCTCATCACCCCAGAAAGATCTTCCAGACTGAGCCGATGGGCAGTTTGCTAGCTATGGCCTGTAGGCCAAATCTGGCCCACTTCTTGTTTTTGAAAATAAAGTTTTATTGGAACGCTGCCATGCACTTTGTTAACGTCTTGTCCCTGACTGCTCTCAGGGTACAGTGGCAGAGTTGAGTAATTGTGACAGATACTGTATGGTCCTCAAAGCTGAAAATACTTGCCACCTTGCTTTCACTAAAACAAACAAAAAAAAAATTTAGCCAAACCCTAATCTATATTGTTATTTCCTCTCTAGAGACAATAAGAACCATTCGGAGGGAAGGTACCAGAGTCTTCTTGATTCTGATTTGAAGAATGTCTGAAATAGCCTTTCTTTTTTTTTCTTAAAAAATTTTTTTTGAGATTTATTTATTTTTGAGAGAGAGAGCATACGCAAGCTGGAGAGGGGCAGAGAGAGGGGGACAGAGGATCCAAAGCAGGCTCTATGCTGACAACAGCGAGCCCGATGTGGAGCTCAAACTCGCGAACTGTGAGATCGTGACCTGAGCCGAAGTTGGACGTTCAACCGACTGAGCCACCCAGGCGCCTCACCTTGGTTTCTGTTAATACAAAGTGATGTATCTGTCATTCATGAATTGGATTTCCAAAGTAGATTTTTTTCCTAAGATTGACGGCACTCAGATTTCTTGCCTTTGCTTCAGAATTCTTCCCACAGTCTGTTTGTTAATTTCCTTCACTAATACCTGAAGCGTTTTATCTATAAATGTGTACAGAACGCCTCTGTACCCCATTCTTTGATAGGTATTATGAGTCATACCGCAGGACCCATATAAGATGTGGGTGCTGGACATCCTCGGGATACTTAAGTGACCAAGGAGAATGAAAATGTCCATGGTGGGGAGGGGGGTGCTTGAGTGGCTCAGTCAGTTAAGCGTCCAACTTCGGCTCAGGTCACAATCTCACAGTTTGTGGGTTCGGGCCCCGCGTCGGGCTCTGTGCTGACAGCTCAGAGCCTGGAGCCTGCGCTCTCTCTCTTTCTCTCTCAAAATAAACATTAAAATTTTTTTTTAAAAAGAAAAGAAAAAAAAAAAAAGATGTCCACAGGGGTAAGGTGTTGTTGCGATGACTCCTGCTACCTGCTGGGGGCACTAGACCCGTGAGTCATCATCACTAAGTCACCTGGCTTTCCCTCCACCCGCCTGGCCCCATCACCCCAGACCCCATCGTCCTCCTCCAGAAGCTGAGGTCTGGGGGGTCTCACCTAGCGCATTAAATGCAGGCAGCACATCAAAGTCAACCCTTTCGTTGAGCACTCTGGATTTTAGAGAGAAGCTCAGCACCCTGGGAGCCTTCCATTTTGAAATCTCAAACTTCACTTCGAGCTTTTTCTCCTGCTGGCAGGCTTCTAGCTGTTTACGGATTTCCTTGATGATACTGCACCTCTCACTTTTTTGGGAGGTGTAGCTTTTAAGCGAGTCTGGGAACACCACGAGGTCGGCATCGGAGCCCGTCTTCAGAGCCGTGCCTTTGCCGGTCGACCCTCCCTAGTGAAGAAAGGCAAGCTGAGTTAGAGCATTTTCTAGACCCTGAGCCCCTTGCCCCCGTGGGCCGGTGCCAGTGAGGTTGCCAAGGGGGTAGTTCCAGGTTAGGGTCCAGTCAGGGCTGAGTTCAAAGCAGGATGTTCACCTTTTCCTGGGATAGTTTGGCTCCAAAGGTTTTCTCATGCCCTTCGATATACTTATTTGCACACAAACAACGGATGGGCTAGTTGCAAATTACCTGCTGCTCAAGTCAACTTTCTAGAGATGCCTCCTAAAGGGTATTTAGCTTTGTCTGGATTCCTGTGACCTGAGAGAAATCAAACTGGATGCAATCAGTACGCTAAAAGTTCTCGTTTGTTCCCTCATTCGTGTTTCCTCTGGGGATCTGGGGATCCCGGGATGAATATTCATGATTTAGGTACAAGGGTCTGCAAACTTTCTGTACGGGGTCAGATAGTTAAGTGTGGGGTATGTATGTCCCTGCCACACAGGCTTCTCCACTTCCTCCTCCCTCCTCCTCCTCTTCCTCCTCCCCTCCCTCCTCCTCTTCCTCCCTCCTTCCTCCTCCTCCTTCCTCCTCTTTTTCTTCCTCCTCTTTCCCTCCTCCCTCCTCTCCCTTCCTCCTCCTCCCTCCTCCTCCTCTTCCTCCTCCTCGTCCTCCCTCCTTTCTCCTCCTCCTCCCTCCTCTCTTTCTTCCTCCTCCTTCCCCCCTCCCTCCTCTCACTTCCTCCTCCTCCCTCGTCCTCCTCTTCCTCCTCCCCTCCCTCCTCCTCTTCCTCCCTCCTTCCTCCTCTTTTTCTTCCTCCTTCTTCCCCCTCCCTCCTCTCCCTTTCTCCTCCTCCCTCCTCCTCCTCTTCCTCCCTCCTTCCTCCTCCTCCTTCTCCTCCCTCCTCTTTTTCTTCCTCCTCCTTCCCCCTCACTCCTCTCCCTTCCTCCTCCTCTTCCTCCTCCCCTCCCTCCTCTTCTTCCTCCCTCCTTCTTCCCCCTCCCTCCTCCTCCTCTTCCTCCTCCCCTCCCTCCTCTTCTTCCTCCCTCCTTCCTCCTCCTCCCTCCTCTTTTTCTTCCTCCTCCTTCCCCCCTCCCTCCTCTCCCTTCCTCCTCCTCCCTCCTCCTCACTCCTTCTCCCTCCCTCCCTCCCTCCCCCTCCTCCTCTTCCTCCTTCCCTTTCTACTCTAACAACTCTGTAAAACTGTCAGTTCATTTTTTAGCTCCCTGGACCTGGTTTGGCCACCCCTGCACGAGGCAGCCTAGGCAGTATGCCGGCTCAGCCTATTTGGAAGGGCTCAGCCTGTAGGCACAGCTCTTTAGCTTATCGGCGTCTTTGAGGGCGAGTTGGAGAGAAGCCAGCTGCCTCACGGACAACCATCCCAGTGCACGTGTGGTGGGGTCTGCTCGGGGCACCAACCTCCACACTTGCTGCCCTGGTTGTCCCCAGAAAGTTCACCCGACATTTGCAGGGAAAACGTTTGTTTTACCCACGATTAGTAAATGCTCGGCAGCGGGTTAGGGGTAAGGGGAGGGTGTTCGGTTTCCTGTATCAGATGCTCGAGCCTGCTTCATTCACGCAACTGGTCTGCAGGTGTTGGCCTTGGCCGGCCTCTCCCGGGTCACAGCCCCCTCCTCACCTTCTCCAGGTGACACCTTCCTTCCCTGTCACCCAGCAGACAACACTTTCCAGCTCGCAACCAGCTTCAGGAAGAAGGAAAGCACCTTCCTGTGTGCCCATGGTTCTCTCTTCTTCTTTTTTAAAGTTTATTTTTGAGAGACAGAGTGCATGCAGGGGAGGGGCAGAGAGAGGGGTAGACACAGAATCTGAAGCAAGCCGCAGGCTCCGAGCCGTCAGCCCAGAGCCCGACGCGGGGCTCGAACTCACAGACCGCGAGATCGTGACCTGAGCTGAAGTCAGACGCTTAACCGACCGAGCCACCCAGGCGCCCTCCTATGTTCTTCTCCTTCAATGTGCCATCGTACCTTTTCTTATTTTCTGCCATTGTGTTAATGGGGATCTCGGGAAGGAAGGGAAGAACAGGCCTTGACAATTCTAACGTTGCCCATGAACTCAGCCTGTTTTCACCCTGATGAGCCTCTGTGAGACATCTGACTGACTCCACGTTTGGCTTATGGGATATTGGACCTGTCTCGGGGCAGCAAGCACCCAGGTCTGTCTGGCAGCATATGGGCGCTTCCCCGCTCCCTTCGGGTGGGACGGAGGGGGCGCCTGGGTGGCTCGGCTGGTTATCTGGTCGCTGACGCACAGACGGAGGGAAGCGTGTTAGCCCGTGGCCTTCGAGCCATGGACAAGAATGACCCAGTCTGCTGAATCTCTAGCTCAGTTGACAGGATGAATCAGACTCGGGTGGTCAAGGCAAGAAAGAGGTTACACTTCGGTTCAGCGTACACGGAGCTTGGGACCTGCCGGGGTTCGAATTGTAGCCCCCGCGCTGGGAAGGTGAGAACGTGACAGAAGAGGAGACCCACTGAGAAGGTGATGGGGAGGCAGGGGCAGGAGACGGGCAGGTACCCAAGAGCAGGGGCGGCCCAGGAAGCCCAACGGAGTGCTGTCAATGACGTATGCAGCGCACGGGCGCCCCCTACTGACAGCCAGCGTCCTAGGTGCCCACCTCCACGGCTTGCCTCCCGCGTCCCTTGCCCTCCAGCCGCTGGCAGGGCGGGCCTGCCCGGCTCCGGAACCGCTTCGCTCCCTGCCGGTCAGACCCCGTGGGAAAGAGGCCAGTACTCACCTTGACAGTTTTCTGAACTCTTGTAGCTGAATGTGGAAAGCAATTTTTTTGAAGGAATCTACAGATGATGTCAACAGCTGTCGCAATCTGGTCCAGGAAATTTCTGTTGGGCTGGAGAAAGTCCTTGATGAACTTATCCAGAAGGTGGCCCGGTGTCGCATACAGTGGTGCTGGCTGGGAATGGGGAAGAACGCTCAGTGCTTGCATCCACACACCCCAAGAACGTTCTGGAGAGTTTGGGGTGGCAGCCAGCCCCCAGCCCCTGGGGAGCTGCGTGCGGTGAGCTAAGAGCACGTCCTTCTCTGGCAGCAAACTCAGAGGGCTCAGTGGAAACAACAAATACAACACCGATGATGGGGATCACTGGGACGTAGCTAAAGGGGTAAAAAGTTAAACATTTGGGCGTCTACATAGACACAGGGGTTCCCTGAACCATTTCTGCAACTTTCTATACGTTTGAAAGTTTTCAGAATAAAAGCTGGGAGGGGGGGATGGTTTTTTAAAAGCTGTTTTAGGAAGCCGGGAAAATCGAGGTCGGAGAGCAAAGACCAGAGTCCAGTGAACGTCGGGACAAGGACTGGGCGTACGACATCCCTTCTGGATCCAGGCAGGGAGCTCCCCGTCTGCCGGGTCCTTCCTGTCCAGGGGCCCTGGAATTTGGGAATCTCACTTATATCCCAGTTCCTTGCTCAGGTGGCTCTCAACTTCCTGTGCCAAACGCAGTGGTAGGTTCATGCCTACCGGACTTTGGGTGTAAATCAGTCCCGCGTCTGTGAAATGTGGAATTTGGTTGGCCTCTAGCCGGCCTCATGGGCACCCCGTGACCCCCAGAAAACTGAGTGGATTCCGTGGCCTAGACTGACAACGTTCTCGTTGGACTGTCCTTCTCCGACGAGCTCTGAGAGCGCAGGGGCATCCCGTGTTGGTAGATGTGCTTCCCTCTGGGGGATGGGAGGGGAAGCCAGTGTGTCTGCCCCACAGTCGGCCGCTTGACCAGCTCTCCAGTTTCTGCCGGGGCGGCTGCCGTATATCTGCCTGGGGCTCCGCTCCGTTACGTCCTAAACGACCTAACCACCTGCTCTCTCACCTGCAGCCATCGATTGAGATCTCTAACCTGCAGGGGGGCCCAGGGGGGCTCCGTTGGTTAAGCATCTGACTTCGGCTCGGGTCACGATCTCACGGTTCGTGAGTTCGAGCCCCGCGTCGGGCTCTGTGCTGACCGCTCGGAGCCTGGAGCCTGCTTTGGATTCTGTGTCTGTGTCTCTCTCTGCCCCTCCCTGGCTCACGCTCTGTCTCTCTCTCTCTCAAAAGTGAATAAACATCAAAGGAAAAAGAAGAAGACAAGGAGGGAGACGCAGAGACAGGCTGTGAAGACACAGCAGAGGAGGCCGTGTGAAAATGAAGGCGGGGACGGGAGGCATAGGGCCACAGGCCCAGGAGCACCAGCAGCCACCAGGAGCTGGAAGAGGCAAGGAAGGACCCTCCTCTGGAGCCCTTCGGAGGGAGCACAGCCCTGCCCCCACCTTGACCTTGGACTTCTAGCCTCCAGATCTGTGAGAGAATGAATTTCTGCCGCTGTAAGCCCCTTTGTCACAGCAGCACGAGGACATCCACATGTGGTGCTCTTGGGGTCCGACTCCAGTCTGGGTGTCGGGCCGCCCTCCCTGCGGCGCGACGCGAGCTGCCTTTGCGAAGCCCCCTCACCAGAACATTCCACGACGGCCCAGGTGGCTCGTTCGGGCTGAGACACGACAACCAGATGTGAGCTTCCTTCTGCAGCATTTGCCAGCACGCCTTATCTTTGCCCACGTTGTTGGTCGGGTCGGCTGGGTCCAAGATGACCGGCCTAGGAATTCCGTTAGATGAAAAAAAAAATCAGTTGGGCTGCACGCAGAAGAAGAAACCCGTGTTGGGGAACGAGGCCTGGACGGGGCGTCCGGGAACCTGGACTCAAGTAGTCAAGCTTCCTCTCGTCTCCTGACGTGCTTCGTCTGAGAGTTTCGACCCTCAGCTCCTGCCGTCTCTGCTTGGCAGAGATGTTCTACGAATAACATAGTAAAACGGGGGCGCCCGGGTGGCTCAGTCCGTTAAGCGTCCGACTCTCAACTTCAGCTCAGGTCACGATCGATCTCACGGTCCGTGAGATCGAGCCCCGTGTTGGGCTCTGTGCCGGCAGCGAGGGAGCCTGCTTGGGATTCTCTCTCTCCCTCTCTCTGCCCCTCCCCTGCTCATGCCCACACACACACACTGTCTCTCAATAAACAAATAAACTTTAAAAAATAACATAATAAAGGGGTTAGTCCCTTCCTTCTATACGGGAACCCCCTCTTGAGCGTTTGTTTTGGGGACAAGACAAAATAGGACGATGGTTTGGAATGCGAAAAAACGTTGGTCAGGCTCCCCCTTTCGGACAGACCCCGCTTTGCCTCCCTACCCACCGCCGCCGGCATTCTTCTGGTGCATCTTTGGCCGGGAAGAATGGGGCTGAGCCCTCACTCTAAAGGGCACAGCCTGACGTGCAGGCCAACAGGCAGAGAGAGAGGGTGGAGGCACGCTTGGTACCTTGATGACCGGAGCTGGCTCAGCAGAATGTTCCGGACCGTGTCATTCTCAAAGTTGTAGTTGACGACCCAGTAGACACACAGCTGCTCCTGCTGTTTGATTAGCCCCAGGACGGTTCTGAGGCCTTCCACGATGTCAAAGTTTTCTGCTCCGCACCCCTGTTCCCAGGCGTAGACTGTCAGCAACTCCAGAGCATATACATGGGCAGCGGGGGTGACTCTTTCAGCTTCGCCTGGCACTGTGGGAGAAGAGAGGGGGCAGTGGCTCATCTGGGGATCCAGGCCCCCCATGCTGGGGGCCTGAAATCAAGGAGTCGAACATCTATGGGAAGTCGCCATCCCCCCCAGTGACGAACATGACGCCATGCCTAAAATGTGGTGGAGGGACAGTGTCACGTCCTGGCAAGGATAAGGGACACCTGAAGCTGTCATACGTTGCCGATGCGGGTGTCATTAGGTACAGCCATTTGGGAAAACTCACGTTGGCCATGCTTACTAAAGTGAAATGTGTATGTTATTACATACGTATTTAATATTATATAACGTTACGTATTGCATATGATATACTTATGTAATGCTATGTGTTTTATATACTATGTAATAATATATAATATAGCCTACGTATGTGTTTATTATATACACACACACGTACATCTACAAATACGTCGTGTGTACGTGTATCTATCTACACATACGTATCCATACATATAGCTTATACCCTGTGTGTTTATTCAAGAGAAATGAGTGCTGAAACTCACGAAAAGACGTGCAAGGGACCATCTGTGGCAACCTGATTCATAATAGCCCCGATGTGGACGCGGCCCAAACGCCCACTAGCTGGGCGGATACAAGCGCTGTGGACCAAGAGAACAGAATCCCACGAGACGGCGAGCGAGCGCGAGTATAGGCAACCGCGGAGACGAACCTCTCGGGCATCACGTCGACCCCAAAGTGGCAGACACAGAGCGCCCGTGGTGCCATTCCATTGATATCAAGCTCAAAAAAGAGCCCAACTGATTTGTGGGGACGGACGTCAGGACGGTGGCCGTTTTGGGGGGGGGGCATTCACTGGGAGAGGGCTTCAAGCGGCTGCTGGGACGCAGGGAACGCGTCCTATGTCGATCTGGATGCTGCTTACGGGGACATAAAGACGCAGTGGGCTGTATACCTGGGGGTCCTACTTCGCTGGACGGGAGTGCTCTCGCTTGAAAGGAAACGGATGCCGGCAGTAGATGACATAATTGGAAAGTTACCTGTTGGTACCAGTACTTTACCAAGAGGATCAAATCTGTCAGTTTTCTGGGACGGTTGTGAAAAAACTTCTGCTGGAGTTCTGTGAAGCAGAAGGAGAATTCGCCGGGGAGGGCTTTTGTCATATCCAGGGCTCTTTTGAGCTCTCGGTAGATCTGGGGGCTGGGCTTCTCACTTAAGCCTGGAGCGACAGAGAAGCACAGACCTTCCGGTGTTCAGGGAGCCAACCGCGGGGTCTGTCGTGAATCGACAGCACACGTCCGTCGCCTCATCTGTAAGGGAACTGGTGTGTTCCCCCCAAAAGGCGAGGGGCGGCTTGCCTCGCTAGGTAACAAAACGTGGTCTAGCATTCACCGTCGTGAAAACCGCTGGCCCAAGACAAGGTCAGCAGAAACAGAGGGATCGAAAGCACGGTTATAAGTGAGGAAGGGAGAATTCCAAACTAGCAGGGAACGACGGCTTCTTTAACAAGTGCTCTTGGAGCCGCTGGCATTCACCTGGAAGAAAAGAGGGTTCCTGTATCGCAGACAATATATTCTGCTGTTGAGCCCGGCCAGGGAATGTTCTGTTTCAGAGAGCCAAGCGTGCGGGGACTCTGAGGAGGCAGGCGAGGTGAAGGCAGGGTACTGGAGGCTGGGGTCAGAGGCCAACAGGCAGGCACACTCCCCTCAGAAGCAGATCCCATGATGCCAGAGAGTGGCTCTCAAACCAGCCGGAATTCTGCCGCACAGCTTCTCTGGAATAGGGCCCAGGAGCCTCCTGAGTCAATGAATATGGTCTCTCGATCCCCAATTAGCTCTGCGGGAGGTCTGCAGTAGAGACAGCTCCAGACTCTGGTTTTTTTTTGTTTTTAACTAAGTTTCAGGCGATTCTGACACCCACTGAAGTTTGAGAACCGCTGGTGTGGGGTGAGGAAGGAAACGCAGTGGGAGGGGAATGTCAGTAGGTCCCAGGATTTCCTCAGGGTCTCCACTCTTGCTACATCGAGCCCTACTGTTTACAAGCACTTTGTACAAACACGTAAACAAGGGGAGCCAGTAGCCAGCTTGTTCCTTTCATTCGCTCTGACAGATAGTTACTGACTTCCTACTTTTAGCCACACGTGGTTCGGGGCTCTTGGCACCCGAGGGGGTCAAGGGAGAGAGCATTCTAGGCTCCTCGATGATGGCAATAATGTAGCTGACACTCGCTGAGCGCCTACTCTATGCCAGACACAGTTTAAGCCCTTTCAGGTAGCGGGAAATATGCCAGGGCCACAAAAGTCCACGTGGTTGGTGCGATTAACCACTAACTTAACAGGTGAGGAAACGCAAACACTAGGAAGGCACGTAAGAGGAAGAGTCCGCCTTTGGGTTCGAAACCCTGGGGAGACAGCCGTGGAGCCGGACAGCAGTGGAAGTTGGCCTGGAGCTGGTGTGCAGAACAGGCCACGTTAGTTGGGCAACTATTTAGCAAAGAAAGGAATTTAAGAATTCACCCCTAAGTTACTTTTCTCAGAAAGCAATCATGGTTTCCTTTCCCAAAAGGATCTCGGTTTGCAAGATGTAAGTCTAGCGCCATCTGGTGGCAGCCTCTGGACACCACATACAAGGAAGAGCGTATTTCTCGTTTTCACACCATCCTTGCAGGTTGGGGTGAACCCAGCAGAGGGCGCTCTGGCCCAGTCCCCAGCCACCATGCTCTGAACAAGAGGAGAGCAGAGGATTTCCTAAGAATTCTGAGTTACACTGGGTCTCTTCACGACTGCAGCCCTTGTTTGAGGTAGGCACGTCCTCTCAACTCTTGCCATCCTATAAAGGCCCCGTAAACTAGCCATTTCTAGTCTGATCTTATAGTTGGCAAAAATGGGTAAGGGGTGGGACCTGGATAGGAACTGAGAGCTGCCTACCTTCCAAATATTTTTCTCTAACTTGGTTGCCTTTCTGTGAATATGAGTCACCGAAGTGTGTGTGTGTGTGTGTGTGTCCATCCTAAAAGCATCCTGGCTTGGGGTTTAGAAGATCTGGGCGTTTATTCTAGTTCTGTCAGTAACTGGCTGTGTGTCCCTGGGACATTCCTTTCCTTCGGTTTTCCTATTTGCTTAAAGAGGGTTTAATTTCAGCTGTGGCATTTAAGTTTGTGATTATACGTACCTGTGCTTGAGACTAAGTGGAAACCATGCTGAGCTTTTTCTTTCCTTCCTTCTTTCCCTTCTTTCCTTCCATTCATCCATCCAATCTATCATCCATCCATTTGTCCATCTGTCCATCCATCCGTCCATCTGCCTGTACATCTATCCATCCATTCATCCATCCCATCTATTATCCATCCGTCTGTCCATCTGTCCATCTGCCTGTACATCTATCCATCCATTCATCCATCCATCCCATCTATTATCCATCCATCTGTCCATCTGTCCATCTGCCTGTACATCTATCCATCCATTCATCCATCCATCCATCCATCCATCCCATCTATTATCCATCCATCTGTCTGTCCATCTGTCCATATGCCTGTACATCTATTCACCCATTCATCCATCCATTCACCCATCCATCCATCCATCCATCCATCCAATCTATCATCCATCCATCCGTACGTCCATCTGTTCATCCATCCATCCATCCATATGCCTGTACCTCTATTCACCCATCCATCCATCCATCCATCCAACCAACCAACCAACCAACCATCCATTCATCCAACCAGTTGCCTTTGCCTCGATGTTGACCTGGTCAGAAAGCAGACTCCAAATGCTGCCCCAGCTGAACTTTTCCCAGATGTTTGCCCCGTCCTCTCCTCTAACCAACATTTACTCCACCCAAATCCCCAAGCATGGTTGTGCAGACCAGCAGCATGGCCCTGGTTAGAAATACAGAGTCCTGGGTCCTGCCCCAATCTCTTGAATCAGAACCTGCATTTTTCACAAGGTTCCCTGCTGATTTGTGCGCTTGTCACGGTTTGAGAAACTCTGCTCTAGATTCTAGAGTCCAGGACATTCTCTCCAAACTCAATTAGGAGATGGGGGCGGGGGGGGGGCGTTCTAGAGAAGAGAGGAAGCCTAGGGCAGGAGGGACCTCCTCTCTTGAAGGTATGTGGTCCCCCACTTTGGAGCATACCAGTGGTATCTATCTCATCCCCAGCCTAGAGGACCCACATGGCTGTCTGCCACCCCTTTCTTTGGCTTTGCTTTCTCAACACACCCCTCCTGACCAGTGCCCTCCATACCCAGGAGCACTCACCCAGAGCGTTGTAAGCAGGGAGGACCTTAAAAGTGATGCTCTGCCATTTTGTGGACAGCTGGAAGATGAGCCTACCATGGAGCTTCTGGATCTCCATTCTGGCCTCCAGCTTCATTGTGAGCTGACAGGTTTTCAGCCCCTGCCAGATCTTGCTGAGCATTTCATCTTGGCTTTTTTTCTGATCCTGAAACTGCTCAAGGTCACTCACAAAGATGACAATCGTACCATCGGAGTTGCCCCTCAACACCGTTTTCCTGCCATAGGAACCACCCTGCCAATGATGGAGAAGCAGACGTGAGAATCTGGACCCTTTGGCGTCACAGGGCGCCCCCGTAGGCGATGACACTTCTCAAATCAAGCAAAAGCCACAAATGTCACCATAGTCCTAAAATTGAGTGGCTGGCCACCATCTGACCACCCGAAGACCTGAATAGGATGCTCACAGCGGCACTTTTCACACGAGCCTCTGACTGGAGGCCGTTCAAACGGCCATTGACGATAGAACGAACCAATGTGATGTATTCGCACCTTGGAATACTGTTCAGCAACGAAATGATAAACACATGCCTACAGACAACATCAGTTTTGTAAACAGGATGGGTCAAAGAAGCCACACGCTAAAGCCCCACCGTGCGTGATTTCATTTATATCAGGCAACCTGATACAGAGGAGGGTCGGGGGGTAGGTGTAGGTTACACAGGTTATGTTGTTTGTGGCAGTCCACCGGACTGGGCACTCAGCTCTGTGCACTTTGGTTTTCTTACATTTTATGTTAATTAGAAAAAAAGTTAACAACACCGAGAGGCAGGATGCATAGCGGTTCAGGGGGCATGCTCCCGGGGCGCCTGGGTGGCTCAGTCGGTTAAGCGTCCGACTTCGGCTCAGGTCATGATCTCATGGCTTGTGGGTTTGAGCCCCGCGTCGGGCTCTGTGCTGACCGCTCAGAGCCTGGGGCCTGCTTCAAATTCTGTGTCTCCCTCGCTCTCTCTCTCTCTCTGCCCCTCCCCCTCTCATACTCTGTCTCTCTCTCAAAGTCTCAGAGTCTCTCTCTCAAAAGTAAACATTAAAAGAAAGTTGAAAAACAGACTGAGATTTAAAAAAAAAAGGTTCATGCTCCCAACACTATCTGGGCTTAAAGTCCAGCTTTGCCTCCAGCTAGTAAATAACTTCCTCGTGCCTCAGTTTCCTCATCTGGGCCAGGGCGAAAGGACACCGAGTGTCCAGGTATCTTTCCTGCTGGGGCTGTTGGGCATGCGTAAGGCAGAGGCCAGAAATCACTGTGACTGAAGAGAAGCGGGGCTCCAGGGCTAGTGAGCGTGAGGGGGTTGCTGGGGGATCTCTAACTCCCTCCCACCCTAGGGTCCCAGCACCTTCCCAGCACCTCTTCCTCCCCAGAGGCCCGGAATCTCCAGCCTCAGCCCTGGGATTTACGCCCATAGCACCAAACATTTCTACCCGCTGAGAGACGCCCCCTGTTGCCCTTGAGAAACCACAGAGCCACCTTCGGGTAGCTTTACCGAACTCAACCGGCCTCTGTTTACTCCTCTGTAACATGGGGAGGATAGAAACGATAACAGTGGGTAATCACAGCTCGTTTATTGACCACCAACTATGTACCAGACCCTGTACTAAGAACATTATATACTTAAGCCTCATTACAGTTTGAGGTGCGTATTATTCCTCTCCCATTTTACAGATTCAGAGACTGAAACAGAGAGGTTAAGCAACCTGCTGCGGGGCGCGCAGGAGTAAAGGCAGAGCTGGACTGTAAAGCTGTGCCCCTAGGCGCCACACCTTATCCATCACCCCCACTCGAGGGCGCAGAGGACAAGGCGAAGCCCGCCTCACCCAAGGCCTGTCACCCAGAAGATGCTCAGCCCCATGTCTCTCTTCCTTCCGGTGGCCACGGCACCTCCTGGCTCCCAGAAGCCCTGACCCCAGCCTTCCACTCACTTTAGCCACACATATCACTTCGGGGATCTGCCTGGTGTCCTCTAGGAAGGCACAGATGGCGTTCACCGTGTCATCGATCTGTTTCTGACATTCTCCATAGGGCCTCAGGGAGTTCTGAATCAACTCCTCCAGCTTCTCCGGCTCCACGAAGTACAGATGCGACCCCCAGATGCCCATCGCTCCCGCCGGCTGCTAACCGTAGATCTCAGATCAGCAGAGAGGAGAATGCGCCACTCCCTTGCCTAGAGCCAGGAAACGGCAAAACACCGGAAGAGAGTCTAGAAACCGAAACTCACAGGGTGAGTTTTCCAGCTGACTTCCTCAATCCAGATTTCTGCCCACCCCCACAGTGTGGACGTCGGCCGGCGGGCTCCTCGGGAGGCAACCCTGTGGTCAAACAGGCAGACTGATACGTGCTACGTCATCTGCCCGATTTGTGCCTCAGTTTCCCCATCTGTGAAATGGCGATGACAACGGTACCTCTCCGGTAGGGTTCGTGTTAGAATGGGTGGCCACTTGGCAAATGCTGTTTGAGAAGCTGTTAAGGAAATACTACTTTACAGGTGATAGAGGTCATCCTTGGAGGCTCTTTTCCTTTTCCCCTTGTTAAAAAACAAAATTCAATGCTTGTAAATTTGAAGAGCGAATTGGCTTTATGAAGTGATTCACACATTGGGCAGTATCCCACCTAGCAAGTACAAAGAGCTCCCGGGGTTGTGCTCAATGGAAGGTTTTTCTAGGAAGGAGGGCGGGCAAGAAGCTTGAGCAGGAAACGAAAGGACTGTCTCAGGCCAGGACATCTGCTTCGGGCAAAGAGACCGGGCTGGCAGGGTGTTTATCCTGCAGATGATGTCACCAGCGCTGATCGGGAAATTTCAGACTGACTTTTCAAAGGTCACATTCCTAGTATAGGTTAAAAGTTTAATTCAGTCTTGGTTTGCTGTCACGGGGTGGGGGGGGGGGGGCAAGTGACTCCATCTGGGGCTTGGGTTTTCCTTTTTAACACCTTTGTCTCCATGGCCTGGGAAGTCAGAGTCAACGAGGGCAGCAAGGAGAAAGAGACCCAGAGAGGGGATTTATTTGCTCAGGGACACACAGCAAGGCAAGGGCTGAGCCAGAGTCAGGTTTTAGTTCTACCACTGGGCACATTCCAGAGTGTTCAGCAGGCATATGCATGTGGATACCTGTAGGTCCTCAGCAGGTATGTCCCCGGCCGAGCAAGGATGGGACACCGGCCCAGGAGTGCAGAGGCCAGGGGGAAGACAGACGCACAACTCCATCCAGAGCTGTGCAAAATGAAAACCCCAGAGGGCTCCCACTGGCTGCCTCTGTCTAGCAATAATAACTCATACAGAAGGCAAAAAAAAAAAAAAAAAAAAGTCCCTGAGATGGGGAAAGAACGGGGCCCTTCTCTGCTGTGATGATTAGCTTCGTAGGTCAACCTGGCTGGGCCATGGTACACAGATACTCGGTCAAACGTTATTCTAGATCTTTCTGTGAAGGCTTTTTTTTTTTTTTTTTTTTTTAAGATGAGATTAACATTTCAATTAGTAGACTCTCAATAAAGCAGAATACTCTTCCTAGCACGGGTGGGCCTCATCCAATCAGTTGAAGGTCTTAATAGGAAAAAGGGCCGACCTTTCCTTAGGAAGAAAGAATACCACCAGCAGATGGCCTTCAGACTCAAGCTCCAATATCAGCTTTTTTTTTCCGGGTCTCCAGCCTCTCAGCTTACCCTACAGACTTTGGACCTGCTAGCCTCCACAAATAGCATGAGCCAATTCCCTACTTGGATCTATCTATCCTATGGGTTCTGTTTCTCTGGAGAATCTTAACTACTGCACCTGCCCAATAAGGGTCTTTCCTCGTCCTTATGACTGTTCCTACCACATCTAGAGGTAGGCTGGCCAGGGGTCAGAAGGCTCCTTCTCTAGATGAGAACACGAGGGCTCAGTGCGAAGGTTCACACAGCTCGTAGTTTGTCTGGATCGGTTCTACCTCCGAATGACCTGATTCCAAAGTCCCTGCTTTAGGATTGTTTTTAAAACATTGCATTTTGCAATAACTCGGAACACTTTGCATTTGCAATAACTCGGAGAAAATGTGAGAGATGAGGACAAAGGAACTCATTGCATTTGCAATAACTCAGAGAAAATGTGCGAGATGAGGACAAATGAATCCCCATACCCTTCCCCCAGAGTATTTTACCACATTGGTTCTTTATTCTCTGCATGGGCATCCCACCGTATAATTAGTACGGTATTGCCATTTGAGGTCATGTTGAAGACATTAGTCTCCTTTACTCCTTTTTTTTTTTTTTTAAATAGACTTTACATTTTAAAGCAGAATTAAGCAGAAAGCCCAGAGATTTCCCAGATACCCCCTGCCCTCCCATGCACAGCCTCCTCCATTAGCAACATTCCCCTCCCCCACCCCTGCCTCCAAGACTGTAGCATTTGTTGGAACTGATGATCCTACGTTGACATGACCTAATCATCCAGACCCCTTTCCTCTTAAATACTCCAATATGTATCCTCTAAGAACACGGATGTCTTGTTACATAAACACAAAGCAATAACGTGATTTAGAATTTTCACATTGATATAATGCTATCATTTCTTATAGCACATATAATGAATAGATTCTTATATTCAGATTTTTAAATTTTTTTTTAACGTTTATTTATTTTGAAAGACAGAGCATGAGCGGGGGAGGGGCAGAGAGAGAGGGAGACACAGAATCCAAAGCAGGCTCCAGGCTCCGAGCTGTCAGCACAGAGCCCGATGCGGGGCTCGAACCCATGAACCGTGAGATCCTGACCTGAGCCAAAGTTGGACACTTAACCAACTGAGCCACCCAGACGTCCCTGAATTATACACTTTAAAAGTTATAATTCATGGCATGTGAATTATATATCATATTTTTAACTTAAAAAAGTTAAGTTAAATTGAAAATATAGCCCGCCCCCCCCCCCCCCCACTTTCTTTGGACTCCTACATTGGATGGGGCCCATTTCTTGACTGGGTCCTCATTTTCCTCTGCCTCCAGGAGATGGAACCCCTTTGTGTGTTACCCAGGAGGCCCTCTGGCTCTTGGTTTAGCTTTTAATTGCTGACTGATCACATTTAGCTTTTTGTTATTTTCGTCCCCTTAGGCTGTGGTTTCCTAGTAAGTTTGTTTGTTTTTTTTTCATGTTTATTTCTGAAAGCATGCCAGTGGGGGAGGGTCAGAGAGAGAGGGGCACAGAGGATCAGAAGCGGGCTCATTGCGACAGCCACAGCCGATTGCCCCATGCAGGGCTGGAACTCAGGAACCTGTGAGGTCATGACCTGAGCTGAAGTCAGATGCTTAACTGACACTAGTAAGTTCTAATGTTGGTTGGGGCTAATCCCCCCTCCGAGCTCTTTTTTTCTGCATTTTCCAAGCTTTCCTTGCACACATGTGTGTCCATAGAACTTTAGTATCAATTCGTCTCTTCCAGAGAAAAGTGCACGTGGACATTTTTGTGGTTATCCTTGTTGCATCCACACGACTCCTGAAACAGAATGCGACGGGCACCAGTGACAGTCACCACAAGGTTTATTGCAACGAGAGGCAAGGCTGACCGATCGGGACCAACACTTTTGATCAGAGTGCGGCCTTGAACAGCCGGGGTACAGAGTTTTTATAGCCGACCACATCGTTTTATCATCACCTGGGAACAGAACAAGGAAATAGTTCCCAGATGAGGTGGAAACAGTTCCCGGATGGGGTGATTATTCTAGACTTTCTGCCGTTAAGTCCAGTTGATCTCCTTGACCCTGCCTCCGATGCTCTTTTCTTTGAACTTTTGTTTCCTTAATTGGTGAGGCCTAATTTACAAGAGTAAAGCAAGGCTGCTATCTCTTAACCTTCAGGTCAAAACAAAGCTGTTGTTTCTCAAGCTATAGGTTAGCCCTACACCACAATTTAACCCTTACATCCTTAGGGTCACTGCATGTAAGAAATCAACTTAAAATCGCCACCTATTAAGGGTGTGGCTAGATCAGGAAGCCCTCAAACGGGACAGTGGGGCTATGATGCCAATACCAGAGTGGCCGTTGTCAAGGACGCAGGAGCCAGAATAGAATAAATCCGTGCCCCGCCCCTCAGGTCAGCCCGGACCAGGTGACAGGTCCTTCTCACCTCCAACCTACTGGAGCTACCCCATTTCTCACCATCTCACAATTATCCTAATTCAAGAGCCATTTTGGGGGGTGTGGGGTGCATAGAGTCCGCGTCATGACGATGGGAGTTATCGAGTTGAGACCCTGCTGCTGGTCCCACCTGGGCCAAGAACCACCAGCTTGCAACGCCCAGGCCAGGTCCCCACCTGCTGCTGGACACGTGGTGGGACGGGTCTCTGCTGCCCACCGGTGTCAGCTCTGAGCTCCTGGAGCCTCACCAACGCAAAAGGTGTACCTTGGGGTCCTGCGAACCCCGGCCCCAGCTTCACAGTCAGTGAAGTGAGTTTAAGAAGGCTTTATTAACACCACGTGCCCTCAGTAGCAGTCCCAGCTGCCAGAGCGAGTGGCACAGGGATGGGAGGCACCCACGCGGCCCCGGAATCCGGGGGCTCTGCCCCCGAGCCTCGGCCGCTGTGGCCCCAGGGGGAGCAGAGGGCCTCCTCTCTGGCACTTTCTAAGAATGGCACGGACAGGGGAAGGCTCTTCCCCACCCCCGGTCTGCATCCCCGCCAGGGTGTATGTCCCCCCGGTTCCTATGTCGAAACCCCAATCCCGATGGGATGGTATGAGAAGGTGGGGGTCTGTGGGAGGTGGTGAGGTCTCGAGGGGGAGCCCTCACGAATGGGATCAGTGCCCTTGTTAGAAGAGTCTGGAGAGCTGGCCGGCTCTCTGCCATGTGAGGACACAAGAGGTTTGCAGCCTGGAAGGGGCTCTTCCCAGAACCCGACGGTGCTGACTTCCAGCCTCCAGAGCTGCCGGAAATACATTGCCGTTGTTGATGAGCCACCGGTCTGCGGTGCTTCGTTACAGCAGCCCGAACGGACTCAGCGCCTGACCGGCAGTACCCAGCAGCGGGCCACGGAGAGCCAGGCCATCTGAGACACTCGGGGTGGGGGTGGGGGGGGCAGGGAGGGGATGCATGGTGGCTCCTTCCCCTCTGTCTCCTCCTGGTCCTCCCTCTGGGAGGACCTCACCACCCCCTCAGCCGCCCAACAGACATTCGCAGTTCACAGCGCATCTGCTGGGGATGCCGTCCCGGACGCCGGCTGTCAGCGCTGGGCATCCCTCCTTCCCTGCGCTGCACGGAGTGGGAGGTGAACCATTCGCTTCCGATGGCCCTGTCGCCAGACTTCTGGCCGTAATTTCGACTGTGCTCCAGGAGGGAGACAGAAGGCATCTTCCTGCAGAGCTGGTGGCTGGCAAGTCCCGAGCGACCCTTGTGACTGCTGGAGCCCACATCCCGGGTCCGGCCCCAGCTAGGTGGGTGTGAGGCAGTGGCCTGGTGACAGGCAGGGGCAGCTTCCTGACCTCTGATTCGGCCACGGGGGTCTAACCTTGAGACCACCAGTCCCACCACGGTCCTTGCCTTCCGCTCCTCCCGACTGTCCAGGGACTTTGGATGGAATCCCTTCCTGCTAACGATTCCTGGACTACTTCCTGTTTTCTGTGCTGAGCCTTGACTAAGAGGGACACAGCTGTTGGCCTGGAGGGCAGGAGCCCCGCCTGCAAACCACACAGTGGATTTGCCCTGGAGGGCGGAGGGAAGCAGGCTGAGCACTGTTGTTTGGGCACCGGCTCGCTCTGGGGATGGAGAATCCCACCGGCGATGTTCCAGCACATCAGGAGAGAAGACAGGAACCCAGAAAAAAATTCAAGAAGGCAAACAGGCCGTGGTCTCAAGATGTGCAAAGGAGGTAGAAAACAAGGCTCCAGCGAAAAGGCATTCAGTCAGGGGGTCCCATGAGAGGGACTGCATGGTACACACGTCCCCACACCTTCTGTCTGTGGCAGACAAGACCGGCCCATCCGGGAAGGCTCTTCCTGCCGGTGGCCGAGCTCAGAGAGCTGCTCAATAACACCGTTAGCCTGTGAGCCCATATTCCTGCCTTGGGGCCAGACATCGCTAATCAATCACAGCACTCGTGCCAGCACGTTCCCCTACCGCATCCATGGCAGACATCACTAGTTGATTACATCAGTCTTCCCAGATATGCATCCATTCTTTAGAATCCTCCAGAACCCAGGACTCCAGGCGGCCACTGCCAATGGCCTGTGGTTGACAAATGGCACGAAGACTGCCATCTCTGCGAAAGTCTCTGGGCTGGGGAAGGAGGAGAGGCCACTGGGCAGACAGGGATGGGCTTCAGCGGAAGATGTGAACCGGTGCGGACGGGCAGAGAAGGCAGGAAGGAGGAGGACATTCTCGGCAGGGGCGGGACGCAGTGTGGTACGCGACAATGGCTGTCTGAGAGTGGAGTCATGGCAGCGACAGGCCGCTGCCAGCCCACCGAGTCTGGTGCGCGGCCTCAGGGGGCAGGGGAGCAGGGGAGCCTTGTGGTGGCCAGTGCCCGTCTGACGCAAGGGGGTATTTAATAAAACTCAGCTGGGCTGGGTACGCAGAGCAGGAGGAGGGCAGAGCGTGGGAAGGCAGGGATAGGAGTCGGGAGGCTGGACAGAGGAGGAGTGGATTCACTGAATCGAGGTCTCTCTGTCTCTCACAAGCACACACACACACACACACACGCACACGCACATCTGGTAGGTGACCCGAAGTCTCTCCACGCCAACGGCTGGTGTCCATCCCTCCATCTGGTACAAATTCCGGCCTTCACACGGCAGCCTGGCGGAAGGTGACAGGAGAAGTTGGTTTGTCCTAACCTTCCTGGAGAAGCAGAGACCAAGGGACAGCCGGGACGTGGAGGCACGGGGGCCCCTTTGGCAGGAGTCAGCCCCCTCCCCTGAGCACACTGTCCCCAGGGAAGGGTGCGCCCTGCTGCGCCATACAGCTCTCTTACCTTCGCTGGCCATGGCTGGATGGGGGTGCCGTCCCTGCCCACGCAGCACAGGGCAGACATGCAGGCCACGGCTTCCTCGGCCAGCAGGTCCCAGCGGGCGTTGTGGCCCAGGTTGCCCGTCGGGTCAGCTGGATCCAGGATGATGGGCCTGCAATTCCCATCAGGGTCAGTCCGATCCCTGGCAACATCTGGGTGCCCTTCTGTGGGACTGGTTGGACTAGTCTCCATCACCCAACACTCTGCACAGACCACTTCTCCCTTCTGTGCCCCGGGCAGACATTACTAATCAATCACTACGTTCGTTTGGGCCACTCTTACCCCTTCAGCATGTAGCGGGCATTGTTAAGTAATCTCGGGACTCGTTCTACCACTCTCCCTTCCTACATCTGTGGTAGATGTCACCACGTCAGAGTCTTTTTCAACACATTGTTCTAAGTTGCCATCACCCACTGACTGGAGATGCATCGTGAGTTTGCGCAAGAGTCTCTGTTATCTTTGCACCATTTCAGAGGGAGGCAAAATCCCAAAGAAGCAGACCTGCTCCTGTTACCCGGTGGGTTCCCAGGTAGGGTTGGCGCATTTAACAAATATAAACAGAGGATGCCCAGTGAAATTTGAGCTCTGGAAAACCGTCAGTATGTCCCAAGGACCGCGTGGGGGCACACACATACTAAAAAGCCACTCATTCTTTTTCTGAAATTCAAACTTGACTTGCAGTCTTACATTTCACCTGGCAACCAGGGGACCAGGAAACGGAGTGCCTGTCCCTCAGGTGCTAAGGCTGTCCCTGTTAGAAAGGAGCTCCGTTCCAGGAAGAGGAGTTTGCTGTCCCTGCTCTGTGCCCTGCGGAAGCGGGAAGGGCGAGGGACCCCGGATCTGAGACACTGCAACGCTGAGGGTGGGCCAGAACCTGGGCTTCTGAAGCTGCTGGCTCAGGAAGTCCCTGACAGTCTTGTCCCGGTTGTCGTAGTTGACGGTCCAGTAGACACAGAGCTCACGGTACCGGCTGACCAGCTCCAGGACGGTGCGGAAGCCTTGCGCCATGTTGAACTGGGGGTCCCGGCCGCCCTGCTCCCAGGCATGCACCGTCAGGAGCTCTAGCCCGTGCTGGGGGGGCAGGGAGCCTTTCCCCTTGGGCATCTTGTTGCACTGGGGAATAAAGGGAAAGTGTGGGTTCACACTGGCAATGAAGAGGCACAGGAGGGACCCTTCCAGAGCTGGCAAGACCACCCCAAACCTTTACTGGGCACTTTCATGTGTCAGATGCCCGGCCATGCACCATGCCCTCAAATGCTGCGATGTGGCGACACCAGCCGCAGGTCACCGATGAGCAAACCAAGGTCCCACAGCTACGAAATCTCTCTCCGGCCGCTCGGCCAACCCAGGGTCGCGCCCCGCCTCCTCCCAGGACAGCGCTCAGGGGCCCGGGCGGGGGGCGTGTCCTCGGGCCGAACCTGCCGGTACCAGTGCTTGACCAGTCGGATCAGACTCTTCAGCTTGGTGGGGGCGAGAGACGATGAAGTCCCTCTGCAGCTCCGTGAAACAGGTGGAGTACTCGCCCGCGTTGTTGTAGCTGTGGATGAGGTCGACGTAGACTTGAGACGTGGGCCTCCTGCCGGAGCTCAGCTGGCCTGGAGACAGGGAGGAGGCCACCGTCGGCTCGTTTCCCAGAACCCCCCTGGGGCCAACGGAGACAGGCCTTCCAGGATCTCCTACTCGGGCACCTCCCTCACCGCCGGTGGTCTGGACCCACGGTGGCGGCGGGGAGGGGGCACAGGGGATCTTAGACGGAACACGGACGTGGCGTGACCCAGCCTTAAATCCCCGGTGAGAATCTCGCGGCCCTTCCTGCCCCCTTTCAGCCCCTCCGGTTGGCTGTCAGCAAGAAGTCTCAGCTGGGAGCTGACACATGTTTAGCGGCTCCTGGACACTTGTTCAGCCCTCTCTAACAAAGGCAGAGCCTCAGTCTTAGAGCCTCCTGTAAGGAACAGGACCGTATCACTCTCTGGCTTCACCGCCCTTAAAGGCATTCCTTGACATTCAAGCGTTCCTACTTTCCGAACTCAGGAACTGTGTAGATTCAGACACATTTCTGGATGAGTCCCTCCCTTGTGGCTTGTTTCCCAAACCTCAGGAGCCAAGTACATTCCAATACATGGGACGTCCTCGCTCTGCGAACTTTCCAGTGCAAGCTCAGAACTGAATAGATAGAGAGGATTTGTGTTTGTTTTGTGCAGGGATGTACCCTTGGTGCCACGGAGAATGCTGGACACGTACTCGGTGCATGTGTTGAACGAACGGGTCCTCCGGGTCCGTGGAAGGTGGAGAAGGTAGCACACAGATCCTCGAAGCTGGGAGTGCACGGAGACACTCGAATACAGTGTCAGGGGAAGACACTGCGGCTCAAGGCAGGGAATTCCCTTGCTCAAGGTCATCTGTCATGCTGAGACTGGGGCCCAGCCCAGGGCCACTGTTAGATCGCATAGAACTGTTGTGTGAATTAGAAAAACGTGTCCTTTTCTCCAGACACCTTGCAGGAAAGTGGCGAGAAACACCCATGTGTACAATGCCTGCCCTGTGAACATGTGTGGTCTGGTTGTGCAGTGCACAACCTCGACTGCTGTCCCTGGCAGCCCTGCCTCTGCTTTCCCCCTTCTCGGGAGTATGCTTGGGTACCTCACCTAAGGCGTTAAAGGCTGGCAGCACGTCAAAGTCCACGCTCTGATCCAGCATCGTCTGGGACATCAGAGAGAAGCTCAAAACGCGGGGATTCTCCCACTTGGGGATCTCGAACTTCACCTCGAACTGCATCTCCTGCTGACATGCCTCCAGCTGGGCTCGGATCTCTGAGATGATCTCAGCCCGCTTGTTCCCTTGTTCGGTGAACTGGCTGAAGCAGCTGAGGAACACCACTATATCAGCATCTGAGCGGCCTCGCAGAGCTGTGCCTTTGGCTAAAGAGCCACCCTGGGGAGGACACGGAGGCGGCTTGACCCTTGCAGGACTGCATGACGTCCTCCTGCTGGAGCCTGTGGGTCAGGAACTTGCTGTGTGACCTTGGGCAAGTCACCTAACCTCTCTGTCTTACCTCTTTAATATGCGGTTAAGACGTAGTATGGTTGCAAGAAAAAGAAATGTGCGAGATGTTAAGTTTAAACCCTTCAACAAATGCAAACGTTCTCATTCCACCAAGTTTGGGGGCTGGGAGGGATTTGAGAGATTTATTTATTTTTTTGACCTGTGGTTCTCAAGCCTGCTTGTACCAGGAGAGCTTTAAAAACTGACTGATGTACGTATGGCTCCTATGCCCCTGTGACTGTGATTTAATTGGCCTGGGAGGGGGACAGGGGATCAGTCTAATTTTTAAAAGTCACCTCGTGATTCTAAGTGAAGCCACGGTTGACAACCGGTGAGCCAGGTTATCATCTTTAAGTGTTATGGACAAAGAAGGTAAGGATCAGAGAAGGGAAGGTATTTGCCTGGGGCCACACAGCAAATCATCAGGCCTGGGACTTTTCATTGGCTGATTCTATGCTGATAATCTTCCAGAGCTAACCTGGGTCTCACTCGTGACTTCAGTTGTGGACCGAGGTTGTATCTGGTGCAGTGGATAATGTGACTTTTTATACACCCCCAGCATCCCTTCTACTTCGATGACCAGCACCCTGGTTTTCTTTGGGGGAATCGCTCCTCCCCCACAATTCGGGTCCACGTGGGACTGACTCAATAAGATGAACCAGGCTTGGCCAGTCAGAGCATGGTGTCTCCCTAGCCCCAGTGATGAGTTTGGGGAGGGGTATATAACCCGAGTCAGGACAATAAGGCTCAATTCCAAGACTTATTTGAATTTTGAGAAAAAAGAATGCCCCTTTCTGGAAGCTTAGAGATGCTAAGAACCATCACATGGAAAGGGCTTGTCCGAAACAAGACAGCCGAGCCAAGAGCTGGGATGAAAAGCTGAGTCCTGATGACCCCGCATGGGCTCCTGGATCTAGCTGTACCTGATGGTAGATCTACTCCAGGGCTTTCCATTTACATCAGCCAATATACTCCTTTCGTTCCTCCTTTTGAGTTGGCTGTCACAAGCGACCAGAAGAGATTTGTTGGACACCTCTGAGCCCTCCTGCCGCCACCCACCTACAACAACTGCGTTCTGGTTTCCCTTCTGTGTTTGGCCTTGTGCTGATTGTTGTAAGGACCACAGAGGTGGGTCAGGCCTGGCCCTGGCCTGGGAGAGATCCCCAGCCTGCAGGGCCCTCCTTGCCCAGGGCCCTCTGGGGACTTACCTTGACCACCTTGAGCACTTTGATGGGAGAATTCCGGAAGCAGTTTTCCCTCAGGAATGAGCAGATGGCATTGACGGCCTTGTTCACCTGAGCCAAGAACTGGCGGCTGGGCTGGAGAAATTCACTGATGAACTTGTCAAGGTCCCCAGCTGGTGTTTGGTAAAGGAGAGCAGCCTACAGAAAGAACCCAGGTACGCCGGCTCGAGCCAGGATTTCCTAGGAGCGCGCAGGCCCTGCCTCTTGCCAGTCTATGAGGATGAGACTCCCGCTACCTCCCACAGCCCTTTTCTTTCTCAGCTGGTTGGCAGGTCTGTGTGGGAGCATCAGAAGGACCCGAGTTCACGTTCTGGTTCCACCGCCAACACGCAGCCTTGGTTTCGCCATCTTTAAATGGGGGCAATAACAAGGCCCGTGCCTCACTGGATTGTCGTGAGTTTTAAGCCCTGGTTATGAGATCCGGCTGACAAAAGCAAGGGCAATAAACTCATATCCCTTCGGGGGCTGGCTATCGCCCTAAGCGGGGGTCCCCTAGAAGCAGAGCCTGCGATGGGGGTTCTCGTGTGTGGATTAACGGGGGGCAGTGCTTGCAGGAAAAGGGGAGTGGGGGAAGCAGGAGAAGGAGCTAAGCAAGGCTCCAGCTCGAGAAAGCTTTCTCTCGATCCCACGGGGAACTCTGGACTCGGACTTGCATCACTGAGCCGGTCTCGCCTTAAAAACGAGGGTGGGCTTTTTGTCCCCCGTGTCACTGAAGCGCTGGCTGGGACAGAACAGCAGGTGTCTCAGCTGTAAGCCGGCAGAAACACACACTCCTGGCAGCTGGGGAATGCGCGCACCGGCAGGGAAAGGGGGTCTGGAAGGGGGCACCAACGGCATCCGCCGCCCCAGGGGCTCCCCTCTTACCATCACATCCCAGGGCTGCACAGACGTCCCCTGTCTATTCCTAAAGCAGGCCTGTGTCTCCAGAGCTGCTGCTTCCTGGGCCAACAGCTCCCAGCTGCCCTGGCCCACATTCCAGGTGGGGTCAGCAGGATCCAGGAGCAGGGGCCTGGGGGGCAGAGTGGATGGGCAGGCGGGTGGGGAAGGTGGGAATCAGTGAAGAGCAGGGGGCTGGGAGGGACCGGGAAAGGGTGTGGGGGCTGGGGAGAAGGAGAAGAGTGTCAGCACCTTAGGGCTGGCCCAGTCTGTCCCAAGCACAGTAGGGTTCCCACCTGGCTGCCTCAGTCAGGGATTGGGTGAGCCCTTCATTTCAGAAATGATATTTTATTGTGTTAATGAACCTGGCTCTGGCTTCTTTGGGGGCTCCCTGTGTCCGTGCTTCTTCAGCAAAGAGTCCAGAGCGAGGAGGGGGGTTGAGGCACCCAGATCCCAGCCTGGATCCCTCCTGGGTGCAGTGACTCCAGGGTGACTGTGGGGGGAGGAGAAAGGATGATGCAGTGCATCGTGGGTCCGCACCTGGGTTTCTGAAGCTGGCCAAGAAGGTATGTTCTGATAGCTGGGTCCTCAAAGCTGTAGTTGACCGTCCAGTAGACACAAAGCTGCTGGTGCTGCTGGACGAGCCCTAGGACCGTCTTGAGGCCTTCGGCCGTGTTGAAAGACTCGTTCCCGCAGCCCTGCTCCCAGGCGAAGATGGTCAGGAGCTCCAGGGCATAGACTGGGGGCAGGGAGGCACAGGCTGGCTGCTGTCCTCTGTTCCGAGCTGCGACCTAGGTCACCCAAGGCCAGGCAAAGAATGAGTGGAGTTGAGCACCCAAGGTGTGCCAAGCATGGCCCTAGGTACTCGGAGAGGGAGGGGAATATAAAAAAATAAAGCCCTTTTCATTTTGCAGGACAAAATGAAACCCTTCTTATTTCACAGGTGGACACACAGAGGTCTGGGAACGGGCGTGGGTAGTGACTTGTCCAAGGTCACACAGCGAGGCTAAGAATCTCAGACTTGGGTCTTTGCCCAGAGTCTCTCCATCAAGGGTGTACCGGACAGTTGTACAGGAATGGGGGCTGCGATATATTCAGCTTGCTATCCCAACATCTGGCACGATCGTGACGTTAGTGGCAGCGGGTGCTCAGTATGTTTGCTGAATGAGTACACGAATGCGAGTGCATTCAGATGAGTGTTTTTGGTGAAGGAGCTCTGGAGGAAGCTCGGGGTTTATTTAGTACGCCTTGCACACAAGACAGTGATGGTGGCACAGCATAAGCTAGGGCTTGGGGGTGGGCAAGAACAGGGAATCCATTAGCAGCGTGGGGAGTGGAGGGAAACAGATGAGCTAGAGGTGGATGGTGAACCCCAACTACAAGACACGGGCATTCGGAGCTTGACGGACAAAGAGACTTTCTTTCAGCCAGGGACTTCCGGTCTGTACCGGAAATGGAGGATGGAGGAGGTGGACCTTCTACTTGGGATGGCCAATAAGAAGTGAAGGAAGGGAGAGGACTGCCTGGGGGTGGCGCTGATTGGCTGAGGCAGTTGCCATGACAGCAGCTACTTCCTGGGAGGAGGGAAGCGGGTATGGAGGCCTCACCTGGTAATACCAGTGCTTCACGAGCAGGATCAGGTTCTTCAGCTTGGGTGGGCGAGTGTTCACGAAGCTCCTCCTCAGCTCTGCGAAGCAGGCCACGTGCTCGCCCCCCTGGCAGCCGCTGTCGAGGAGGCTGGAGTAGATCTGGGGCTCAGGTCTGGCGCCCGCACAGAGCTGCCCTGCGAAATGTGAAGTACTCTGAGTGCCTAGCTCTGACGCAGACAGCAGCATGTCCCCGCCGAGCCACTCCCCAGCCTTTATTAATATTTTAACGTTAATTACATAGCATAGCACCGCAACCCATAATACACGGTCTACGACACGGAATAGCAATCAGAACTTTTTTTTTTTTTTTTTTTTTTTAAGCACCAAATACGTGCTGGGTGCTTTTCAGTAATTTTCGCTCATCCACCCAGTAACTCCGCAAGGTGGGTGATCTCGACCCCAGGCAAGCTGTGTAGCCTAGCGGGCGAGGGAATTGGTCTCCAAGGCACAGGCTGGAGGCAGCCCTCACCCGCGGCATCAAAGACGGGCAGCAGGCTCACGTCCATCCAGCTTCCTGGGGCCCGGGACACCAGCTGGAACTGTAAAGCCTCGCGCACGGTCTGCTCAGGAAAACGCAGGCTCAGGCCGGGGACTGGGTCTTGCCACCAGGATTCCAACTGTGCCCGCATCTCATCAAGGATCTCCAGGCGGCGGGCCCTTTGGTCCCCGTAGTCCTCGAAGCAGTTGAGGAAGATGACGAGTTCGGCATCACCGTAGCCCCTCAGGTCTGTGCCCCGGCCAAATGAGCCCCCCTGCAGAGGATGGGCCATCTGAGACCCGTGACTGTCCCTGAGCTCAGGAGTCCGACTATGACCCCACCCGCTGTACCCCCACTGCAGTCCCAACACTACCCTGTCGCTGGTGTCGGGTCTGGGGACACCGTGACAGAGGCGGGCTGCACAAGCCCCGTGACCTCTGACTCTTAGAAGCCTGGCAGAGTCAGATTATGTCCGCCTGCACCTGCCTTCTGACCCTCGGGGCCTGTGCGAAGTCAGACCAACATGTAGCAACAGAAAACGGGGGGTGCGGTGAAGGGGGCAGGGATTAATGATTTTAGCCGAACATCCGCAGCACCTATTGACTGCCCATCTGGACCACACATGGCACGTTGAGGTCCCGGGGCCAAATGGGCCCTGTGGATGTGCTCTGCTGGCCTGCTTCCATCCATCCATCCGTTTATTGGGCACTCACATGTGGCAAGGTATGGGAGTACATAAAAGTTACCTGTTCTCCTGGAACTTACATTCTAGCAGGGGGAGAGGAGGGAGGGACAGTCAGCAAACAACAGCTCCCAGAAGCGCTAAGGGCTGTGTGCAGGCAAATAAAGCAGTAAGGGGACAGGGTGGGGCTGTGGAAGGGAGGTTGCAGTTGTGAACTGAGCAATCAGGCCTCCGTAAGACTCTAGAGGGCTGGGACCCTAGACTTAAAGGAGAGTGGGGGAAGCCAAGTGGATGGGGCGGGGGGGGTGGGTGGTGAGGGATTCCAGAAAGAGAAACCAGCCAGTGCAGACTCTGGCCGGTGAGTTCAAGAAGCAGCCAGGCGGCCAGTGTGGAGTAAGTGAAGTTCCGAGAAAGACCAGGGCCAGATTCTATGGGCCTCGAAGCCACTGTGCTCTGTGAACCCGGGGAGGGTTTTGAGCAGAGAGGAGACGTGCTCTGTTAGTGGTTTAAAAAACTTTCATTAAAAAAGATCCCCCCAAAAAGCTGGTACTTAGATACATACCTCCGGCCAGCAAACTACCCCTCCACGGATGCCCACTTGCCCTGCCCGCCCTCAGCCGCGCTGTGGCTCCTCCCCCTCCTCGCTGTGGTGCCCCAGGAGGGTCCCATCGGTGTCCCCACCCACCGACTTACCTTGCTGACTATGGACGCCCTGTAGAAACGCTTCTCGCAGAGGCAACGCAAGATGACATCGATGGCCTTGCTGACCTGCTTCTGGAACTGGGGGTTCGGTTTCAGGTGGTCCTGGATGAAGCGGTCCAGGTCCTTGGTGCTGATGCGAGACAGATCCAAGGCCGTCCCCAGAGTACAGGGGATGGTGCTGGCTGTCCCTGAGGGGCCGGGAGCTGGGCGTGAAGGCTGCCTGCTCCCTGCACTTGGGTCCACAGCATTGAGACTGCTACTCTCCTGCGGGGTCCTCTGGGCAGAGTCTCGCTGGATGGGGTGATCCAAACCTGAGCACCCAGGACGTGGAAGGCCCTGGAAGTTTGTTGAAGGAGCTGTCTTACAAGCGAAGAGGCTTCTCCCTCCCTTCTCTCGCCAGCCCCCTCCCATTGTATGGTCAGGGTGACTGAGACTCAGAGAGAGAAAGCGAGAGGGTCACCGCTAGCCCCTAAGGCACCTTCGTGCAGATTAGATAGAGGCGCCCTTCCAGACGGGATAAATTACAAAAAGGTCCCTGGTGCCGGGCGGACACAGCGCGGTAAGCAGACGATAACAGCGTCACCGGAAAGGTTCCTCCAAGCAGGCTCAGCTTGGTGATCAGGTTGTGTTACATGCCTGCAGCCCCCACTTTTCAAGCCTGTCCCACACCCCAGGGCCCCAGCACACAGCAGATGCTCAGGAAACACCGAGTACACGAATTGCGTGCGTAACAAGGATCCTGGGAGCCCCTCACTCACAGGCCCCTCCCAGGGCTGCACAGCGCCCCCCGCCGCCTGCAGAAAACACGGGTGCTCATAGCAAGACTCTGCCTCTCGGGCCAGGAGATCCCAGTGCCACGCTGCTCCGTTCCCCACGTCCCACGTGGGGTCAGCCGGGTCCAGGATCACGGGCCTGCAAATCCAGAGGGACAAGAAGGTTCTGGTTAGCGAGATGGTCAGGATCAGGGGCTCTGAGGTCAAGCAGGCCTGGCTCCAATTCCAGCTCTTCTCCTTTCCAGCTGTGTGACCTAGGGCGGATGACTTACCTTCTCTGAGCCTCAGTTACCTTGTAGGGGGGCTGCCGTGGAGATTACGTCAGAGTCATGAGCCTCCACTCCGCACATTAGAATCATCAGACAGGAGCATCCACCCCCGGGGACTCAGAGTTACCCCCGCGACCAAGCAGTTTCATTCCCATGTGTCTAACGGTGCGGGCACCCCGAAATGCGCGTGCAAGGCTGTTTAGAACAGCCTCATGGTAACAGCCCCGGAGTGGAAACCACCAAACCGTCCATGAGGAACAGGACGGAAAGCATATTGTGATAAATTCACACAATGCAAGTACTCTGCTCGGCAACAGAACGCAGTAAGCAACAGTAAGAACGCCCCACGGTTGGTGGTCTTTTCACAGATGGGTTCACTTTATAGAACGGCATCAAAATGTGCCCTTGGTACCTGTATGCTACGTGTCGCATAAAGTGTTCACGTGTAAAATATGTTCACGCAAAAATCTTTTTTTTTTAAAGGTTTACTTATTTTTTTTTTTTTTTTATTTTTTTTTTTCAACGTTTTTTAATTTATTTTTGGGACAGAGAGAGACAGAGCATGAACGGGGGAGGGGCAGAGAGAGAGAGAGACACAGAACCGGAAACAGGCTCCAGGCTCCGAGCCGTCAGCCCAGAGCCTGACGCGGGGCTCGAACTCACGGACCGCGAGATCGTGACCTGGCTGAAGTCGGACGCTTAACCGACTGCGCCACCCAGGCGCCCCAAGTTTACTTATTTTTGAGAGAGAGAGAGGGAGGGCGGAGGGGTGGGGGGGGGGGGAGCGCTAGCAGGGGGAGGGGCAGAGAGAGAGGGGGAGACACAGAATCCCAAGCAGGCTCCAGGCTCCGAGCTGTCCGCACAGAGCCCGCGACATGGGTTTCCAGCTCACAAACGGAGAGATCATGACCTGAGCCGAAGGTGTCGCTTAACGGACTGAGCCACCCAGGTGCCCCTAGAAAAATCTTTTTAAAAACGCCCCCTAGTGACTGTCATTTCCCTCTGGGGCTGAATCCACTGAATTAGCAAGCGCACAGCGCGTGGCTTTGGCCCCCACGCAGGCCTCCGGGAGAGGAGACCTGTTGGATCATTGATCATTGTTAACTATCTCCTGCGGCCCAAGCCCAGGAGAGTGGGGACAGGGGGGTGATGGGAGGTACCTGGGTCTCTTGAGCTGGTACCGCAAGAACCACCTGACCGCAGGGTCCTCGAAGCCGTAGTTGAGGGTCCAGAAAACACACAGGTGCTGATACTGGCCGATCAGGCCCAGGACGGTGCGGAGGCCTTGGGCCAGGCTGAAGGTCTCCTTCCCACAGCCCTGCTCCCAGGCGAAGATGGTCAGCAGCTCCAGGGCATAAGCTGGAGGCAGCTCCTCCCTCCTCACCTCCCCCTGGCACACCTGTAAGAGGGGAAGGGCAGGGGAAAGAGAGCGGCTCCCTGGAGAACTTCGCCGGAGCTCTCAGTCTGGGGGGTGCAGAGCCCGCCCACCGGGACGCAGGCGAAGCCTGAGACGAGATGCCGAGATGCCGTGTTCCAGGAACAACCTGCCGCGTCTCAGCTGCCCTCGCTCCTGGGGCTTCGGCCAAGCCTCGGGCGTATGCGATGCGAGCCTCTGGGATTGGGGAGCAGTCAGAGAGAGGCCGGCGGGTGGGCAGTCCGAGGCTGCTGCTCATCCTCCAAATGAGCGAATGGCAGAACTTTCCAGGGCCACACAGCGAGTCGTTGGCCGAACGAGATCCGGAATCCAGGATCTCCTCCCCCCAGACTTGCTTTATGATGAGTGGTCCACCAGAAAGACCAAGCCGTGTGCCCAAAGATCTTGGGGGGGGGAGGGGGCCTGTTCCCTCATCTCCAGGCACAGGCTGGGCACCCCTTCTTCAATACACAACAGTCTGTCGACAGACATGAATGTTTCGGGGGTGGGGGTCATTCCTGAGGCTGAGGCGGGAAGCGTACAAACCCCGCGTTACTTCATACCATAGATAAAATATTCCAGAGAGTTCAAAGCCCTGAACCCACATGAAAAGAAAACTTTAGAACCTTCAGGAAGGAAATATGGGAGAAGAATTTTAGAAAGTCAGGATAGGGGCGTCTGGGTGGCTCAGTCGGTGAAGCGCCCGACTTCGGCCCAGGTCACGATCTCGCGGTTCGTGAGTTCGAGCCCCGCGTCAGGGGCTCGGGGCTGACAGCTCGGAGCCCGGAGCCTGCTTCGGATTCTGGGTCTCCCTCTCTCTCTGCCCCTCCCCCGCTCACGCTCTGTCTCTGTCTCTCTCAAAAATAAATAAACATTAAAAAAAATTAAAAAAAAAAAAAGTCAGGATAGGCAAAGCCTACTTACACAAGACGCACCAAGTACAAATCACACACGAAAAAGATGAACACACCTGATTACATTAAAATCCCGACATTTTCCGTGACAAAAGACCTAAGAACAAAACGGAAGTCCCAGCCTCGTCCTGGGAGAACAGATTGCATTATGTTAACTCAGTAAGAATTAGCACCCAGAATATGTAAAGAGCTCCAACAAGCCAACAAGGAGAAAACAGCTAGCCCAGAAGAAAATAATAAACCAATGATATGAACAGGCATATCTCCCCAAAGAGAAACACGAGTGGCCACGAAACATAAGAAAATATTCTCGCCATCGCGAAATCGCAAATTCCAACAGTCCTATGCCTGGGGCGAGGACCCTCCGAAGCCACCTTACCTGGCGGAACCAGTGCTTCACCAGCAGGATCAGGTTCTTCAGCTTGGCCGGGCGAACGTTCACGAAGTTCCTCCGCAGCTCCGCGAAGCAGGCCGCGTGCTCGCCCCCCTGGCAGCCGCTGTCGAGGAGGCTGGAGTAGATCTGGGGCTTGGGTTTGACATCGGAACTGAGCTGTCCTGTGGGAGTGAAGCGCTGTGCGTCAGGAAGGGTTCCGAGGCACAGGATGGAGAGCCGGGGTCGGGGGGAGGAGGGTAGTTTGGTGGAGGCGGGTATCCACGAGCATGGGGGCTGGAGGATGAGGAAGAGAGCCTGGAGCTTCTCAGGGGGCAGGGAGGAAAGCTCTAGACCCGAAGGAAGAGCCCCTTCCTTCCAAATGGCCAGGCAGCCCCCAGGCCCGGCTGCATTCCAAGCCGGCTACATAGGAAGGATGCTTCCAGCTGAATCAGGAGTACCTAGAACCTGGTAGTTCTTCCCTCCCTGAGGTTCCCTCAGGCAGTACAAAAATGCCACTGCACATACCTTTAATTGGTGCCAGAGGGGAAAGGCACGGTGCTGGGGAAACTGTAAGGCAAAGGATTCTGAGCCCTTGGCAATGATTGTTAATATTTTTTTAGTGCTCGCGACACTAACGTTTCACACCGAGTGCTGCGTCTCCCCACCAAAACCCCATCGGGCAACTTGCCTTCACTTCATCTTACAGCTGCGGACACTGAGGCACAGAGAAATTCAGGGCTCTGCCCCCGGTCACAGAGCTGGCAAGTGACGGACACAGGACTGGAAGTTAAAGCTGGCTGCCTTTGCGGCGTGGGCCTTTCCCGCCACCGCTTCCTGTGGGCCTGGCCTGGGAAAAGGAAACGCGCTCCATAATTTCCCAGGTTCCCCCGACATCGCTTACTTGCTGTGCGGC
This sequence comes from Panthera leo, assembly GCF_018350215.1. NCBI lineage: Eukaryota > Metazoa > Chordata > Mammalia > Carnivora > Felidae > Panthera > Panthera leo. The sequence continues at coordinate 10,436,222 of NC_056690.1, read as the reverse complement.
TTTGGGTGAGTTACCGTCCATCTCTGTGCCTCAGTGCCCCTCTTAGGAAAAGGGAAGACAAGACAGTACAGACCTCATAGGTTTGTTCTGAGGAATTAATGAGATGAAATAGGTCAAGTGCTTGTTGGAGTCGAGCATTGAGTAAGCAGTAGCCGTTATGATTAATATACGTGTACCGAGCGTGGGAGAGTGTGGCTGTCCGTCAGGACGTTGTAACCTGGATAAGTTCAAGAGAGCTGTCTCCCAGGACATCATGGTTAATAAGAAGAACACTGATAATGGGAAATAGTAGTAATAATAATAATAATAATAATAATAATAGAAAGAAGGACAGCAAGCACTCATACAGCCCCATCATGTGTCAAGTTCATCACAGGTATTCACGCACACGGTCTTTCCAAACACTCTGCAAGATGGATTGCTACGGTCCCATTATTATTAACCTCATTTTACAGATGTGGGCACAGGGGCACATTATATATACTATATTATAAATCAAGCATGGATATACTATCAAGGGGAGCGCAAAAATCATATTAATGCTTTTCAGATGAAATACAAGATTTTGCAGAATGCTGGCCTTGTCCCCAAGCCCCCTGAGGCCAGGTGGCTGTGCCTTCCCCCTGGGGTATTTCTGGAAGGGCCGAGCAGCACTGTTCTCGGCAGTGGCTGAAGGAACGTCTCCCCGGGTGATCCAGGAGGAACCGGGCTTTCTTGGCCCACACTCAATGCGTGTAGTCAGGAAACGAGAGCCCAGAGAGGGATGCTCAGGCCACACAGCAGGCTGGTGGCAGGGTTAGGACTGGAAGTCCGGTCCTACTCCTAAGGATCTTGCCCCCGACCCTGGAATGGGTCAGGCACCCCTCACCCAGAGCGTCGAAGGCGGGCACCAGGCTGACATCCATCCAGTTTTCGAGGTCCGTGGATGCCAGTCGGAACCGTAGGACCCTGGCCGCGTCCTGCTCGGGAAACTCAAAGCTCAGACCGGCGATGGGTTTCTGCCACCAGGATTCTAGCAGGACCCGCATCTCGTTGAGGATCTCTGCACGGCGAACGCCCTGGTCCTCGTAGCTCTTGAAGCAGTTGAGGAAGAGGACAAGTTCGGAATCACAGCCACCCCTCAGAGCTGTGCCCCGGCCAGAGGAGCCTCCCTGTGAAGCAAAAAACAATTCAGAATTCTGCACTCTTCGATTCTGGTGACCGAGTGGGCTGGTAGGCAACCTGAGCGAACCACGCGGGCTGTGGGGGGAGACGGTGGCCACACAGCCCCTGGCATTTGAAGCCATGCAGAAATGCAGGCCGAGGAAAGCCAGGCCTGAGTTTTCAAGAAAGGCATGTTTTATTTGTAAATCCATATATCAATAAGTGTTGGCCACTAACTTCAAAAAGGTTTTGTTAATTTATAATTTAAAAAAAAAAAGTTTTTTTAGGGGCGCCTAGGTGGTTCAGTAGGTTAACTGTCCGCCTTCAGCTCAGGTCATGATCTCACGGTTTGTGGGTTCAAGCCCCGCATCAGGCTCTCCGCTGTCAGCACAGAACCTGCTTCGGATCCCCCGTCTCCCTCTCTCTCTGCCCCTCCGCCCCTCTCTTTCCCTCTCAAACATAAACACACATTGAACAAAAGCTTTAATTAAAAATGCTGGTGAAACAAATTCTGCTTTGCAGAACACATGTTCTCGGCTTTTGCCTGGGATCAGTTCAAAACCATGATATGACTTGCTGAAAGTCCGGGACCTTTCTGACGGGTGTTTCTTTCTGCAAAGCCGTCAGCGAAGGACCTGCGAAGGAAACTCCCATGGTAAGAGTCTCTACCCTGTGCCTGGAGCTCTGTCAAATGTCTGACACCTGTAATCTCACTTCCAGGCAGTCCCTGTGATGTGGTTACACGCGGTTACATGAGCCTCGGGGCTGTGAAGTGAGTTAACACGGCCTGGAAAAGCCAAGAACCAGATTAGCCTTCCAGAGGGCATCTCCCCCACCGAGCTGGGATGGCGAATTATCCCAATGGCATCCCAGGTTTTTTTTTTTTTTTTACTGCCAGCTCCTCACATGGGGGGGGGTGCCAACAAAGGGGGAACAGGGCAGAGCACGGAGGAATATTGTAAACCGAGCATTTCCTGCCTGTTTTGCAGTTGATCATCTCATGGAAGCTCCCTAACAAGCCTGAGAGGAAGGTACTGTTACCGCTCCCACTTTACAAACGAGGAGATGAGGAAACGAAAGTCCAGAGAGGTTGCTCACCGACACCTGACTCAGAGAAGGCACCGTACTGGAACCTGGGAGGTCAGCTCAGAAGACTGGGCTCCAAGCCTCCATTCTTCCTGCACCCCTCCCCATCGATGAATTCCCTTAAAAATACTTATTTTATTGTGCACGTTTCTAAACCTACACAAAAGAAGAGCGGGGTTTTTAAGGAAGTCTGTTGCCACATGTGCTCCATGTATGTTTTTATTTTAGACAATTTTTTGATGTTTACTTATTTTTGAGAGAGAGAGAGAAAGAGCATGAGCAGGGGAGGGGCAGAGAGAGAGAGGAAGACACAGGATCCAAAGCAGGCTCCAGGCTCTGAGCCGTCAGCACGGAGCCCGATGTGGGACTTGAACCCACAAACTGTGAGATCATGACCTGAGACACTTAACCAGAGCCACCCAGGCGCCCCATCTCCTTCTGGGATTTGTAAAGAAATTTCAGCCTTTGGCCACGCCACCGGGAGACGTTTTTGGTGGTCACAGCTGGGGCAGGAGAGCCCCTTCCTGTTGGCCCTGGGCAGGGGTGGAGACGGGAGAGGGCGGTCCTTCTGACAGGACTACAGAGGTCAGCCACCCCTTCTTTGCGTTCTGGTCCAACTAGAAGCCCCAGGCTCATCTTGCACATTATTCCAGCCCTGGAATTGGCCGTTCTCCAAGGAGTCTTTTCCGCAGGGAGCAGCATCGGAAGACTGGAAAGGTAGCTCATGGCCCTATACCCACCTTATCACTGCCTCTTCAAAGCTTTGAATGATCCGAAGCCATAAGCTAAAGTCAACCACAAGAACTGTCCCAGGCTTTCCAAGAAAGCTGAGGATTGCCAGAGCTTTAGAGACTCTTAAACTATTGCTCCAAAGAAATTCGTCCTTTCCACCTCAAAGGCAGAAATCTGCCTCCACGTTTCCCAGGCTGCAAGCCTCTCCTTCTTTCCCACCTCCCAAGCTAAGACTCAGCCCCAGGAAACCACCAGCTGCTCTGGGGCCGTCCCTTGCCCTGTGTCTCCATCCCTTCCCTGAGAAGCTCCAAGTCCCCTCTACCCCAGCCAAGTTCCTTCGTCGCAGCCCTAGAGCCCCTGAGTTTGTGCTGAGGACACAGAAGCTGATGCCTGTCCCCTGCCTGAGCCTGTGGGCATCCTGAGGTCACAGCAGCAGGAAGGCATTTAAGTGACAAAACGTGGCCTGGGGCAGTGGCTCACCCACCCCCAGTCCCAGTTTCCCCAGTCGTAAAACAGGGGTAATAATCCCTACCTCGTTGAATGTGAGGATTCAGCGGGATGACTCATTTAATGAGACAAAGTTCATTGTTATTGGGCGGTTTCGCAGTAAATTAGGCTCCGTGGCTATTGGAGAAATACTAGGGTTTCTGCATCTTTAGGGTCAGGCATAGTGTGAGGACTGGAGTCCGTTTGGACTGGGTAAACGACTGAGTGAGTGGGCGAGTGAACGAATGAATGACTGAATGGAGGCAGCCTGTAAGAGCACAGATGCAAGAATCAGACGACCTGGCCTTGAATCTTGCCGGGCCTCTTACAAGCTTTGGACACATCATTTCGTCGCTCCGTGCCTCAGTTTCCCATGCGCCGGGTGGGGTTAATAGTACCCACTTGGCCGGGCTGTGGCGTGCAGTGTATTTTCAGGGCGCTTAGATCAGCGCTGGCGCACCGCAAGCGTGCCTCCAAAGTGTCAAAGAAACGAATGGAAAGAGCTGATACAAACCGTCCGGGGCCACATGGCCCGCGGCAATGGGTTGTTCCCGTTTACAGGTGAGCTCTCCCCCCTGCCCCTGCCCCTGCCCCTGCCCCTGCCCCCTGCGCGGCGCCTACCTTGGCGGTTTTCAGCACCCTCCAAGGCTGGGCAGCGGCGCGGCCCCCGCGCTCCCGCAGGAAGGCTCCCAGGGCGCCCAGGGCGCGCCGCGCAGCCGCCACGAATTCGGCGGACGGCTGCAGTCTGCGGGCCACCAGGTTGTCCAGCGCGGCGGCGGGGGTGCGGTACACGTCCATGTCCACGGCCGGCTGCCTTCCCGCGCCGTCCGCGCGCGCTCCCCGCTGCCCGCGGCGCCCCGACCCGGGCTCTGCGCGGGGCGGGAGGGCAGGGGGTGGGGCTGCCGCCCCAGCCTCCCCGCCGCCGCCGCGCCCCGCGGCCCTGCTCCCCAGCCTCGCAAGCGTTCCTCCCCTCTCCCGTTTTCGGTTTCGGTTTCGTTTCTCTCCAGCAGCTCTGGGCTCTCGCACCCATTTCCGGGTTCCCTTCCCAGCCGAGTTTCGTTTTTTCGGCCTCCCGGCTCCCAGCACTGGGTCCGCCTTCCCTGCCCCCCCCCCCCCCCCAGCTCCGATGCACTGAACACACCTGAACAAAAAGCCTCGGCAGCAGCGGGTCCACAGAGCACCGTCGCGTACCCTGGAAGCATTGAAGAAACGTGCAGGATTTACACGCGAGGACACGGTCACGCCTGGTGGCCTGGAGGAGGTTCACCGAGAGAGCACCCCGCTAGCTCTCTGCCTGAAGGGGGCGTTCTGAACACCGCTAGTAATGGAGGACCCTTTGCACAACGCTTGTCCCTCGCGGCTTTACACGTCCACCCATCGCGTTCCATCCTCCCGACAGCCAGGCGCTATTATTACCACACCCGTTTGATGGACGGAGTTAAGGTACAGAGAATCTAGGCACCTCGGCCAAGGTCACATACGTAGCTGGAAAATTGTCAGACTGGATTCGAACCCAGCACACGCTGTCAGTACTGCGCTGTGTTCTTACAGGAGCGCCTGTTCTTACAGGAGTATAAAAATAATTTACACGTTTAATGCAATTCCAAAATGTTTAGAATCCCAATTTTTAAAACTTCAGACATACTCTGAAGTCCTGCCTGGAAGAAGAATTCTTTTAAAAAGGAGAAACGGGCAAGGAAGATCAGTATACCATGGCATCTCACGCAACGTTGCATAGCAAGGTGTTATAAAGCTCCCAGAGTTAGATCCCTTTGGGACCGGCGCAAAACTAGGCGGAGAGTAAGCAGCAGAGTGGAGACCTGAAGCTACCGGGGGTTTCTATCTTCACATCTGTCCTCGACCTTTCTGGCGGGTTCGCTGTGGCTCCTCTATCCAGAGGACCAGAAGGTGAGCTCTTTCCCAGGCTCCGCCCATGCCACCGTCCAACCCCCCCCTCCCTATCCCACTCAAAAATTCTTTAGTCCTCTGTCCCATACGCTCAGGGATCCAGCAGTCACTCTGTCTGGGGTAGCAATGAATGTGAACAAGGACTTTCTGAAGTCTGCCTTAACCTCTAGGAAATAGATGGGGTCGGAGGGTGAACTGCAGAGCTCATAGCGAACCAGAGGAAGAGAGGGCAGGCTACTGGGGTGGACACCTGGTTTTCTACTTCGGGTAGCGAGCGCCACATCCCTGGGAGGTATTCAGTTGCAGGAAGACGCCCATTTTGTAGGTTTGATATTGTGGAGGGGATTCAAGCCGGGTGCCCTCAGCCATCCGGTCATGCTTTCAAGCTCTCCTATTAATCAGTCGTCTCCCTGACTCACAGGTCACTTGAGAAATCCTCCATTTGTCAGGGCGCCTGAGTGGCTCAGTCGGTTGAGTGTCCGACTTCAGCTCAGGTCACGATCTCACGGTTCGTGGGCTCGAGCCCCCTGCTGGGCTCTGTGCTGACGGCTCAGAGCCTGGAGCCTGCTTCGGATTCTGTGTCTCCCTCTCCCTCTGCCCCTTCCCTGTGCGCGCGCGCTCTCTCTCTCTCAATAAATAAATAAATATTCATTTAAAAAAAGAAAGAAATCCTCCATTTGAGATAGTATGCTGAACGCACATTCACGATCCCACCAAAATGACAGCAAAGATATGTTAAAAGTGTCCTGCAACTCAACAGGTGGGAAATCAAGAAAGATCACCGTCAAGGGACCAGGACAGCTGAGGTATGTTGAGGAGGGAGAAAGGGAAGGGTCAAGGCTGGATGAAGACGGGGGACCGATCACGTACACAAGCTGTCAACTGCCGCCCTAGACTCTGGAAATCACAGGGAAGAGGTGAACACGTTGGATCATGCTGCCGGATGCTAAGTAGAGGCCCCGCGGGCGAACTGGGGTCTTGTGGGACGCCCGAGACACATGGGGGCTGGAGGAAGTAGGCCGTGTTGGCCCGAAACACGGGAGGGAGAAAGTGCTTCTGCAGGGCAGGAAGGGCTCTGAGGAGCTCGGGGGAGGGGCCCCGACGTGTCACAGAGACAGGGGTGTGCAGGGAGGGCTTCGTGTGGGGGGGGGGTGGGGGTGTTTGGGAGCGCTCACTCGGGGCTTCAAAAGTGGCATGAGGTTAAAATTCACCTTCCTTTTTTCAAATTTTTTAAATTAAAAAAATTTTTTTTTACTGTTTATTTATTTTTGAGAGAGAGAGAGAGAGAGAAGAGAGGGAATCCGAAGCAGGCTCCGGGCTCCTAGCTGTCAGCACAGAGTCCGACATGGGGCTCGAACTCATGATCTGAGCTGAAGTCAGACGCTCAACCAACTGAGCCACTCAGGTGCCCTGTCCCCCCGCCGCCCCCAACCAAATCACCTTCTTTTGAGCCAGGGGTGAGGTGGGAGGGGCTGGGAGCATAGAGGGGTGGGCCTCAGCATCAATTCTGAGCATCAATCCAGCATCAATCAGTTTATTGCAAAAAGAATTGATAAAGTCAGAGAATTCAGAAGAGTATAAAGATGGCTTGAAATGTTATCATCAAATACACTCTCTGCAACATTTAGGTCTTCCAGGAACCAAATGCTACAAAGTGCGATTAAAGAGAACGTACTGAGGACAGTAAAATAGAAACAAATATGTAGGAATAATATGACAGAGGATGTGAAAGACCCACGCAGTGGCATATTACAATGGTTACAGCATCATCAAAGACGATTAAAATAAAAAGGACGATTAAAATTAATAAGGAGACACTCCAAGTTCATGGATGGGGATTCTCAATAGAACAACAGCATCTTTCTTCCTAAACTAATGTATGTAATTCCAGTCAAATGCCTCCCCATGTTTTGGGTGGGACTTCACACCTCGAGTATAAATTAACATAGAAAAGGTCAGGAGAAGGCTTTTGTGGGTTTCCCCCCTAATATAAGATTTTTTAACAAATGTTTATTTTTGAGAGAGACGGAGTCAGAGCGTGAGCAGGGGAGGGGCAGAGAGAGAGGGATCCCTGACGCAGAATCCGAAGCAGGCTCCAGGCTCTGAGCCGTCAGCACAGAGCCCGACGTGGGGCTCGAACTCACGGACCGCGAGATCATGACCTGAGCCGAAGTCAGACGCTTACCCGACTGAGGCATCCAGGTGCCCCTCCTGTAATAGAAGATTTAGTCTTTAATCCATTTTGAGTGGCTTTTCGTGTATAGTGTAAGATAAGGGTCTAGGTCATTCTTTTGCGTGTGGGTGTCCCATTTTCCCATTGCCATTTGTTGAAGGCTTAGCCTTTCCCCATTGTGTATTCTTGGCAAATTGCTGAAGGTCAGTTGACTATATGTGAAGTACAGGCAAGACAAACAAAACTGGACAAGAGGGACGACATCAAACTGAAAAGCTTCTGTGCAGCAAATGAAACCGTCAACGGAGGAATAATGCAACCTATGGAAAAGGAGAAAATATTAGCAAACCGTGACTCAGATAAGGGGTTCCTCTGCAAAATCATAAGGTGCTCCTACCACTCAGTAGCAAAGACACTAATAGCCCAATTTAAAAATGGGCCAAGGACTCGAGAAGACTTTTTTCCGAAGAAGACCACAAATGGCCAACAGGTGTATGAAAAGATGCTCACCATCGCTAATCATCAGGGAATTGTAAATCAACACCGTAGAGCTATGACTTCACACCAATTAGAATGGCTGTTCCCGAGCAAACGAGAGACGCGAGTGTTGGTGAGGAGGTGGAGAACACGAAACCTTTGTGCACTGTTGGTAGGAAGTCAAGATGGCACAGCCATTACAGGAAAGTATGGGAGTTCCTCGAAAAATAAAAAACAGGGGCGCCTGGGCGGCTCAGTCGGTGAAGCGTCTGACTCCAGCTCAGGTCATGATCTCACAGTTCGTGGGTTCGAGCCCTGCGTCGGGGCTCCGTGCTGACAGTGCAGAGCCTGCTTCAGATCCTCTGTCTCCCTCTGTCTCTGCCCCTCCCCTGCTCATGCTCGCTCTCTCTCAGAAATAAACATTAAAATGAATAAAAAATAGTACTACTGTATGATTGATGTGGCTTTTCAATTAATCTACTGATGATTGTAACATTGTTTATAGTCATGAAACACTTTCAGAAGATGACACAAGTTGGGAATGCAAGCAGGTGCAGCCACTCTGGAAAACAGTATGGAGGCTCCTCAAAAAAGCTAAAGGTAGAACTCCCCTACGACCCAGCAATTGAACTACTAGGCATTTATCCACAGGATACAGATGGGCTGTTTCGAAGGGACACGTGCACCCCCATGTTTATAGCAGCACTATCGACAAGAGCCACAGGATGGAAAGAGCCCAAATGTCCATCGATGGATGAATGGATAAAGATGGGACAGACACACACACACACACACACACACACACACATACACACACACAATGGAGTATTACTTGGCAATCAAAAAGAATGAAATCCTGCCATTTGCAACTACGTGGATGGAACTGGAGGGTAGCATACTAAGTGAAATTAGTCAGAGAAAGACAAAAATCCTATGACTTCACTCATATGAGGACTTAAAGAGACAAAACAGATGCACATAAGGGAAGGGAAACAAAAATCATATAAAAACAGGGAGGGGGACAAAACAGAAGAGACTCTTAAATATAGAGAACAAACTGAGGGTTACTGGAGGGGCTGTGGGAGGGGGGATGGGCTAAATGGGGAAGGGGCAGTAAGGAATCTACTCCTGAAGTCATTGTTGCACTACATGCTAACTAATTTGGATGTAAATTTTAAAAAACAAAATTAAAAAATAAATAAATAAAAGAAAAATTTTTTTAAAAAAAGAATCAGCAAAAAAAGAAAAAACCTCCTAGGATTCTGATAAGAGTTGCTTTGAATCTATAGATCAATTTGGAAAGAATTGACATGTGAACCATATTAAGTCTTGCATTCCATCATACAGTATATCTCTCCATTTATTTAGGTCTTCTTCAATTTATTGTGGAAACCTTGTGTACTTTTCAGGGTATAGATCATGCACACTTTTGTCAACTTTATCCCTAATTTACATATGTCCAATTTCTGATCTTTTTGCCAGTATGTAAAAACCCAATCAAATAATTTTGTATATTGGCTTGTATCTTGCAACCTTGCGAAGTTCATGTGTTAATTTTAGTAGCTTTCTGAAGATTCCACCAGCTCTCTACATAAGCAATCACACAGTCTGTGAATAAAGACGGTTTTACTGTTTTCTTTCCAAAAAAAAAAGGTGACACAGGTGGATTATCCACTTAATTATGGTATAGTGCAACGCAGCCATTGTATGTGATAGCCCAAATTTCCTACTCAGCATAGTGATAATTATGACACATGTGACAAAGCAGGTAACAAAACCAGGTAGGGAGTAGAATCCCATTTTTATAAAAACACCACATACACAGGGAGACAGGGAGAGTCAGAGACAAGGCTGAAGAGACAGGTCCCAAGTGTTCACAGGTTGGCGGAAGGGACCACGGAGTGTTTTTCTTTCTTTCTTCCTTCCCCCTCCCCTCCCTCCTTTCTTCCCTTCCTTCCTTCCTTCCATTCGTTCTAATGATTTCTTTACTTCGCTAATGTTAAAGACAATAACCAAATAATGTCATGAAAAAGAAATGACGTTTGTGGGTTCAAGTCCCACATTGGGCTCTGTGCTGACAGCTTAGAGCCTGGAGCCTGCTTCGTATTCTGTGTCTCCCTCTCTCTCTCTGCCCTCCCTCACTCATGCTCTCTCTCTCTCTCTCTCAAAATAAATAAACATTTAAACAAATTTTAAAAATTATCAGTTGTCAGGCATGTGACGTTCTTCTGTTCGTGTGTGTGTGCGAAGTCTCTGAGACCAGGTATGTGCATTACACACTCACTCGCAGCACACCTCGATTTGGACCAGCTGCGGTTCAAGGGCATAACAGCCACATGTGTCTGGAAGCTACCGCATCGGACAGGGCAGTTCTAAAAACTTTCCTAGATGATCAGAAGTGTAGACAGAGGGTGAATCAGAACTGCTGGTCCTAGGATTATTTGTAATTGAAAATTAGAAGGACCCAAAGTGATCTAATTATTACCAGGTTCCATGCAAATGTTGGTCTATGAGGCAAGGATTTTTCGTCTGCTCTGTTCATTGCCGTGTTCCCAGCATCCAGAACAATGCTTGGCACACAGCAGGCACCCAATACACGTTTCCGGTTGAATCGGTTCATGTATACACACATGTAATACGCAGATACACTTCTCGATGGTGTGGTGTGCAGTGACTAAACATCCAACACACGGTATTTGCTCTTCTTTTTATTGTTACCGACGAGAAATTGGACTAGAACTCTCCTACTAGGAAGACAGAATACAGTTAAGGCTCTCTGGTTGTCTCTCAGAAAACATTGTCAGAGATCAGGCTGGGGTAGGGTGGGGCTGCAGGGAACGTCATCTATGATGGGTTGAAAGACCACCGAGTGGGGGAACAGTGGGGGCCAGGAAACCTGGATTCGGGTCTGAAGACTGACACCCATTCACCGCTGCTTTGGGGGCCGTCTTCTGCTATCTGGATCAAGGGACGCCCCCCTACCTCCAAAATGAGGGGGCTGATCTGGATGATTCTGGAGCCCTTCCTCCGAAGATGGGCTGGCATTCAGAGGATGGCACACGTCCAGTCATCTTCCTTCCGGGGAACGGATGCTGCCGGGCTCGTGCTGAGGTACACAGAGGGTGCAGGACGCCATCCATAATCATGGTGCTGATATGTCCTGTGTTCACAGGTAAACCAATCGTTTGGATAGTTTTCTTCAGGCTAAAAGGGTAAAGCACATGATCACATTGCAGAGCTGATCCTTCCCCCTTGGCACTGGGTCTCAGTGAGCATTTACAGTGTCACAGGCCACCCGGATCCCCCTGGAGGACGGACAAACAAGTCCCAGCTGCTGGGGAGGCGGGCAGCAGACAGACCCCTGGCCTTCAGGGCCGCCTCGGCTGCAGAAAGCCCCATGTCCAAGGCGATGCCCATTCCTGAGTTGCCCACATTCAGTGACTGGTCCACGGGGGGGGGAGGGGGGGGGTCTAAAGGGCTGACCACCCCAGACTGCGGCAGGGCAACTCTGAAGGCCACGGAGCCCCAGGACTCCCCCTCGGAGGGGCTGGCCGAGACTCACATACGGGCACACCCCCAGCTGGACTTCTCCCTGCGCCCACACCTGCTTCCTCCCCCTCCTTTCCACAGTTGTTGGCTCCGATGGTTCTCCCCGAAAACACTCCTTCCCCGAAAACACTCCTTCCCCGGGGAACCCACCTACAACGTCATCACCGTCACCTGCTGTGCAAAAGACTACGGCCCTGGTGTGGGGGGTGGGGCAGAGATCCAAGTTCAGGCCCTTCTGCCTCTTCCCGGCTGTGTGGCACGCCCACGTCCCTCAGCAGTGCGCAGTCTCCCGTGTGTGGGACGATACGCGTGGGGACGCTGCAGTGCACGGCGGGCTGAGCGCTGGCACCGGAAGCCACGGACTTTGGATCTCCGCTCCACCGCGGGAGCTCCCGCGCTACATGTCCTTGAGCAGGTGACTCTCTGAGCCCCTCTTCTCACAGGTAAGATGGGAGTAGGAAACACGCCTCAAAGGGTGTTGTTTTCATGAAATAATGTAGCCATCCGTTTGGGACAGAACCTGAGCCCAGAGCAAATATTCACTAAGCGGTGGCTGTTATTGTTTATTATTATTCGCAGAGGAAGGAGCCCACTGGGGCTGTTGGAAGAGTTGCCTCCGGCCTGGGTAGTGGTAGCTAAAGAATGAACTCTGGACAAGGGATATGCAAATCCCAGGAGCCCGGCGAAACGGGGCTAAGATGACGGAGAAAATGGAGCGAATCCTGAAACTCTATGACTAGGGGACCCTAGTAGCAAGAGGCCACTTTGGCGAGAACGTTCTCCAGCAGCATGCGACACACGGTGCGGAGGAGGTGGGGGAGGGGGGGGGAAGGACAGCAGAGGGGAAGCCGCAAATCACCTGCACGTTCCACGAGACCACCGGAGACCCATCCCTGTTGGTAAAGCATGGGTAACCCAGCCAGACTCTGGCCTCTTCTGCCAGCCGCTGCCAGCTGTACCGGTCTTTACCGGCCACGTTTCCTGTAGGGTCGGCCGGGTCCAGAATCACAGGCCTGGAGAGGAACAGTGAGAGAGGGACAGGTGAGGAGTTAGGGCTGTGTCTGGGGGATGAGAGCCTCCTGGCCCAGGCTGGGACTCAGGGCGGGAGCCGGGGGGCGCTGTTCCCCCGGGGGCGTGTCCTGACTGCCCTGCCCCCGTGGCGGGTGGTGGGCAAGGGGAGAAAAAGCCTGGCCCTTGGGTCTGACAGGCCTGGGTTTGAATCTCCCTTCTGCCCTTTATTAGTCGTTTGCTCTTGGGCAGGTCAGTTGACCTCTTTAAGCCGATTTGCTCATCTGTGAAATGGGGAGAGCAGAGGACACCTGTCTCATAGGACATGATGTGAGGGTGGAGACAGAACGTGGGAAATGTTCCGCACAGGACTCGGAACGCAGCAAGAGGTCGGTACACGTTAGCTGTAAGGACCGTAATTTTTTGCTTACTATATCAGAATGCGTTCGTCTTGCCGCAAGCTCTTAATCCCTCGGAGCAACGAGCATTGTTGCTGTAGCTGTTGGTATTTTACTCGTGTTTTTGTTAAGGTTTAGGCAAGCTCCTTACTTCTCAGAACCTCAGTTTGTCCACCTGTAAAGTGGCTACATACTGCCTGCCTCACAGGGCGGGAGGCTGTAGGTTCAATCAGATGGGCAGTAGGAAAATGCTCAGCACGATGACTGGCCAGAGAAGATGAGCCGTGAGCACGGAGCCCTCCCCCTCCCCCCAGTTCCAAGGTGCCACAGGGCACCAGGGGTTCCTTTCTGTGGGGAGCCGACCCACGTGGAGGTGTAGGGTACCTGGATTTATTAAGCTGTCTCTTCAGGTACTGTTTAATGGTAGGGTTTTCAAAGTCGTAATAATTTGTCCAGTAGATGCAAAGCTCCCGGTAGTTCAGGACTAATACCAAGACGGTCTGGAACCCCCGAGCGGTGCTGAAATCTGTCTGCTTGTTCCCGCGCTCCCAGGCGTAGACGGTCAGGAGCTCCAGGGCGTACTGGGGTGGGAGTGGCTTCCCAAGCTTCTCCTTGCACTGAGGAGGGGGGAAAGACCATCAGAAACATGCACTTGTCCCGTCGTGGCACAAAGCACATCTCCCAAGGGCCAAATCCGGCCTGCCATCTGCTTTTGTCAATAACATTTCCTTGAAGCCAAAGCCACGCCCATTCATCTGTGTGTAGCCTGTGGCTGCTCTCGCGCTACAAAGACAGAGCTGGCTGGTTGTGGCAGAGACCACGTACATAGCCCCCAGAGTCTGAAATGGTCACTACCTAAGGCATTTCGGAAAAATTTTACTGACTCCTGGTTAAGAGCTTGAGCTCTGGATTATGCGTGAGGTGGGTTCGAGTCCTGCATCCACCAGTGTCCAATTCCGAGAAGACAACTTAGACTCTTGGGGCCTCGTTATTCTTACCTGCCAGGTGAGGGGTAATAACACCACCAACCCCAAAAGGATACCGTGACAATTAACTGAGAGGAAGAACTTGAAGTGTTCCTAAGAGCCAAACAAAAGTCCCTTTGGAGTAAGATCGCTAACCCAGAGCGTCAAATGATTTCACAAAGAATTTATAAGTATCATGACCTGCACGTAAATAACCAGGTACACGAGGAAACGAGACACCAAGAGTAATAACCAGAAGGAAGAGGAAAATAGTAATAAGTTCACAGAACTTTTTTTTTTTTTTTAGGGAAAGTAGTTTATAAAAAAAATTTTTTTTAAAGTTTATTTATTTTGAGAGAGACAGAGACAGTGTGAGCAGGGGAGGGGCAGAGAGAGAGGGAGAGAGGGAGAGAGAATCCCAAGCAGGATCTGCACTGCCAGCGCAGAGCCCGACGTGAGGCTCGAACTCACAAAACTGTGAGATCGCGACCCGAGCCGAAAATGAGAGTTGGACGCTTAACCGGCTGAGCCACCCAGGTGTCCCAGTCCACAGAACTGTAAATATTGAAGGATCAGATATAGACTTTGAAATAACTAGGAATATTGTGTTTAAAGAAACGAAGAGCTTGAAATAGAGAAAATTAGAAGCCGTAACAAGTAGCATGGCATATTTGAAAATAAATACAATAGAAATCATAGTATAAAAAATGACAATAACTGTAATTAATAACTCAACAGCAAATTAGAGACAGTTAGGGGAAAATTAGTGAGTTGGAGGGTATAAGGAGCCACGGTTAGGCTGACAACTGACTCGTCACTAGTGACACCGGAAGACAGAGGAGTGACGTATTCCATGTACTGAAATGACCGCCAAATATATGGCAAAAATACCCATCGGCAACGAAGGTAAAATCAAGACATTTTCAAGCAAACAAAAACTAAGAGTTCATTATCACAAGACAGTCACCAAAAAAATCCTCAAGGGGACATACTTCAGGAAGACGGAACGTGATCCCCGGGGGACAGTTAGAGACGTAGGAAAGAGCTGACAGTAAAGAGCGTAGTAAATACGTGGGTAGATAAAATGAGCACTGATGTTGTAAAATAATAGTAATGCTTTGAGGCCCTTGAAAATATAGAGACTTGAAATATACAACACAAGTAGGATGTGAGTTGGGGACGGTGATGGTGGTAGTAAGTGGGGTTAAAGGACGGTCAGGTTCCTGCATTGCTTTCCAGGAAAGGAGAGGGAGGGAGAGGGGAAGGGGAAGAAGGGTAGAGAGAGGGAGAGGAAGGAGGGAGGAGAATAAGGGAGGGAGGGAGAGAGGGAGAGAGGGGAAGGGGAAGAAGGACAGGGAGGGAGGAAGAGACAATTTTTTGCAGGACCATCTTGTTCATCGAAAACAGTTAGTATCCCTGGCTTCTTCCCACTAATTGTCAGTAGCACCCTTGCCCCCGATCACCATGGTTACCAAAAAGCATCCTCATGAATTTTCAATGTCCTTGGGGCCAGTGTTACGCTTGTCAAGAACCACTTTTGTAAGTTCTTTTTTTTTTTTTTTTAACGTTTATTTATTTTTGAGACAGAGACAGAGCATGAACGGGGGAGGGTCAGAGAGAGAGGGAGACACAGAATCTGAAACAGGCTCCAGGCTCTGAGCGGTCAGCACAGAGCCCGACGCGGGGCTCGAACTCACGGACCGCGAGATCATGACCTGAGCCGAAGTCGGACGCTTAACTGACTGAGCCACCCAGGTGCCCCACTTTTGTAAGTTCTAAAATGCTCAGGCTCCATGATCATATTTCCTAGATCAGCAAACTTCAGGTGTCTAGCAAATACGTGATTTCTTGCTTTGCCTTGAAGATAATCTTTCAAGTAGGAAGGTTCTCCTTAATTGCTTTCTTTCACCCAATTACTCATCCAAAAATATACACGTCTATTATAAGATGTATATTACATATCAGGCAAAGTCTTCAGTCAGAAGACCCAAGTTCAAGGCTTCGTTCTGCTCCTTATTAGCTGAAAGAGCGATCTGACTCTTACTCCTCCAGTAATACAGGCTTGATAATGACACCTCCCCTCGCTCAGCTCACAGAATGACCATGAAGATTAAGTGAGATATAGGATGTCTTAAAGTAAATGGAAATGCGTATCACATCCACAGAAGATTAAATATGATGAGCCTGGACAAGATGAACACACACTACAGGCTAACTTTTATTATGTGCGCTCCTGTAGTGGCTCAAAGGAACCACATCCGTGAGGATCGGCTGTGCCAGGCACCGTGTCATGTTAGGCCACGTCGTCCTTCGCAAATGAGAAAATAAGAAGCACAGAGAGGTTAAGTTGATGGCTCAAGGTCAGACAGCCAGGGAGCAGACAGAAGTGTCTGTGTGTGTGTGTGTGTGTGTGGTGATACCATTCATTAATTTATTCAACAATTACTTACTGAGCACCTATTATGTGCCAGGCACACTGTTCTAGGTTCCGGAGACGCAGCAGTAAATAAAACACACAAACCCCTTCCTTCGTGTACATTTTTAGCGGGAGAGACAGACACTAAACAAACACATACGCAACTGCAAAGGTCCAAAGGCTGGAGCAGAGTCTTGCTGTTGGAGGAACGACAAGGGAGGCGGCATGGCCTGAAGGGCAGACATGGGGGTTCAGCGAGGTCAAGGGCAGATCCCGGGAGCCTCGCGAGGTGCCTGGGACCCAGGCGACAGCGTTAGAAGTGGTGACAATAAATGAATTGTGGGTATATTTTAAAAATAGGACCAACACCGCTTGTTGACTGGATGGAGGTGTGCATGTGAAGAGGTCAAGGAAGATGTATGGTTCAGGCCAGAGTAACTGGCAGAATGGGGTTGTCACGTGTTGGGATGGGAAAGACTGGGACGAGTGTGACGCCCTGGGGCCCCTGGCACCTGTCTCTCCCCTTCCTATCCAACCCCGTCCTCCTCCTTCTCTCCTTCCCCACGCAGCCCCTCCTCTCCCTCGCCCCATCCCTCCCTCCCTGTGGGAAATAGGTTCAAGGATTCCTTACACTTACCTAACGAAGCTGAGGGCAGAAAGCCCCGCGCCACAGGGTGAAAGCGCCCGAGGTTAGTTAGCGAGATATTGTCGCAGGATCACGAGTGACTTGCTACAGGGAGCTACTCTCCATCTGCCGCCGACACACTATTGTGCTCTGACTACAACTTCAAACGCCCCTCGCCCCCCAGACTCTTTGCTTCTTACACACACGAGTTCATGCTTTACTATCTGATTGTTTTCTGCACATTCACCACGTGTGTACGATCTTGAGAGCTCAACAAACGCGGACACGAAATCCCTGCTCGGGGCCCTGGTCTCTCCCCAGACATTAGCCTCTCTCGTCTTCGTTTCTGTGTCTGCTCTCTCGCTGGACGAGAGAGAGTTCCAGATTCCTGATCTGAGACACCTCCCCTTCCCCCCTCCTCTCCTCCCTCCCCTCTCTCCCTCATCTCCTCCCTCTTCTCCCCTCCCTCTCCTGGTCCTCCTCCTTCTCCCCTCCCCACACCTCTCTCTCCTCCACCCCTCCCTCTATTCCATGCCCCCCTTCCTTCTCTCCCTCCTCCCCTCCCTCCCTTCCCACTCTCCCCTCCCTCCCCACCCCCCTCCCTCTCCTGGTCCTCCTCCTTCTCCCCTCCCCTCCCCTCCCTCCCCACCACCCCCCCCTCCTGGTCCTCCTCCTTCTCCCCTCCCCACACCTCTCTCTCCTCCACCCCTCCCTCTATTCCATGCCCCCCTTCCTTCTCTCCCTCCTCCTCCTCCTCAGCTCCCCAGGCAGAAGGAACTTACCAGTTGGTACCAGTGCTTCACCAGGCGGATGAGGCTCTTCACCTTGGTCGGACGCTGCCTCAGGAAGTCTCGCTGCAGCTCTGTGAAGCAGGTGGAGAACTCTCCCTCTCGGTCCAGGTCCTGGCACTCCTGGATTAGCTTGATGTAGACTCTGGGGTCGGGTCTGTGGGCATTGGTCCACTGCCCTGTTAGGGACAAATCCATACATAACTCTACGATGTTAGCATCTCTGAGGTTCGTCCGGCCACTCTGGGGCTCACTGGCCGTGGGGTGCAGCAGAAAGGGCGACGGGCCGAGCCAGGGGGCCTGAAGCCCGTCCCCAGCCTTCCCTTCTCCCATCTCTTCTGCCAACCCACCTCACCCGGAGGGGAGCCTCCTCACTGGTCCCTCCACAGCCCACTCTCGACCCAGAGAGGACTTTCAAAACCAGCTCACACCGCTTCTTGCTTCCCACATCTAGAATAAAACCCAGTATCTGCACCGTGGCCTAGGAGATTTGCGGGGATCTCACCTCCTACCTTGCTCCCCTGCCGCTCATACCTGGGGCCTTTTTTCTCTTCCTCAAACACGCCAAGCTCACTCCTGTCTCGGGACCTTTGCACTTGCTGTTTCTTCTTCCTGGATCTTCCCATGGTTGGCTCCTTCTCATCCCTCAGCTCCGAGGTCACCTCCCCAGAAACCTTCCCTCATCACACTGTCTGAAAAAGCCCTCCCCCTGCCACCTCCCGGTCGCTCCCCATCGTATCGCTCCGCAGGTATCATTCCATGTATCTTGCTTCTATACTTAATGTCAGGCTCCAGGATAGAGGTTCCTTGTCTGGCTCATTCATGGCCAGGGAGCAGTGCCTGGTACACAGTAGGCACTCAGGGGATAATCTGTGTTTATCCTTGTTGACTGAATGTCTCCCAAACTCCGGTCGTACCTCTCTTCCCATCTATTCTCCAGGCTACCGTTGGACTAGGTTTCTAAAACACAAATCTGACCAGGTTACTCCCCTACTTGAAACCCTCCCACAGCTGTTCTGTTGTGTTCAGAAGAAACCCTTGACCAAGGAGGCAGGTTTCTGCAGGATCAGCTCTCCTGGCTCAGTTCCCGCTCACTCCTTCCCTGCCCTCTCCGCTCCCCCCCTGCCCCCTCTACCCTCCCCACTCCCTCCCTGCCCCCCATCCTCCCCCCTCCTTCCCTGCCCTCCACACCCTCCCTACTCCCTCCCTGCCCTCCCCCTCCTTCCCTGCCCTCCATGCCCTCCCCACTCCCTTCCTGCCCCCCATCCTCCCCCCTCCTTCCCTGCCCTCCACATCCTCCCTACTCCCTCCCTGCCCTCCCCCTCCTTCCCTGCCCTCCATGCCCTCCCCACTCCCTTCCTGCCCCCCATCCTCCCCCCTCCTTCCCTGCCCTCCACACCCTCCCTACTCCCTCCCTGCCCCCCATCCTCCCCCCTCCTTCCCTGCCCTCCACACCCTCCCTACTCCCTCCTTGCCTTCCCCCTCCTTCTCTGCCCTCCATGCCCTCCCCACTCCCTTCCTGTCCCCCATCCTCCCCCCTCCTTCCCTGCCCTCCACACCCTCCCTACTCCCTTCCTGCCCCCCATCCTCCTCCCTCCTTCCCTGCCCTCCACACCCTCCCTACTCCCTTCCTGCCCCCCATCCTCCCCCCTCCTTCCCTGCCCTCCACACCCTCCCTACTCCCTCCCTGCCCTCCACGCCCTCCCCACTCCCTCCCTCCCCCCCCCCCCACTCTCTTCAGTGTCCAGCCGTTCCCCCAACACATCCTCCCCCTTTCTCATCTCCAGTCCTTTGCTTGTGCTGTTCCCTCTGCCGGGCATGTCCTTCCTCCCCTTCTCTCTCCCCCTCTTATCTCTTTTGTAACCATCACCTGCCAGCGCCCAACACCGGACATGGCAACAAGGAGAGCTTCCCAAACTTTCTCATTTCCCGGTGCCTTTAGAGTTTCGGTATTTTTCTCAAGGGTCCCCTCCGCCCAAGAGGAGTTCCATGCATGGGGTTCAGTCTACAACTGAACAGTGGGGGTTCGTGCGGTGTCCCACAGACGGCATTGTGTTTCCCTCAAAAACTTAAAATCTAACCTACTCCCTGTGCTCCCTGTGAGTGTTTTCACGGTGGCGTCCTGGGGTGCCTCGGCCTACGGTTGGGGAGCTCACACTCTTGAACACCTACTATGCGCCAGGCCCCGTGTGACAGCTGAACGTGGATGCTCGTTCAATACTTAAGAGTATGACACAGGTGGCAACGTTTTTGCCAGCTTTCCGAATGCGGAAACCGAGCCCCTGAGAGGTTCTGCTTCCTGTCCAAATGCGGCTGTGGGGCGTCGATATAGACTCCAGCCCTCAGCACAAGTCTGGCAAGATTTCCTCACGTTTGGGGCAATAGATGAAATTCACACACGGACCGCAGGCTGGATCTACGCTGCCTCCCTTTCAGAAAGCTACAATTTACACGCTTTGCCACAAGTAGAGCCGGCCAGCCCCGGAGGTGTTCCGTAAGGGACGTCTTGCCCCCAAGTTGTGCCAATTTGCTACTTAATGTCGCTCCTGTGGCCGGTCGTGACCTGATCCGTTCTAAGATCTCGACCCACCCCCTTCGAAGGGATGCCCCGTCTCGGTAAGACTCTCCGGCTGTGGAAAGTTCTGCTCAGAGATATGAAAAAAGAAAGCCGCCCTGTGGGGGGACAGAGGGGAAAGCCCGTGCGTCTGTGAGCGCTCACCCAGGACGTCAAAGGCAGGCAGGACATCAAACTCCACCCCCTCCTGGAGCTGGGGGGACCTGAGCACGAAGCTCAGAGCCCGGGGCCTCTCCCAATGCAGACTCTGAACTTCAAACTGTACTGCAAACGTTTCCTCTTCTTGACAGGCTTCCAGCTGCCTCTTAATTTCCCGGATGAACGTTCCCCGGTGGTCAAGCTGCTCCTGAAAACTTGTGAGGTTACTCAGGAAGACCACGAGGTCGGCGTCAGATCGGCCTCTGAGGGTCGTGCCCTTGCCCGAAGAGCCACCCTACGACAGATGAGGAGAACGAGAACGGACATTTACCGAGAAGGGAGGGCCTCCCGATCGAAAATGATGAGAGCGGCCACTAACATTCTAGAGCATTAGCCACTCATCTGAGGGCATCGCCAGTCTTAACTCCCATAATGCCCTCAGCCTTATGGCTGACCTACACGCTCTTGTTACCAGCTCCCACTTTACAGATGGGGAAACAGGTGCTCAGAGAGGTGACGCAGCGGCCCGGGGGGCACAGCTTGTAGGTGGCACAGATACAATTCAAACCCCGGCTGTCTCGTTCTCCAGTCTGTGTTCTTTACATCCTGTCCTTTACTATCTGATTATAGACTGCAGACCAGCCCTCGCTGGGTGGTCTACATGCATTATTTTACTTAATCTGTATACGGCCCGATAGGGCACTGGGCATGATGGATGAGGAAACTGAGGCACAGAGAGGTGAAATGACTTGCTCAAAGCCAGTAGGTGCTATCTGCTTTCAAAATTTATACTTTTTTTTTTTAAGTTTATTTATTTATTTTGAGAGAGCGCACGCACCTGTGTGCACACGTGTGCAAGCTGGGGGGAGGCAGAGAGAGAGAGAGAGAGAGAGAGAGAGAGGGAGAGAGAGAGAATCCCAAGCAGGCTCCGTGGTGTCAGTGCAGAGCCCGATGCGGGGCCCGAGATCATGATCTGAGCCGAAATCGAGCATCAGATGCTCAGCCGACTGAGCCACCCGGGCGCCCCTCAAAACTCATACTCTTAACCAGCTCATGATACTGTAGAAATGGTGAGTC
Source organism: Panthera leo (assembly GCF_018350215.1). Classification (NCBI taxonomy): domain Eukaryota; kingdom Metazoa; phylum Chordata; class Mammalia; order Carnivora; family Felidae; genus Panthera; species Panthera leo. The sequence goes on along the minus strand of NC_056690.1, from coordinate 10,414,678 downwards.
CCCATTGTGGATGGGGGGAAAAAGGGAACCCTCCCACACTGTTGGTGGGAATGTAAATTGGGTGGCTCAGTCAGTTGAGCGTCCGGCTTCGGCTCAGATCATCATCTCACGGTTTGTGAGTTCGAGCCCCGCGTCGGGTTCTGTGCTGACCGCTCAGAGCCTGGAGCCTGCTTCCGATTCTGTGTCTCCTCCTCTCTCTCTGCTCCTCCCCTGCTCATGCTCTGTCTCTCCTTATCTCTCAAGAATAAATAAACTTAGGGGCGCCCTGGGTGGCTCAGTCGGTGAAGCGTCCGACTTCCGTTCAGGTCATGATCTCGCGGTCCGTGAGTTCGAGCCCCGCGGCGGGCTCTGTGCTGACAGCTCGGAGCCTGGAGCCTGTTTCTGATTCTGTGTCTCTCTCTCTCTCTCTCTGACCCTCCCCCGTTCATGCTCTGCCTCTCTCTGCCTCAAAAATAAATAAACGTTAAAAAAAAAAGACTTTAAAAAAAAAGAATAAACTTAAAAAAATTAAAAAAAAAAGAATGCTAGTTTATCACGGACGTTGAAAAGCTGAGCATCTGTGGAGACAGCTGGTGCCTGGACCCCCTTTGTGGACCCCCGAGCGGTGTCCAGCTCTGTTTTTGCACAGTATAGACTTTACAGGGGGCAATACCAACAACTTTTCAGCCACACAAAGTCATCGGAACATTTAGCTGTTGTTGGCTGGAGAGGGGCTCTGGAAGTCATTTTGTCAGGAAAAAACAAACAAACACAAAGCAGAAATGGTGAGTCCCCGGCCTGGCCACTAATTAGCAAATTGTTTACTAGAGCTGGGCCTCAGTTTCCCTATCTCTGAAATGGACGCGGCCGAGGAGGAGGGTTCCTAAGCTTCAGTCAGGGCATTTGTTTAAAAGCTACAGGTGGAGGGGGGGAGCCTGGGTGGCTCAGGCAGTTGAGCACCTGACTCTTGGCTTCGGCTTAGGTCACGATCTCACGGCTTCATGGGTTCCAGCCCCGCATCGGGTTCGCGGCCGTCAGCGCAGAGCCTGCCTCAGATCCTCTGTCCCCTCCCCTTCTCTGCCCCTCCCGCGCTGTGCTCTTTTAAAAATAAACATTAAAAAAAAAATCACAGATGGAGGGTCTCACCCCAGAACTTATTCTGACAGGCTATGGTCATATGTGCTCGCTATGGCTAAGTCAGAAACCACCTGCCCTGAAGACCCGAACCTTTTGCTCTGTCTCTGTCTCTGTGGGAACTCTTGCCCACTCAGCCACCCCTTCCCCAGTCCAGCAGGCTTGGGCTCACCTTGACCACTTTGGACACCCGCACGGGGTGTGGCGCATCCTGGAAACACCTCTCCTTCAGGAAAGTGGAGATGATGTGGACGGCTTGTCTGACCTGCCTGCGGAAACGTGTGTCTGGTAAGAGATAGTCTTCGATGAACTTGTCCAGATTCCAGGCAGGGATATCTTTGAGGTTCCACCCCGACATGATACTCAGGGCAGGCACAGCAGAGCCTGTGGCGGTGGAGCTGGCTTCTGGAAGCTGCTAACCTCCGTCCCGCCCGCTGTCTGAGCCTGTTAGTTTCGTTTCCTGGGAAGGGAGGGGCTTAGCCTAGCGAACCCGCCTCCCACCGGGAAACCTACCCTCGGGAAGGACGTCAGACCTTTCTTCAGACTGTGCTCTTAAACTCCTGCACTTCAACCCACATTAGTACCTCGCCTGGGATAAATCATAATTAAAAAACTGATGTGTGGTTTCCTGCTTTGTCTTTTTTGGCTGCTGACAAAATTGTTTTACGGTCTCTTGTGAGCTTCACGGCAGTATATGCACATTATAAAATGGAAAAGAAGTCAGAGAAATCAGGAAGCATACAGACCATCCGGGACCCTAAAACTCAAAAATGTCCACTATAAAGGCTTTGGCATAGATCTTTTCAGAGATTTTTCTAGGTACACACACACACACACACACACAGTTACAGTTCTGTCTTTTTTTTTTTAATGTTTATTTATTTTTGAGACGGAGAGAGAGAGATATTAGAGAGAGAGAGAGAGAGAGGGAGAGAGAACGGATGGGGGAGGGGCAGAGAGAGAGGGAGACACAGAATGTGAGGCAGGCTCCAGGTTCTGAGCTGTCAGCACAGAGCCAGAAATAGGGCTCACACTCATGAACTGTGAGATCATGACCTGAGCCAGAAGTCGGAGGCTTAACTGACTGACCTGGATGCCTCCCCCAACTCTTTTTTTTTTTTTTTTAAGGCATCACGCTATATACATTTTTCCTTTGGACTAATAGGCTGAATTTCTTGCAGTGGTTTCGGGTTTACAGAAAACTTGAGCAGAAAAAGCTCCTGAAACAGCGCTCCGACCGGCCTTAAGGGACAACTTGCTTCTTCAAGCTTCTGCGCTGCTCGCTTGCTGACCTAAGTCCCTTGGTCTGTGGCAGAACTCAGTTTCCCTGAAACTTGCAGACCACCAGGCTCGAGGAGAGAAGGACAGAACTTTCCCAGGCATGAGGCTGACCAAAAACAGCTGTCGCGGACGCCAGCAGTTCTGCTCAGGGGCGTGTCGGAGTACAAGTCACCGCCCGGACACCTGCTTTTCCTGCCCACAGCCCCCCTCCCTCTTCCCCTGCCTTCCCCTTTAAAAACCTCTGGCTTGGCCTGGACAGGGAAGATGGTCTTCGAGACATCAGTCTGCCACCTTCCCGGGTTGCCGGCTCCCTGAATAACACAACCCTCCCTTTCCCCCCACGATGGGTCTCCTGAGTATCGATTTTTGAGCAATGAGCCGCCGAACCCGAGTGCAAAACCGATTCTCTGTCCAGTAACAGATTGCGGCGAACGGCCAGGAGCTGTGTTTCTGACTCTCCAGCCTCCCGGGGACTCCCCGAGACGAGCAGGAGGCCCACCTGTGCGTTTCCTGAGCTGGTGGCTGTCACAGTGGGAGCCAGCTGCTGGTGGCTAGCCGACCCAGCGGGACCCCTCACTATCTGGGAGGAAAAAGCACCCCACGCTGCTGGGCCACCTCCTTATGAGGCTCAAACTGAAGCACCTCCCAGATCAGCTTTAGGGGGCCTAGGGCTCCCCTGGACTTAAAGCTCCAACCTCAGATTGGCCCACAAGGGGCCCCGGGGAAACTGACAGGAGTACACGGATGGACTTTTGAGTGGACGCAGGTGCAACATATGAGGTATCCGAGCTAATTCAAGGTTGTTGGTATAATTAAAACAGACATGTTTTTGGAGGTATCGGCATCAAATATAATTCAGATAATCAGCTTTTATTCGACCTGAATTTATTAGTTAAATTCATGTTGATTCTGTTACAACTTACCAGCAAAAAGCACTTAAAAGGATGGTTGAGTTTTGTCTGTCTCGGGAAGTTCTCCCGGGTAATTGTTAAGAACAAGTACATTAAGGTTTTTTTAATGTTTACTTATTTATTTTGAGAGAGAGAGAGAGAACACAAGCAGGGGAGGGGCAGAGAGAGAGAGAGAGAGAGAACATAAGCAAGGGAGGGGCAGAGAGAGAGAGAGAGAGAGAACACAAGCAGGGGAGGGGCAGAGAGAGAGACAGAGAACATAAGCAAGGGAGGGGCAGAGAGAGAGAGAGAGAGAGAGAGAGAACACAAGCAGGGGAGGGGCAGAGAGAGAGACAGAGAGAGAGAACACAAGCAGGGGAGGGGCAGAGAGAGAGAGAGAGAGAGAACATAAGCAAGGGAGGGGCAGAGAGAGAGAGAGAGAGAGAACACAAGCAGGGGAGGGGCAGAGAGAGAGACAGAGAACATAAGCAAGGGAGGGGCAGAGAGAGAGAGAGAGAGAGAGAGAACACAAGCAGGGGAGGGGCAGAGAGAGAGACAGAGAGAGAGAACACAAGCAGGGGAGGGGCAGAGAGAGAGAGAGAGAGAGAGAGAACATAAGCAAGGGAGGGGCAGAGAGAGAGAGAGAGAGAGAACACAAGCAGGGGAGGGGCAGAGAGAGAGAGAGAGAGAGAACACAAGCAGGGGAGGGGCAGAGAGAGAATCCCAAGTAGGCTCCACACTCAGCCCAGAGCCCATCAAGGGGCTTGGTCTCAAGACCGTGAGATCATAACCTGAGCCGAAATCAAGAGTCAAGGACGCTTAACCGAATGAGCCACCCCGACGCCCCATAAACAAAGTTTTAAAAAAGAGTTTATAGCTAAACATTTTTTAAAAGAGATTTTGTTTTTAAGTAATCTCTACCCCCAACTTGGGGCTCAAACTCATAGCCCTGAGATCAAGAGTCACATGTTCCATCTGCTGAGCCAGCCAGGGGCCCCTATCTATAAACTTCTAAATAGCTTCCAAAATCTATCTAAAACTTTACAGTTTTGCCAGGGTAAATGGTAAATTGGATTGGGGTGCCCGGGGGGCTCAGTCGGTTGAGTGACCGACTTCAGCTAAGGTCACGATCGATCTCGCGGTTTGTGGGTTCGAGCCCCGCGTCGGGCTCTGTGCTGACAGCTCAGAGCCTGGAGCCTGTTTCGGATTCTGTGTCTCCCCCTCTCTCTGCCCCTCCCCTGCTCATGCTCTGTCTCTCTCTGTCTCTCGATAATAAATAAACGTTAAAAAAAAGTTTTTAAAAAAATGATAAATTGGATTGAATTCACTGGATATCTAAGTCTTTTCCAGATAAGATAAAAGACCGAAACGTCAATTACTGAATGTCTGTTTTTCTGCTTTTAGCTTCTTACTGTAGGGGAACTAAAGGTACTTGGGTCCAGGGGCGCCTGGGTGGCTCAGTCGGTTGAGCGTCTGACTTCGGCTCAGGTCATGATCTCATGGTTCAGGGGATGGAGCCTGATGTCCAGCTCTGAGCTGCCAGTGAGGAGCCTGCTTGGGATTCTCCCCCTCTCCCTCTCCCTCTGCCCCTCCCCCACTCACACTAAGACTGGAAAAAATTAGCTTTAAAAATACACTGGTCTAAAATTAAATTTTGGTTTTTCTCTCTCTGTTAAAAATACAGGATTTTTTTGGATTGTTGGTCTGCCCTTGATGAGAAACTCTAAAGCTTTTTTTTTAACCTTCCCAGAAAAACAAGGTTTCTGTATTTGTTTCTACTGAGCGCTTGATTACTTAATAAAACTGAATCTTATCAATATTAAAGGAGCTAAGTTTTGCCCACAACTATATACCCTTGTTATTTGCCTTTCAAATCTCTCGTTGCTGCCTTGGTTAAATAAATATTTAAATATTAAGTTTTATAGTAGTCTGTAATCCTACTTAGGCCCGTGCTTTCAAACCTTTTGATATTTGTAACAAATTTCCCCCAAATTCAAGTTCTAAATAAAGTCTTTTTAACTAATTAGGGTTGTTCATTGGATTTGTGAGGCACATGGGAAGCAATGTCAAACAAACACTGGTAAACCTTTTTGGTTACATTACATGGGCAAAAGCCATGACTGTTTCAGAAATTAGATAAAATTCCTAAAAATTAAAAAAAAAATTTTTTTTAATGTTTCTTTGTTTTTGAGACAGAGAGAGACAAAGCACGAGTAGGGGAGGGGAAGAGAGAGAGGGAGACACAGAATCTGAAACAGGCTCCAGGCTCTGAGCCATCAGCCCGGAGCCCGACGCGGGGCTCGAACTCACGGACCGCGAGATCGTGACCTGAGCCGAAGTCAGATGCTCAACCGACTGAGCCACCCAGGCGCCCCAAAATTCCTAAAATTTTAATATGTCCTGGCATGATGTCACCACTTAAAGTTCTAATTATGAAAGTGTTGTGTGTCACAAAAATAACCAAATTTCCTTGTCAACTGCATCAGAATAAACTCTCATCAGATTTTTAACTGTAGCAGGATTCTCGCACAGGGAGTTGTGACACCGAGGCTTTTCTTTCCAGGAAGCAACTTTATTCTTGCCGGCCCTGCTCGGTTGGGTTCGTACCCAGAGAACTGAGCCCCGGATGCCACGTGGGGTAGTTTTTAAAGTATATTTTCTGCTTCCTTGTCTCCCATATAGGATAACACAGAAACACGTAGTCTGATTAAGTGGTCATGATGTTGCAAGGTCATGAGGGATGTTGTCACGTTCACGTATAGCCAGGTTACCTTGAGGTTGGTTTTGTTTTGTTTTTAATTTTCCCCTTTCCTTAGGGAGGGGACCCTACCACATAACCAGGGCCATTTTTTGAGTCTTCTGCCATTTACAGTTATTGTCCTGACGCTCTTGCAAACTATGTTGCAGCTTCAAGGAAATTCACGAACACAACTTTTAACACATACAGGCGTCCGATATCCTTAAGGTCAGAAAACTAAACTAAGCATTTCTAGAACTAATAGAAAAGCTCCACTCAGAACAAGAATAAACAACACGGGACTGACTGCATGGAGGTAGAGGACTAGAGTTTCTTACGATTCTTGTTTGAAACATTGCTGGTTCTCTAATGTTTGTGTCACGGGAGGGTGGGCGAGACGCTGGTCCTTGTCTCACGGAGTGGAAGAATGAATCTCCAGCACGACAGCGATGGAGTTTGAGAGAAAGGGTGAAGCTCTCAAGAGCGCGGGAGGTCCCGACGGGGTAGTCACTGAGGATTTCTGCCCCTGACTTTTTACTGGGACCTCATCAGAAAGTTTGTGAGACTCCACTCATGGCATCTAGCCCAGGCGGGTCCGGAATATGTTTATCCTTTTTTTTCTTCCCCCAAACCCTGCAGCCTGCCGCCCAGGGGGTCCCTGGTCTCGCCCTGCCTGATGTTGACCTTTTCCCCTATTCATTTGCACTTCCAGATTTAAGGAAACCTTTTCTCCTAAGATAGCCAGGACTTCCAGAAATTTGACAAAATATTCTTTTGTAAAGAAATGGAAACATTTATCTTTTCTCCCTGCCTGAACCTTCCCGAAGTCGGAAACTCTCAACGAGCGTTCTTTCTTCCATGACAAGCATGAGGCTTTGACCGGAATGTCCTATTTGAGAGAGATGTGCACAGACTCAGATATGGCCAGACAGTTTTAAGGAACAAAGGTCCACTTGGGGCCAATGGAGCCCCTTGGAAGTGTTAGCCTCATACCTTGCTTCCAGAGTTGTCAACAGCCTTACCAGGTGCGTAAAGGATGTCACTTCCTCGTGGATACAGGAACCTCAGGAAATTTTGGAGGACCTCACGGAGAGAGGAATTCACCTAAATCTACCAGTGTTACAGGTGAATTGGACGGCAAATATTTGGCTCGGCTCTTGGCCTTAACGTTGTTAAAGGCTCAATCTGAAATTCTTTATAAAAAGTTCAGCAGAGCAGATTAAAAGGAAAAAAAAAAAAAAAACCCCTAGAGTCAATCACTATTCTTGCTGTGCTTATGTAGATAATTAAACCAAGTGTGTTAAAACTGGACTTATTTTACAAACATATTAGTAAAATATTAGTAAAAGATTATGTTTCAATAACACCGGGGATGTTAGATTCTGGTTCTGGCTGATCATCTTTGAGTGTTGGTTGTTTGCCTATAAAACCGGGCTGCATCCTGAATTCTTTTGGTTTCCTCGAATCTCTGGCAATGTCTCTCCAACCTACTCCCATTCTCTCGTCTCGGAGTCATTGCCCATTTTCCTGAAAGCTGAAGCTTGACATAAACTTCAGAGAAACTGTGACGACAGTTTTCGTGCCTGTCGCTCTATGGACCACTCAAAAGGATCACCAGGGACATCTGAACTACAAACCAGAAAAATGCATCAGATCGTCGATGCCTGCCCCCACTCGCTCTGAGGATGCTTGGAGCCTGACATCTGGAAATCTTCTCACTGGCAGTGCTCGGGATTCAGACACTGGGTTTGTAATTTGCTCTAACCATTAGCCTGGTTACATTTCCACAGAAATGCCTCATCCGTTCCCTGAGTGCCTACTGAACAAGGCAGAGTCTATATGATGGCTAACACTGCTTGCTGTACCTGTATTATATCCTCCTGGGAAGTAAACATCCATAGCGATAAAATCAGCAAGCCACTTGGCTATGAGAAGCCCTTGACCACCCCCAACCCCATTTCCAAGGTGGCTGGGACTGGTTGACTGATCTATTCTCTAGGATCCCCCCAGGATCAGATCAATTTTAGAGGACATTATAAAGTTGGGCTTGACTACACCGTTACTGTTCCTTGGGACATAGTTGGGGATAAGATTAATGATGTCATGCAGAGCTAAACTCGGCAGAAGAATAGCCAAATTCTCGGACAAGGGACTACCTTCGCTACCTCCTCCATTAGAACAAGGGGGTTATGTCCTGCGTTATGTCAATTCCTTCCATTCCGAAGCCCTGCTATAATTCAGCTTGAAGCGGTTACAGAAGTTGGGCCCCTCTGCCCGTGTTCCGTAGAAATAGGACGAATGGTAGGCAGTGGAGACACTATGACCACACTCCAAACGGTCTTAAGCATTAATTTGCTTCAAGCTTCTGCATCCCTAGCTTGCTGACCTAAGTCCCTTGGTCTATAGCAGAACTTACCTACTTCTCTTGGGATTTGCAGAGCGCCGGTCTCAGGAGACAAGGACAAAACTTTCCCAGAAGATAAGAACTGACCACGGATGCCAGCAAGCCTGGTCAAGGTCATGTCGATCTTCGACTAACCGCCTGGGCACCGGCTTCTCCTCCCCCCTTTTCCGTTGCCCTTCCCCTTGAACGCCCGCCAGCTCCTCCTGGACATGGAAGACGGTCTTTGAGACACTAGTTCACCACCTTCCCAGGTTGCCGGCTCCCTGAATAAAACAACCCTTCCTTTCCCACCACGATTCGTCACTTGAATATTGGTTTTCGAATGATGAGGAGGCAAACCTGAGTTCGGAACCGGTTCTGTGTCTGGTAACCGCCCCCCCCCCCCCGCCCACCCATACTTTCCCATTACTAATACTGGTTCGGTACATTTGTCACAGGAGACGAACTGGTATTGGTGTGTTATTAACTCAAGTCCACAGTTCACATTAGGGTTCACTGTGTGTGCATTCTGCGTAATGTCATGCGTCCACCATTATGCAATCATGCGGAACAGTGTCTCGAAAATGCCCTTGCCACACCTCCTCTTTCCTCGCTGTCTAGATCTTTCTTGTTTTCTGATTTATACGTTCAATGCTAACCACTTCTTTCTGAGCACCGCTTCTGCTGCATCCTGCACGTTTTCGTTGGTTGTTGTTCTCCTTTTCGTTCAGCACGGAATATTTTCAAGTTTCTTTTGAGACTTCTTTGACCCGTGTGTTGGTTAGAAGTGTGTTATTACATCTCCAGATACTTTGGAATTTTCCAGCTATCTTTCTTTGATTGATTTCTCATTTAACGCCACCGTGGTAGAGAGTATACTCTGGATGATGTGTATTCTTTGGAATTTGCTAAGGTGTGTTTTATGGCCTCAGAATCGGCATATCTTGGTGAATGGCCCGTGGGAGCTTGAGAAGAGTTTGTATTCTGGTTTTGTTGGAGATGTAGCCTATAAAGGCCAATGAGCTATCTATCTTAACAACCCTCTCTTAACCTGCTCAGCAATTCATTGCCACTTCCTCCCCTTCTGTATTAACAGGTCGACCGTTTGCCTGAGGCAAATGTAACCATGAAGGGGATGGGCTTCCCTCTTTGTGACACTCACCTTGCTTACCAGTTGGATTGGATCTATTTCAAACCCACAGCGTAGAATGCTGTGTTAAGATGGGTTCAGAGGCTGCTAGCAGGCTCTGCGAGAAAGACGCCATATTGATTAGCAATGTTTGCCATGAGCACGGGGCAAGGTTAGTAATGTCTGCATCGAGCACAGGGCAACAGTGCCCCCTGCCACTTTTGGGGGTGCGACGTGGCCTTAACTGGTACCTCTTTCCACCTGGTGGCAGCTGGCTGATTTGTAGGAAAAACAGATGGACTTTAGGGCAGCGGTTTGCAAAGTCACCACGGGCGTGGGAAGCGGAAGGCGATAAGGCCTCAAACAGGAAGTATGTTCGAATGTACACCTTGTCCCCAGGGCACAGGAGAGTCTGGGGGTGGGGTGGCAGGGAGAGCATGGGTAGTTTGAAAAGAAAATCTCCCCAGGTGATTCTAACATGCCTACTTCTTCCCCAGGATTGAGAACCCCCCTTTTGGGGGGAAGAAAAAACTTCTCTCTAACACGGCCTGGATGGAACTGGATGACTCCTTCTGGGAAGTAACCAACATTCCCGATAAATTGCTTCAACCCTTTCGGGATAGATCATAGGGAGATTAATCATCCTTCTGGGAAGTTAGTTACCTCCTCAGCTCACTTTTAGGACCACCGAAGGCTATCTGTGAAGGCTCCTTGTAGGATGGAAGGTTCTAGAACACAAAGGAGGCGTTTGATGATCGGTGATAGTATTAGCCAGTGTGTTAAGGACACTGTGCCGGGAGTCCCATGAAACAGCTTCTTTCCTGGCACTGCTGTCGTGAGCCGTTGGGTGTGTTATTCCCTTTCCCAGGCTTTGGGTAATTCCTCTGTGAGATAAGTGAGTTGATTGGACTAGGCCCTGGCTCAACTCTGTCGTCTCTTTGGGCATGATCTGATTCCACGTCACCTTGGAATTTTCCCAAGGTTGGGCTAGAGGAGAGAAGAGGAGGGTTTGGGTACCAGGGAACAGCATTCAGCCATCATGGCCAGAAACCACACCTGCCTCGTCCACTGCTGTGTCCCCAAGGGCTGGAACGTAGCAGATACTCACTAAATACTGACTCTCCCAATAGCATCATGGGTCCTGACGGAGAGGAAGCACTTCCAGAAGCCAGAAAGGAAAACCCCAGGCCAACCAGCTTTCCTGGATATTCCTACTTTATTTTTTGGCTACATCGTCACTAAGAAAGGCAGTGGGAGGTTCTGCATGCACTGGAGGGCGTGTGTGGATTCTAGGCAGGGAGGTGGTTACATTTGTCGGGGACAGCGTGCACCCAGACCGGGGACACCGTGAGCTCGCTGCATGCCGATTCCAGCGCCCACACCAGCGTCGGGCTTGAGCAACACAGCCAGCATGCTTTCTCCTAAGGGCAACCGTGGGAAGGAAGGAGGTGGGCTGAGAGTGGGTGCCCCGGGGACTGACAGAGAGACAGGGTCAGGGGGCAAGATGCCAGCGAGGAAGCCGTTGGCCATCTTGGGGAAGGGGAAGAGCCATCTCGATGTTTAGAAAACGGTTATTCGAGGCGAGAAACCAGAGTCTTCCGATGAGTTTGTGCAGGGAGCTGGGGGTGGAGGCATTGAATGGAGAGGTTCAAAGGCGTGTCTGGAGAAAGGCAGAGCGTTAGGGTCCATCTGGTGATGTCTCTAGGTGATGGTGGGCTGTTAGACAGAAGGAGGTGATTTTCACAGGGGTAGACAATGGAAACCGGGGGGAAAAACACAAGCCTTTCTCGTGGGGCAGTGAAGACTGCCTGACCCCAGCCTCAAATTTATAGCGTTCATTCTCATTGCTTTTTTCCTCCTTTCCATTATTATTATTATTATTATTATTTTTTTGGAGGGGGGGAGACCGACCGATTCATGATGGGACAATGGCCTTTGGCATCAGGATCTGTCACTCTCGAAAGCTTTCCATTCATGATGGTGTTTTCTTCCCCTGACAAACTTGGTGAAGAAAGTGCAAGAGACACAGAGACTGAGACAGAGACACAGACTGAGAGATTCAAGGTGATTCTGAGTGAGAGACAGGATCCCAGAGATGCAGAGAGTCAGCGAGCGCTAAGGACGCAGTCGTGTGTTCCTTTAACTGACGGCAGAGGGGGGAGGAAGGCTGGGGGCTTTGGAGAGGCCCCCTGCCCCCAGAGCTCTGGTTTCTAAATGCCTTTGGCACCGACTTGGGGAGCCCAGGGGCTGAGGAAGCCCTCTACAGGATGTCTACACAGCTCCCGGGACGTCACCAGGCACCCGGGACATCGCCAGCAGCCGGCCCAGCCCGAGGACACCCAGCCCTGCCGACAGGAGTGGAAGTTTTGAGAAGCACGGCCCAACGGGGACTTCCGGGCTGCGCCAGTTTGGGTCAAGCTGGTGAGGGGCGAGGCTGGGTTAAGGTCTCTGTCTTGCCATTGCTATTTTACCCCCCTTGGGGAGAGAGAAAGGAGGAGGGGAGAGAGATGGACGGAGAGAAAGAGGAGCGTGAGGAGGTGAGAGAGTTTGGTGGGGTGCAGGGCCTGGGAGAGGGGAAGGGAGGTGGAGGGACAGGGTGGGGGCGCTAGAGAAAGGGTGTCGGGTTTTGCTAGGAAGCAAGTGGGGGGCATCCTGAAAGAGGAGGCTACGGGATCCCGTTGTGTGTTCTGTGCGTGCATTTCTTGACGCATCTGGAGCCAGGAGGGTGTGTTCCTAGGCCCCGGGGAGTTTAAACCCGGTGGTCTGTTTTCCTGGCCATCGGCGGGGGCGGGTAATGCTGTGGAGGGGCAGCCTGGCCCGGATGCTCTGTTTCTGCCCCGGTGCTGGTCCTCACAGCCTTGTCCGGGTCTGCTGACAACTGAGGATATGCGCAGACACGACATGCAAGTTGTGTGTGTGTGTGTGTGTGTGTGTGTGTGTGTGTGTGTGCTCGAGGCTAGGAGGGTCTAAAAACAGTTCTAAATGATGAGGAACCTTTGCCGTTTACCCAGAGGGGTCATTACATTCCAACCTCCTTGTCAAAATTGCCCCTTCCCTCTCCCTGTGGCCCTATCCTAGAGGGATCAGAGAGGGGCTGCACTCAGGGCCCGCGCCACAGCATCGCAGAGGGAGGGAGGAAAAGGTCTTTGGCAGTGGTGCCCAAGGTGGGGGGGGGCACCTCAAAGGCAGGTGCAGGGAGGGGAGGGGTGGAGGAGGCGGAGAGAAGAGGGACCGGAGTGCAAAGGGCAGCTGGGGTAGGTGGGTGGGTGAGCTGGCATGGGGGTGGGGCGTGGAGCTGGGGACCCGGCGGGGGGCATCCTAATCGCTCGACACGTGGTTCTCATTCTGTAGCTGGTGCCAACGCTCAATCTTCTTGTCCTTGTTTTTCAGACACTCGTACCAGTGTTTTAAGCGCTCTCCCTTGGCTGAGATCCCCAGCTGGCAGCCTCCTGGAGGACGAGATAGGGAGACAGGAGCAGGCAGTCAGAGCGGAGAGATGCGTGGGACTCTCACTCTGGACCCAAGTGTCTAGCTGGGGAAAAACTGCCACCAAGAAGTGACCCCTCCAGCAACCTGGGATCCTTCTCTACGGGGGGCTGTCGTAATGACGCTGTGGTTACTGCTGGCCTTCTCTGCCTGTGCCCCAGCTCCTCAGGATCCTGCCATGGCTCCCTATTGTAGCATCAGGTCATAGCTTCGCGGCCTCATCTTTAAAGACCTTCTGTGAGTGACCACCCCGCTCGGCGAAACTTCTCCCCACTCCTTCTGGGTACTCCACACGGTTGCCTATGCTGCGGCCTTTGCCCGGGGCTCCCTCCCTTGCCCCATGTTTAGCGGCTGTTCTTCCTCATCATTTGAAGGGATGCTGGGAAAATTAGAACCTTCCTCCACGACTTGCAAACAGAGTAAGGAGACTTCCTTTGCGCCCTGTTTTCTGAGGCCACAGACCCCACTCTCCTCTGTGATTCGAGTATGCACTAAACATGATTTGTGCAGCACATAACCAATCGTGACCCAATTGCCCAGCTCTGGAAGCCCTTTCCTGTGAAAGCATCCCCACGTTGGACCCAAACCAGTACCATGGGTCCTGACTTGGTGTTTGGGCAATGTAGCCACAAAAGACAAAGAATGCCCTGACCCCCCCTCCTGCCCCCCCCCCCCCCGCCACACCCCTCCCCAAGAGAAGCCTGGGTAAGGCTCTTCTCTCCCCGGAGGATGGGTTTTTCTCTGGGAGCTGGGAGCACTCACCGATGTAATCGTTGGATTTTCCAATGTCGTAGTCCCAGACCGAGATGTCCAGGGACTTCTTTGCCAGGTCACTATGTTTGATGTCATAGAAGAACTCCTGGTTGCAGCAGAGGGAAGACAGGTGAGTGAGAGGGTCCTGAGCCCTTAGAATCAGAAGCTAAGAGGCTGAGCCCTAAGGGTCCATGGACCAACGGGAGGCCCTAGAACTGGGCATCTGGGAGCAAGGGGGCCCTCCTGCTCGAGCCTTTACCCCAGGCCTGACAATCCCCTTTCAACAACTACTCTGTATAACAAAGTCCCTCAAGCCCTGTAACTCTCTGTAACTTTCAATGACTCTCTGTTTGAAACAGGAAGGCTGATGGGGCTTTTCTAAGAGAGTTGCTCCTGGCCAAGTTTACTTGAAGGCAGATGGCCCGTGAAATCAGTCCTTCCATTCTGGTAGCTTCTGAAGTGGGTTTTCCTTTCACTCCATCATTTAGAGATTAAGGATAGTCGAGGGCCCTGAGGCTAATGTGAGGGACAGGTGCTTAGGTTTCCAGATAATCTGACTTGTATATAGCGTTTCTGCCTAACTATAAAATTCATTCACATTCACCATTAAAACAAACAAGGAAGCTAAAATAAAATAAAACCTAAACACCAAAACTTGCCGTCTAACCACCCAAGAATAGCCACTGTCAACATTCCCCGTGTGTGACCACATTAAAGTATGTTTTTAAAACTAATATGAATATTCATTTGAGTATTATATTATATGAAACATTTGAATATTCTATGAAATATAAAATAAATATACTGCACTATGGCCTTCTTTTCCCATTTTGTAACATATGATAAAAACCAGCTTAGCGGGGCGCCTGGGTGGCTCAGTCGGTTAAGCGTCCGACTTCGGCTCAGGTCATGATCTCACAGTTCATGAGTTTGAGCCCCGTGTCGGGCTCTGTGCTGACAGCTCAGAGCCTGGAGCCTGCTTCACATTCTGTGTCTCCCTCTCTCTCTGCCCCTTCCCTGCTCATGCTGTGTCTCTCTCTGTCTCAAAAATAAATAAACATTAAAAAAAAATTAAAAGAAAAAAAACAGCTTAGCATGTTAGCAAATCTTTTTCTGCATCACCATTTTAATGGCTTCATTTAATGGTTGTGTGGCTGTTCCTTAACCTAATGCCCAACAGTTGAGTATTTAGGTTGTTTCCAACTTTCCACGCCGTTAATGATATGAGAAAAGGCAAACAGCAACTAAGTCATTGCGTACATCTATGACAGCTTACTTAGGATAAATTCCGAGAAGTGTCTTTCCGGGTTTGTAAAATTTTAAGATAGAGAGCAGTGGGCGTATTCTGTGATGTCATCTGTGATCAACAGGAAAGCAAGCCACAGGGGCACCTGGGTGGCTCAGTCGGTTGGGCGGCCGACTTTGGCTCAGGTCATGATCTCGCGGTCCGTGAGTTCGAGCCCTGCGTCGGGCTGTGTGCTGACAGCTCAGAGCCTGGAGCCTGTTTCAGATTCTGTGTCTCCCTCTCTCTCTGACCCTCCCCCGTTTGTGCTCTGTCTCTCTCTCTGTCTCAAAAATAAATAAACGTTAAAAAAAAATTAAAGAAAAAAAAGAAAGCAAGCCACATACGTATTTGTTTTGTATACTTATAAATTCTGGAAACGGATAATATACAGTTACTCTGGAAGAAGACAAGTAGTTGATAGAGGCTGGGAAAGGAGGAGGATTTTGACCGGATACCTTGGGTCCTTTAGGAATTTTCAAATATGTGACTATATTACCTGTTCCCCGAATAAATGGAATTTAAACTTAAAAACTGTAAGGCTTTTGGAGTAGTTTGACAAACATCCCTTAGGAAGTCAGACTGGTTTGTTCTCGTGCGCATGGCGTGTACCTTTCCCCACAGGCTCACCAACACCCGTATCAACATTTTACGGTATTTTTTGCCAGTTTGTGACGACTATGGTGTCTGGCCTTGTTTCATACTTTCTCTATTGTTAATGAGGCTTATTGGCTGCCTGGATTTCTTCTTCAGTGACTTGTTCAGACTCCAGGAGAGGGTAGGGCAGGTCGGCAACAGTTGCCAGTTGGTTCCTGACTCAAAATTCCTGAGTCTGAGTTGGGGTCCAGCTGAAAGAGGGGCCTGGGAACGGGGTGGGCTGAACTAATGGCCAGGGGTGCTCTGAGCTCTGTTTACACAGAACATTCTCCACGCACGCCCGTACAGGCACGTGCGTTTTTAAAAACAAAACAACACAAAACACCTGTACTGTAGCTTTCTTTCCCTACCTTCCGACATTTGGTGAAAATCCATACTCGCGGGCTCTGACCCAACATCAGATCATTATATTCAACGTATATTTCCGGACACCTACCATCTAACAAAACTGTCAACAAATGATGCAGAGGGACAGGGTAAGACGCGGGGGCATGTAAAGCCTGGAAACACAGAGGAGAGCGTACCCGCAGGGTTAACACCCCAACTCCTGAGGGATGAGAAGGAGTTTGCCAGAAAGGAAAAGAGAGAGATGGAAGGCCAGAAAAAGGGAGCAGCGAGGGCGAAGGCTATGAGACGTACCAAGGACCTGTGTGAGGTTACTGTGACCTGAGAAGGGGAGTTAAGATAGGGCAGGGGTGGGACGTGAGTTCGAAAGGGCTTGACTGTCACCCTAAGAAGTGGGGAGGCCACTGCTGGGTGAAGCAACAGGGATGACAAATCCGGATCCATTCTTTAGAAAGCTCATGTTTAGGTGGAGGATGGGCCAAACACAAGGGAGTGAGGCAAGAGTCTAATGCAACAGTCCAGACAGAAAATGCCAGACAAGTAACACTGAGACAACAGGAAGAAGCACATTCAGAGGGTATGTAGACAGTGGCCTTGCGGGGACTTGATGCCCAGGATGGACATGGTGGGTGAGGGAGAAGAGAGAAGGGAGTGCCAACTGGGTGGATGGTAAAGGGCATCACTACCCCCATTTATTTCCTCAAATTTCAGCACCACAAACTATTAGAATTGGTAAAGACATTGGAGATGATTTCCTTTCAATCTCTCTCCGAATGCAGTTTCTTCCTATGGCATTCCTAATCCATAGGCTTTTGTCTTAGGCTTGATTCCCTCTGGTGACCAGGAACTCATTACCTATCCTTTAGCTAATTCAAGTCGATCTGTGAGAAAAACTTTTCTTGACGTGCTTTACAACGTCCTAGTAGGGAGCGTGTTCCTCTCTCGCATCTAGGAAATCTCTCAGAGCATGACAAAAATGGGGCAGCCTCACCTCATTAAATTCAGGATTCAAGGTTTTCTTCTTTATTTGAGTCTTGTGTTTGGCTTTCTTTCCCATGTCCGGTTTCAGCCAGCTGAGAGGAGACAGAAATGCTATTGTGGATGACGTTAAACGAGTAAGAGCAGCCTCTTGATGACCCCAAAGGTGCCGTCCGGCGTCAGGAGAGTAAATGAACAAATCAGAAAGTGAATCAACATTAACGATGGCCAACGTGCACTGGAGCATCTACCGGGGACTGTGCTGAGGACCGTAGGTACATTTAATTCTCAACAAACCCTAGACGGTGGAGTTACGGCCACCTGTTTTACACACAAGGAAATTGAGCATCCAGAGTTGAGACACGTGCCTCCGGTCACACAGCTGGGGACTTGACCCAGCTGTTGCCTATGGAGTCCATGCTCCCAGCCAGTATTTTCTCCCAAGGGATCGGATTGAAAGCCTAGATGGTGGTGACTGGAGTCTCACTATTACCCCTTAGACTGCCCCCAAGTCCTGGGGAGACGGTGACTGTGTAGACAGAAAGGAGAAGATGCCAATCTGATTATAGTAAATCCTGCTCAAAACTGGTCGGTGGCCCCCCCTTCGACCTCAGGGTAAAGTTCAAAATCCTTGATGTGGCCTTTAAGGCGCTGTATGATTGGGTCCGTGCCCCGGCCCAGCCTGGTCTTGCACCATGCTCTTCACCCCACTCCCCATTCACTGTCCTTTCCACCGCGGGGCCTTTGCACATACCATTACCTCTGCCTAGAAGGCTCTTCCCCAGTGTAGGCACGATGCCTGGCACATAGTCGGTGCTCAACTAATTTCTTCTGGGCAAATAAATAAAATAGGCCAACAACTCTTGGGAGTGGGGATATTTGGATTCGGATTAAAGCTATCACTCACTGTGCAACTTTGAACCTGACTGTAGCTCTGGCATACCCCAGGTGCCCAGTCTCTAAAGAGGGCAAACGTTTTTTTTTTTTTTCTTACTTACAGAAGGGTTTTGGAGGACAATCTATTTTATTTCTTTATTTCTATTGAAGTATAGCTGACGTATAATGTTCCATTAGTTTCAGGGGCACAACACAGTGACTGGACAAGTCTGTGCTTCTACCGTGCTCACCAAACCCGTCACCATACGACACGACTGCAACACCATCGACTCTATTCCATACGCTGTACCTATGATCCCTGTGACTCATCCATTCCATGACTGGAAGCCTGTACCTCCCACAGCCCGTGAGGATAATTTTATTCATCTGTGAATTTTACTTCGTAATGTTTATTTATTTTTGAGGGAGAGAGACATACAGCACAAGTGGGGGAGGGGCAGGGAGAGGGAGAGAGAGAGAGAGAGAGGGAGGGAGACACAGAATCTGAAACAGGACCCACTGAGCCACCCAGGCGCCCTGAGGATACTTTTCAAGAAGAGACACAAAGTTGGTACTGAAAGTATGAGGTGCTGAGCGACGATAAAGATAAGATTGGGGCGCCTGGGGGGCTCAGTCGGTTGAGCGTCCAACTTCGGCTCAGGTCATGATCTCAAAGTTCATGAGTTTGAGCCCCGCGTCGGGCTCTGTGCTGACAGCTCAGAGCCTGGAGCCTGTTTCAGATTCTGTATCTCTCTCTCTCTCTCTGTCCCTCCCCCACTCACACACACTCTCTCTCTCAAAAAGAAACATTAAAAAAAAATTTAAAGAGATAAAATCAATTCTGATTTTGAAAATCTTTATTTGGTCTTAAACCGATTAATGGCCTCCTTTTAGCTTTCCCACAATGGCCACCAGGGCAGCTGTTTTCCTGGTGACCTCAGCAACGCTCCTGCTTCTGCAGAGATTGGGCAGACGAGAGAAGGGGTGGGAGGGAGAATTATTTAAGAAAAACAATTTGCATGTGGCTGGGATGTAATGGAGGGCAGGACAGTAGTCCATGAGCCAATTTTCTCTATTGGACCGTATGAGAAAATAAAAGCCAATGACTCCCAGAAATCAAACTCATCCCTGACACGTGGGTTCTTTTGTTCACTAACTCCTCATTCGAAGAAAATCTGAAGCAAAGTCCACACTGAGTTTTAGCCATGACCCGAAGGGAAGCATTGCTTTCGATTATGAAAGGTAGTCAGTGGGAGGGAGCGTCTCCCAGGCTGGAGGGAACAATGAGCACCCTTTGCCGTGAGTAGGACTAGTGGTGGTGGTGATTTATAACCATAATGGCACATATTTATGGAGCACTTACTACGTACCGGACCCCACGAAAACATATCTCTCAGATCTCCAACCGCAGGGGGCAAAACTGGCTGACAAGCTGCTGGACTCTGATTTCACCCCGATGTTCCCACTGTGGCTGCGCTTGCCCTGGGCAGCTCCCGTACCTGGGCCGGCAGGGACAGGAGGCAGCCCCATTTCTGGGAGGTGCAGGGCCCCTCCGAGTGACTTTGCACTCCAGGATTCCCCACAGCCTGCGTCAAAACTTCCTCAGAACTGCCCTTCAATCTTCGACTTTCCCTGCCCAACCGTCCCCCCTCCTCCCCACCTGTTCTCCTCTGACCCTCCTCTCACTCCCTCTCAAATCTTCTTCACAGGCATGTTCCCCAATAAATCTCTTGCACCTCTCACGTAGTCTTGGTGTCTGCTCCTTGGAGGAGAGAACCTCATGGCCAATATTACTCTTCCCGTTTTACAGATGAGGACATCGAGGGCCAGAGATGTGAAGGCACTAGCCAAAGGTCACACAGCTGGAGAACACTGAAGACTACCGGCTCTAAGATTCAAACCCAGGCAGTCTGGACCCGGAGCCCAGGCTTTCCACCATATCGACAGAAACACAACTTGCTTATAGTTACACAGCTAGCAGCTGGCAGAGATGGGAGAGGAGCCCCACGTCTGATTCAGTGGTGGCCACGAGAACGTGCCGGGTGGACCTCCAGCCACAGCATAACTGACCTAGGCCCCAGCTGCTGCACTTGGAAATCCAGCCACGTTCGTGCCAAGACCCTGCTCCCAGCTGATGACTGAAGGTGGCAGGGCCCCCTCCTAGAAGACATGGGACTCGTCTGGCGGCTGATTTGGGCCTTGAGGACTCGGACGGTCTCGCCGAACTTGCATCTAGTATGCTTCCACTGGCTCCCACCTCCCCTCTCCGCTCTCGCACACACGGTGGCCTCTCCCACTCCCTCCCTGCTTTCCCTCACTCAGGCATTTCTCCTAGTGAACCTTTGTTGAATCCCATCTTGGCATCATTCCAGAGGACCTGGACTAACACAGATAACACGTCTCTCTTACTCCCCATGGTGGCTATTACTGGAATAACCAAAGTCTAAGGCCTTAGAGCATTTCCAGACTGGGAAATGCTGGAATTGCTTCTTCAGTGGTGAGGCTCTGGACTGCTGGAGGGATGTGTTGCTGATTCCAGGGGGCTCCAAATGGGGTTACTGCAACTTGCCGACTGCCTCTCTCCCACTGGAGAGGACAGAGTCACAAAACTCCTCATATGGGCGAGCGACACAGCGGTCTGACTGTCTGAGACCCCAGACTCACACTCTAGCCAGTTCTGGACATCACCTCATTGTGTGACCCTGGGCACGCTCATTCCCTTCTCTGAGCCTCAACGTTCAATGATCTTGGGGAAATTCTCTAGGTTCTCCCTTTGCAACGATCTAGGACCCCATCTGGGGTCCATCCACAGTCCCAATGACTCACAGCTTGACAAATGGATCTGAGTAGCCATTGGCATCCATGGCGGCCAGGTGCACGCAGCGTATGATGCCCACGATGAGGCCTCCCTGCTGTGTGCTGTACATGAGGGACACCAGGATCTTGCCGCGTTCCTCTATGTCACCAATTCGTTCCACCTGCTGTAGAAGAAGAGGGCATATGGGTCTAGGAAGGGGAGGGGGCCAGGCAACGGGACGGATGACTGGCAGGAGGGAGGAGCCTGTGGAAAGTAGGAGGCGCTGGCCCGCCCCAGCACGGTCAGCACCATGGACAGCAGATGCTCCCCAGTCTCCAGAGACCAGAAAGTCGGGCTAGCAGTGAAGGCACCTGGGGGCCTGGGGCTTTACTCTGACTTAGACAAGGACAGAGCCCTGAGTGATTGGAGGTGGGGCTGGACCCTGGTTCCAGTCTGACTCTGAACTCAGATTTGCCTGAGTAAAACAGTTTTCTCACCACTGTAGTCCCTGGGGTCCCATGAGGGACCTGGGCAGAGGGCACAGATATGTAGCCCAACCCCAGCCCCAGCCAGCCTGTCCTAGGTCCCCACGGAGGGAGAGTGGCATTGCTTTAGTCCTGCAGAATTTTTCAGCAGAGCTTCTGCCAACAAGGCAGGGGAACTCAAGGGTGTGCCCCGGGTGTGAGAGGGTGGGCTTTCTTGGCCTTGGGGGCTCCAGACGGGAGGAGCATCCATTTGGTCTCATGTTCTAATGGGAAGGGGTACTTCTCTCATGGTACACCGACGGGCAAGTGGTTTTGGGGGAAAGAATAAGGAAGGGGCTGGGAGGGAGAGAAAAGAGAATTGGCAGATCCTGACTGCGGCTTCAATACCCACTGAGTGCTCACCTCCTCCTCATAAAGGGCCATGCCTCGGGCTGACCCGGTGGTTCCAGCACGCTTCATCTTAGAGGAAAGAAACAGAAAGGAAAGATAACATGAGTCTATGAGGCTCATCTCCTTACATGGGAAGGATCGGAAACCCACATCCTTCCATTAGCAGCCAGAGCCACGAGGGTGACTTCTCCAAACTTCTGTGGTCCTCCAGCTCCCCTTGTTTTAGATAAAGTTTATGTAATGTTAACCATTTGGCAGACCACGTTAATGCACAATAGCCTATGATGCAGGTTGTATTCCTATCCCATTTGACAGATGAGGACACTGAGGGTCAGAGTGGTTAAGCCACTTGCCGGAGGTCACATAGCCAAGAAGTGGCCGGGCACCCCACTCATAAACCAGGTAAGATTTCATCTGCTTTGGTAGAGTTGGCACAGGGGGCTTGGGGTCTGAACCCCCCTTGGTTCCTAAGGTCCTTTTGTGGGATCCTAGGACTCTGGGGAACACAATGTGGAAACCACTGCCTAAATCCAACCTCCCCACTACAGAGATGAGGAAAACTGAGGCCCGGGGCGGGGGTGGGGGGAAGGGACAGCACTTGCGAGGCCCCTGCTCTTCGTGGGGCATGTGGGGGTAGTTGGCGGTGGGAAGGTTAAGGACAAAGAGCAAAAGATGTCCTGCGGTGGCTCCAGGCCCCTGCCTGTCCCCGCCACCTTTGTGCCTCTGGGGCTGGCTGCATCCCTCACAGCAAGATGGGCAGACTCGGAAGCAGATAACCCAGGTGGGGGCCCGGCCACTGTCCTGACCAGCTGGACTCACTGAGTGAGGGATGGAGGAGGAGGTCTGAAGAACCAGCTGTTTCTAGGAAAAGAGCCAGAGCCAATTCTTCACTCTTAGGATTGTCTTTAATGATTTATTTGGAGCCTGGCATTTGGGGCAAATTGCTTCTTGCAATTTTCCTTGCTCTGTCTTGTTCTTCTGCCTATGCTATAGAAACATGGTGCGGCACATGGGATATTCCATCCTCGGGCTGGCCATCTGGTGGGAGGATGCTGTAGGACTTCCCCTCCCGCCCCCCACGGAGTCCTTGTGGGGAGCTGGCCCGCTGCCCAGGGGGAAGAGTCACACTGGTGGCTGCAGGAGAGCTAGGCTCTGGCCGGTGCGTGAGAGCACAGCCACTGACTTGTGGCATAACCTTGGCAGCTCGCTCCCCTCTGTGGGCCCAAGGTGGCCCGTATGTAAAATGGGCAGGTTGTTTTGTCTCTAAAAATACAGAGTGCTGGGTCCCACCCTACCTCGCTAAGTCAGGATCTCCAGGGAGATCCCCACGAATCATAGTTTAAGCTCTGGTTTAACATGTGGTTTAAACTCCGGTTTACAATTTGACAATACATTTCATATTTAAAAAAAAAAAAAAAAAAAAAAAAAAAGAAAGAAACTCCGGTTTAAAAATCTCCAGTTGAGAACTGTGTTTGCAGCCTCCGCTGTGCCAGCCTCGCTCAACACCTCCAGCCGTGCTCCAGCCGAAGGAGAAGGCGGGTAAGAAGCCCTGTCCGTGCCAGGGCTCATACAAAGCAGACTGCTCGAAAATGGGCGGGGCGGGGGGAAAGCCTCAAGGAAGCCACAGGTTACAAAAGCTGCTTGCAAGAGTGCGCCCTCTACCGGAGGGTGAAGAAACCTCATCGTCACAGGCCTGGCCCTGTGGCCTTGGGTGAAATTAGACATTATCAGAAGTCCACTGAACTTCTGATCCGCAAACTTCCTTTCCGGCATCTGGCGCGAGAAATTGCTCAGGACTGCAAAACAGATCTGCGCTTCCGGAGTGCAGCCATTAGACTTTGCAGGAGTCAGTGAGGCCTAGCCGGCGGGCCTCTTTGAAGACGCTCCATGCCAAACGTGCAACATTGTGCCAAAAGACATCCAGCTAGTGCACCACACACACGGAGAAGGTGCTTAAGAATCCACTATGATAGATAACATTTGGAGGTGCCTCGGTGGCTCCGTCGGTTAAGCACCTGACTCTTGATTCTGGATCATGATCTCAAGGTCGGTGAGTTGACTGTGCCGACTCTGCTTTGGGTGTCTCTCTCTCTGTCCCTCCCCTGCTCATACTCGTGTGCGCTCTCTCTCTCAAAACTATCTAAACATTACAGAAATTTTTTTTCTTCCTGTTATTGGTGGCTCTGAACGTTAGGTACTTTTTTTTTTTCCCCCATGGGAATCAAAAGTTACCTGAGTATATGATTGCAAGGGAAAACACAGGGGACAGAAATCAGGTATTAACAGTTTCTCCATTTTCATTTGTGTGTGAATTTTTAATGCAAATGCAGAGACCTAAAGCATTAATGCAAGTGAACATGTTTCAATGAACACGATTCAGCAGCTTCAACTTTATAACGATCTTAAATAAACCAGTTACATTTTTCTGGACAATGCCAGCATTTGGATTTTTTTTTTAAACAAGGAAATTTCTTATCGACGGCAGCTAAACGGTGTTTGTGGCTTTTTTTTTTTAATTTTTTTTAAACGTTTTTATTTATTTTTGAGACAGAGAGCGACAGAGCATGAACGGGGGAGGGTCACAGAGAGAGGGAGACACAGAATCTGAAACAGGCTCCAGGCTCTAAGCCGTCAGCACAGAGCCCGACACGGGGCTCGAACTCACGGACCGTGAGATCATGACCTGAGCCGAAGTCGGACACTCAACCGACCGAGCCACCCAGGCGCCCCAAGTGGCTTTTTTTTTAAATCACGTGGTAGATTCCCTCCATTCACCATTCTGAGTTGTCCTACAAGTCCTACCTGTTTTTTTAATGTCGTCGGTCCTCTGTGCTGTTCCTGTAAGTTTGCTACTTAAGTACACTGAACTATAGAAACAATTGAAAACAATACAAATCCCCAGTTGATTCCGAGGTATAGATTGGTATTCTCCAATCTCCAAGTGGAGCGCCTTGGTTTGGTTCCTGTTTTTTCCCAAAAGGCAAGCAGCACATAGCAGTAACAGCTCCAATGCTCTATAGGTAGTCTCAGATTAATCCTTCAAAGACCTTATGAAGTTGGTACTTGCTACATTAGTCCATTTTACAGATGAGAAAATTGAGGCCTAGAGAGGTCAAATCATTGGGCTCAGATTATACTAGAAGTGCCAGAGCCTGAGTCTGGCTCCAGAGCCCATATCTTAAGCACTATGCTACCCTGTCGCCCGCTGATCTGCGCGGTGCTTTAGGAATTCGTGACCGACAAGGGGGGGTGAGGCAGTATTATTTTCTACAATAGCAACAGTTAATTTACAAATGGCTATTAGACCCTAGGTTCTCTTCTGATTGTATGTATCACACAACCGTCCTATGGCGAAAGTCCTGTTAGGATGCCCATGTTGTAGACTAGAAAATCGGAGGCTCAGAATAGTTCAGACCCTTGGCCGAGGCCAGGGACCAGGGAAATGGCGGAGCCAGGCTTTGAACCCAGACAGGCCACACTGCTGCACCACACTGCCCTTCTCAATGTCACCGAGGAGGACGCGGACGTCAGAGAAGTGATGTTGGTACAGGGTTGAAGAGCCAGGATGCCATCCCGATGTTCTGACCTGAAATCCCCCTCCCACCTCCACTGTCGGGCACCCTGCAGATCTATCACCCCCTTTGCAGGCCCCAGAGGAAGGCCCCAGCCCCCAAACTCTTCTCCCCCATCGCACCCTCGAGGCAAAGGCGCTCACCGGGATCACCCGCTCCAGGCAGATGTTGAAGTTCTTTCTCTGGTTAGGCTTCAGTTTCTTGAGTGAGAATCTGGTCTCACCGATAAACTCGTTATGGCCAAATTTGTCCTCGTCACAGACAGAGATCCTGCGATCAACATAAGGAAGGGGTGGGGAGAGAAAGAAGGGCCTATATTGAGCACCTACTATGTACCAAGAGCTGTGATCGATACTGACAAGGAATGTGTCATGCGCATAGGAATATTTCAGTTTCCTATTTTTTGAGCACTAGGCCAGGTACTTTGTTTCTTCCTTATTACCGTGTAACTTACAAGCAGTAATGTGTACAAATCTTAAATTTATAACTTGCTGAATTTTTGCATAGGTATACACTGATGTAACCACCACCCACCTCAAGATATAGAATGTTCTGGCTCCTGGAAGATCCTCAAGGTCCCTCCTTGTCATGACCTCCCTCAAAGATAAGCTTCATCTACGTCTATAGGCATTTGTCATTTTCCCTGCTGTATAGTATTCCACTGTGAAACTATACCATAATACTTGTGCTACGGATGGGTATTTGCTTTTGATCCGTTTCTAGTTCTGAGCTTTTACGAAGAAAGCTGCTGCAATCAACTTTTTTTTTTTTTTAAAGGGGGGTGGCCTGGGTGACTCAGTCTTTAAGCATCCGACTCTTGGTTTCAGCTCAGGTCATGATCTCGCGGTTCGTGGGTTTGAGCCTCGCGTCGGGCTCTGTGCTGACAGCTCAGAGCCTGGGGCCTGCTTCGGATTCTGTGTCTCCCCCTCTCTCGGCCCCTTCCCTGCTCGCACTCTGTCTCCCTCACTCTCAAAAAGGAAGAAACATAAAAAAATGAAAGAGAAAACAGTGTTGTAATTAATCATCGGGGAAATGCAAAACCAGAATTGCGACACCACGGCACAGCCACCAGAATGGCCAAAATGGAAATGTGTTGATGAGGATGGGGAGGACCCAGGACTCTCGTGCACTGCTGTTAAGAGTGGCAACTGGTACAATCTCTTTGGGAAACTGGCAGTTTTCTGTTAAAGCTGAACGTGCACATACACTACAATTCAACCCTTACTCTCCTAGGAAGAAAAGCATGCACAATATGTGACTCGAATGTTCCCAGCCGTACTATTGTAATAGCCCCCCAATGAAAACCAACCAAATGCCCCTCAGCAGTAGAACGGACACATAAAACTGTGGCATCGTCACCCCAGGGGATACTAAATAGCGACAAGCATCAACGATCTACAGCCACAAGCAACAACTTGGGTGTGTGTCACGAACATAGTATTAAGTGAAAGGAGACAGACACAAAGGGTCATGTTGTGCCATCCCGTTTATGTAAAGTACAAAACCAGACTGAGTTCATTTGTCCTGTCGGAAGTCAGGACAGTGAATGCCCCGAGGGAGGGGTCCTCACTACGGGGACGGCGCTGGTGGGGCAGGGAGTCTGTGGTCTTGGGAATGTCCTCTTCTTGGATCCTGATGTGTTCACGTGGTAAAAATTCATCAATCTGTGCAGTTTTTTTTTTTTATGTGTGCATTTTTCTAAGTGGATGTTACCCTGCAATAGAAATGTTTACTTAACCTAATACTGTAGCTGGTGGGAATGTGCATGGAACAGCCAAATTTGAAATGCCGTTTGTGTGATTTGTAAAATAAAACAAACCCCACAACGGCGGATACTATGAAGCAGCAAATGCCTGCTCACTTCGTTTCTATCCTAAGGAAACACCAGTGTGTATACACGGAAGCATAAAGGATACTTGTTGCAACTTTGTTGGTAATAGAAGCTGGAAACAACCTAAATGTCCATCCATAAAGGATACTCGTTGCAACTTTGTTGGTAATAGAAGCTGGAAACAACCTAAATGTCCGTCCATAAAGGATACTCGTTGCAACTTTGTTAGTAATAGAAGCTGGAAACAACCTAAATGTCCATCCATAAAGGATACTCGTTGCAACTTTGTTGGTAATAGAAGCTGGAAACAACCTAAATGTCCGTCCATAAAGGATACTTGCAACTTTGTTAGTAATAGAAGCTGGAAACAACCTAAATGTCCGTCCACAGGGCGATGGCTGAATAAACTGGCAAACATTTACATAAAATTTAAAAACATGCCAGATAATACCACCACGGTGTATAGATACGTAGTTATGCAGCTAAAGCCTAAAGCATGCTGGGGAATGATATCCATAAAATTCAGTATGGTGTTTAGCCCTGCGAGGGAAGGAAGAGAAGGAAAGGGTATAGAAGAAAAGCTTCGACCTGCTTCTGTGGCGCTTTATTTCTTGAAGATAATAATAATTTAAAAAGCAGCACATACAGCGCAAGAGTGAGATTTTCTAAAAGACCGAGTATTGAGTTTGTCGGTGTTTGTTTTATTACGTTCTACACTCTTCTGTGTCTTTGTAATATTTAAATTATAAAACGTTTTCAAAAACGTGTGATAAGCTGTTCTGTACAACTCTCCGAAGCAGTCAAATATTAGGCAGATCTAAATGTCTTCTCCTGGCTATAATGCCAAGATACATTGTTAAGAAAAAAAGGAAAGTTCCAGATCTATGCAACATGATACTTTATAGGTTCTGAACAGCAGTATGAACATGTGTACACTCACAAAGGGAGGAAGAAGGCCTGGGCTGGCAGAGGGGGTTAACATTTAAAAGGAGTTTTGCCTTCTCTGTAATTTTTTTTTTTTTATAACAAGGAACGTGTATTCACTTATGACTTCTATAATTACAAATGCAGTTTAATAAAACACTGAAGAATATAAAATGGCACCAATATATTGTTAAGTAAGAGAGGCTAATTAGACCATCCTATTGGATGGTCCATTTTTATAAACACTTAATTTTTTTTAACGTTTATTTATTACTGAGAGAGAGAGACAGAGCATGAGCAGGGGAGGGGCAGAGAGTGAGGGAGACACAGAATCCGAAGTGGGCTCCAGGCTCCGAGCTGTCACCACAGAGCCCAATGCAGGGCTCAAACTTATAAACCACGAGATCATGACCTGAGCCGAAGTCGGACGCTCAACCGAGCCACCCAGGTGTCCCATATAAACACTTAATTTTAGAAGAACTGTTGGCACACACACGCAAGGTCACACGCATGAATACACACACACACACACACACACACACACACACACACACAGCCCGAATGTCCAGACACCAAGATGTTAAGAGTTTTGTTTATCGCTGTTTTCAAAAGTTTCTACCAGCACTATACTGTTTTTGTAGAAGTGGAAAAGAAAGGAAAAAGTAAGCAGACACATTTTCCAGAGTGGCCCCTGGCAGCTACAGACGTGTCCATCTGCCCGGCCTCCGTGTCCTGTCCGCCCACCCTCCTGCCAGGTACCTGAGCGTCTTCCTCTGCATGTCCTCGTCTGTGATGCCGTGATAGACAAGTGTCTCGTTCCACACGGGGTTCCGGGTGTTCCGCAGGGTTTTTGTACGAAGCTTGTTGGACTAGAGCCCAGAGAGATGGACAGACACCTGCCTCGGTGGGGAGCCAGCCCTGCGGCCCTATCCTTTGGGTTGATTTGGGGGTGGGGGTGGGCGGGTGATGTAGGAGTCCTCTCCCCTTACGAGTATCCAGGGGCTCAGATGTTCCCAAATGCATGTTTTCGGTGAGTGAGGGGCATCCTGTAGGGTGATGGCTACAGCCATCACCAATGCTGGACATTGGGCCACCCCTCCCTCCATGCACTGGTCCTTCTCTTTGAACTTTCCACTAAGATTAGAAAGCAGAGACATCTTCCTCTGAGGAAAAAAAAATATGATTTATAGGCCAGAAAGAAAGAAATAAGAGTCCCCGGTTTCTAGGCAGTAAAGAAACAATTTCTGGGGATATTGAAATGGTTCCTTCTGTCTTCCTCCATGCCTGAATTCCCTCGGGGACAAAGTTTTCATTTTGTTCTAAGAGAGAAGGCTAAACACGCACTATGTCCAGAAGAGGCAGCCTGGTGACAAATCTAATTCATACTAACATGTAAATGACTCACTGGGTGCTTTGGCAAAGCAAGTTTGGATTGAGGACTGAGCAAAGAGTCTCAAGGAGAAGCGAATGTCACTGGGGAGTTAGAATGAGTAGTAGCCAAACACTTCAAAGTTTGGCCACGGCCAGGTGAGGGACTCTCCTTGATCCAAGCAAAGAAAGGGTAAGAGAGAAAACATGCATATGAATGCACGCACGTGTGTCCTCTTTTTGTGTGATGTGGCATTTCCTACTTGCAGAGATTTTTAACAGGCAGTTTCCCAAGATCACATAAGCGAGTGTGCGGTCGCCCTTGTTTTTAGGACATCCATATCAAATTAAGTCAACAAACCAGAAAACAAAACTCAAGAAAGCACCCTTTCCTTTCTAGCCTTGTCTTCTGAGTGGGTCAATCCAAAGGGAGGAGAGTTCACTCCATTTTCCCTTCCCAGGGCAAGGTCGCGATATACTGACTTTCACTCAGTAACAGAACATTTTCTCAAATGCTTAGCCCCACAGCCCGGAGAGAGTTATTCATTTCTGTTAAGAGCTGAGCAGTCTTTGGTTGGGGCGTAAAGTGAGTGGGGGAAGTGAGCCACGGTCAGCACTGGGGAGCCACTGAAGGTGTCTGAGCAGGTGGATCGCATAATCAGGGCTTCTGCTCCCCCCTGGCCTTCGGCAGCTCCTTGGATCCCAGGTTTTTGGGCTGGAGAAATGGGCAGAGCGCCTGCCCCTTGGGGAAGAATGACTCCTGTCTGTCCCTTACCCCTTGCAAGGACTTTGCCGCTCAGGGAGGAGGGGCGCTGGGGCCAGATAAGGCTATTTTAGGCTCTGGGCTGGGAACCTTGGGTGCCTGCCAGGGCCCATGTGCCCAGCCTGCCGAGAGGCCCGGGCCATATGGTACCTTGCTGGCTCCCGGCAGGAGATGCAGCTTAACGTAAGGATCAGCCAAGCCGTTGGAATCCATGGGCTTCAGTCCCTGCAAGAGAACGGGCAACAGCATGAGGGCCTCGGGAGGGCCTGGCACTCAACCGTCATAGGCAAGGAACACAGCCCCTGACATCTGTCTTGCCCATCGGTGCACCCGTGTGCTTCCTCTTCCAAAGAGAGAGAAGGGAAGTGAAGTCTCTTGGAAAGAACGCCGGAATCAGGCAGACAGGATTTGAAGCCTGGCCATGTGTGACGCCTTCCCAGCTGTGTGAGTTTGGGCAAGTTCCTTAGCCTCCCTGAGCCTCATTTTCCACATCTGTCAAATGGGATGACAGTATCTGTTTCATGGAGCGGTATGACTTCAACACAGTCATACCTGTAAAGTGCTGGGCACAGAGCCTGGCCCACGGTAACTGCTGCGTTAAGGCTGGACTGTTATTTCTTCTTTTTTTTAAAAAAATTTTTTTTCTTAACGTTTATTTATTATTGAGAGACAGAGAATGAGCATGGGCGGGGCAGAGAGAGAAGGAGACACACAATCAATCCGAAGCAGGCTCCAGGCTCTGAGCTGTTGGCACAGAGCCCAAAGCGGGGCTCGAACTTACAAACCGAGAGATCATGACCTGAGCCGAAGTCGGACGCTCAACCGACTGAGCCATCCAGGCGCCCCAAGGCTGGACTGTTATTTCTGAGATGGGAGGCGATGTTCCAGAACAGGGAAGATGGGAGAGGAGGAGAAGCTGGGGCAAGAGGGCTTGAGTTCTGGCCCTGGCCCCTGTACTCATTTCTGAGACCTCAGTTTCTTCACCCATAAAAAGGGGGATCACAAGGTCTGCCTGGCCCCCCTCACAGGGCTGGAATGAGGCTCAAGGGAGACACTGTGGGGGAAGGGAGTTTGGGGCAGGGATTACACTGGGCTTGTTTATATGAGCAACCTCAAGTTCCTGGGGCCCAGACACATTCTGTCAACTTCCTAGGCCCGGGCTGGGCAGACGTCCCTCCTCTGGGCTCCCGCTGTCCCTTCTCACAGCCCTAATCCCAAAGTCATGCATCTTTGTGCACCTGTTTCCCTATCTGTTCATGTTCTTGGGGGATGAAGACCTCTCCTATGAAGGGCGAGCTCTGGGCCCCGCACTAGCGAGTGTGGACAATGGAGACGGTGCCACAAAGCGGGGTGCAAGGGGGAGAGCTCGCAGAGCAGCATCGTGGGTAAGAACGCAGGCTCCTGAGCTGGACTACACTGGTTCAAATCCCAGCTCTGTCACTTCCTGGCTATGTGATCTGGGCAGGTCCCTTAATCCCTCTGTGCCTTAGTGTGTCCGTCTATAAAATGGGGATGATGATGATAGACCCTTCCTCATAGGTTGCTGTGAAGGTGAAGGGGAACAAAGTAATCTGTGGAAAGCCCCGGAGGGTGTGTGATCCTCAGGAAATGCTACGGCCACAGTTTCTTGGCTGTTTCCCCAAAGTGAGCCCCAAAGCAGGGCCAGCCCTTGTTCACTCTGGGATCGCCAGCATTCGGGACAGTGCCTGGTACAGAGGAGGTATTTAGCCGACGTTTCTGGAATGACTATTGGGGTCCCAACGTTGCAAACTGGCAGACGCTGTGCTTTTAAACTCTGAATGTGAACGTCTCTGTTTGGGGCCTGCTCAGTCCAGTTGACCACAGTTACCATGACAGCCGAACATCTCACGCACCTTCCTCACCTCCGTTACCAGCCCGGCCCGAGAGCGTGTGAGTTTTCCGTGGCCCTGTCTCCAGGGGGCTGGCATGGTGTGGCATTCCCCCATTTCTGGAGCTGAAAGAGGGGACCGAATGCCTGGGCATTGAGCCAGACTCCAATCCAGCTCTATCCCTACCTGCCGGGTGACCTCAGGCTTTAACCTTTCTAGGACTCAGTTTCCCCATCTGTACAATGGGGCTAATAATGATCCCCACCTCGGAGGTTCCCAGGAAGATATAATGAGATCATGAATGTGCTTCCCTCACGGTGCTACTGGAGGCTGGGGGTGGGTGCAAGCACGTGCTTCCTACGGTGACGGATACAAAATACACGCTCAATGCCTCTTCCGAGGACGCGACCTGGGTGTGTTGACCCAGGAGTGGTGCCAGGCACTGCTGAGCCTCGCTTATCTCCCAAACTGGGGCGTTAGGCAAGTGAAAAGGGGGGCTTTTAATCATTACAGCATCACAGGCGTGGCCAGGGACTGTCCTGGGCAGACGGGAAGATGTGGCCACCTTCCTCTTAATACTCAGTCATCCTTGGGACGCCCCGCTGGCTCAGTCGGTTGGGCGTCTGGCTTTTGACTTCGGCTCAGCTTATGATCTCACAACTCGTGAGATCAAGCCCTGCATCGGGCTCTGCGCTGGCAGCGTGGAGCCTGCTTGGGATTCTCCCTCCCCCTCTCTGTCCCCCCCACTCACACACTCTCTGTCTTTCTCAGAATAAAAAAAAAAAAGTACTCAGTCATCCTTACGGGAGAGGCACATTATTATCCCCTGTTTACAAATGGCACACTGAGGCACAGAGAGGCGAAGTAACTTTCCCCAAATCACACAGCCAGGAAGCAATGGAGCTGGTATTTGAACCCGGCCGTCTGCTTCCTGAGCCTTGCTTCTTGTTTGTTCTTCCACGTGGACCAGGCTTGCAGTGGGGGGAACTCTGGTCACTTACTTTCTGGGATCTGCACTGGCATCTCCAGCTTTCCTCGGGGTCTGGAGGTGAGTCCCCTCACTCCCCCTGGGGCCCGCAGCAGGGAGATGTCCTTGCATCTGCAACAATGGTTCCCCTGCCCCCACCCCAGCCGCTGCTCCAGCCCGACAGTCACAGCAACAGAAGGAGCCCTCGGTGGGCATGTCAGCTGTCAGGTCAGGCTGTCACCGCTTCCCCGGGCGGCGCCTCTTGGGCAGATTCCAGTTCTGCCCTTGAAGCCCGGCTGCCTCTGCTCCCGGGAGCTACAGATCAGTGAGCCCCTCCCCCCCACCAGAGACCACCCCTGAAGAAAGTCCTCCAAAGGAAGTGGCCACGGTTACTTCCTGCCCCTTTCTCATTACCGTCACGGTCACAGATCAACAGGCCTGGTAACCCACGCCAACCCCGAGTCCCCTAGAAATGCCAGGGCATCCTAAGCGGTCCCCAGCTGGGCCTCTCACCTACCTTGGCTTTTATGATGGTGCAGTGCAGGGAGCTGTTGTCCTGGTCGTAGAGAAGACTGAACTCCAGGGCACCCAGGGTGGCTGAAGGGGGCAGAGGCAGGAACCGAGAGAACATTCATTCAGTCACTCGACAAACATTTCCTGAGCACTTACTAGGTGCCCAGTCTGGTCCAGGCATTGAGCCTACAGAGAGGAAGACTCGGTCCCTGCTCTGGACTCGCCATCCCGGCAGACCCTCCTCTACTTTGGAGCCCTCAGCACACCTGAGATCAGTGAATCGGGTGTGCGATTGCCAAGTTAACGACTTCCCATCCTGCTAGATTGAGAGCCCCATGAGGGCAAGCGCTGTGACTGTCCTGTTCACTGCTGGGCCCCCACTGGGCACAGTGCAGGAAACACAGTCGGTGCTCACTTACTTGCTAAAGGAATAAACGAATCCGGGCATTTGCCGTTACCTCTGCTTGGAATACTCTCCCTCTAGATCCTCATGTGGCTGCCACCTTCTCATCATCCACATCTCGGCTTAAACGTCACCTCCTCAGGGAAGCCCTCGCCGACCACTCCATCTAAAGCAGCCACCCCCGTGTCCATTGCCTTTATTTCCTTCCTGCTGTGCTATCTCTATTTGAAATGAGCTCATTTGTATGTTAACTGTTTCTCTCCACTAGAATGTTAGTTCCGTCAGATTAGCCATCTTGGCTGCCTTTTTTTTTTTTTTTGGCCATGGTGTCTCTAGCACCTAGAATAGTTTGGGGCACATAGTATGTACTTGATAAGTACTTATTGGTTATGAAGACGAGTGCATGAGTGAGTGAGCGGTACATATAGCTGAATACAGTATAGGATTGTTATAAATCACTGGCGTCAGCTCGTAAGAGGGACAGATCCAAGCTGGGAGGGATCATCTAGGCTCGGCAGGTCAGTGAAGAGACACCTAAGGCCGAAGGAAGGAGCAGTGGATACGGTTCTGGGCACAAGTGCCAGTGTGCAGAAAGGCGGAAAGGTGGGCCGGACACAGTGTGCATTTCCGAGGCAGGAAACAGTTCGTCGCTCACAAGGCAGTGGACCTTCCTACGCTCCTTTCCCGAGACGGCAGACCCATGACCCGTGGGAGAGCACAGGGGACAGAGGGGACAGCTGATATTTCATCCTGATCTATTTCACCCAGCTGATCTGCTACAGCCATACGACCGTCAGCCCCTCCACTCGCTGGCCCTGTGAGGTTGCACGGGTCCCTGAAGCTCTCGGAGCCTCAGTTTCACTATCTGCGAAATAGGAGGAGTAGAAGCAACTAGTCCCAGGCCGAGCAGGAAGACTCGATGAGCACGTGCACTGAACACACTTAGAAAAGCGCCCGGCACAAAATAAGCAAGTATGGACTGTTTTTACTTCTGATGTGCATACCGCATAACTAATAATTCCTCCTGTGTGTTTAGGACTATATAATGATAACGACTGCCAGTTTCACCTCCCAGGGGGTACCTCAGTTTACCACCCCCTCAGCTCCGTGCGGGAGGCAGTATTTGCTTCCCAGTTTACAACAAGGAGGGGTGACACGGGGGGACCAAGCCACGCCACTGATCATGGCTGTTCGTCCACTTCTTCTGAGTGGGTTCAGTCTGTCCCCCTGACTTGGAGCCCCTGGGACGCCCCCAACCCCACAACACATGTTAGATCAGACACATGTCCTTCCACGCCTCCCTCCAGCTCACAACGGCCACCCCAGCTCTCCCCTGACGCTCCACACACACCCAGGATAAGTGCCACTGCGTGTGTGTGTGTGTGTGTGTGTGTGTGTGTCCCTAGGACTTCGGGTCCGAGTGGGAGAGGGACACAGCAGGCATTGTATAAATCACTGAAGGAATGGATGCAAGAGGAAATGTCTAGAAATATTTGAATCATGGTTAAAAAATTACTTCCAGAAGACACACAATAAAGAGTTTTGGAAACTAGTAAAACACACACACACACACACACACACACACACACACACACAATTGCAGAAGTGAGATGCTGGGTCGTATAATTCTGCTTGACTTGTGGACCCACCAAACACTGAACATCTGAGCATTGTCGATGTAGTTGAATTGTACTCTTTAAAGTGATTTAAATGAAAAAAAAAAAGTTTTAAACAGAGAGGGAGGCAAACCATAAGAGACTCGAATGCGGAGAACAAACTGAGGGTTGATGGGGGGGCTGGGGAGGGGGGGAAATGGGTGATGGGCACTGAGGAAGGCACTTGTTGGGATGAGCACTGGGTGTCGTACATAAGCGATGAATCATGGGAAGCTACCCTCAAAACCAAGAGCGCACTGTATACACTGTATGTTAACTAACTTGACAATAAATTATGTGTGTGTATATATATATATATATATATATATATATATACATATATATATATGTGATTTACATAAGTTATGTATATATATATAAAAGTGATTTACATGGCAACTTTGATGTTAAGCTTTTCATCACAATAAAAAATACACAGCACCTTCTCTTTAGAAAGCGGAGGTCATTTTTTGAATTCAGCAACACAAACTTGTATCTTTATAACTTGATTGATACAGCTTATTAGGCTTGGCATACTGGGGGGGCTATTCTGATGTCCCCGGGGACGACGCCCCGAAGTGACTTTCCCCAAACACTCCTCCCCTAAGTGCCACCTACTTGCTTCATCCGAATCGTAGCTGTTGGCTTCTTCCTCCTCGTCCTCCGGGGGCGGGGGCTGGCGGGCAGGGGCCACGGCGGGCTGGGGAGCCGAAGCAGCCGCTTGGGAATAGGGGCCCGGTGGGTGGCCCCCTCGGTCCTCCCTGGCTCCAGCTGCTGAGTAGCCCCCAGCTCCCCCTGTTCTGTCCTCCCGGGCTGGGGCGGTGGCCCCTGCGTAGCTGGGCTCACCGGGAGCCACCTCTGCAGAGGAGATGGGGAGAGGGCAGGAAAGAGGCAGCTGAGCCTCTGTGTCTGTGTCTGAGCCACTGTGGCAGCATTACCGTTAGTCATGAGCGCCTACTGCATACCAGGAGCTTGGCAAATCTTGCACCAGAACTACCCCGGCCTGGCCACGGAGGATCACCGTATCCAGTCGACGGGGATGGGGCGGGGGGGGGGGGGGCCCATGATGTCATTCACCAATTCTCAGAACGTTGCCTTTGTCAAAACCACCTAGGGAAGCTTGCAAAAATGCAGGTTCCTGGGCCCCACCCAGACTGAGTAGGCAGTGCAATGGGGCCCGGGAGTCTATGTCTCATAACAAGTCCCAGGAGCTGATTCAGACGTGGGCAGAACAGACCTCAGGGGGGCACTGATCAGCGGTGTGGTTCTGCAGCCAGACAGCCTGGGTCTGAATCTCCGCTGTGTGACCCGGGGAAAGTTACTTAAAGTCTCTGAGCCTCAGTTTCCTTGTCTGTAAAGTGGGAATTATGACGCTGAAGGCACTCAAAGAGTATCGGCTAATATTTTAAAAATTATCTACTATATGATAGGGGCACCTGGGTGGCTCAGGTCATGATCTCACAGTTCGTGAGATCATGTCCTGCATCGGGCTCTTCACTGAGAGAAAGGAGCCCTCTCTCTCTCTCTCCCTCTCTTCCCCTTCCTTGCTCAGGCATGCACACTCTCTCTTTCAAAATAAATAAACTTACAAAAATATATAACCTACTACATGTATATTACTTAACATAGCATCTGGTGAGTTAGGAAGCAATGATTAAGCTGTAGCCATGGTAACCGAAGATGATGCATAACATCATATGCAAGAATCACTCTCCCTTAGCATGACCTTAGTCCACTCCAGGCCACGTGCTAGAGTTTTATGTGTATTCGTTTGTCTAATCCTCCCATCAATGCTGTGAGGTAAATCCTTGTATTATTCCCATTTTATTTTTTGTTTACTTATTTTCGAGAGGGAAAGAGACAGAGGGTGGGGGTGGGGAGGGGCAGAGAGACAGGGAGACACAGAATCCAAAGCAGGCTCCAGGCTCGGAGCTGTCAGCACAGAGGCTGACGCGGGGCTCGAACCCATGAACCATGAGATCACGACCTGAGCCAAAGTTGGACGCTCAACCGACTGAGCCACCCAGGCGCCCCAACTCTCGATTTGTTTTTAAGAGAGAGAAAGAGAAAGAGAGAGAGCGAGCAGGGGAGGGGCAGAGAGAGAGGGAGCCACAGAATGTGAAGCAGGCTCCAGGCTCCGAGCTGTCAACACAGAGCCTGATGCGGGGCTCGAACCCACGAACCATGAGATCATGACCTGAGCTGAAGTCGGGCACTTTAACCCACTAAGCCACCCAGGCATCCCTCCCATTTTAGAGATAAGGAAATTGAGGCCCAGGGAAGGAAGTTAAGTGACTTGCCCAGGGTCACGTAGCTGGGAAGTGAAGGAGGCGGGATTTGACTCCGGGGAGTCCGTGCTCTTAACCACTGTACGCTCTGTCCTTTTCTATTTAATCTTGGTAAGGAGTATCTAGAGTTTTGGAATCAGGGGGTCCCTCAGAGCTCATCCGATGGGTCTCTGGGCACAGCTGGGGAAGGTCTGGCAGCCCGGGCTCTCTCACAGGAGGTGGGAGGGCGTGGCCACTGGACAGGTATGGGAGGAGGGGGAACACTTGCCTGGTCTGTGATCTGGAAAGCGTCCTGCTGGCCCAGGGCTGGCTTTGCCGCCTGCTGGAGGCCCTGAATGGGGAAAAGAGAGAGGGGTGGAGCACAGGTGGCATGATTTCCCTGTTCTTCCCTCTCCCCCCTCATGTCGGGGGTGTGGACACAGGCCTGGGGGCAGCAGGCGATGAGAAGGAGCCTCCAGGGCTGCAGGAATGGCCCCACTGGGGACTCTGGGGTCAGAAAGGCCTGGGTTCAAGCCCCAGTGCTTCCTTCCTGGGTCTACACAACGAGGATGCCTGTACCTGCTTGTCATGTTTCACGGGCTGTTATGAGGTTGATGGACGAATGGAGTAAGGATTGTTTGTGAGGGGACGGGCAAGTTTATACCCGGAGTCCCCCACTGCTACAGGGCCATTACTGGTCCAGCGGAATTTTTACAACTACATTTCCCAAAGCCTGGGATGGGGCGGGGGGAGAGCCGAGGGGGCACGAAAGATCATTCAACCACACAGGGAGAGAGTCGCGTCAGTCTCCACTGCCCTTCAATACCGACTCCATCGTGGAAATGTCTCATTCAGGTGCCACTTTGTCTCTAACCTTTGTGAATTTCCCTTCTGAGCAAAAAAAGGACAGAGCTCGGACTCAGAACCTTCCTCAGGCCAGCGTACTGAGAATCTCACTGCGCTGTTTAATTTTCATGACATTAATTTTTAGAACTACCTTCTGCAATGGGTTGAATTGTATTCCCCCAAAGGATGTTGAGGTTCTAGCCCCCAGTCCCTGGGAACATGGCCTTATTTGGAAAGAGGTTTCTTTGCCGATGATCAAGTTAAGATCACGCTCTGTCTCTCTCAGAAATGAATAAATGTTAAAAAAAAAAAATGGAGCAAAATGTTAACAGCACCAATGAGGCATCACTCCTATTGTTTCATGCAATCCGCATTTGTTTAGATTTTCCCATATGACTCGTCTCTTTGGCCACCAATTTTTCCTGAATCTCACACTACTGTTCTGGGAACCATGTGTCCCCAACATTTGCTTGAGAGAGGAGTTTGGAGATAGCGAGTTCTCTCAGTTGCATTTTTCAAGGGAACCAATTTGAGGAAAGATGCGAAGAAATGAGAGAGAAGGAGGCAGATGTATGAGGTAAGGACGGTGGCGGAGAGTGACCCGACAACGAGGAGGGAAGGGGGCAGAGGCCGAGGCATTTCACTACTTCTGTCCGGCCCCTGCTCCACCTGCCCGCCCGGAGGATTACTCATTCTGAGGGTTTTGGTGGTGGCTGTGGCTCTGCACGAAGCCGGCGGGCTCTGCAAGCAAGGACGGGAGGTCCCAGGGTCACAGCTGGGTGACAGGTGGGGGTGGGGCGGCAGGTACCTGGCTGCCCGGGCTGTGGAGGGGCTGGGCTCTGCACGGAGGCGGGGGCCGGTCTGGAGGCCTGGACTGAGTTTGCCCGTCGCAAACCTGCAGGGGTAAGGAAAGGAGACAGCCCGTCATGTCACACACACACACACACACACACACACACACAGTGGACACGGGAGGAACCTTGGGTCTGGTCAGCTGGCACGAGGTAACGCCTTCCGGGTTTGAACTGAGTGCAGGCTCCGATGCTCTCTGCTCCTCCAGACCCTCTCCTCCCCCTCCGGTGCCTTCTCTCTTTGCAACACTCAGATGCCCTGAACCAGGTCACAACAGCGACACGGGTGTTGAAAAGGGAAGGATGTCACCTCCACCTGTGTGACCTTGCACAAGCGACCTATCCTCTCCGGGCCTCGGTCTCCTCGCCTGCGAAATGGGGATAAGAGTACCTACTTTTTAGGGTTGTGGTGGAGATGCTGTGATGAGATACAGGCAACGTGCTCAGAACAGCACTTGGCACGGAGTAAACACCGAATATTATTATTATTATTATTATTATTATTATTGAATCTGGTCTCTCTCTTCCCATGGGCCTGGCTCTGCATCCCGGTTTCTTGTATAAGCTGTGTGACTTTAGGATGGTCATTCACCCTCTCTGCATCTCTGAGCTCTACCTACTGATAATAATGAGTTGTCATATATTTAATGCTTACCATGTTCCAGGGACTTCAGATATAAGAGGTTGTTTAATCTCTGTACCCCATGAGGTGGGCGCTGATTTACCTCCATGTTACAAATGGGGAAGCTAGGCACAGAGGGCTAACATCTCTTGCCGGGTTAATGGCAAAGCCAGGATCTGAACTCAGGCATTTGCTCTCCGGAGTCTGCCTGAGACCATGAGGTGCTACTGTCTCCTCCAGAGCTACTGGAGGATCAAATGGGATAAGGTACACAGCAGGTCCTGACATCCAGAAGGCATGACGTTCCTGGAAGAAAGCCCTTTCTCACTTCTCTGGGCTGGATCCCGCCTTTCCTGAACTCAGCCCTGTGTCACCGGAGAGATGCTTGAATGCTAATGACAGAAGGTGCTTTGCCACCGCTGGCTGGGGGCTGACCCGTCCCTCTGTCTTGTCCCTGGGTCCTTGTTCATTCCTTCATCCATTCACTCACTCACTCAACAAGTGTTCATTGTCTACAAACTGCCAATCCTGATGGACAAAAATCACCTTGATTCCTCCAGGAGCAGATGGCCCAGTCAGAGGAAGGAGGCAGACGCTGAAATAACGAGTTTATAAAACAGCAATAACAGTGAACATCCACTGAGCGCTTCAAATGTGCCAGGCCGTGAGCCTCGCCTCAGGGAACCCTCGCAACTTGACACCACGCGTACCGTTATGGTCCCCGTTTGCGGTCAAGAAAAGGGAAGCTAAGTGTGCCCAAGGTCACGTATCTAGGAAGTGGCTAGGACCTCCGACCAGGCTCACCCGGCTCCGGAATCCCGTGAGTAATAATGCACACCGGCCCTCACGGCTTGTCAGGCTCTGTTCTGAGATCTGAGGTTTTAGTTTACTTAATCCTTTAGAGCAACCCGCGATAAGAATGATTACCATTATCATTTCCATTTGATGATAAAGGAAAGCCCAGTGCCCCGATCTGTAAAATGGGAACACCCAGCTGGTAAGTGGTCGAGCTGGGGTCTGACCCCACACAGTCTTTGATCTGGTATTTGTGCACTTGGCATTGAACTGAAATGGCCATACAGGTAAAGAAGTAACATCACGGGGGATGGAGGTGAGGGGTGACCTCTGGCTGGGGGGATGGGGACGCTTCACGGTGAAGGTGGCCTTTGGATTTGGAGTTTGGGTTTTTCCAACCCAAACGGAGGTCGTCGATGCACAGGCGACCTCTGTAGCATAAAGCAAAGTCAGGATAGCTCTGGTTTATTCCATGGCATTAACTCCAGGTCCCAGATCTGGAGAGAAAGGGGCCCTGGGAGGCATCGGGATTACTGAATGGAAGATGCAGAGGTCAGCTGATTCTTGTCAAGGATCTGGGGCCCGAGTTGCAAGTTGTTCTCAGCACTCCTGGTGGGACCCCCTCTGGGGCTTAGGCTCGTCACTGAGGGCTCCCGGCATGACGGAACCTTTTCTTACACAGCAAGGGCAGCTGGCCTACAGATCAGGAACGGTCGCAACCACCCCTTCCTCCGATGGCACAAAAAGGGTGGCACAGACATGTCTGTGTTTTGGAGCAGCAGACCCCTCTGACCGACCTCAGCGCCACTAGGTAGGATTTGCATTGCCATAGCTATGAGATGTGTGGATAATATAAAAATTGCAAGACGCTGGCTCTTCCTCTGCTCAGGATCCTTCTGCGGCTCCCTGACACCCTCAGGAAAAAGTCCAAACTCTTTTATCTGACTTTTCAGGCTCTCAAACAATGGTTCTCAAACTTCAGCATTCACCGAGATCACATGAGGAGTTTGCTTAAGAAGTGCAGCGTGTGGATCCCGGTCCCAGAAATTCTGATTTCGTAGGTCTGAAATGGGGCAGTGCTTTCAACACTCACCTAAGGTGCCTGGATCTGCCGACCCCCTGTCTTCTACTGCTCTCTCAGGGAGAGGGATTCTGGCTACAACACGCTTTAGATGGTGACAAGCACTGAGTAGAGCTGTGTGTCAGAACTCTGGGGACTCAGAGGAGGGAGCAATGAACTCTTCTCAAGGTGAAGCAGGGCGGATGCTACGAGTTTCATAGACGAGGGGACATTACACTGACTCGAGGGACAGGGGATCCAAATGTGGCTCGGGAATACTGTGTGACGGCCTTTTCCCTCAACAGGCAAAATAATACACGGGCTAAAAGCACAGTCTTCAATATACAAAAGTTAGCTAAAAATAGATCAAAGACCTAACTGTAAGAGCTAAAGCTAAAACCACAAAAGTCTTAAAAGAGCACACTCAGGGAAAATGTCACGACATTGGCTTTGGAGCGACTGTTTGAAGATGGCACGCAAAGCGCAGAGAACAAAAGAAAATTAGAAAAATTGGACTTCATCGAAATTAAAAACTTCTGTGCATCAAAGGACACTATCAATGGGGTGCCAAGGCAACCCACAGAATGGGAGAAAATACCTGCGGATCATAGATCTGACAAGGGATTAATATCCAGAATATATAAAGAACTCCCGTAACTCAACAATAATAAAACAAACATCCCAAATGAAAAGTGGGCAAAGGACTGGAAGAGACATTTCTCCAAAGAGAATATCTGAACAGCCAATGAGCACATGCAAAGATGCTCAATGTCACGAATCATCAGGGAAATGCAAATCAAAAACATGAGATATTGCTTCCCACGCATTACGATGGATACACACACATACTATATATATACATGTGTGTGTGTATATATACACACACACATATATGTATATATCCTACATATACAGAGACACATGTATGTATATATAAGCGTTGGTGAAGACGTGGATTAACTCGAACCCTTGTATATTTCTGGTAAGACTGTAAAAATGGTGAGGCCACTGGGGAACACAGTATGGTGGTTCCTAAAAAATTTAAGCATAAATTTACCATATGATCTATCTATTCCACTTCTATACATATATACATACATACCCCAAAATTAAGAGCAGGAACTCAAATCGATACTTGTACACCAATGTTCATTACGCACAAGAGCCAAAAGGTGGAAACAGCCCAAATGTCCATCAACGGATGAATGGATAAACAAAATGTCTACCCACAAAAGGCCACATACTGTGTCATTCCATTTATGTGAAATGGCAAGAATAAGCAGATCCACAGTGGTCAGTGGATTCCAGGGGCTGGGGGCAGGGGGGAATCAGCGTTTAATGGGTACAAGGTTTGTTTGAGATGGTGAAATCGTTCTGGAGATGGTTAGTGGTGACGGTTGCATGACAATGGGAATGGACTTGGGGCCCCTGAACTATATACTTCGAAGTACTTGAAACGGCAAATTTAATAGTAGTGTATATGTTTTACCACCATTAAAAAAGATTTTTTTAAAAGCATCGTCAATAAAAACTTCACCTCTGGAAGGGGAAACTCAAGAAGCACAGGCTTTAATGTCGGACAGACACGGGTTTCATTTCCATCTGAACCAATTGACAGCTGTGTGACTTAGGGCAAATGGCATCAATTCTCTGGGCCCAGTTTCTCCATCTGTTAAATGGGAATAATAGGAATCTTCGCAAAAGGATTTGGGGGTATGACAAGGATCAAA
Organism: Panthera leo; assembly: GCF_018350215.1. Taxonomy (NCBI): domain Eukaryota; kingdom Metazoa; phylum Chordata; class Mammalia; order Carnivora; family Felidae; genus Panthera; species Panthera leo. The sequence continues at coordinate 10,371,079 of NC_056690.1, read as the reverse complement.
TGAGATGATGTACGTGAAGAGCTCGGGACAATGTCTGGCACATGGTAAGTACTCAACAAATATTCCGTGATGTTGTAGACCTGAGAAATTCTTCTTTTTCTGTGAATCTGAACCATAGGTTCACTAGGGGGTGTGCACAGTGGATTAAGCACAAGGCACGCGCCCAGCTCTCCTGCCAAGAAGAAGAGGGACTAAGGGCCTAAGCTCTACACCCACTATTCAGGAAGAGAAGCCAGAGGTCAACATGGGACCTAAATATTCAGCCCATCTAACTTGGGACCTGGTCCAAAAGTCCAAGTCCAGGAATCAAGGATTCCCACCATCATGCACTCTCGCCAAATAAATCCACTCTGAGTGCAGCTGGAGGTGCTGGGACCCAATGAGATGAGAAGCGTCCTGGCCGAGCTGACCTACCCCATCCTCGTGGACAGCAGAGGACGCCGGCCAAGAGAAGAAAGAACTTGGGTGGGTCTGTGAGAGGGAAGCTTCCCTACTGTACTCAAAAGTACGTTGCATTTTCCTCAGGGCTTCCAGGGAGGAGGGCAAAAAACCCACATTTTCCTTACATTTGGCGTTAGAGCAGGAAAGGGATATAACCCAAAGTATGGATGTGCAGGGTAAGAACTGTTTCTGAGCTCTGTCTTTCCTCTACCATAGACTAGAACCAGCATCTAGAACAGAGCGTGGCACACAGTAGATACTCAACAGATACTGAACGAATAAATGAATTAAAACATTGTCCTCCCCGCCCCCCAACTCCTTTTGATTCTCCTCCTCCAGGAAGCCCATCTAGATTTGCCCATGTCTCCTACCGGCTGGGCTCCGGCTGGAGTCAGCGGCAGCCCCACCGTGGCCATGGTCCCAGCTCTCTGAGTCCCGGCTGGATGAGCTCATGCGTGCCTCGGAGGCCCTGCGCACAGGAGGCCCATAGCTTCCTCGCCCGGGGGCAGAGGCCAGGTCAGGACCTGGAGGGAAAAGCACGTATTAAATGGAGAAAGGGCCAGAGAGGGATGGGATAAAGTAGAAGACAGAGTGGGCAGGACCTACCTGTCTTCTGACCTGGGCCCCTCCGGTCTTCCGTGTCACCTGGAGAGAGAGAGATGAAGAGAACTTGTTTTATGGTTTCTGGAGAGCTGCCACTTAAGGAACACACAAAGGGGCCCACTGCCACCCCTAGGAACTTCTAAAAAGTGAACTGAAAGTCTCTTCTCCTTTCTTCCCCTGTGGTGTAGCTCCCGTTTACAATCTCACATGATTTCCTTGGCATGCACACGCACATGTGAGCACACACAGGCTTTCAAAACAGCAAACTGGGATCCTCGGTCAATGATCACACAAACTGTTCTAGAATGTGCTCAATTGATTTGATTTTCCCCAGGACTCACTCACCGAGCATGCTCCCACCTCAAGTCCTTCTGCACATCACATTCTCAAACGTTCCATGAGCCCTCTCTATGCTTCTCTCCAAACACCGTCTCCGTAGACAGCCCTTCTGTGGCCACTCCATCCAACACAGACCCTCCTGCCCACGTCTGTCCCCCTCACCCGCTTCATTTTGCCTCTGGCTGTCATCACCACTGATATTCTATTATATTTGCATATGCTGTTTGTCGAGTATCTGTTTCCCCCAGTAGAATTTTAGCTGTGCGAGGACAAGGAGTTTGTCCGTTCCATTTATCACTGTATTCCTAGGGCACAGAACAGAGCCTGGAACTCGTTGGGCATTCAGTAAATATTTGTTAAAAGAATATTGTAAGCTCCTATCATGGGCATAATTCAAAATCTATCATACACATTTACATCATTGGATTCTAAAAGATGCCTAACATAGCATGCTATGGCTAGATCATAATCTATTAGACAATCCCATTAATGAACATTTGGGTTTCTCCAGTGGTTCTGCGATAGAAAATGGCACACAGAAAGTGATATAATAAATATACTTACACATAGATCTTTTTATATTGGTCCTTTTAAACCTTTTTTAATATTTATTTACTTTTGAGAGAGAGAGAGACAGAGCACAAGCTGGGGAGGGGCAGAGAGAAAAAGAGACACAGAATCTGAAGCAGGCTCCAGGCCCAGAGCTGTCGGCATAGAGCTGGGCGTGGGGCTCGAACTCACAAACAGTGAGGTCATGACCTGAGCCGAATTCAGATGCGTAACCGACTGAGCCACTCAGGCGCCCCTATGTTGGTCCTTTTATTGCTGTTAAATATATTCCTAGATAGGGATTGCTGGATCAAATGGTATATACACTTCAAATTTTAATAAATTCTGCCATAATACTTTCCAGAAGGCTGGAGGTGACTTATAGTCCTACCAATAGTTTATAGGGTATTCATTTCCGCCACATTCATCAGCACTGGATGTTATTACCAATACTTTTTTAGGTGCCACTGTGCAACGCTGGTGATGTTACTTCTTTCTAGCGACGTGAGTGGGTGTCACATCAACCGTAGTCTTGGAGTTAATGCTTTGTCCAGAGTTTATGTGATAAGCTAATTCATACTATTTATGTGCGTATGTGTCTGTGTCTACGTGATTAACGTGATATAACATTGGCCAACATTTACTGAGCGCTACATCGTGCAAAGCACTTCCCATGTAGTATCTCATGTAACCTTCAAAATAACCTGGTGAGTTTTTCAGCCCATTTCATAGGTGAGGAAAGAGTCTCAGAGGGCCAGGCGATTTGCCCAAGCTCATGCAGCTGGTAAGTAGCAGAGAAATGAGATTCAGGTCCTCCTGGTCTCAGATGTCCCAGATCTTGACAGTTATGCCATATAGTCTTCTCAGCCTACGGGGAATAGTGCTTAACCAGGAAGAAGGAAGTCTTGGGGGTGAGTGTGGGGGCTCCTTGGGGATGCAGTGTATATTGAGAATTTGGTATTTCTCTGCCAAGGAGCAGAAATTGCTCATGCCGTGTCAGGAGGAAAACATCTGGTGAATGCCATGTGGGTGCCAGGCACGACCCGGGGCACCTTGGGAAGTCATCTTACAGGAGGCATAGTTGGACATTTGAACTTTTGAGACCTTCAACTATAACTTTCCTTTCAGAAACACTGCCTGCGCTCCACTCCAGAACCGTCATTCAGACCAGATTTTATCATTTACTGTTAGCTGAAATTATTACAGGGGCCTCATCTGGTCGGACCTAATGGTCTCACTCAATTATGATATGTTTTGATAGTAGTGGCTTTTTTTCTGTTAACTTTTTTTTTGCCTCTCCCTTTTATCATCATCATTTTACTAATTAATCGTAATGCTTGGGTAATAGGGATAATACCCACAGTCATGGTAATTTTCTTTTATGAATTCCCCTTTTGCTCAACTTTCACTTTTAATTAGTACAATCTCAGATATGCTGATGGTTGATAGCAGAAGTATCAGGGACAAGGAAAGCCTTCTCAGCAAATCCCCCTCGGGCTCCAGTGTGCATTTTGGTGACAGAAGTCTCTCGGCTTCTAGTTTTAATTCCCACCTCTGTTGTACCTCTAAATACTCCATCAGGGATGACGGTGAAAGCTTTTGGCAGCCTGACATTGCTGGAGACTTCCCTGTTCTACCCTCTTTTTAAAAACCGTTTTAAAGTCCACTATTATACAATAGTATTATTGTGTAATGCTATACGATACAGTGTCACATTAGTTTTAGGTGTACGATAGTGAGTCAACACTTCCCATACAACACCCACTGTGCGTCCTGACAAATGCTCTCTTTAATCCCCATCGCTTCTTTCACCCATCCCCCCACCCTCTCTCCTCTGGTAACCGTCAGTTTGTTCTCTATAATTAGGAGTCTGTTTCTTGGTTTCTCTCTCTCTCTCTCTCCCTTTGCTCATTTGTTCTGTTTCTTAAACTCCACATATGAGTGAAATCATATGGCATTTGTCTTTCTCTGACTGACTTATTTAGTTCTGCATTATACTCTCCAGCTCCGTCCGTGTCGTTACAAATGGAAAGATTTCATTCTTTTTTATGGCTGGGTAATATCCCTGTGTGTGTGTGTGTGTGTGTGTGTGTGTGTGTGTGTGTGTGTATCTCACATCTTCTTTATCCATCATCAATCTATGGACACTTGGGCTGCTTTCATATCTTGCTTATTGTAAATAGTGCTACTATAAACACAGGGGTGAATGTATCCCTTTGAATTAGTGTTTTTGTATTCTTTGGGTAAATACCCAGTAGCGCCACTGCTGAATCATAGGGTAGTTCTATTTTTAAATTTTGAGGACACTCCATACGGTTTTCTACACGGGCTCGCTATGCTACCCTCTTGACAAAGGTTCATGGTGAGTTGTGCAGTGGACATAGGGGTCCTAAATCCAGAGGCTGGCTGTCCACCAACTGGGTGGAAACACGGTCATGATGTCAGGACATCCTCTAGGTAGACCAGTTAGCCAAGACCTGTCCGTGGTCCTGAAAGGAAAAGCTGTTTCGTTGTACCTCGGGTTGGAGCCCGGGCAGCATGCTTGGGCTCAGGAGTGACCTGCTCAGGGACAGCAGGCTCACTGACAGGCTCCTGGGGCTTGGTCTTCCTTATAGGCATAGGCTGTGGGAGGACCTGTTTGGGGAATCCCTTGAAGAACCACGCTCCAGAACGCTTCCACACCTGGGGGAGGACAGGGAGAGGATGAAGACATGGCAACCATGCACTATTAGCCCTGCCTTCGTGAGTGCCAGTTTTTACCTTTGCTCCCTGCACTCAGCACACCGACACACCACATAGCCTGTCACAACTCCTCTTTGATTCACACAACAACCCCAAACACTCCGTAGAGAGGGCCTGAGTACACCCATCTCCTGGATGGGGAAATTTGAGGATCAGAAAGGTGACGAACTAGTATAAGGTCACACAGCACCTGCCACCTCTTACACGCGGTGAGCTCCCTACGTCGAGGAAGAGTCAAGTCACAGAAGCGGGAGATGAGAAAAGAACTTCATTCAAACACTCACTGAACAGTCCTGCCAGTGTTCACAGCTGAGCTGGTTCCTTGTTACCAATCCCGTTAAGACCTACACCTAACCAGGCTCCCCAGCCCTCAATGGCCACCCTGCTTCCCGGCTGGCAGTGAGGAGGGGGGGATTGGACAGAAAGGGACGGTGACCGGTCCACTCACCTCTCTCTGCTCGATGCAGATTTTACAGAGCCACACGGAATGCGGGCGGTTATTGGAGGTCTCCACCCCACACTTAGTGCAGACGTTCTGGGGACAAAACAGAGCCCAGTGCACACTCACATATGCCAGGCTCCGAGCTGCCAGTGATCGGGGCCAAGGGGCTGGGAGGCAACAGAGCCCCTCTCTCTCTTGGTGGATAGAAAGAGCTGGAACTCCCCATTTCTCACCTCCCTCTCATGACCAAGGCCAGCTAGGATTAAAGTTCCAATTTGAGTTTTGATTTCCAATAATGAGAACTGGAGTCATCCTCCAGCACTGGATGAGTATATTCTCTGGAATTTTCTAAGAGTCCCTGTGGGGTCTGAATTTTTGGCATCCATATGGGGGAGATCACTGACATGATTTTTAAAGAGGAAAGCCACATATTTATTTTTTCTCTCTTTCCCTTTTCTTTTTTTTCTCTTTCTCTCTCTCTCTCTCTCTCTCTCTCTCTCTCTCTCCTTCCCTTTCCTTCCTTCCTTCCTTCCTTCCTTCCTTCCTTCCTTCCTTCCTTCCCACATGAATCTGACATTACCTAGATTATGGCTGCACGTTCAGCTCCTTGAAGAGAAGGAAGTTACCTGTGCAAATGCCATGACTGTGATGGAACATTATACTTTTGGCTGAGTTTCCTGGCAGTCAAGACAAAATGGAAAACTCAATAGGTCACGGAATTTTTACTATGTGGCTGACTGCAGAAGACAAGTTTTGGGGCATAAACTTTCCCCAATACCGCATTCTAAATGCTAAGTGGGACCCCAAGCAGGAGATGCCAAGTGACATTCTGGATGTCCCCAGCTCACATGTTCCCCTGAATTCCTTTCCGGGGAATTCAGGCAGACCCAAGGACAGGTATATCTGTGTCCTGGAACTGTCACGTGCAGACAGCTTGAGGAGAGGGTGCAGGGTGGAGGGAGACTCCTTTAAATACTCAAGAAGCCCAATGGCCCTAACTGGGCTGGAGAGGGGCTTTCTAAGCCAGGGTAAGAGGATGCTGGGTAAACCTTCCATGTTCACACAGGTGTAGACACCTGCCCAGCATGTTCTTTAGCCTGACACATAGCCTGCTAAGCTACGACCAGGATACCTGCAGGCTCACCCATAGCCTACATCCTATCTCAGGTTCCCATGTTCATCCCAGATGGAGCTGAGCTCCAAGGGGACAGAGGGGTCAGAACATCTTCCAGAAGAGGAACCAGGGTTCAGGGTTGCCTAGAAGATAGCTGGGCATGGGAGCGTCCCCAAAGGAATCATATTCTGGCAACTACCGTTCAGAATCCAAGCTCCGTCCCCAAGACCCAGGGTCCCCCAAGGCTCGAGCCCAGGCTCAGCCCCCTGCATGTGATGAGAAGGGCAGCAGGGAGGAGGAGGATGATAGTACCTTTTTACAGTCCTCACACACCACACAGGTGGAGCCCAACATCCCCAGCTGTTCTCCACACAGTATGCAGCGGTTCACCCCGTCCCCAGCCACGTTCTTCCTCATGTTCTCCAGACGGTCCACCAGGCGCCTGGAAGCAGACACAGAGTAATGAGGGCCTCATAGGACTGGGGACCACCGGCATCTCCTAGTATCAGGCTGACGGTCTTGACCTTCTCTGAGTCATGGACTCTTGGGTGTCCGATGAGGACTCTTGGACCCTTCCCCAGAAAAAGGCACGTGTGCATGAAATTCTGATACGTTTTCAGAACACCACAGACCCATATCCCAGATCTCCCACCTCCTTCTATTGACTTCAGATTAAACACCTTCTCTAGACTTACTATCTCACATCACCTCCTCCAGAGAAAACTGCCTTCTGGGCTCCAGATCCCTTTATCTAATTGTCGACGTGACGTCTTCACTCGGATGTCTTCGTTGCCATCTCAAAGTTTACTTTCAGCTGCTCCTCATCTTGGCTGTTCTCCAACCCCGTCCCTAGCACACCTGCTCCCATTCTCAGGAGGGAGCTGGACCCGGCCCACCCCTCCAAGGACCGGGTTCCCGCTGGGGGCACCACGGGCATGAGAACCACCGGGATACAACTTGGGTATCAGAGGTTCTAGAAGGACCCTGGGAGCCACCTGATGCTGACTCTCCCCACAAGCCTCCTCGCTCCTGCCATCCCCTCAAAGTGCTCGGATTTGCAGTGTTAAAAATAGCAACTTCTCCCTTTGTGTTTCATTCAACAGAGAGCCACTCTGTCCAGGGAAGAGCCAGGAGCAGCCTGCGGGCTCCAGAGCCTCTGCTGTGACCCAGATTGGACGGAGCTGCTTCGGCAGGCAGGGCGCACAGAGCCAGAGGCAGCACGCTCCTCCTTTCCTCCCCCTCATCTTCCCTTCCCCCTCTCCCTGTGTTTTCCCTAGAAATTGTTTTTATAGGATGATGGGTGGGGCGGTAACCAGGAGCAAGCCCCCCAGTCCACGGTCTCAGATGACCTAGAATAACAGTAGCCGATGTGCACTGAGCACTTAGTACGTGCCAGCTACAGAGATAAGCACTCCACATCAATTTTCTTAAGGACTCCTTCCAGTAGTACTATACGCTGAGCACTATTCTTGTCCCCATTTTCCAAATGGGAAAACTGAGGCACAGAGAGACTAAGTGATTTACTCAAGTCGCACAGTTGGGAAGTAGAAAAAGCTGGGATCCAGACCCAGGCAGTTTGTCCTGAGTTCCTATTCTGTTGTTATTATTATTATTATTATTATTATTATTATTATTTTATTTTGAGAGAGAGAAAAAGCACAAGCGGGAAGAAGCGGAGAGAGAGAGAATCCCAAGAAGGCTCCACACAGTCAGGATGGAGCCTGATGTGGGGCTCAAACCCACGAACTGTGAGATCATGTCCTGAGCCGAAGCCGGACGCTTAACTGACTGGGTCATCCAGGTGCCCCCGGAATCTCTGTTCTTAACTGCAATACACCCTGCTGTTATGTGCCAGGCAGAGCCATGGGGGTCTTCTGGACCAGTCTGATCTCCACCCTGCTGGATCCTCCTGCAGGCCCTACACCAAGGGACCCTCAATGATTGGTAAGTAGGTACCAACTCACACACACCCAGTTACCCTAGCTGGTTCTGTCCATCTCACTTCCCTGAGCTTGGGACCAGACACCCAACAGCTGCCCCATCATTTTGTTTCCCGGGAAAGCCCTTAACAGAGGATTGAGAAAGCTGGGGGTTAGCCCTGGAGTTGGACTCTCTGGGCTTCAATTTCCTCATCTGTAAAACAGAAGGAGTTGGGTTGTCAAGCTGTGCTTTATGGCACCCCAGAGCTCCTCAGAGCCAGTTGAGGGGCCGTGCACTGTAGTGGTGGGGTGATTCTGAGGGGCCAGAAAACTGCACTTAATTCACAGCATGTCTGCATTTATCCATTCTGTTTGTTTGTTTGTTTGTAATTAGATTTCCTTTGCAAAGCCACAGTTTGAAGAAACAGCCTGAAGTTGTCTAGAGCAGATAAACTTCAGGATGCCTTGCGATGCTGCAGAATTATAACATGTTATGAGACGATGAGGCAAGCTGATGGGAGGCAGGGGATGGTAAACGCATGGAGACATTTTTCTTGTCCACACCCTCTTTCGCGGGTTGCCTCCAGCGTGCACTGCCCTAGCCAGAAAACGGTTAGATTTTGTTCTCCTCTCTCTATCAGTGCGGGTCCCAAAGCACAGAGAAGGTGAGAGGCTTGCCTGGGGTCGCTCCGCCAGGGCTAGAATCTAGTTCTCTGTGTCAGTAAATCATCTTTGCTTTCCATGAAGCCCTCCCGGCTTCCTGCCTCAAGTCAAGCCCCAGGAGGACGGCACGGGACAGGTGACCCAATTCCTAACGGCAGTGCGCTTTGCTTAGGAAACTTAAGAGGCTTTCCTGCCTCCTCTTGTAAAATCGAGGCCATGGATTCACTCACCACTTGCAAAACCCACATGAGAGCCTCCACCAAGATGCCTGTTCCTCCCACAGTTCACTCCTAAATGCCGAAAGGCGCCATTAATGGGTCTTGAATGGGGAGTGTCTCATTAGCTTCTCTCAGTGCAGCAAATGGCGTGGAAAAACAACAGATTTAAGATCATTATTCAGATGTCTCAGCTCAGGGACTCTTGTTATTTGTGAATTCAGTAGAGACCAGTAAAGAGAGAAGCATGTGGGTGGGAGGCACAGACCTTCCTTCTCTGCTCCCGGATCGGTTGAGCAGGGGGTTTCCCGCAGCCTACTCATTTTGACATCCTCTCTGTAGCCCCAAATGCCGGGGTCTCAACGTGGAGGGCTCCGACAGCCAAAGAGTATAAACTTAGAAATGAAACTGTGCAGGAAGCTAGCTCAAAATATGTCACGAGAGACCACGAAGACAAGTGGGTCTTTATCCCGGTGATAAAATATTTCAGTGGTTTTACCCTTTTAACGTTTATGTATTTTTGAGACAGAGAGAGACAGAGCATGAACGGGGGAGGGGCGGAGAGAGGGAGATACAGAATCGGAAGCAAGCTCCAGGCTCCGAGCCATCAGCCCAGAGCCCGACGCGGGGCTCGAACTCACAGACCACGAGATTGTGACCTGAGCTGAAGGCGGACGCTTAACCGACTGAGCCACCCAGGAGCCCCTTCTCAGCTATGGATCTGCTTAAGCCCGGTTTCCAGTATTTCAGCATGCGGCCCTGTTGAGAACCACTGCATGGGGGGACGTTCTCAAAACTTACGGCGCCTCTAGAGCACCTGGGGAGAGTGTTTGACACACATACGATGATTCTGTGGGATTGCGGTGGGGCCTGGGAATCTGAATATTGAAGTGGCTCCCTCTGTGATCCTGAGGCTGGGGAATTCCGGGCCACACTCTGGTGAGCACTGTAGTAAGGAAGGAAGCAGCCGGGCAAACTGCACGGGGAAATGCTCTCCTTATGTTAAAGGGATGAGAACCCCCAAAACCCAGGATGTAGAGTCAGGGTGTGAACTTGGGTTTGGAACATGCTCATCTGAATCCCTTCATGGTGTGCACTGGGCAAAAAAGAAAAAAAAAATGAGAAAGGAAACACCTAAAGAGTCACAGTGATAATCACGGGGTGGTGGGATTATAAGAAAGCTTTATTTCCTTCTTTAATGTCTCTACCACCCACCCTCCTCAAGCACTCAATTGTCTGGACTCCCTCTGCTTCTTTAATTTTCCAAAGTGAACATGTGTTGCCTTTTCTTCCAAAATGTTTATTTATTTATTTCGAGAGAGAGAGAGAGAGTGAAGGAGAGAGTGGGGGAGGGACAGAGAGAGAGGAGAATCCCAAGTGGGTTGCTCGCTGTCAGTGCAGAACCTGATGCGGGGCTCAACCCCACAAACCGTGAGATCATGACTTGAGCCAAAATCAAGAGTGGGATGCTTAACCGACTGAGCCATCTAGGCGCCCCACGTGTTGCCTTTATATTAGAAGAAAAAGTGCATTTTTGAAGACAGGGAACAGATAAGGCAGGGTCAAAAGCCATGGGTTTGAATCCTACCTTTTCTCCAGTCAATGACCTTGAAAACCCTCTATTCTCTGGGTGCCCTTTCCCCCAGACGTTAACGTGAGGGGTTAGATGAGGTGCACCTCAAGTTTCCTCCCGTGGGCAGCGTTCAGGGAGTCTCAGATCCTGAGGCTGAAACATCCAGATTTCCCTGGTGTTTTGAAATAGAAGATCCCTCAAGGACTAAGAGAAGGACCGCTCTGTGTCAGCAGCCTGGTGTTTGCCTGTCTAATGTCTCCACATTAAGTGCCCAATTAGCTGGACACCGTACATGGCTGTCACTCTCTAGTTATGTCTTTACATGCCCGATTAATTTTATGACTACAACTCACGCCTTGCATCCAGGAAACACATCCATCACCAGCCTGGACACTTAAGGGGAGCTGTTGGTTACTCAGCGAAGCCGAGTGGGCACGTCCCATTTCCCAGGATGCTCCCAGAGGTACCAGAAAGGGTGCATCTCTTCCTCTAGGCATCAGCGGACAATCCCTGGGGCTGGCGGGAAGGGGTTCCCAGCTTGGTCTGACCTTGCTATCCGAATGGATGCAGATGGGCTACTCATTCATTCAATTATTTACGGAGCACCTGCTATGTGAGGACCCACCTGGGAGCGAAACAGGTGAGTCCCTGTTTGCACGGACCTGACATTATAGCGAGAGACTCGGGCATTATCGAAATCATCATAATCATGCTATAGTAAAGTTCTCTGAAGGGCAGTTATGGGCAGCTAGGAGAACGTGTAAGAGAGGGACGTGAACAGTGACGAAGGGGCCTCGGAGGAAGTGACCGTAGAGCTGAGACATGAGGATAAGGAGGAACTGGACCAGTAAAGAGGGCCGAGGAAAAGTACTAGGAAGAAGAGGGAACAGCATGTGCAAAGTACTTGAGAGATGTTCAGTATGGCCAGTGGGCTGGATGGTGGAAGATGAGGCTGGAAGGGTGGGCAGGGGCTGCTCCATGCCAGATCTTGATAGGATACCATTACCAGGTTTTAGGTAGAGGAGACTCAACCTCCCCTCTTTTGAGACAACACGTGAATGTAAGAACGGAGCCCATAAGGGGATCAAAGCAGTGAGGACTTCAGAGCTGTAGTGGGTCCAGGCAGAACGAGGCAGGTGGGTCCCCAGTCTTTGTCTACCCATGGGGCTGGACCAGGTCTCTTGAAACTACTAGATTGTCCCCTGTGGGTCTAACTCAGTATGGCTAAGAGTACGCTCTCAAGAGGACCTAGAATTCCCATTGCCTGAGACCAGACTTTGAGGACCTGCTCCGTGTTAGTTTCCTATTGCTGCCATAACAAATCACTGCCAACTTAATGGCTTAAAACAACATATATATATATATATATTACCTTCACAGTTCTGGAGACCAGATGTCTGACACAGGTTTCACTGGCTGAATTTAAGGTGCTGGGAAGGCTGTGTTCTTTCTGGAGGTTCCAGGGACAAACCTGTTTCCTTGCCTTTCCCAGTTTCCAGAAACTGCCTACAGTCCTTGACTCATGACCCTTTCCTCCATCTTCAAAGCCAGCGGTGTGGCAATTTCCAACCTTGCTGTGACTCTGACCCTCCTGCCTCCCTCTTATAAGGACCCACGTGATTACATGGGGTCCACCAGATAACTGCCACCCGGGTCATATTTCCGACTGATTCACATCAGAATCAGACTTCAGCCCTCCTCTCCACAGCAAGGTTGGGGCAATATCTCCCTGCCTGGCTGTGGATGTCAGACAAGCCAAGCCTGGGACTCTGCAGGATCCCAATCACCTTCTCCTGGCGCTCACGCTCAACTCCAGGAAAATGCAGGTTCCCTACATGCAGGTACACATGCACACACTTGCAGAATTTAGAAATAGGCAGGGACATAAGGATTGGGGTGCCAGTTTGGGGGTGAGTTTGCCTGGGTCTACATTTGGCCCTGCACTTCCTAGCTCTGTGACCCCAAGAAAGTTACTTAACCCTTCTGAGCCTCTGTTTTTCGTCTGTAAATTCGGGAAAACAAAATCCTTACCTCCTAGGACTGTTGCAAAGATGCAGTGAGAGTGTTTGTAAAATTCCCCAGAACACGCTAACTACTGAGTAATGGTTGCTGTTAATTATTTCTTCTAGAAATTTGTGGCTCCTATGGCTCCCCGGTCTCACACTTCTTCTGTGTAATGAGGATGCTATCATCTGCCCACAGAACCTGTCTTTTGAAAGCTTTAGAAGGAGCTGCAGTGACTAGAAACGGACACGGAGAGCACACGTACCCACAGGTGAACACATATGCCCACAGGCACACCCGGAGAGGCACATGGCCACGTGCCCCTGTGAGCACACACGCACACACACGCTCGCACACACGCGCGTGATCGTACCTCCGGGCAGAACACATCTTCACACGTACGGCTATCCCTCCACCACCCTCGCCGAGAGCCCAGCCCCATCTGGCTGCCTTCTGCAGACAAGGACAGAAACCAAGTCAAGGACTGACCGACACCGCCTGTTTGTAAAGCTCAGCCTCCCTCAAAAAGTCCAAACTGGCTTCGGAAGCATTCAGGCGACTACTTCTGAGCTTTCAAATGCGTATTGCTGCAGCGGCTACGGATGAATGTTGAGGAGAAGGCTAATGGGTGTGCAATTACACCGGGAAGTAGGCTTAATGTGGCATGCTGCGGGGCTGAGGCACCCTGCCTGGGAGGCGTGATGGCTTTGTGGGCGATTCCTCAATCGGGGAGGGAGATGGCGTAAAGCCGGGGCTGGGTCGGGGCGGGCTGCCTTTAGAGCAGCGGTAGGTTGGATTACACACGATTCATAAAAACACAGCAAAAGGGGAGGGTGGATGTCATGTTGTCTCCCTGTCTCTGTTTTGTCAATTCCAGAGTCATGCTGTTTTTCCCTCACCCTAATTTCCCAGCTGGGGGTGGGGGGGCGGTGGATATTGCCATTAAGTTTATTAAACTTGGCGTTTTCTTAAATCAGGATCAGATCATTTGCTGTGAATGGGGACATGGCTGCTCTGACGACGACTGGCCTGAGACTCCACTGCCAAGGTCTCGCAGAAACCTGTCCTTAAATGACTGAGCTGCCCTATCACGAAGCCATTCGGCTGGCATGCGGGGTGCGAGTATCTCAGACTCATTAATTCTCACTGTTGTTTATTACTGGCGACACCTGGGGAGCCGTGGATCCTAATTTCTCTCCTTGATGGATTGGTGAACGGGATTCCTGCCTGGGCCTCAGCTCTTCAGGGAGGGGGGTCACCTCGGCTCAGAGTTGGAGACGAGGGAGCCAAAAGAAAAAGACAGCTGGAGGGTTCAGCCGAGCTAAGGTAGTCAATGCCGGGTAAGGTGCTGGGTCATTAGAAACCCAATAATTGTCATGGTTACCAGGAGCTGTGCTAGGTACTCTATATGCATTGTTTTCCTTGGGCCATCTTCAACCCGTCAGAGCAGCTCTAGGATTCACCCCCATTTTACAGATGGGCAACTGAGGCACACAGAGCCTGTAAGAGGAAAAATGGCGCTGGGGGCTAGGCCTAGCTGCCCAGATACTGGCCTGCTTTAGTTTCCCTTCAGTGCTTACGGTTAGAGCTCTTTCTAACCCCTTCCTCGGCCTGGTCTGGAGGAGGGGACAAGGGTCACTGCGGTGGAGAGACATGAACTGTCCCATTGAAGGAACAAGTGTGTGAGCTGGAACCGGTTACCCGGAGTGAGGATCTGAGATCCCCTGTAAATTCTGGACTTCCCTAAATCCCTCAACTCATTTGTCAGCTGCCTTCCCTCCCTGCACCCCAAAAGGCCACAGGATAAAGTGGAAAGACAGATTCAAGTTCCAAGTCTGGTTTGGCCACGCAAAGGCTGTGTGCCTCTGGGCAAGTATCTTAACCTCACTGAGCTTCTTTCCTCAGCGGTATGGCAGGGACAACAGTCTGTCTCTCAACGAGGACATTAAGAAAATGAAAGGAAATATAACATATCGGACAGTCCCTCACACAGTGCTTGGCTATAAATATTTGCTTTTCTATAGAAGAGCAGAGTAAGACTCTAGTCCTGGAGCCAGTCTGCCTCAGTATGTAATCCCAGTTCCAGCCTTTATTAACCATGTGACCCTGGGCAAGGTGCTTCACCTCTCTGTGCCTCGTTTCCTGATCTATAAAATGGGAATGAGAATAATGTGGCTGAATGCATAGGGTTGTCATGAAAGTTACATAAAGGAATCCGTATAAAGCTTCGAGCACAGAGCTGGCATGTGGTGCTTTGTAAGAAGAGCAAGCTACCGTTTTATTTCTCTAGATGCTGAGCATGGTTGCAGGAAAAATTTTCAAGTTTGTCTCTTCTCCCTTTTGTGAACCACCGGACAGAAAGGGCGAGCGCTGTGGCTCATTCAGCAGGGAGCATGTGGCAATGGCTGGAGATATCTGGGGCTGTCATAGCTGGGTGAGGCATCACTACAGGCATCTAGCAGGGGAGGCCAGGAATGCTGCATAAAAAAAAAAAAAGATCCTACAATGCACGGGACAGTGCACACCACAAAGAATGATCTGTCTCCAAGTATACTCAGTACGAAGGTTGAAAAACTCCAGCCTGGAAAGACTTGGGAGACGACATGGGCCAACTCCCCATTTTACAGATGAGGTCCAGGAGGCAGTGAGGTCAAAGTGATTCCATGAGAGGCTTACGGGTTAGGCTTCATTCATCATACACTATTCATCTAATGAGTATTTATTTGTTCTCTCTTTTATGCCAGACACTGGGCTACTTAGGGAATTAAGAAGACTTCTATGTTCATCTTGCACAAACAGGTTCTATAAAGTATTAATGCTATCGGGCATTAGAAACCATTGATCCACAAATAAAATTTAAAAAAGAAAGAAAGAAAGAAAGAAACCACTGGTCCAATACCTGGGGAAACTAAGGTATTACTCAGTGGTTCTTAACATAGGAGGGTTCAGAGTCTCCCTGCCCTCCTCCAGAGTATGATGAAATCTATCAATATTCCTTCTCAAAAATACAGACACATGCATAAATGCCTCCAAACCCCTGAATCCTATCCACAGAACATTTAGGACTCCAGGTCAAAAAAGAAAAAAAAGAAGAAAGAAGAAAGAAGAAAGAAGAAAGAAGAAAGAAGAAGAAGAAGAAGAAGAAGAAGAAGAAGGTGGTTGTAAGTGGTCCTCCTTTGGAAAGGGGAGAGTATGACCCCCTTACAAATCACAGGAAAGATGTCTACCCAATTCAATGTCGCAAATTATAGGCATTATTACTCACTTCTCCCTCTGTCCACATTTTGGAAAAATTCTGTGCCAAAAATATGAGGGATGATGGAACCGAGATGGGGAGGTGACAGAACCCAACAGATTCTGTCAACAACAGGTCTCCCTGTGTCTCTCTGCCTTCCTCTTCCATGGCAGCGTCTGGGCACCAAGGTTAATGACAAATCCTAATTACTTTTGTGGGCCCATCTGTTTAGGGAAATTGACCTCAAATGGAAGCCACCCGGCTGCCCATCCCTTGGCAGGCAGGATATGTGAGCCAATGCCTTTGAGAGGCTCTGGACAGAAAGAAATGTAATGAGGATGTGGAGGGATCTATCTAACCACAGGGTAAAAACAAAATGAAAGCCGCCGACAGGGTTTCCTAGGCAAAGGTTTAACTCCAGAGTTAATACATGCCACACTTTGGGGGACATCCTATGGGTGTCTGTCCAATGCACGAAGGTTCTTTTCACACTCAGCAGCCGCATCTGTAGCCCGGCGACCCCTGGCCACAGCTGGCTGGAGGAGAGGTGGATGCTCAGGGTGAGCTGGGCCAGTCAGGGTTCCTTCCCTGGGAATCTGGAATTAGGGCTAAAAAGAGCTATAAAAATCCAGGAGGTACAGTATCGGTATGTTTTCTAATATGTCAGATGAGAAGCAAAACTTTCCTGAGGCCAGGCTGTGTTCCTGCCCTCGGATCCCTTGAGATCTCTCTGAATCCTTACGTTAAACTCCCCTTTTTGCAGAAGGTGAAGCCTCCAAAGATGGCCGCCATCAATGCCTTCCTTCCCTGGTGGCCCAAGTCATTCTTCCATAAGGAGAAGGGACCTATTTCCCCTCTCCGGTAGAACATGGAGGGGTGATGCCCTACCAGTTCCAGACCTAGCTGGCAAAAATCCTGGTGAACGTCCATCTTTGCTCCCTTGGGATCTGGCTGCCACCTAGAGCAGCTCAGGCCAGACTATCGAAAAAGGAGAGATCCCATGGAGAGAGCAAGCCACAGAGAGAACACTGGAGCACGGACTTGGGATTGCAGCTCTCAGTGCAGCCCCGCCACCAGCTGAATGCAGCTGAGGGAGTGACCCCAGCCTGTGCCCCACGGAGTTGAAAACCCATCCAGCAGAGACCTGCCTGAATTCTCAACCCACAGGATCGCGAAACACAATGACTGTGGTTTCTTTCAGTCACTAAGCTGTGGGTGGCTGTTATGCAGCAGTAACAGATGACTCAAGCAGTCTCCCTGGAATTAATTTCCTTTCCTGCCAATAGTAGTCCGGGCACGTCAAATAACCTCTGACATCCCACTTAGTGCTTCTATAAGGAATGTGGGGGCAAAATGAGGCTGTTTGATGAATTTCCTTTCTGGTCGCCATCTCTTCCTCCAGGGATGCTGAAGAAAGCAGAGCTGGGCTGTGGGCCGAGCGGTGAGCCAAGGTTTAGGCACTCCTCCCCCCACTCTCCAGGGAGAGAAGCGGGTCCTGTCTGCTGCTTGCCTGGGGCTCCCTGGGGTGGTCAGCTCCGGCCAAATTGGCCTAGGGAGGCAGCGCCTCCTGGGAGGCCTGAGGAAGATTCTTCTCTGTATCTCTCAGAGCCACAGGAGTGCGCAGACCAATGTTGGTAGCTTTGGAGATACAAACAGGTGAAGAAAAACTGGAAGGGAACTGCTAGACCAGCACAGAATGGGTTCCAGCTTCTAGCTCCACAAGGTCCCCTCCAAATCTGGGCTTTAAAAATCTCCGTGTTCTTTGGAGTCTAAGAATTTGGGGCCAGGCCTTCAGGAAAGACACCCAAGTCAGCCGAGAGCTAAAAGCAGAATTCTGAAAGCTAGCCAGACAGAGACGTACATCTTGGCTCCATGTGACCTTGGGCAAGCGACCTTGGGCAAATCGCTTCTCTAAGCCTGTTTCCTCACCTGCAAAAGGGGGTTAAATAATAGCACCTACTTGACAGGGTTGAGAGAAGCAGTTAAGGAGTTAATCTCCAGGAAGTTTTAGATTCAATGCTTGGCACATAGTAAGTGCTCAATAAATGGTGCCCAGTATGATGATTTCAAACCACTTCCTAAAAGACTCCACACCATAGAGCTGGTGTGAACCCAGAAGGGGTCTCACATACATCTGCAATTTTAACAGTTAGAAGGAGCTCATTTGCTCTGAGAGGGGCAGCCAACAGCATGGTCTGGGGTCCTCCATCAGACACGGCCAAATGCTATAGAGTCTGAGCAGGAAGGATCCCGAGAATCAGACTGACCCGCCTCATTAGATGGGTGGGAGAACTGAGGCCCCAAAGCCTCATTAACAGAAAACCTCGGGTCCTGAAATGGGACCCCCGTTGGCACCCTGTTTTCAGACTTGCTTCGTTTCATGTCTGATGTATCATCTTGCTTTCTTCTGACTCTGCTCTGATCCCCTCCAGGGAAGCATGGATAGAACAGGAATGAGGGCAGGTTTGAGACTGTAAGACACAAATAGCGACGGGTTTGCCTCTGGCAATGCTACCAGCAAGAACTGGCTGCTAGAACAGGGCAGGGAGACAGCCACGGCCAGAATCCTGTAGGACTGTCCTCCCCCACTCTGGCAGAAAGCACATCTCAGCAAAGGGACACTCTGTCATCAAGAGCTTGGCCCCGGCCTCCCTGGAAGCCTCTCAAATCTCCTTTAGGGGAAGCCAGGGCTGCTGGAATTCCAGGGCTTGCCAAACAGGCGTCTCAGGGCATAATTCTAGAACGGAAGCCCTGGCCGGGGTCAAAAACTGAGCTTCCTAAGCAAATTTATCTCTAAACGACTGCCACCATTTATGGAGCGTGTGCTCTGTCCCAGGCACTACGATAATCCTGTGCCTCCTAACTAAACACTCACCAAGAATTATGCGCTGATGTTGTCCCCATTTTACAGAGGAGGAAACTGAGGCACAGAGAGGCTAAGTGGTGTACCTAAGGTCACACAGAGGGTAAGTGGTAGAGCTGGAATTTGAACCCAGGTATCTCTGACTCTGGGTCCCCAGTTGTTAACCACGGTGCTATTCTACCACGTCACCAAGTTAGTTGAGGCAATATGACAGGACATGGAGGACGAAGCAGGGGACCCATCTATCCTGTTCTAGAATGTTCCAGAATGTTCATGCTGCAATCTGCTCGGGCCACAGAGACCTCCTTAACGTCACCCTCAGAGGCAGCCCACCTGATACATGGCTGGCACCCCTGGCCACAGCTGATTGGATGAGAGCCCCTGACATAAGCCAGCCAATCAGAGTGTCTTCCCTGGGAATTTGGACCCTCAGCTACAAGATTCTAAATTCTCCAACATCTTGGCCACAGGGGATATCTACAGAAATTTGGGGCAATATGGTCTGCCACGTTCACTCACTTACTCAGCAAATATTTTACTGCACACCTACTATGAGCTAGGCTCTGAGAATTCACTAGTGGACAAAACAGGCAAAAATCTCTACCTATAGGATTCTCACAACCTAACAGGGGAGAGATGTACAAGAGTCAAAATAAATATATAACATATAAAATATGTTACCTGGTAATAAGCACTATGCCAGAAAATGGCTGAGAGGAGTTTTGCTGGTAAGTGTCTACTCTTAAAACCCATATCCCTCACTTCCAAAAGGCTGAGGCCCATTGTTGGGGGAAGTGAACACACACATAGGCACGCGTGTGTGCACACACACACACATACACACACTCACAGATCTCCTGCCTGGACCACCTCCCACCCTCGATAGGTCTTTTATAAAGCAAATTAAGGGGAGCCTGGCTGGCTCAGTCGATTAAGCATCCGACTCCTGGTTTTGGCTCAGGTCATGATCTCACGGTTCCGTGGGTTCAAGCCCCGCATCGGGCTCTGCACTGACAGTGCAGAACCTGCTTGGGATTTTCTTTCTCCCTCTCTCTCTGCCCCTCCCCGCCCCCCACTCTCTCTCAAAATAAATAAACTTAAAAAAAATAATAGAAAGCAAAATTAAGAATTCGATCCTATAAGCAGGCCCCTTGAGATCTCTCCCTTCGGCAGCCTCCGGGGTACGCAGAAGGAGGGCGACCCATGAGGCGGACCCAGGAAGTACGTGGCAGGCGCCTGTCATTTGTCAGCAGTGCTCCCCATCCACCCTGAGTAAAATCGTCTGCAGAAACTCAAACCAAAGGCGCCAACTTCCAGTCTCCATCCGAGAACCTCTTTAACCCTTAGCTGAGTGTGTGGGTAGGGACATAAACGGCACCTCGGTGCCTGCGTCCGTTGTAAGCAATTGGCAAGGGCCGCCGCTGGCAGAAGGGGGACTGGGAAGGGGGCTGGGAAGGAGCAAGTCCATTTGAGACCCTGGTCCTGGAGGACCCTCCAGCGGCCCGGCATCCCGACAGCCGGTTTTCCACCTGTACCAAGAGCCCCCATACACACATACTGTCCTAGGTCCCTGCCTGCCTCCTACCTCCCCGACCCCATGGTCACCCCCGCTTTCTCCACTCCTCCCTTCGCAAGACCACCCACACACTGCTCCCTCACTCTCTAGCACTGGCCTTGCTCACTGATTTTGTCACTCTCTGACGCACCTGTTACACAGCCTCCTTCTAGCCCTTGCTTCTCTCCCCTATACATTTTAAAACTATCTGCTCTCCAAACTCCACTTTTCCCTTCTTCTTACCATTTATGAAACACTGAGTGTCACCAGGGTCTGGGCCAAGGAGCTTACATGCATCATCTCATCTGCTGCCTGCAACAGTCCTGTGGGATAAGTACTGTCGTGCCCCCCACTCGACAAGTGAGCAAACGGAGGCTCAGAGAGGTGAGGCATCATGCCCGGGACCCACAGCGGGCAAGCAGGGAACTGGGACAAAACCCTGGGGTTCTTCAAGTCCAGACCCGTCAGGTTAACCTCTGCTGCCTCCCTCTCATGCTGTCTCCCTCTTTCAAGCTCCATTTCTGCAATTCTCTTTTCTAAGTTCATTTCAAATGCGCTATTTGGCATACCGTCCCTAGACAGACACTCTTCTCCTTAGCTCTCCCTCGGCTGTATATTCTGGTCAATGGTGACTCCAGAGCATATTTCTACGCAACTGAACTTGGCCAAGACCCCCTGCGCTCACAATCACTGGCCCCCAGGCTCCAGTGACAATCTCCTACTGTCCTACCAGGGCTCCCCCTCTATATGGCACCCCTAGCCTCCAAGTCCCCTCCCTAGCGAGCCCCCAGCCCATTCTCTCTCCTCCTCCCTGAGCTCTCCCACCTAATGCCACAAGGATACCCATTCTGCAGGGTCAGCGGTCTGGCAGGTCATGGACGGCAAACCCTCAGGGAAGCCCCGCCACCCCAGCACACCCCTGGGCGGCACAGCGGGCCGGCCCTCGGGCCCCGGGGGCTCTCCGGACAGACGGCAGGCGTCAGGCCTCACCCAATTCGCTCCTGCTCCATCTCTTCCATTTTCTCGGCTCGAGCGATCACTCTGTTGATGATTTCCTTCTCCTCATCTGTCAGCTCTTCCTGCTTCCTCTGTCTGTCAGGCGGACCGCTGGGATGGACGGGCCAGCCTGCCTGGAGCCTGAAAGGTAACATGGGAAGGCGTGAGGCTGTGCAGCAGGAAGCAGACTGTAGTTAGGCTCTGGTCCCTGGTGTCTTCAGTTCAAATTCCTGCTGGGAAACTCTCCAGCTAGGAGATGAGCCTCAGTTTGCTCATCTGTACAATGGGACACGTTCCTCCCTCATAGGGTTCTCGTGAGTTTCTGTCTACCGAGTGCTTAGCACATGGTAGGCATATTCTGTGAGCAGCATTTGTAGGAAGTTCAGGAGAACCCAGAGAGTAAGGGTGTTCTCGGGAAAAGAACCCAGAACAGTAGACTCCACAGCCGGAGGGAAACCATTCTGGGAGGAGGGGGTCCGAGGCTGACCCAGCTCCTGCCTGCACATATGTTCTGTTTGTGCAGCAGATTATTTCCTTTATAAGTTGGAAAGAATTGCCAACAGGGTTTACAAAAAGCTCGTAATTTCACAAAAACATCCAAATTTCCAGCCTCAGAAGCTCCCGTAGCGTTTTGTATTCCATCTTGTGCTTTTTTTTGGCCTTTCTTTCTTCCTTCCTTCCTTCCTTCCTTTCTTTTCTTCCTTCCTTCCTTCCTTCCTTCCTTCCTTCCTTCCTTCCTTCCCTCCTTCTCTTTCTTTTCTTTCTTTCTTTCTTTCTCTCTCTCTTTCTTCCTTCCTTCCTTCCTTCCTTCCCTCCTTTTCTTTCTTTCTTTCTTTCTTTCTTTCTTTCTTTCTTTCTTTCTTTCTTTAAGTCAGCACTGACACAGCACCTCCCGGGTGCCCACATGATCCCGCTGCCTCCTCACGCTGTCCCTACAGGGCAGGGGCTGTTATTGTCTGCTTACTGCTGAGGAGACCCCAATACGGAGCAGTGAGACCACCGGCCCAAAGTCACACGGCTGGGAGGTGGCAGAGGTGGAATCCAGAGCGGGGCAGGCTGCACACTTAACCTCCACGACACAGAGGGAATGGAAGGCCAGCCCCACAGCCCTGGTGACGGTGCAGAGGGTCAAAGGGGGCCGGGTGGAGAGCTAGTGCTGTTGTCATTATCTCTGCTAATAAGATGGTCCACACCCCACGGCGCTGAGGTGCCCCCCCTGAGTGGAAAGCAAGGTTAAAT
Organism: Panthera leo; assembly: GCF_018350215.1. Taxonomy (NCBI): domain Eukaryota; kingdom Metazoa; phylum Chordata; class Mammalia; order Carnivora; family Felidae; genus Panthera; species Panthera leo. The sequence goes on along the minus strand of NC_056690.1, from coordinate 10,348,587 downwards.
ACTGCTGGAAATCCTTGTCCCTGCCAGGGAAAAAAATCAGTAGAGTAGGAATCCTCCGGCCCCAGCACCCCATTAGCTGTCTGCTTCTATTATTTCCACTGCTCTAATCACATCAGCAGGCATGAAATTGCCTTTTGACGCTCAAAGTTGGAAATTAAAAGCCCCATCTCCCTCCCTCCCCCGGCTTCTCTTCCATTCTCCCACCCTTAGCTGGTTTGGTCTGGAGAGCGGAGAAGGAAGAGTCTGGAAGCGAAGAGAAGCAGATGTCTTGGGCAAGCCTGACGCTGAGAAAGGGAAGGGAGGTGGGTGGCCTGGGGAAATGCTGATGGAAACGTACCTTGCCTTGCAGCAGGGGCCTCTGGGGATGAACACCCGATCGACGCACTTGGCCCACTCTGCTCAAACCCCTCCAATGGCTTTGCACTGGTTTAGAATAACACCCATGACTACATACAGGCAGTGGGCGAACACCATCGGGAATATAAGTGCCAATGACCTGTACACTTTAAAATGGTTCATGTTATATTATCGTGTGAACTTTACCTAAATAAAATAGGACGTGCTCTTTTGGCCCACGTGCAAAATCCTACCCGGTCTGTCCTTAACCTGTGTCTCCATCCTCGTGGCCTCCAGCTCTCCCTTATCCCTATAGTCAGCTGCACTGGCCTCCCTGCTCAGTCCCAAACTCCGAAACCTTGTTTTTGCCTCAGGGCCTTTGCACTTGCCGTGTCTCCCGCCAGGAACACTCATTATTCAGGCCTCAGCTCAAATGCCAGCTGCTCAGAGAGGCCTTCCTTGATCCCCCATTGCCCAGATTTATTTTTTTCATGGCGCCTATCACTAATTCAAACTACCTTTCTAAAATAATTTTGTTACCTGTTTACTGCATCTCTCTACACGCAACCCCCCCTACCCCTGCACCAGAATGTTGGTTTCAGGAGGGTGGGGGCCTTGTCTGGGTCTGGGTCACTACTGTGTCAATCGTATTTAGAATAGTGTGTGAGAGTGAGCACAGAAAGTTATTGAATTAAGACACAGTCCCTTGTGGCCCAAAGGGATGTTAGACGTCTAATCCTAAGGGTGACCTAAGCAGTGGAACTTGGTTAGTCTAAAGGGCCAAGGACAGCTCCCTGGGGAAGTGACAGCCATGTTAAGACCCAGACAAAGATCTGCTGTGATACAAGCAAAGCTTACATTTGGGACTGTTTGTTCGCACAGGCACCTTCCCAGACCCCAGGAGGGGCATTCATTAGCAATGGTCCTGTGAGCTGAAAATTTTGTAAAAGGTAAAGAGGGCCCCCCAAATTATGTAAGCTTCAGGCCCCAGAGCAGCACTAGGGCCCCTGGAGACCGCAAGGGTAAGCTGAAATCCGGGAGGGGACAGCAGAGAAAGAGACCGGGCCTGGCGAAGGGAGTAAACGGTCTTTGCAAAAGCTTGGAGTTGAGAGAGCAGGCAGAGTGCCGGAGGAGGTGAAGATCAACGTGGCAGCCAGCCTGCAGGGTGGTCCCCTAGGACCCCTGCCTCCTGGTATTCATGCTGACTCCCGGCCAGTCCCGTGTGACCAAGAAATACAGTGGGAGTGGCGGTGCGTGACTTCCAAGGCTGGGTCGTAAAAGCCATCGCAGCCTCTGCCTTGTGGTCTTGGATCGTTTGCCCTGGGGGAAGCCAGACGTCACGTCATGAGGACACGCTAACATCCCTGTGGAAAAGCCCCATGTGCAGGGGAAGGGAGGCCCCCAGCCCCAGCCAGTGCCATCTTGACTGCTCCGCGGTCCTCCAGCCCCCAGCAAGCCCTGGGAGGACACCAACTGCACGAGTAACCCTGTGGGGGAAGCACCCGCCACCCTCAAATTCCCACCAACAGAAACCGGGAGATGTGATAAATGGTTTCGTTGTTTGCAGCCACTCAGGTTGAGGCGATTTGTCCTGCAGCGTACTGGAAAAACTCGGCTGGAGGGTAGAGACAGAGCAGAAAAAGCCCCATCTACAGGGTCTGTATACACTTTCTACATTCTCTATTGCTGCATCACGAGTTATTACCGATTTAGGGGCTTAAAACAGCACACATTTGTGATCTCACAGTGTCTGTGTCCATCCAGGCCCGGCTAAGCCGGCTCCTCCGCTTGGCATCTCATGAGGACGCAGTCAGGTGTTGGCTGCGCTGTGTTCTCATCTGGACGCTTGACCGGGGAGGGGGAAAAAAAATCAGCTTCCAGGCAAATTTGGGTTGCTGGAAGGATTCGTTTCCTTGCAGCTGCGTAACTGAGGGCCTGGCTTTTTGTTAGCAGTTGGCAAGACGCTACCCCTGGGGTCCTGGGGGCAATCCGCAATTCCTAACCAAGTGGGCTTCTCCAACTTCATCCTGGGAGCTGCTTGCTTCATCAAGTACGCCAGGGGGACCTGGCTCCTGTCAGCTGAGATAGAGTCTTATACAACATAATGTAATCACGAGAGTGACGTCCCGTCCCTTTGCTGTATCCTATAGGTTAGAAACAGGTCCCGGGTCCCACCCACCCTCAGGCGCCCTCACCTTGAGGGGACCTTGATTACACAAAGGCATGAACACCAGAACATTGTCTGTCTGCCACGGCCTCCCTAGCAGGGGTCTTTCCAGCCTTGCTTGAATGCTCCCCACAACGGAGACCTCACTTTCTCAGGAAGCCTGTGATGTTGTATTGGAAAGATCTTCCTTATAGTGGGCTAATATCCCTGAGCCTGACGTTTCTTCAATTATTTTTAAAGGATGCACTGGACTCCAGCATAATGAAGATCACCCACCCTTCCCAAAAGAGCCTGTGTCATAACCTAATTCAGCCACCCCTCCCCCAGGTCCCTCTGGCTTTCCCTAGAAATGGACGTCCCAACTGGCCCTATTCTTCCCTCCTTTGTCCTCACTTGTCTTCCTTCTACCTCTCCTGATCCCTCTCCATTTATGTCCTTCCTTTACAAAGCAGCCTAGTGACCAAAAACAGAGCACGGGTGAGATGCTGGGCCATGTTCCCAGTGGAGACCCCTTCAAGGACATGTTCCCGGAGCTCACCATCTGATCGTGGGCAGGGTCAGTCACGGGCCAGACACAAAACCAATGCCTCTCACCCCATCACACAACTCACCGGGGTCCGTGTGTGCAGGAAATGGGTGCTGCTGAACACGTGTGGCTCCAGAAACATAAGCAGGGACGGGGGTCCCTGAGAGGGCCAGCCTGACATAATTGCCTCCATCTGCAGACAGGCAGAAGGCGTGCCAGGGGTTGCCAGCACCTCTCCAACCCCTCCCCCATTCTCGGCTCCAAAACTCGCAGTTGACAAACAGCTCATCCAGTGTTTGAAAATGTCACCGACTGGTCTCAGTGGGGACTCACAAGCCTCCTGTGGATTTTCGTGTTTTAATTCCAAAAGCAAACAGAGAGAAGCGAGATAGTGTTTCAGACCAGAGCCTCTGCTCTCAAGAGAGAGACTGGGCCTGTCTGAGCCTCCCCGTGATATGCTGGGGAGTGCTGTCAGCACGGAACCCTCGAGAATGCTCCTATGACAGGACAGTGGCTCCTTAGCCAAGGCCCTCTGAGCACAGGATCCCAGCTCTGCAGCCTTAAGACCAGGGTCCAGTGTTGGGAACTCATCAAAGGCCAAAGTACTGTTTCTTTGAACAAGTTACTCACAGCATTGCATCCAAGCCAGAAAACACCCGGAGGGCCTACTGCATGGCAACGTGAGCCCTTCCTGACCTGGCGGAGTTCAAGATTGTAATCCTGGGTCTGCCGCGTGTAAGCAGCGGGCTCTGCTCCGCTCTAAGTATCAGTTTCTGGATCTGTTAAATGGGAATGGTTTCATTTCTGTTTCCTGCTGGGGCCCTCGGAGGCTGCATGTAGAGAGACCCCTGGCTTGCCGGCTGAGACAGGTAAGGGCGAATTGCCTAGCCTGTCTCCACTCTTATCCACACACTTAAGACAAACATCAAAGGATGCCTGCCTCCTATTCCCTCGCCCCGCCACCAAACTGGGCTCAGCAGTTCCCTGGAGGGATCTCAAGGGCTGCAGGGGGGTGGGGGATAGAAGGACAGGATAGGTAGGCAACCAGGCCGCCCACCGTCCTCACTCAGCTGGGTTCTCAGCACTAGCAGAAGACGGATACCAGTATAGAAAACAAGGAGAAAAAAATGGAAAGTACGTAGTATTTAACAAAAGCATGAAATTTGGTTTACTGCACTGATGACCTCCATACTTCACCCTTCCAAGTATCCATGCTCTTTGCCGCGTGAATTTGAAATCGCTCTCACCCAAGAGTCAGTCTGTTTCTCTACACGTGCATCCTTCCCAGACTTCTGACTTGCCCTGGCCAATGAAAGGCGGGGGAGCGATGTTGTGCCACTCCCGAGGCTGAGGCTGCAAAAGTCTTGTGTGTTTGTGCTCACTCTCTCGCGCCCCTGCGGTGACCGTGACAACAAGCCCAGGACAGGGGGCTGGAGGATGAGACGCATGTGGAGCAGAGCTGAGCCGCTGCAGCCATGGCCATCCTAGATCAGCCAGCCCCGCTGATGCATAAGCAAGCCCAGGCAAGCCCAGACCCCTGAGAGTAAGCGACTGTCGTTCCATGCCACTGAGTTTTAAGCTGGCTCGTCACTCAGCAAAAGCGAACTGATACAGTGTCCACTGTGGCGACCACACAGATAGGTGAAGCCCGTTAGGGCGTCTACGTTTATTTTACAGTTTGGTATTTTTGGAAATGACCAGCGGCATCAACTTCCCTATAAGAGGTTGAAGGCTTGTAGCCACTAAAGGTCTTTATCCAGCTCTCCTCTGATCTGCCTTACATATCCAGCTTCTGAATTAAATTCATTCAAAGCATTTCGCTGTTGACAAAAAGTTTAAAGATCACCGCGGCTGGCCTGCAATTTGTCCAGATGCCTGACACGCAGGAGAGGGGAGGGAATTGCTGAGAAACACGCATGAGGCAGAGACTCAAGAAACCGGCATCCGGATCGTGCTTCGGCTGCTGCCTGAGCCTACCTGCTCAGGGGTGTCTGGACAGGGACAGAAGGAGCCCTCCCGCCACAGCCAACACCCAGGGCCCCCAACACAGAGGAGATCCATCCTGACTGCTGGTAGAAGCCCTTCACACATGTCGCTCCCTGAAATACTGCAAAATCCAGACGCCCACCTCCTTTTGGCCTCCCACCTTGATTCTTCATTTCATGCACACAATAGTCACATAATAAATACCCACCAGATGTCTCTATTAATAAATTATAATTCCCAAAAGGAGTAGGACGAGGCAAGTGCTGTCGGGGCACGAGGGCTCCGAAACATTAAATAGCAGCGGTGTGCAGAAAATTAATCCTTTTTCTTTCCTTTCTTACTTCTTCTCCACCCCCGTGTCCCCCAGGATGCCAACACCGGCAGGTGTCGGCAGGAAGTCTCTTTACAGCTCAGTGAATGAGGTTTTAATGAATCCTGGAGGAAAGGATGGGGAAGGAGGGGCGGCTACACCATGGAATGCCATGGAATGTTTTACATAGGCCCTGCCGGCCTAAAGGCGCTTCTGGATGAAATTCACCCCTACTAGACTGAAGGGGGTACAGAAAGGATGCTCAGGTTCCTCCTACCCCCTTTAGACTGCTAAGGGAATCTCAAGTTCCCGCTAATCTTTTAAGCCAGACTGAGTTCTACTCAGTTCTTCTAAATTTCCATGCCGCCTCTCACATTTGGACTTTGCACACGCTGTTCCTCTACCTGGAACTCCTCTGTCTCTTCTCCATCTTGCTCCTCTGTCACCTGGTCTCAGTTTCCACATCACCTCTTCCAGGAACTCCCCTATCAGGATCACCAAGTCTGGGTTATGTGCCTCTCCTTGCATTCCCAAGGCTCACTGTGATTCTGCTATGACAGTTCCTTGCACGCTTGGGTATTTGTTGCTGACTGGCTATTTATTTGTTTGTAGACCCCCCTGGATCCATACTCATACTTTGGCTATGCCTGTATCCCTAGTACTAAGCACAGTGTTTGACATGTGGTGGGAACTTGGTGAGGATTTGTTAAGGAAGGAAGAGAAGAAGGGAGCAAGGGAGAAGGGGAGGAAGGGAGGAGGGAAGGGGTGAAGGAAGGAGGGAGACAGAATGAACACATACCCTACCTTTCGACTTGCAGCACTCAGAGGAGTACCCTCTGGAGTCATGAACCTCTCTTGTGATGTTCATATTTACGCTCTGACAACGTCTCAGCATCTCTCCCTACATGTCTGAATAATATACTCGTGATATTCATCAAAAGCAGATTTTGTGTGGCCAGAGTCTTATCAGCCAACATCAGACTGTAGGACATTCAAATGGTCTTTAGTGATCAGCTTGTTCAAAGTCCCCATTTGACAGATAGGGAGGGGGGGGGGTCAGGGTCAGGAAAGCAGGAAAGAATTTCCCCAGGTCATCTAGTTAAGTGTTTATCAGTGTTAAGAAAACTTCTAAGGATTCTGGGTATGATGATATGGTCATTTAGGTCCAAAAAAGCTGTACAATATACACACCCCGCACATAAACACAGTGTATATATACACACAAAGGTAAGGCAAGGTTGTAATTCACACATGCCTCTGATTTTGCTTGGTGCCTTACAGTTTACAAAGCTTTCCTGTACATCTCATTTGATCCTACCACCACACGAAGAGGAAGGAAGGGCAGGGTGATCATTCCTATTTTACAAAGGAGGGAGCCAGGATTCAAGGAAGCGAAGGGCATCACTCAAGGCCACCCTGAAACTGAGCACCAGACCAGGACTCAGACCTGGGTTTTCTGGTGCCAGACCTGATGCTCTGCTCCTGGTTCAACGTGCACACACAACGGAAGCCCAGGCTGCTTTGCGGCCTGACTGTTCATTTATTGGACTCGGTGTTCAATCTGTCATGCATATTGAGGAAATGAATCCAATTTAAAACACAGACGTAAGCAGGGATAGGACCTCCGCGTCAAAGGCGCCTCACTGGGAACCCAGACTGACCTCCCATGAGGTGACAGAGACCACATGTGTGGCACGTAACTTCCCAAAGGCTCTGTTCTGTTCCTCATCACCTTTTATTAGTGATAGCAGTTATGTGAGTGACCATTGTCTTTATCTGAGAACGTTGTTCCCAGGCAAAGGCTGCAGAAACGGGCACAGAGGGGTCAGTAAGCTGGCTGGAATCCCGCAGGTCACTAAGAAGAATGACAGTGAGGGCTCTCCGAAGGAATGCTTTCTATCCTTTTACCAAGACAGTTGTTTGTAATTTCCTAATTTTTTTCTCCAGAAACTTGGATTTTTTTTTTTTTAAGACGTGTAAAACTTGCTAGTTCCTTTTTTAACCAGCTCTCTTTGGGGGTCAGCTAATTTGAACAGAGAAGAGATAAAATTCAGAGTGTGGAAAAATTAAAGTATCAAAATACTCACTGTTCTTTATCACTGAGGGAAGGCAAAGAAAGGAGAGAGAGAAAAAATGAATAAAGTTAAGGAAACAAATCTCATAAAATACCAACCCTGGATGCAACCACTACAGAGTTGACTTTTTTAGATAAAGTGTCTTTTTAAATGTTTTTTACTTTATTTCGAGAGAGAAAGAGTGTGTGAGCAGGAGAGTGGCAGAGAGAATCCCAAGCAGGCTCTGAGCTAGCCTGATGTGGGGCTCGAACTCACGACCGTGAGATCAGGCCCTGAGCTGTTACCAAGAGTCAGATGCTTAACTGACCGAACCATCCAGGAGCCCCAACAACAACCACAGAGTTTAAATTGCAATGACCTACTTCTGTTTGGTTTTGGTTTCCAAAACATTTTCCAAAAACACTTCCAGTCATTATTACCTTATTTCAGCACATCTGAAAAAGGCTGCTGCAAAGAAGGGTTGTAAAATCCTTCGCTTTGATTAAAATGACTAATCAGTTCAGCTTATTAACTGAGCCGACCATTTATGTAATTGAATAATGGATTTTGGTACTAAAGAGAAATCGCCTAATGATAGCATGGCCAACGTCATCCTGGGGGACAGAGAGCGCACTGAGGTAGGGCAGTGAGCCCTGAACCCTCCGTGGGTCATTCGTTTGCAATGTTCCAGCTGGGGAAAGTCAGTTCTTCCACTCTAGAAAGAAGACCAGCATCTCTATTTACTAGGTGAGCAATTGTAGGCATGTCATAGCCTCCCTTGGTGCCTCAGTTTCCACCTCTGATCTCTGGTACTCTCTGCCTTGCAGACTTGAAAACTACAGAGAAATAGAACTTTTGGACACCAGCGTTTCTCCCCACGTGTAGAGAGCTGAACGTACCCAAGCAAGAAGCAGATGTGTTCCCATCTTTCAACCACAATCACAATTGTGCCTCAAACATTGTCATTAGATTCAAGGAGGCTGAGAGAGGGAGGCATTTGAAAATCACAAAAGCGTTTGAAAATCACAAAAATAGTAAGTGTCTCTGGCTAGCCAGAAGTGAAGCAAGACTGGATTTCTTAATTTCCCAGAGAAAGACCTTAGAAACATCTGCATTAGCTGCAGCAAACTAAGTAGCAAGTGTGATGTCTACAATTCACCCATTAGTATTTATTTGAGAAATAATTTTAATATCTGAAGGAAACGTAGAAGCAATCAAGGCAGCCGGATGCATGCAGAATGCCAAGATGTTTCACAGAAGAGCCCAGGAGCACTTTAAGAAAACTGCATCCAGACTGTTGGAATAATTTTAATTTAATTGTAGGGCAAATTGTTTGGCTTCATATTGACTAAAAGTAAACTCTGATGGATGGTATTTTAATTAACTGGCATTTCCTAAATAAAATAAATATTTTACCCTCATCCACCCTCCGGCAACTGTTTATCTTCCAGAAACACAATTTTTTGGCCGATGGAATATTCTCTGCAAAGTAACTTTGGCTCCAAGAGAACACCATGGGAAGGGCTTGGCAGAATAGACGTTTCCTTTGGAAAAGTTCCATAGTGTCTTCAAAACTGTAAAACTCACAGAACTGGAGGTTTTGGACAGAAGTAAGCAGACGGGGGCTTTTGCTTCAGAGAATAGGCGTGGACTAAATACTCAGAAAGACCCTTCATCAATGCATAATTAGGTCCTAGATAAATTAGAGCAGACCCCCCCCCCTTTTTTTTTAATGCAGTTCTGGGATTGCTATAAAGTTAGGGGAATTCTCCAACACCACTTCCCCTTGCCACGCAAATAAACACAACAGACTTGGTCAAAATGAAAACTTAAACGCTTCTGTTATGAAAAAGAAAAGGCAAGTCAGAGCCAAGAGAAAATACTTGCGACAATGTGTATCCAAAAACAGGACTCTTATCTATAGCATATGGAAAAAAAAGCTTGCAAAATTTAGTAAGAAGTTGAATGCCCTGATTTTAAAATGGAAAAAAGATTTGAACAGACACTTCAACAAAGAGGTTATGTGAAAGGCAAGCGTTACGTAAGAGGGGGTTCAGCATCATTAGTCGGTAGGGAAACGCAAGTGAAAAGCACGAGGAAATGCCGCTGTGCGCACACTAGAATGATTAACGTTGGAAAGACTGGCCACGTCAAGGGCCGTGAGGAGAAGGCACAGAAGCTAGAATTCTCATACGCCTTCTGGTGTAAAATGGTGCAGCCAACTTGGAAAACAGCCTGGCAGCTTTGTAAGAAGTTCAGCACATACCTATCACGCGAGTACGGGAGCCTGCTCCTAGGTGATGACCCAAGCGAGAGGAAAGCATCTCTCTACGAGGCTTTATGTGTCCCAGCCCCAGACTGGAAACAGCCCAGAGTCCATCAGGAGACAAACGGATAAACAAATTGTGGTATCGCCACACAATGAGATAGAATTCAGTAATAAAAAGGAACAAGCTATTGACCCGCACAACAATATGGGTGTTTTGGAACAAGACGAATGGATCATGAAAAAGAAGGGAGACATCTCCCAAAAAAGAGTTCACACTGTATGATTCCACTTGCGTGAAATTCTAGAAAACATAAACTAATGTTATAATTACAGAAAGGTTAGCAATTACCTGGAGACGTGGGGGTTGGGGTGGGGGGAGGAAGAGGCACAAGGAAACACTGGGGAAGTAGGGATTTGTTCATTATCTTGACTACTGTGATACCTTCACGTTCTTCCAATGGTCAAACTGGACTTCAAACGTGTACTGTTGAAGGTACACATTCATACTCTAGAAGGCATTTTTTTGAAAAAAAAAGAGAAAGAAGACAAAGCAAACTGAATCTAGGACAGCGAGCTGTGAGCAGTAAGCCGATGCGAATACCAGCACTGTGTTCCAGAGTCTGACCTTACGCCCCTAACAGGCGGAGAAGCTCAATCTGAGACCCGGGAGGACGTTGAGCCAGGACCCTCCGAGGGAGCTAACGCCATCCTGGGGGAGTGACTCCCCTGAATCCTGGCAGAAGCAAGAATGTTAATCCTTCCGAAGAGAGATATCCCCGAAGTCGATCCCCAGGATTCTCACAGATTGAACTCACAGTAAAAAACTACCAAGCATTCAAAGAAGCCATTGTGAGCGAAAGCCTACAGGAATGATAAACAGCAGACGTAGGTTGTCAGGCTCTACAGGCAGTGGTGTGCTGGTGAACCCTCCACAGACAATTTAACAGTGGAGAAAAAGCCCCGCTGAATGCAAAATTGGGAAGAGATACGCAGAAGCATAGCATTAGATACACGGGTTTGATGGGGGCGCCTGGGTGGCTCATTCAGTTAAGCATCTGACTTGGGCTCAGGTCATGATCTCACAGTTCATGAGTTTGAGCCCCGGATCAGGTCTGCACTGACAGTGTGGAGCCTGCTTGGGATTCTCTCTCTCTCTCGCTCTCTCTCTCTCTCTCTCAAAATAAAACATATGTAACATAACGCAGAGAATAACAAAATATAGTAAAATAGTTAAGTGATTAATTTTGAGTATTTATATCCTTTGTGTTTAACATAATTTAATGGTAACATAATAAACTTAATTTTTAATGACTGTGTTTAATAACAGGCTTGCAAAACGCCCCCAAATTTATCAGCTCTCATGAGCCAGTTTGGCACAGATCTAATACATCCCTTATTCAGGTATAATAATTACTGCATACAGAATATGACGTTACTTTTATGCAAAATTTCCCAATTTTTAAATAATCAGGCCAAAACCAGACAGTGAAAACAAACAAACAAACAAAAAAACATGGTTGCAAAGTCACAGTCGGCGGGCGGCCCGTTTGCAGCCTGTGATCTAGTCCAACCTCCTCATTTGACTGATGAGGAAACTGAGGCCCAGACAGGGGAAGAGATTTGCCTATGATCGCACAGTAAACGAGCTCAGATCTAGAAGCAGAACCAAGTCTGATTTTAACTGTTGGGTCAGTGCTCTAACCACTCCACCGTGCCACCTCTAATATGTGGTATGGAGTTCCAAATTTCACCTTGTTTTTTTTTTAACGTTTATTTATTTTTGAGAGAGAGAGAGAGAGAGAGAGTACAAGCAGAGACAAGGCAGAGAGCGGGAGACACAGAATCCAAAGCAGGCTCCAGGCTCTAAGCTGTCAGCACAGAGCCTGATGCGGGGTTTGAACTCACAAACCATGAGATCATGACCTGAGCTGAAGTCGGACGCTTAACTGACTGAGCCACCCAGGCGCCCCAAAATTTCATCTTGTTCTTCCAACCTTGCGAAGCAGTAAAACTGGTGAAGAAGTTTCCATGACAATACCCCCACCGGGTGTTTTTTCCCCCCTCACCCCACGGAAGGAAATTCTGTTCCTTTCCTTGCTTTTCCTCTCTTCCTTCAGGTGTAGGACTATCAGGACCCCACTGACCCCACAGAAGCCACTCCCAGGAAGACGCAGGGACTTACTCTGATTGAAGGGGTCGGTCACTGGGACACATCCAACGGCTAGAGCTGTTGCTGAACACAGTGTCGGTCATGGCGGAAGTTCGGTGCTCCTGGAAAACATTAACCCGGACGTCACCCAGTTATCCAGCTGCTCTTTCTGAAGTCCCTACTCTACGCCAAGCACTCCGGGAGATGCAGAGAAGACCGGCACGTCACCCAGCTTCTCCACTTCCCAGATGGAGAAACCCAGGCCCCAAGAGGGAAAGTTCCTTCCGGAAGTCACAGCTCCCTAGAGGCAGAAATGGATCGGAGCCAAGAGCCTTCTTCCTAAAACCCACATCCCCCTTCTTCACTAACTCAAGGCCACGTGTCCAGCAGGGGGAGGGTCAGAGTTCTTGATTCCAGTCCAGGGTCTTTCTACCGGAGGGTGTCATCTGACTCATTTGCCAGTCACCTTGGCCTCGGCCAGCTTTGAGGTCCAAAACCCTGAAGTCAATCCTGGCTTTAAAAAAAAAAAATACTTTTAACACCCGACCCATCCGAAAATCACGTTGGTTTGATCTTCACAATGGATCCAGAATCTGTCCACTGCTCTCCGCCTGGCTCACCGCTGTGCTGATCCAAACCACCGCTATCTCCGCCCGGCTTACTGTGGTGGCCTCTTCCACAGCCCCCCTGCTCCCATACCCTTGGCTTTCTTCAGTCCACGCTCCACACAGCGGCCAGGGAGATCTTTACAAACACAACTCACAGCTTGTAAAAACAGCACCCCACGGCAAAACACAGAGCTACTGTGGGATCCAGCAATTCCACACCTAAGTATCGACCCGCCCAGGGGAGACGAAAACATAGGTTCACCCAAAAACGTGTACGCGGATGCCCGTAGCAGCATCATTCGTAACAGCCAAAGAGTGGGAATGACTCCGTATTCACCAGCTCATGAGCGTACAGACAAGATGTGGTGTGGTCTATGCGATGGAAGGTTATGCAGCCGTAAAAAAGGAAAGAGGTTCTGACATGCGCCACGCGGATGAACCTTGAAAACAGGGTGCTGAGTGAAAGACGCCACATCGTGTGTTTCCATTTGGAAGAAACATCCAAACCTACAGAGGCGGAAAATAGATTTCGGTTGCCAGGGGCTGGGGAGGGTGGGGGGGACTAGGAGGTGATGGCTTTGGGGCATGGGGATTCTTTGGGGGGCAATGAGAATGTTCTAAAATTCATTGCAAAGGGTGAATTGTTATGATATGTGAATTTTATCTCAGTGAAGTGGGGGGAGGGTGGGACCATCACTTTGGGAAGCTGGCAGGCCCGTTAAAGCTGTGGACGTTCACCTCCCCCTACGGTTCACGAGTGCGGCTCTTAGGATTACACCCAAGGAGAAAATGCTCACGTTCTAAGCATGTACAAGAATGTTCACAGCTTCTTGATCCACAACAGCTAAAACCTAGAAACAATCCAAATGCCCATCGACAGGAGAGTAGATAGATCCGTGTGGTCTGTTCATGCAGTGGGATGCTGGTCTGCAATAAAAGACAAACTCCTGACGTATGCACCGATAGGGACACATCTCAAGACACCATATTTTATGAAGGAGGCCAGCAGCAAAAGAGAACACGCTATATGACGGTGGCTTTCATGGAAGTTAAGAAGAGACAAAGTTATTTGATGACTGTAGAAATCAGAGCAAATCCATTGCTAACTTGGGGGCTGGGGAGGGGCAGCTGGGGAGGGGCCTCTGTAGGATGAAAATGTTCTGTATCTTGATCTGGGTGGTCATTAAACAGGTACATACACCTGCAAAAGCCGTGTCTGCACCTTATGTCCCTTCCCTTCCTACCTCAAATACAGTAAGTCAGCCCATGTCACTCTTTTGCTCAGAAGTCTTCAATGGCTCCCTATTGCTCCCAGAATAAAATCTACACTCCTTGGCATGACCTTGGCTCCTTGTGACCTCCTTCTCTAACTCTACCCCCCACTCTCCTCTTGCTCCCTACACAGCCCCCCCGTGCCCTCTCCCCCAGGCCTCTCTGCCCTTCTTCCAACCCTCACTTCCTTGCTCTCCCCTCTGCCCGGAACTCCAGGCCCATATGCCAGGCTCACTGCCGTTTCTTTAGGTGTGTTCCCAAATGTCATCCCCTCAAAGGGCCCTCCCCGACTGCTCCATTTAAAACAGCTCCTCCCCCACGTCCTCCACTCTGGCTTCCTTTACTCTGATTTCCTTTTCTTCACAGCTCGTATCCCTTCCCAAATTTATCGGATGTCTTATTTCTTTATTTGCTTAGAGTTTGCCTCTCTTATGTCTAAAACGTAAGCCCCTTGCAGGACTTACTCTGTTCTGTTCTCTCTTAATCTCCAACACTTCACAGAGCGCCTGGCGCAGAGAAGGCATTTAATAAACATTTGTTGAATGCATGCGTGACTCTCCTTCAACACTAAGGCAGTCCAGCTCAACTGAGCCAGGCTCATGTCTTCTGTGAGGCTCCCCGCCCCCCTCCCGCAGGTCTGGCCAAAGGGCAAAGCGGGAGAGGCCACGGAGATTACATTTAATTAATTAAAAAACAAAAACTTCGGAACGTGGGTCACTGTGTCCCGTGGGTCCCGATTTCCCTGAAGGTTTTGGCACCACACGGCCTCGTTTTCTGGGATGCTGGGAAGTCGGGAGGGGAACAGGGAGAGCACTCTCTCTCCTATCCTGCAGCCCGTGGAGTTATTAAATCTTTGAGTGAGTTAAGCCAGAGGGGGGCCGAGGGCTGGACACATGGGAGGCAAGCCTCTTACAGAAAAGCCATTTCGTCTGCTCCCCTGTGATCGACATAATCTTCTTAGATTAATACGACCATTTCACCGTTTCCACTTGGAAAGCAGGAAGAAAGAAGGGACATCTCCTGGTGCAAAGGGAATCTGCTGAAAAGAAACTTGTCTCGTTATTGTCTGTGTCAGTTGCTGAGTGAGGCCATCCTGGGCCCCCGGGACCCCTGGCCCCTGCTCGGGCCCAGGTTTTGGGCTTCCTCGGCTGCTCCCGGACGGGGACTCCAAACATTCATTCGAATGCCTTGCCTCCTGCTTTGCAGCAGAGATGTGGTGCTGCCCTCGGGGGACCCCAGGAAGCAGGGAGGGCTGGGACAGGGGTGACACAGTCTCCGCCCACGAACTCTAATCTCCAAATGCTGTTGCTCTCCAGGCGGAACCTGGCGGCCCATCCTCTCCTGCATTCAGTCATGCACACTAGGAGCTTATTTCCTGTTAAAAGTCTGCCTGCAAAGTCCAAGATCATTCACGGAAAGCACCCAGCTCGGTCCTCCAGGCCAGAAGCTACCCTGGACACTACTGGTTAGTTCAGCTTTGCCATCCAGAGAAAGGAGGTCACGTGTCCACAGGCAGACCGTGGCTGGGGGGATGGGGGGACAGATGCAGGTGGAGGGGAGGGGGCACAGCACGCATTGCCGATGTCCTTGACAGGAGGGGCGTCCACCCCCAGCCTCTGGGAGTGTTAGCAGCTAAGGGCTTATGGCAGCACCGTTTTCCAGAGAACTGCCCTCAGCCAACAAAAGCAGCTGCCTTGCCCACAGACACCCCGAGTGCAGCCCAAAGCCAATGAATAACGGGCAGGGGGCAATGTAAAAGCACAGACTTTTTGTCTCGAGGCGGGACAAGCGTGTGCCAGCATGCTCCAGAGCTCCCCATGGGATCAGGCTGAGGCCAGACTGCAGCTGAAGCCCCGTCCTCGCCTGGCATCCCTCGCTGCTTCCCGGAGTCATCCCTGGTACCAGAAAATCCCATCGCGGGTTCTGCTTCTAGAGTACTTGACCTCACGCGGGAGTAGAATTTTAGGAAATCGGGGTTCTGATCCCCAAGCTCATCATGTTACTTAGCCGTCTTCTAACCTGACAAAAGGCGAGCCTAAGACACTCTCCTACCTGCCTGCAGATGATGCCCCAGGAAGTCCAGCCACGATGTCAGGTTTGAGGGCGAGTTAACGGAAATGGAGAAAGCCTCTGACGTTTTCAGATGACCCCTGCCTCTCCTATTGCACACTACAGAGAAACCATCACCACAGTGGACAGGAGGCCTGCAGCTCCAGGGAGAAGCCCCAGAGGGAAACCAACCATTGGCACCAGGAGCAAAAACAGAGATGCCTGTGTCAGATACATTACATAGGATTCTGCCCTAGGACCCGAAGAACCTCAGCGTCACCGAGCTGATGAATTTCAGCATCTACAACGGTCCCTGACACACAGTGAGATAATCCCCCCTTCCTACTTCCCCTAGACTATAGCTTATGTAACAACGATGACCAACATTTCTTGAGCACCTACCATGTGCAAAATTCCATACCTTCGTCATTTGCTTTAATCCTTACAATCCTACTGTCAGGTAAGTGACATTTTACAGGTAAGAAACTGAGGTCCAGAGTGGTTAAGCCACCTGTTTAAAACCACACAGCTACCAACAAGCAGACTCAGGGTTTGAGCTCTCTCCAAAACCCATGTGCTAATCACTACTCTGTTCACACCTACAGAACATTCCTCCCTGGGCTTTAGATTATTGGATCCTGACAGCTCCTGGCTGTATGCCCACCTCTCAGCCTCAGAAACAAGCTGAGACCCTCCCCCACCAGCCCCCTACCTAGAGATGCTGAGAGATCACACACTTTGGCTCGGTCAAGGCCAAAGCCATGGCTTAGATCCAGTCCTGCAGCTGCAAGTTCAGAAAGCATAAACTAACTGCCTCCCCGGAAACCAGAGGCTCCAAGACTTTTTCCTGGGCACAGGTGGTTCCCCCCCACCTCCCCACTCCCCAGTCCTGGTGCAAACTCCAAGGAACAGTCTGCTTTGAATAATAAAAGCAACAACAGCAACAGCTGTTCACATATCAAGGGCTTACTACGTGCTAAGTGCCTTTCAAGTTTTATCTTGTTCAGCCCTCACAATAGCCTTCAAGATAGATGTTCTTCTTGTCCCATTTTACAGAGGAGCAACTGAGCCATGATGCATTTAAGTGGGCTTCCCAAGGTCCTGCTTAAAGTGTTTCAACAAAGCAATCTAAACGCCTGGTACTTAGCGCTGGCTAGCCCGTGGTGTGCCTCTGGATAGTGGAATACTGCACAGCGGGAAAGAATAAGGAGATTATTTATGATGGACGTGGATGCATCACTAAGATAAACTGCCTAGTCGTCAAGACCAGGACGTAGGATGATGTTCTTGAAGAGCACCATCTGTGTGCACAAGGCAAAGCAGGATACGTGCACACGTGTGACTTGTGGTTATCCATGCGTAAGATACATGTATCTCTGTAAAGAACTAGCACGAAACTAGCACAACATTGCTTGCCTCCGGGGAGGGGGACCGTCGCTGAAGCTGAGCTGGGAAGGAGGATTTTCACAACATGCCCCTTCGTATTTGCAACCGTGTGGATATGTTAGCTATGGAAAAATAAATGAACATTTATTTTTCTAATGTTTATTTTTTTATTTTTGAGAGAGAGAAAGAGAGAGAGCTAGCGTACAAGCAGGGAAGGAGCACAGAGAGAGAGAGAGAAACACAGAATCCGAAGCAGGCTCCAGTCTCCGAGCTGCTAGAGGAGAGCCCGATGCAGGGCTTGAACCCATGCACTGGGAGATCATGACCTGAGCCAAAGTTGGACGCTTAACTGACTGAGTCACCTAGGTGCCCGTGAGCATTTCTTTTTTTAATGTAATTTTAAAATAATAAAGTGCTCCAATGGCTGTCCATCATAAGAGTTAAGACCTCCCCTGTAACTTCAAAGGAATGTCATGACCCTCTGCCTGCTACCCTCCCCGTATCTCTGACCACCCTCTGGTCGTGCTGGCTTTTCCAGCTACCAGGCCTTTGCCTCTGCTGTTCTCTCTGCCTTTATAATAACACCTTCCTCTTCCTCTCATGTGGCTAATTCCTTCTCAGGCTCCCCTGGTCTCTGCTCAAGTGTCACCTCCTTCAGGAAGCATTCCTTGACTACACTAAGTTACCTCCTTTCACCCCATTGCTTGCTGTCACTGTTTGTTTCATTTATAATACTTATAATGATTTGCAATTATCATTTTTTCTTTATCTACTGTGTGTCTCTTCACCTATTCTGTAAGATCCATGAGAGCAGGGCCTGGGTCCAAATTTGTTCGATAACTGTACGTCCAATGCATGCAGGGCCAGCTTCACGGGCCCACAACCTAGGCAGCTGCCCAGCGCTCCAGGCCTAGAAAGGTCCAGAATTTGCCTTAATGCTCTGCTGTCACTATCTTGAGATTCTTAACAATAGTTGATCAGGGGGCCCTGCATTTTCGCTCTGCAGCCGGTCCTGAACGCGGTATACAATAGGTGCTCAATAAATAAATCCTCCCCTAAGCTCAGTGAGTGCAGTAGGCACTCCATAAACCTGCATGTAAGCGGCAGAGCCAGGCCTGTTCCAGATCTGCCCACCCACACAGCTTGGTCCTAACCCGTATGCTGCCTTGCTTCTGAAACTGCCAGAAGACTCTGTCCCAAGCCCAGAGAGGCCAGATTCCAGAACCTTGCCTCTCTCCCCCTTTGCATTTTGTTTCTGCCTACTTCTCCTTGGCTCCCGTCAGCACCGTTTGCTCAGGAGCTGTGCCTCGAACCACCAAATCTCCAGGTCTTCTGTCGGTTTCCGATGAGCTGAGAAAGGAACTCTTAAAGCCCATTTAGCCGCAAGTGTCTACGCATGACTCCTCGGGCTGGGCCGGGCTGGCAGGGGAGCTGTACAGGCCCTTCAGGGCACAGCAGGGAACTGACGTGAGCTACAGCTGTAATTCAATGCCATGGGTCAGCCCCCCAGCCCCACAGTCTTGGAATTAAGCCAGATGCTTCACAGCAGACCCCGCAGCCACCAGCTTGGACAGCCCCCACCAGTTCTCCCTCTCTGTCTTTTCCTGTCTCGCCCTTCTTTCCCTGAGTCAGGCCTATCACTGCTTAGTTAGAAATCTAGAAAAACCACGCAGACTATGTGATGGTGTGGGAAATGCAACTTACACCAAGGGCCTTAAATGGTGGGGGCGGGGGGTGAATGGGAGGTTCCAGGAACAGGGTCCAGGCTGAAAATATGTTTTGTTTGGCCCATGCAGTGTTTTTGAAAAAGTTAAATCAAGCCAATATTCTAAAAGCATGGGATTTAATTAAAAATACAGATTGCCGGCTTCTGTTAAGAAATAGGAAGAATCAAAAAAATACTTATAGAACATCTATTACTGTGTGCCAGATACTGTTCTAGGCACCGGGGATACAACATCAAAGCAAACAAACAAAAAAGAGGAAAATCGCTGCCCCCATGGAGCTTAACTTTTAGTGGGGAATCCAGAGGATAACCAAGCAGTAATTCAAATGTAAAAGGCATCAGCTAGTGACGAGCACTTTAGAAAAACAAGACCAAGAAGGGGGATTGGTGATTGAAAGGGAAGTGTGAGTTTTAGTAAGTAGTCAGAGGAGGCTTCAGTGAGATATGTTATTTGAGCAAAGACTTGAAGGGGGTAATGGACTGAGCCATGTGAATATTGGAGGCAGAGCATTCCAAACAGAGGGGAAAGCAAGTGCAAAGGCCCTGGGGTGGGCATACGCTGGTAACGTGGAGAAATGACAAGGAGCGCATAGTGGCTGGAGTGGAGTGAGCGAGAGGAAGGTAGGTGGGAGCAGAGGTCGGAGCAGTAGTGGGGGCAGGGAGGGGGGCACGTCAGATCACGAGGACCATTTGGGCTTCCACTCTGAGTGATGGGGAAGCCAAAGAAAAGCTCCGAGAAATGAGCTGAATATCTCTACTCTGCCCCAACCACGCATCCGGCGTTGACTATTTGCCGGGGTCTTAGGGTTCCGACACATCCCCGCCGAGGCAAGGACATGGGCCAGCAAGGGGAAAGATGCCATCAGCCACACTTGATGGAGTCAGGCGCGGCTCCGCTTGCCCACCCGCCTTGCCACGCCAGCCCCGTGTCTCAGAGCTACAGCGTCCCTCATGCGGCCAGCTACATCCAGCGCCTACAGGCTGCCGTCGGCTTCTCTTTGCTCCCGAAGCCAGCTGGGACATCCCCAGGCTCCCCAGAACCTGGCCACAGGCCTGGAACGGTAAGGCCTTGCTTGGCTCCTTCCCTGCAGAGCCTGCTGGTGCCTAAAACAAGGACAGAGACAGGCCAGAGTAACACTCGAGACGCAGGCACGTTTGTGCTCCTGGCCTTGAAACAAACGAAACTCACCATCACCTCCACATGCTTCTCCCACAGCCACACAGCAATAACGGATGATTCCTGTCATGAGCCTTCGAAGAGGCCCACGGGACAGTCCCCCTGTTAGAGAGTTTTAAGGCAGGCAGAGAGTCTATCCCTCACCGTTGTGAGGGTCACGGTCATCCTCGCTGCTGCAGCCGCCCCGTCGTAAACCAGCCACTCCCAGCCCGACCTGCACGCTGGCCACAGATGTGAGCAAGCCCAGACAAGGTCATCCAAGCCTGGCCTAGACCAGAGGAACCACCCAGCTGAACTCAACCCAATCGCTGACCTAAACAATCGTGAGATAAATGAATGGTTGTTGTTCTAAGGCACTCAACTGTGGGGGGCTTGGTTATGCCCCAAAAGCTGACCGAGAGAGCAGCCCATCGTTACGGTGCAACAGCCGGCCTTGGACCCGGAGCCTGGGAATCCAACCTTGGC
The DNA here is from genome assembly GCF_018350215.1 of Panthera leo. Lineage (NCBI taxonomy): Eukaryota > Metazoa > Chordata > Mammalia > Carnivora > Felidae > Panthera > Panthera leo. The sequence continues at coordinate 10,328,107 of NC_056690.1, read as the reverse complement.
TCCCCTGTTCGTTTTATTTTCTGTTTGGTCATTCTGGGCCTCAGTTTTTGCATCTGTAAAATGAAGACATAAAAATGCCCACCTCTGTCATGTTTGCCTTGCCGTGTTGTTGGGGAGGGCTCACGAGTGAACACACGTGCGGGGACCTCGTAATCCAAACTCCTTTTCAAGTAGGAAGCAAGGAGGTCACTGCTAATGTTATCTGAGGGTACGGCTGGGGAGCAGAACAAAGACGTAAATTCCAGATGTTTGTTTAGGCTTGAGTGAGACACTGCAGTGGATATCTGGGATCGAGACACCTTATTTTTGCCTGTTTGGCATTACTCTTTGGTGGGGGGAACAGCAATTTTCCCTTGGGAAACCCTTCCTCTTTCACGATCAATCTGTGTCGCTTAAGAGGAGCTCATCCACTCTGGTCCCTAGAAGTGGGCCAATTTCCCTTGCCTGGCCAATCAGTGTATTACACCCCATAGGCTACAGTGATTGGTCCAGGGATAGGCACATGACCCAGTCTGGACCAATGAAGACCTGCCCTTAAACTTTTGCTGGAACCATATGGAAAGAAGCATTCTCTTTCCATTGGGATTGCTCAGCTGGTGGAAGAGAAGCTTGGAGCTCCCACTGGTCACTTTTGCCACCATGTGGGAAAGGCCTGCCAAAGCATAAAAGTAGAGCTGAGAGATGGAAAGAGGTTGATTCCTGATGATGCACTGGAATGCTGGATCCAGCCACGCCTGAATGTATCCTCCTGGCCTTTTTAGCCACCATGAGCCAATATGTTTCTCCTTTTTTTCATTTTTCAAGTCAATTTGAATTGAATTTTTGCCACTACAACCCTCCTGAGCAATATGTGTCTTCACAGACCAGCCACCTTGGAGCAAAAGGGGACCTCAAAGACAGCCTGAATTGGCCAAGGCCTGGAGAGAAATACACCAGCCTTCAACAACCCCCTGGAGCCCCCCTCCCCCCCCCCCGCCCCCCGCTTCGGAAGCACTGCCACCCGAGCTCAGGCCTTGCAGGAGGACAGGAAACGTTTGTAAAGCACCCTCACCAAGGCCTGCTGAGACCCTGCACTGACAATTAAAATTCAGTGACAACAAACAGCACTAATTAAAAGCAAAACTAAGTACTTAATAAGACAAATGAGGTGGCAGTATTAAAAGCCAGGATGAGAGAGCTGGCATTAATTAAAAACAAAGACTAATCTCTTCCCTCCTCTGAAAAGGCTGTGTCTGTGTGTGTCTAGAAAATGTTCAGCTCTGTTAATGTGCTAAAGAAATGCCATGGGAACAGGCAGGCTCTGGTATATGAGGAATTCATGGGAATGGAGCCTTGGGTGATGGGAGGGCAGGGGGGAGGGGGGGAAACAGGACTGAAAAGAGAGGATGGGGCCGTGATTCACCCCTGTCACCCAAAGCAATGTCCATCCAGGCAACCCTGCTTGCATTTAAAGATGCAGGGGCGCCTCGGTGGCTCAATCGGTTAAGCATCCAACTTTGGCTCAAGTCATGATCTCACGGTCTGTGGGTTTGAGCCCCGCGTCGGGCTCTGTGCTGACAGCTCAGAGCCTGGAGCCTGCCTCGGATTCTGTGTCTCCCTCTCTCTCTGCCCCTCTCCCCCTTGCACTCTCTCTCTGTCTCTCAAAAATAAATAAACATTTAAAAATTAAAAAATATATATTTCCAGAGGCTAAGACCACATGCTCTTAGCAGACCGTTCAGCAGGGTGATTTAGGGTATGGGCTTGGGGGCCAAGCCCATCCAGCCATCTACCAGCCTGATAAGCATATCCCCATCCCTGAACTTCAGGGAGGTTCCTCATCTGTCGAATTAGATCTCAGATCATAATTATCATGAGGCTTAAATGAGACGATGCATGGGAAGTTCCTGGTTCAGGACCCGGCAGGAAACACTCGCTCGTCAAGTGGGAGCTCTCATGAATTTATGTTATTATTAACAACAATGATCTCAGTGACATTTTCCTAAAGAGATGGGAGTCCAGCTTTGGCACTAGAAGGAAATATCTCAGGCTTTTTGAAGCCAGAATAAGCCAGAGTAAGCCAGAGTAAGTACAGGGAGCATACTAAAGCAAGGGTCGGTTGTTGAGTGCAATGGTTGTCGTCAGTGCAACGACTACGTTTCTGGTTTTCCACCGTGTGATAGGATGGTCCTTCCCTCTCCCTGGGAAGCCGGGAGAGGCCACATGATCCGTTCGGGCCAATAAACATCCCCAGGTGGAAACTGAAGCCGGCGCATGCATCACCACATTCCCCTTTTCCTGTCTTCACAAGCGCGGATGGATGATGGAACCCCCCTCAGCCTGGGTCCCTGGGGCAGGTCAAAGGCAGAGCAGACACCTATCAACCCACCATTCCCAGAAACCATGAGTGAGAAAGAAATCTCTGTTGCTTCAGCCAGTGAAACCTTGGGGATTGTTTGTTACTGGAACAGCCTAATCCGCCCTGTCTGTGCGTCCTACTGGCCAGGAACTGCACGAAGCGTTTCCCATGCAACCCCTCATTTGAGCTCCACAACAATCCTAGGAAACACGATGTTCTATTACCCAGCTTTACAGATCAGGAAACTGAAGCCCAGAGAGGTCAAGTTCTTTGCCCAAGGACACGCAGCCAGTAAATCACAGTAGGTAGGGTGTGCATTCACACACGAAAGGCAGGAAGGATCATCCAGAGTTGACCTTCCTGGGGGAGAATGTCTCCTGCTGGGCAGGGGTACCCCAAACCTTTCCTTCCTTCCCTGAGGTATGAATCTCTCTGCACCCTGAGTCTACAATCCCAAACACTGTACTGCACAAAGAGCAGACACTGTTACGGAACACTCTCCAGGGCTCCCTGCACAGCTCAGCCGATTACCCGATTCTTTGATAAAGTGGAAACTTGGCCTTTGCTGTGTTGTTAACCCAGCTTATCTCTGCTCCAGCTAGGCTGTGGTGTGCGAGGGAAAGAGGAAAGGTTCGGGACAGATTTCTGCGTTTGCACATGCATGCCCAGACACAGGGGGCCCCAAACGGGAAGATGCCACGAGCTAGGTCTGCATATTAAAACGAGTCATTTAGCTTAATGGGCCCTGGCTGCCACTCAGGCCTAAATTGCAAAGAAACACATTCTGATTAAAACCCAGCTAGAACTGACTTATCTGCAGCCCTAAATCTCATCACGTCACAGACCGCAAGTGCCATCCTGACCCCGCCTGTACCCCGGGTACGAAAGAGAGCAGAGAGGAGCATCTATCCATTGAAACGATGGCGGCAGGCCTCATCCTCAAACCTGAAGAGCATTTTTGCATTCCCATTTTACAGACGAGGAGACTGAGGCCTCAGTTTGTCAAGGTCACACTGGCAGCAGGTGTAATATCCAGGGATGCAGACCAGGGTCTTGTATAAATGAGCCTTCTAACTACCCTGCTTCATTGACTACTGATGCAAATAACAGAACATTTGGCTAAGCATATTAGTTTGCTGTTTTTATATGGCAAATATGTTGCATAGTGGCAGTATTGTATGGTCTAACTCAATAATAAAAATAGCTTTGCTGGGTATTTTCTCTTCACCCCTGCAGACGCAGTCACCCTCCACCCGGCTCTGTGCCCTGGGAGAATGACCTGTGTAGGCGACATCAGTGGCCTCCTTGCCCTCCGGCTCCTCGTCGGGTTTGTCTGATGGGAGGCACCAGCAGAAGGCTGGAGGGAGGGAAGAGAGAGGCCGGGGCATTTATCCCCTGCTGGTCACCCTGGGTTGGCTGTTGGGGGTCCCAGCTCCCGTCAGGAGGACCCCTCCGTACAACCCTTTCTCTTCTGGATCCACAGCTGTTCCCTTCCTGCCCCTCCAGGCCGAGAGATGGGCCTGCTGGAGTGTTCATGTGACTCTAAATATCTCTTCGTTAAACTCACCTCATTCCTTAAACTGGGCGTGCAACCAGCTTCTGCTGCTTGCCAGGCACTGTTCGAGGAACTTAGCTCACCTAATCTTCACGGCGACCCAGTGAACGATGATCATTCCCCTTTCATGGGGGAGGCACCTGGAGCACCGAGAGGTCAGGTGACCTCTTCCAGATCACACAGCTAGGAGATGACGGGGACACATTTGGAATCCCTGCCGTGTGGCTCCGGAGCCTGTGCATTTGACCAGCTCACCATCCTGCCCTGAGGGTCTGTCCTTAGCAAAGGACGGGTGGCACAGAAACGAACAGCACCGGCCTTCTGATGGGCAATTTCCAAGTACCACCTCCTTCCGTCTTCAATACCATCCTGTGAGGCAGGCCCTGACGTTACTCCTGTGCCTGGGGCTCAGAGGGGTGCGTTAATTGCCCAAGGTCACCAGCCAGAAGTGGTGGAGCCAGCCAGCTTATGAACCCCGGTTTGTCTCCCTTTAATGCCAACACCCTTGACCGCGACTCTGGACAACACCTCCTAGAACGTGGCCGCCTGGCGGCTGGGAGACTGGCTTAGGTAAAGAATGGCTTTCTAACCGTCAGAGGTACCAAAAGGAGGATGTGCTGCTTTGAGAGGTGATGAGCGCTCACACCAGACATCATCCACACAAACAGCAAAACTGCCTGTTGGGGCTGCTGTAAAGATGGTGAGGTGCTTTTCTGAAACGGCCTCTCCTTTCTGTATTTGGGGAAGAACAGCTCAAGCTCACGGACTCTCCCCGGTCAGGTGCGGGCAAAACTCCTTACGCTAACTCCCTAGCTTGGCCTGACTCTCTTTTAATGTTTATTCCTTCTTGAGAGAGAGAGAGAGAGAGAGAGTGAGAGAGAGAGAGTGAGAGAGAGAGAGAGAGAGAGAGAGAGAGAGAGAGCACGAGTGGGGGAGGAGCAGAGAGAGAGGGAAACACAGAATCTGAAGCAGGCTCCAGGCTCTGAGCTGTCAGCACAGAGCCCGACACAGGGCTTGAACCCACGGATCGTGAGATCATGACCTGAGCTTAAGTCAGATGCTTAACCGACTGAGCCACCCAGGCGCCCCGGACTCTCCTACCAAGCAGGCAGAACCAGTCCCTTCAGATAGCAAGCTTAAGTCCTCTGGCCTCAGACGCTCCCTGCCCTGGGAAAATGCATATTTTCACTTCCTCCTTGTGAAGCAGAGTAAATCAAGGCCCCAGGAAGGGCTCTAACTTGTTTTCTCGCCTCAGCACAACACACACACACACACACACACACACACACACACACACACACACGTCTCATTTTCACCCATGGTACAAATCTCATGATAGAATTTTCCATCAAGGGAAAATTGGCTTTTGGAGTCACATGGTCACCCTAGCAAACTATTTGGGCAAACAGTCTGCCCAAACTCTGGGCAAACTATTTAACTTCTCGGAGTCTCAGCTGGCTCATCTGGAAAATGGGGGCTGTAACAGCACCCGCTTCATTGGGCTGGTGAGAGGTGGGAGTGGAAAACAGAGTAATGAAGGTTACCTAGCCCAGGGCGGGTACAGGTGCTACTCAGGTGTTCTTCCAGAACTTTCAACACCCCAAAAAATAACACGAGTTAGAGTCTCTGGCCAGGAAGGATACCTCTTGCCTTGCACCATCTGGCAACAGCCACTTCCCCGGGGCGTGGATCCTAAGAAAGCTGAGGCCACTTCAGAAAGAACAAAAAGCTCCTTTTAGTTGCCATGAATAATAGATCTTCAAGACCTGCCTCCCTCCAGTCCCTGCCCCGCCCAGACCTTCGCGGCGCCAAGTGGGAGAAAGTAACAGAAAAAGGAAATCTCGGTTGGTGTTGGCCGGAGAATATGAATGAACCACAAAGTTCCTGTCCCTCTCCCGTGTCCCCATGGAAACAGCCATCAGAACACCGAGTATGGACGGAGTCCTCCGTAATTTACAAAGGCCTTCGCCTTCACAATCCCCCAGGCAGGCGGGCATTAGACCCTCATCACTGGAGGCAAAAGAAGGCAGAGAGGGGCCGAGCCAACAGGGTTCAGCTCTGCCTCTTTCTATCTGTATGTTGGGCTAGTCACTTAACCTCCCTGTGCCTCAGTTTCCTCATAGGGAAACCAGAGATGAGAGTAACAGTGATAACAATACCTCCCTCAGAGGGGCGTTGAAAGACTCAATGAGCTGATACTTTCAAGTGCTTAGAACAGCGTCTGGAACGTGGCTAGCACTAAATAAAGTGCAGCAAGTTAGCTTTGCCACACCTTCGGGGTGAAAAGGCTGATAATAACAGCCGTAATGGTATTTATCATCTACCGGGTACCAGCGGCCGCACTCAGTGACTTACATACTCTGCCTCATATAATGCTTGCATAGACACCACTGAGCTCATCTCACGAGTAGAAACACTGAGACTGATAAGGGTTAACTAACTTTCGCCCTAGACCGAATTGGAGCCAGAAAGGCACAGGGCTGGGAGTCAAGTACAGTTCAATTCTAAACACCCACCTACCATCGCCTTGCTCCTCCCCATCCCCCTTCGTTGGACCCCTAAATAAATAGAGAGCATTTATTCTGTTTCAGTGCCAAGTTCTCCACACATGTTGGTGCTCAGCGCAGCCGTATCTAAATTAATCCTCAACTCAACATTTAGCCCCATTTTATACCAGGAAGCCGAAGCAAGGCGAGTTTAGGTACTGGCCCAAAGTGTCCAGCAGAGGCAGGATCCAAACCCCAGAGGTGAGGGTCCATTTTTATACACAGCACACACACGCACAAACGCACACACAGGCACACAACAATACCTTCGAGTTACATCCGATACGTCACCGTCCATCCTCCGACTCGAAGACTTTCTGGAGAGACAGGACATTAAAACTACATCCGAAGCTGGTCTAGTTTCTCTTCTTTGCAAAGCCACTCGCTCCAGGAGGCGAAGCATTTTATTGTGTTACCGGCAGACACAGACTTACCCTCTCAACATCGAGATTTCCAGGGAGGGACTTACAGGAGCTCTCAAAAGTACACGACGCCAACGGCAAAGAAAAATGCGGAACGCAGGTCACGGTCCAGTTTGTCCTGGGTCAAGCAGGGGAGACTGTTCAATTGGTGTCCTTCAACGGACACGCCTCCCACCTGGTGTGGTTCCTTCCACACTCGCTCTGGACTTAGCACGTGGCTTTCTGTGGCCCATGGGAGATCAGTGAATAGGACACAAGCAGGGTTGGGGTCAGCCCCATTAGAGTGCCGTGCACCGATTTGACATGAAGAAGAGGAGGGAGAGAAGTCCACTCCTCATCCCCCGTGGAACCGTCAGTCTTGTGGAGAACGATCTCTGTGAACCACGGGAGGCTGGGCCCTGAGCTTCTGAGTTCACAGCACATTGGTCAGGTGGTTCTCCCAGGTGGAGAAAGCCCGCCCGAGGGAGAGGCCAACCCAGAAGAAAGCAGAGCTGGGTGATCGGAAATCAGTCTGAGTGCTATTTTTGAGCCACTGAGTACAGTCATGCCTCATAGCCAAGAAACGTCCCCCTGTATCACTCGAACTAGACGCAGTTAGGTTTACCATTAATGTAGTTCTGATCGACACACACGTACTCACGCCCAGAATCGACTCACGTATTTGCAGATTCCGTATTTGTGAATTTGCCTGCTCAGTAAAATCTGTTTGCAACCCCAAAATCAATACGTGTAGCACTTTCATTTTTCACCGGTAACAATACTTGTGAGCGTGCACGCACGCGCGCGCGCACACACACACACACACACAGTGGCCAGAAAAAACGGAGTTGCCCGACAAGCATGTTACCAGCTCAAGTCCACCGGCAAATGAGCTCCAGCTCTCTCAACAATACGATATACTGGGGCGCCTGGGTGGCTCAGTCGGTTAAGCGTCTGACTTCGGCTCAGGTCATGATCTTGTGGTTCCTGAGTTCGAGCCCCACATCGGGCTCTGTGCTGACAGCTCGGAGCCTGGAGCCTGCTTCCGATTCTGTGGCTCCTTCCCTCTCTGCCCCTCCCCTGCTCACGCACACCCTCTCTCTCTCAAAGATAAATAAACATGTTTTAAAAATTAACAATACGGTACACTGTTACAGACTCGACGTTTGTGTCCCCTCGACATTCAGGTGTTGGGACTGTACCCCCACAATGTGACGGTATGTGCAGGTGGGACCGTGGGAGGCGGTCAGGGGGTGGGACCCTCCTGGTGGGATCCGTACCCATGTAAGAGTCACGAGAGAGCCGTCTTGCTGTCTCTGCCCTCTGCCACGTAAAGACACAGCGAGGGGTCAGCAGTCTGCAGACCAGAAGAGGATCCTCACCAGAATCCGATGCCGCCGGCACCCTGACCGCAGACTTGCAGCCTCCAGAACAGTGAAAAATAAATTTCTGAGGGCACCTGGGCGGCTCAGTCGGTTGAGCGTCTGACTCCTGATTTTGGCTCAGATCATGATCTCATGGTGCATGAGTTCAGGCCCTGCGTCAGGCTCTGCACTGTCAATGTGGAGCCTGCTTGGGATTCTCTCTCTCTCTCTCTCTCTCTCTCTCTCTCTCAAAATAAACAAATAAAAATAAATAAATAAACTTTCATTGTTTAGAAACCACCCAGCCAAAGGTAGTTTGTTACAGTAGCCTGAACAGACTAAGACATGTATTGAACCAGACGTCTTTACACAGAAACACACATAAAACAAGGATGTGCGTGGACTGGTTGACGAAGTGTGAAGAAAGGCTTGTAGGAACTAACCCTGTATTTCCCTCAGGAGCAATGATTCAGTCTTTGCTGATTCGGTGATCACGGTAACTTTGCACAACGTGATTACTCCAAATAATCAAATTACCTCCCTCTTTCTCTCTCTCTTTCATACATATGTGTATGCATGTAAAATCAACAGTATATTACATGCACCATATGTAATGATATATTACATATCCTGTGTATATGCAGATGTTTATATATAGAATATATGTATATATTAGACATATATATGCAACATACTAGGCGAATTGGCAAGTGCTCCTAGCTTTCCACTTTTCCTTTTACAATGGGGACTATTAACTGGGACAAACGCTTTGTAGTTTGGTCTGTTTTCTGTTTTGTTGTTTCAGATTGTGGTTGGGGCGAGGGGCAGATAATAAGATAATTGATGTCAAGAGGCAGTTTGGGAGGAAAAGCACCAAGGACCTACAAAGTCCCGTCACTGTGGCTTGTTTCCTGGCCAGCTTCTCCCACAAGATGCCCAAGGTGCGTTTCAGACCCCGTTCCCCCAACCACCCCCCTTCCGGAGCAGAACGGGGTGAACTGGGAGAATGGAAACCAGCCAGCAGCGAACACATTGGTTTGGGGATTCACCAGGGACGGAAAACTTACAGGAATCGTCTAGCACATGGCTCTTCTGGAGTCTGACCAGATAATGACCCGGGACTGGGAGCAAATGGGTTTCTAAGTGTCTTTGTCATCTCTGGCATCCACGATACACGCTCAGAGGGGAAAGGTTTGCGGGGCCTACGGTGGCTGCCGATGGGTCCTCTCAAACCAGCTCGGTTTCTGCAATAAACCGGGTCACTGATGAGGGCTGATCGGGGGGAGCAGGAGGGTCCTCATCTTTCACGGCTTGAGGATGGAGTCCCCTTGGCCCTGATTTTCAGCTCTTCTTGAGAGAGGAGACTTGAGGAAAGCAAGGAAAACGTGAAGGTCATTTCTCCCTGAAAGACGGGTGGAGGCTTTGCGGCGATCTGTGAGTTTTCGGTCTGGTTTTGAACGGCCAGGCTGCCGTATGAAAATCAAGAAAGGAAACAAAAGTGCCCCCAACAAGCCTTCATGGGACCTGGTGTAGTGGGAGATGTGGAAGCCTTGAGTAGAAAACCAAGCCCCCGTGACGCAGAACCAAAGCCGGGGTCTGAATCTAGAGGCACAGGGAGGGGGTGACGCTCAGCCCATGAACGGCCACCTGACCTGGCGCTTCCGGAGACATCTTCAGGACCTCTCCTCAACAATCACCCCTCCTAGAAAGCCAACCTGTGTTCAGCGTAGGGACCCGTGAGGCACGAAGTGGCTAAATCCTGACACTTCACCGGTGCCATCCTGGCTCAGCCCCTTGCCAGCCTTGGGAACTGCCAACCTTGGGCACGTTCCTGTCTGCACCTCACTCCCTTTGTTTGGAGAGTGGGGGCTACCGATGTTCCTCCTTCTCAGGGCTGATGGAAGCGTCGGGTGGAATGAGGCATGTACAGTTCCCGGCACAGAGCCGGCCCCGGGGCCCCAGGATGCTGAGCGGGGTGGCTGGGGCAGCCGGGCAGAAATGGGCAAGAAGTGCCCCAGAGACCCTCATCAGCTCTGCCATTGGCACAGTGCTTGGAGCCCTGCAAAGATTTCACACCAGCATCCCTCCCAAGCTTCACAATTTCCTTGCAACTCACAGAACATGGGAGGGTAAGGGCCCGCTTCACGGGTGCCAGAAATAAGGACACACGAGGTGAGATGACTCATCAAAGGCACAATGGTAGGCAACAGGTGGGCTGCCTTAGAACGTCCCTCGCTGCACCCTAGAATCAGGGATTTGGGGGGCAGTAAAAATACTAGTTCCAGTATACTGGAATTGCAGTATTCAGAGTATATAAACTTAAAAACAAACAACGGGCACCTGAGCGGCTCAGTCGGTTAAGCATCTGACTCTTGATCTCGGCTCAGCGCATGATCTCATGGTTTGTGGGTTCGAGCCTCGTGCTGGGCTTTGCGCTGACCGTGCAGAGCCTGCTTGGGATTCTGTCTGTCCCTCTCTCTGCCCCTCCTCTGCTTGCTCTTTGTCTCTGTCTCTCAAAATAAATAAACTTGGGGCGCCTGGGTGGCTCAGTCAGTTGAGCGTCTGACTACGGCTCAGGTCATGATCTCACCATTCGTGAGTTCGAGCCCCGCATCGGGCTCTGTGCTGACAGCTTGAAGCCTGCAGACTGCTTTGGATTCTGTGTCTCCCTCTCTTTCTGTTCCTCCCCTGCTTGTGCTCTGTCTCTCTCTCTCAAAAATAAAGATTAAAAAAAAAAGACTGTTAATAAATAAACTTTATTTTTTAAAAATTTCCTAATGCTTTTATTTATATTTGAGAGACAGAGAGCAAGCGGGGAGGGGCAGAGAGAGCAGGAGACACAGAATCCGAAGCAGGCTCCAGGCTCTGAGCTGTCAGCACAGAGCCTGACGCGGGGCTTGAACTCATGAGCTGTGAGATCATGACCTGAGCCGAAGTTGGACGCTCAACTGACTGAGCCACCCAGGCGCCCCAAAATAAATAAACGTTAAAAAAATGCTAAATTCCAGAATCCCAAAGAAACCACCTTTAGAAGAAACTTGTGGTGGGGACCCACATCATACTTTTGAAAGTCCTCCTGGTGATTATAATGTGCAGCCAGGACAGAGAACCACGAGCTTAGAACCATGTGCCCCACTCCATACTGTCTTCAGGTCCCCGTCCCTCCTGCCAGGGCATCTTAAACTTGGTCGTGCATCAGTCACCTCGGGGGGGGGGGGGGGCTCCTGAAAGTGGACTCATGCTCACTTGCCAGCCCCGGAGTGTCTGTTTCAGGAGGTCTGGGACAGAGCCCGAGAATTTGCATTTCTAGTAAGTTCCAGGCGCCACTGATGCTGCTGGTCTGGAGACCACACTCTGAAAACCACCACTTTATGCAGCGTTAGCAAAAGGGGGACCCACGAGACCAAGCTCCCTGGTTTGTGGGTTTCTTTCCACGGGTAACACTCTCTTGCCCTGGGTCAGAGCAAACGACGCTGGGGTGGGCTGGTCAATGTTATCAGAAATCTGGGAAGGCCAGGGAGAGACTGAGGGCGTTAGGGCTTTTCCTTCTCTTGTTTCTCTCCTTTTAGAAACAATCCACCGCTTAAGAGACTGTCCCTGAGCATTTGCTGGCTGTCCTTCTACCTGCAGCCCAGACCCTTTGCCTACAATGCAGGTCTTCTTAAATATTGAATAAGGCTGCTTCCATCAGCTGCCGCGGCCAGGGCTGAGGGAATGTGGATATTGACAAAGTCTTAATGCGATTAATCAGGTTAAAAAGAGCAGGCTGCAGAGCTGGTTTTATAAAAGACCTTCACTTTTTTCCCTGTCACAGAAATCTCTGGTGCCTCAACACCTTCCCTGTCCACCCCCCACCCCTTCTAGGGCTCGGGATTTTTTTTTTTTTTCTGCTGCTGCTTTTGCTGTTCAGTGAACCGTTAGGTGAGTTACAGCAGCCTGGGGAGTGGGTCAGGTTTTGAACAAGAGCAGGGAGCATTAGATGGACACTGTCAGCCTTCATTTATCCAGCAAATACTTACTGAGCACCTACTGTGTGCCCGATGCTCTGGGATACAGTACCCTGAGCACAGAGTGGTAACTAAAACAGTCAAACATTCCTATTCTATTGGAGCTGGTGTTCCAGTGGGAGATAGACAACAACAAAATAAATAATTTATGTATAAATAAACTTAAAAAAAAAAAAAGAAACAAAAAGGCTTCCTGGGTGGCTCGGTCGATTAAGCATCTGATTCTTGGTTTTGACTCAGGTCATGATCTCATGGTTCATGGGTTCAGGCCCCACAGCAGGCTCTTCACTGGCAGTGCAAAGTCTGCTTGGGATCCTCTCTCTCTCCCTCTCTCTCTCTCTCTGCCCCTCCTGAGCTCTCTCTCTCTCAAAATAAATAAATGAACTTAAAAAAAACCAAAATTAGTAAGTAATATAGTAAGATAGTGTGTCATATGATACTAAGTGCTGGAAATATGAAACAGACAAGGAGGAAGTAGGATTCTGGCATGGGGGTGCACTTTTAAATAAGATGATCAGAAAAGGCCTCTCTGAGAAGGTGATGTCTGAAGAAAAGACCCATAGAAGGTGAAGCAATAGGCAGAGGGTGGAAAGGATTAACAGGATCCCTTCTAGAATGTCGAGCGCTGAGATTTCATTATCATCACCTTGATCATCAACATAAAAATGGTACTAGCTAATGTTTATTGAGCATCCCTCCTATGCTACGCCTGTTCCAAACAAAGACTATGTACATACTGACCTGTTAAATCCCCAAGAAAATCCAGTGAGGTCGACGTTATTGCTGTCCCCATTTTCCAGATGAGAAAACTGAGGCACGGGGAGATTTTTTTTTTTTTTTTTTTTTTTAGTAACTTGCTAAAGTCCCACAGCAGCGGAGCTGGGATTTAAACCCAGGTGGATTGCCAACTGTCCCTAGCTCGTCTCTCCAGATTTCCAGGAGAAAATCACCATGATTCACTGCAGAACAAAACCTCTCCCTGGTTGGGGTCACCCTGCCCTCCCCGCTTCCAGGAAGTAGGTGCTGTGAAGAGGGTGGGGCACAGGGGGCTCGGCCAATAGCGAGGCTCTCTGTTGTCAGCTTAGAGTCTGTCAAATCGCCCCAAGTCCTCCCCTGGATGTGAATCCCGCACGGCCGCTAGGGAGGCCTCTACAAAACCGATCCGATCAGGTCACCTGCCTGTGAAAACAGAACTTCCCTCAAAACTGCTCTCAGAATAAAGACAAGTGGCCACACCACGGCCCTGCAGGCACCACTGACTTCATCTCACACTGGGCTCCCCTCAACCTTGTGCTCCGACCACGCTGGCTTTCTTTCAGATCCTTGAATGCCACCTCAGGGCCTTTCCACGTGCTGTTCTCACGCCACAACTGTTTTGCTCTCTTTTCTTTACTCAGTTAACTCTTACTCACCCTTCAGCTGCTCTCAGGGCAAATGTCACTCCCTCAGGGAAGCCCTCCCAGCTTAGGTCAGATTTCTCTGTGAGACTCTCTCATAAATGTGTTCTCCCCTCTTTGGAATCCCTTGTCTCGGGTTTTAATGATATATAATTAAATTTTTTATGATAAGCACTTTAATATAATTTTATATAATAAACATAAAAACATGTTATAATATATCTAGATATAATAGCATATATATTATCTACATGTAATAATATATTATCTATATATATATCTATATATATAATATATTATATATAGATAATATATCTATATTATCTATATCTATATCTATATTATATATAGATAATATATTATATATATAGATATATATAGATAATATATTATTACATATAGATAATATATCTCCATATGCATGATTACTGATTCATATCTACCTCCTCAAGAGAAAGGACCAAATCAAAACTGTTTTCTACTCTATTCTAGCACTGAGTACAGTGCCTGGCAAATGCTTTCCAGTGTTTGGTTACGAGACCAGACAGAAGGCAAGGGTTCCTCCCAACCAACAGGCCTCAGAAATTCACCTTCTATCCAAACTGTTTTTCACACTGGCAGGTGTCTCTCATTCTCTCTCCCTCAATTTGTTTTATTTTGCATAACAAAATAGTTCAGGTAAATTCTTCCTAAACTTTTCAACCACCAAGGCAACTCCAAATGGTATCTCTCCCTTTTCCTGTTCTTCGACAAAAAGTATTTGCGGTAGATGAGTTTTGCTGAAGTCACAAAACTTTGTCTATTTGTTTGGTTTGTTAATTATTTTCTAACTATGTATCAGCAGCAGAAAAAACACTTAATTGATTATTTGATATAATAAACATTTTTAGACAATTTTATATAACAAACATATAAAACCATATATAATCTTATATAATAAACCTTGACTCTAGAAGTAACTTAAAAAAAAAAGTTCCAGGGGTGCGGGGATGGCTAAGTTGGTTGAGCGTCTGACTTCGGCTCGGGTCATGATCTCGCGGTTCGTGGGTTCGAGCCCCGCGTCGGGCTCTGTGCTGACAGCTGGGAGCCTGGAGCCTGCTTCGGATCCTGTGTCTCCCTCTCTCTCTGCCCCTCCCCTGCTCGCACTCTGTCTCTCTCTCAAAAACAAATAAACAGTTTTTTAAAGTTCCATGTAATAATAAGCAGGGGACGTCTATGCAGTGGAGCAGGTATATGAATTACCTGATAGAATCCTCACAGCGTCCCTGTGAGGGAGGCGCATTATTCCCGTCTCACGGGTGGGTAAACTGAGGCCAGGGAGGCCGAATAACTTGCCCGAGGTCACAGGCTGCCGAGTAGCACAGACCGAATTGCAAGGAATTCTGGAGGCGACGGCTGTGCTCCTAATCACTGAATACTGCCCCCTGCTGATCAGTGTCGCCCCCCCCCGCCCCCCCCGCCCCCCGCCCCCCGATCCTTCAGCAGAAGGACCTTCCTGCTTAACGTCAAGATCCAAGCCAGGAGGATCTGAAGACTAGACAATCCACGTCAGCAGAGCTTCACATCAAAGAAAGAAATTCCAAGCTGCTCGAATTTCACAACTCCAAACAATAAGTGGTGATTGGTTATTATTTTATTTTGCAGAGCAGAAGAACGAGGCCCTGGGAGGCTCACTTCCTGGCTATGAAAATTCAGTATTCGACTTTGGTGTCCAAAAGATCAGGGCTGGAATCCCTGAATCGACTCTTGACGGGCAGCAAGAATTTGGGGAACTGAGAACTCTCTGCCCCCTGTAGCCTCGGAGTTCTGGTCTGCAAAATGGGCATGGTAACAATGCCTCCTTCACAAGCCCTCTGAGGGTTACGGGCGATCACTTATGTAAGGGCAGATCGCAAGGTCGAGCCCCCCGTGACTGCTCTGTGACTTGGTGGACGAGGCTCCAATGCATTCGCTTCCCGTATGACCATGCAGCTCTGGGCTACAACCACTATGTGGCATAGCTGGGATTCGAACCTAGCTGGATACTCTTAGCTCACGGGTCTTTTTAGCAAGAGGATGACGGAATGTTAAAAGCAGGTGGGGAGCCTCCCCAGGGCATCAGAGACCACCCTGCGGTAGAGACCTGAGGCCACCCTCAAGAAATGACAGCCTTGTGGTGCCCCATTGGGATGAAGGGTTCCATCCCAGACTTGCTGCCACGACAACCAGAGGGAGAATGTCCCAGAGCTGGAGTCTACTCGGTCCCAGGGCCTTGGAGTCTTCCGGGGGCCTCCCCAGCCACTTGAAGACTCCCACTACCTGTTTCTAGGGTGTTTTAGCCTCTGAGCGTGCTCAGGACCAACATGAGCCTTTCTGCTGCCACCAGTCTGTTTCCAGAGGCCAGGTCAGTGTTCGAGCAGAAACCCCAGTCCTGGGGAATGCACAGAGGCGGCTCGTGTGGCTGACGCTAGAAGGGATCAGGGCCTTTCCACATAGAGGGGGAAATAACTGTTCCACAGGGCAGACACTGTCTTGGCCTCAGCCAGGAAACCACGCCCCAAAACACACACACACACGCGCGCACACACACACACACACACACACACACACACACACACACTGACACAGATCCAGCAGAACATGGAAAGGATATAAACATCTACTTATGCAACTCCCCTCGCAGGGTGCCATTTTAAAAAGTTTTATTACACAGGGGCACCTGGGTGGCATAGTCAGTTAAGCGTCCGGCTTCAGCTCAAGTCATGATATCACAGTTCGTGAGCTCGAGCCCCGTATCAGCCTCTGTGCTGACGGCTCGGAGCCTGAAGCCTGCTTCAGATTCTGTGTCTCCCTCTCTGTCTGCCCCACCCATGCTCACACTCTGTCTCTCTCTCTCTCTCAAAAATAAAATAAACATTAAAAAGTTTTATTACACAAAGCGATGACATATTATCATCTACTTCACTTTCAATAACCTTATAAAATGAATAGCATCATTCTCCCCATTTTACAGAAGAAACTGAGGTTCAGAGAGGCAAAGTCACTTTGCCAAAGGGCACACAGCCATTGGTGGGTATCACGGTCTGATTCAGACCCAGATCTGCCTGCCTCCAAACCCCACCAACTTGACCACTGTCTCGCTCTCCATACCCATGGGCACCATGAGTGGATGCTCAGTGTTTGTTGAGCAAACAATCAAAAGCTAAACAGTGAAGCATCTCCCTACACCTCCCAAATGACTATTAAATCTCTATTAAAATAAGTCTCCATGTCCCAAATCCCAGAGGGTTAGTGCAGGAAAGTCCCAGGAATATTCCAGGTTAACTGGAATTAACGTAAGAGAATGGGTAAGATGTGGGGTATTTATGCTTTGGAGCATGTAACAATTAGAAACAAAGGATTAGATGCACGTTTTGCAACATGGAAGGATCTTAAAAACACAGTGCTAAGTGAAAAAAAAGTGGGCAACAATGAAATTTATAGAACCATACCATTTATATAAGTTAAAAATGCATATTTTGGGGCACCTGGGTGACTCAGTAAGTTAAGCATCTGACTTCAGCTCAGGTCATGATCTCACAGCTCGTGGGTTCGAGCCCTGCATCCGGCTCTGTGCTGACAGCATGGAGCCTGGAGCCTGCTTCAAGTTCTGTGTCTCCCTGTCTCTCTCTGCCCCTCCCCTGCTCATGCTCCCTTTCTCTCAAAAACAAATAAACATTAAAAAAATTAATGCATATTTTGAAGGTGCACATACAAACAAAAGAGAAGTCCATTAAATGGAATAGAAGGGCTGCCTGTGATCGGGGGGCGATGGCATATGAGGACAAAGAGAATAAGTAATGAAAAATTGAGACAGAAACCTTTAGGGATCAACAGTGGTCATGTGCTAGGAAATGAGAGAGAAAAAGAACTCCATTCTCAGTGCCTGGGCTACAACAAAAATTCCACGCTAATCTACAGAGCAGATGAGTTCTCTGTGGAAAACTGAGAGGCTACAAATGAGGCCAGCTCTCCTCTCACTATAATCAGAAGCAAAGCCCCCTCCCGGTCACCAGCACGCGAGCACTATTTATTTTTCCCCGGGGATTGCTCTCCAAAGAGGCATGTGCTGTCCGGAAGTGGACACGCGTCCAGACCCCTCTGCAGGTAAGACACCAATAAAACTAGGCCTGCCCGAGCCAGATAAACCCTCCCAAGGGAAAAAAACAAACCTAAAGAAACAGCAGCAGGTCTCTTTCTGAGAGGCACAGGAGGCCTGTCATCGGTCTGAATGTTCCCTCCAGGGCTGAATCGTCTTGTTTTTGGCTTCTGGGACAAGCCAGTGCTGATGACTCCCTCTGGCCAGGGCCGGCCAGCCCTAGTGAACAACAGGACATCTGATGATCAGATGCCAGGAGCTCTTGTCTTTCTTCCTACCCAGCAGCCCTTCCCACAAGCCCCCCCGCCCCTCAGACCTTTGGGAGAAGTACTTGGCCAGACATCCCTGCCCGACACGGCAGCAGCAGCCACTTTCGGGGGCTGTTTCACCTTTGCCAAGTCCCAGTATGTTGCTTAGACCCTGGCAGATTAATCGAGCCACCGCTCGTGGAAGAAAAAAAAAAATTCTGAGCTGCTGCCTTTTCCTCTGGGGAGAGAGGGGTGGTGCATTTTAGCAAGCACGGAATGGGCATTGGCGATCTCCCTGAAAGGCCCCCCTCACTTCGCACACGCTGTCAGTCTTGCTTCTTAATCCACTGGCCCCTGGTGGCAGCCAAGGCCCCTCTCCTCATCCCCAGAATCTCAATGGCTGCACCAATGCCAAGAACAGGTCCTGTGTCCCCAGGAGTGGGCCCTGGCTCCTCCCTCAACCCACGTGTGATCCGTCAGTAAGACCTGTCTGTGCTACTGCAAAATAAACATACTAGAATCTGACCACCTCCTTCCCTGCCACCACATGGTCTGCGGCCCTGTCACTGGTCCCCGCCCTGGTCTCCTGTCTTCCACCCCTGCCTCCTGCAGTCCTTTTTCCACTAAGAAACCAAAGCAATCATTACCAAGGTTATAAATTAGATCATGGCACTTTCCTGATTAGAATCCTCCCCCCAGAGAAAATCAAATCCAGACTCCTTGCCTACACGGGCAGGTCCTGCATGACCCGGTTCCCCGGCCCCCCGGCCCCCAGCCCCCCGGCCCCCCAGCCCCCCGGCCCCCCGGCCCCCGGCCCACCTCGTCCCCTCACTTTCCACCACAGTTGTCTCTGCCTCTGCATTTCTGTTCCCCTGGCCTGAATTGTTCTGGCTCCTTCTAGAAACTCAACTTTCAATCCAAATGTTACCATCTCTGGAAGTGTCCCCTGGCCATCCGTTTTTTATAACAAAATTAACTTTCTTCCCCCTGCCCACCACTTGTCTTTCTGTACCTTGTCATACTGTTTCCTGAAATCATCTTGCTGATGTATTTATTGGCTTTGTCCCCCAACTAGACCGTAAGCTCTAGCAGGGCAGAGAATTATGTCTCACTCACTGCTGAATCCTCAGGGCCGACAGCACTGCCTGGCACATGGTAGTAAACAACACATAGTTGGGACTGAATTGGTAGAAACCAGCGGTTCTCAAAGTGGGGTTCCTGGAGCAGCAGCAACCACGTCATTGGGAATGATGTGTTAGGCATGCAAATTCTTGGACCCAGTACCAGCCCCAGTAGAATCAGAAACTGCCTTAATAGTCCTTCAGGGGATTCTGACATAGGCTCAAGAGGGAGAACATCTGGCATAGGACCGTCTACAATCTCTCACTGGATCCCCTCTTGTGACAAATGAGCGAATAACTGGCTGGGTGGTCAGTCTTGCCGGGGGAAGGGGAGGGGAGGGAGGAGAGAGCCAGCCCCCTGCCCTTGACTGACCATTGGCTCTGCAGACCCAGGTCACCTTCACGCCCCAGAGCCACGCAGTGAATGCCAAGGCTGGGGAGGGCTCCAGAAACCACGGTGTCCCTCCCCCTGAGCAGGAGAGCAGGTGACTGCCCCTCCCGTGGCCCCTCCCCCCCTGAAAGCCACGTCTGGTCTTGGAGAGTTCTACAAGATTCCAAGCATTTGACATAGAGGTAAAAGGACCTACTTGTCCTGGTTTGCCCGAGCCTCTTCCAGTTTGAACACACAGAGAGTCTGGCATGCCCAGAATCCTCTCTGTCCCAGGCAAACTGGATGGCTGGTCACCCTACCTGGGGCCTTGGGGACTCACAAATGCTTTCCCCTCCCAAGCCACTCGATATATCTGCACAGATGGGATGGGGCAGGGCAGGAATGAGGAGAGGAAGAGAGCAAGAGAGTGGGGAGAAGAGGGAGAGAGACAGGCAGGGAGACCGGAGAGATGGGACAAAGAAAGAGGATTTTAAAAGGGTGGAACAGATGGGCGAGGGGACAGGGCTGGTGAAAAGGGGAGAGAAATCTAGAGAGAGAGGCACTTGGGGACACGGCAACGCTACAGTGACGGAGGAAAAAGCCGACAGGTAGAGGGGGCCGGGGACAAGGGGCAGGTGGAGGGACAGAATGCACCACACAGATGCTTCTTCGGCAGCATGTCGCGTGGAAGGCCTCCCGATAAACTTGGAGAAATCATTTCTCCTCTCAGCAGCCCCGGCATGCCACCCCGCCATCGATGGCTGGCACCAGAACCCGCTTACATAATCTGTTCTCTACTGAAAGCTGCTTCCATTCACAAGTCGCTGCCTGTCACTGTGTAGGTGCATTAAAGAGGGAAAAAAAAGGAAAGAAAGGAAGAGAAAAAAAAAGAAAGAAATAGGCAACTGAATGAACTCACTCAGATTATATTGAGAGACGAGGAGACTCTCCCCCTCTGCTCTCCAAATAAACCCTTCACAAAGCACACATCATGACGATGCTGCCGGATGGTTTTCCTCACGTTGATTAATAGCAGAGGGGTGGGCAAAACCCCAGCTTCCGGGGGCATATGTCATCTTGCTCCCTAACCGGATTACTGAGCCGGGGGCTGACACGGCTCCATTACAATGAGA
This sequence comes from Panthera leo, assembly GCF_018350215.1. Lineage (NCBI taxonomy): Eukaryota > Metazoa > Chordata > Mammalia > Carnivora > Felidae > Panthera > Panthera leo. Next base: position 10,307,510 of record NC_056690.1, on the reverse strand, counting down.
TTTAAGCATGCGTTATGTCATTAAAACTAATGACAGCAAGACAATTACTTCGAGGAAACCACGGTGCCATCGCATACGGCAGCCTGGTGCCTTGGTGCAGCTGCACCCCCCACACTTCCCTGGCCCAAACGGAAGGCCAGTTGGGCTGAGAACCAACTCTGTTCTCTCAAACCCCAAAGGCCTGGCCAGGCTAGCAGGCTGGCTGGTCGCTGCTACCTGGCCACTAAGCCATCTGATAACCTAAGCCCCTGGGTCCTTCCTGCCTGAGAAAGAAGTGCCCCCACTGGGGTGCTCAGAGGTTAGCAGGGAATGGGGTCAACACGGCGAGATCAGGCTCGTGCTTCTGTGGGAAACAGGGATTCAGTGGCAGAAAGGACATGGTGGGTGCTGGGGAGGCAAGAGGCCTGAATAGCACCCTGTTCAGCCCCTTGGGGGATGGTGAGCCGTGTTGGGAGGGGGCCTTGGGAGAAAGTCTGAGGCTTGCAACACCCCAGAACTGTTGTAACTCCCACCTGTAACAGTGTTCCACATTTCAAAACCACCCCTTTATCTATAGCAGGCGGAGGCTTGTGCAAACACACGTCTCAAGGCCCTGCGCTCAGAGTTTCTGATGGAGCGGGTCCAAGGTGCCCCCCAGGAATCTCCCTTGGATTCTCTTGGGCATCAAGAGCTTTCTAACCCCGGCAGAAGGTGAATCCAGCAACATTTGCCTTTCCTGCCTTTTGCCCCCTTCTTTTACCCGCAGGCTCCACTCCCCACCCCAAAAAAGCTCCCCCCTCCCTTTTTGGAAGGGATATTTCCAACTCATCTTCAGTAAAGTATACACGACGAAGAAGGCTGGATGTGTTATCCCATCCCAGGCATCTGCTTTTTGTCTAAGAGCAAAGGCCTGAGACAAAAAAAAAAAAAAACAAAAAACAAAAACCCCAGAAACTTAAATGATGGAATTTCGGATGTCATTTAGCTGAGTGAAAACACCCCAAAAAGGGTGACTAAGGAAGCCGTCTCTCTGTACCACCCCCCACCAAGTTTACATTTTGTAGGCAGCCACTTACTTAATCTAAGTCCCAAAGGACATTGTGTCTTTGTTACCATTTTTTTCCCAATACCCACCATGGTGCCAGGCATACTGTAAGCACTCAATAAATGGACAGCACTAGACTAAGCGTCGATGATACTCTGTCAGGAGGAGACAGAGAGGCCCGTCCTTTGCCTGTAGCCGATCTGAGATGAAAGCCAAAGTCTAAACTCTGCACCAATGACTCATCATAATCAGCACACACTAAGTGCCTACTGTATGCGGACCTCTGGCTTGGACCGTGGGCCAAAGATACCTCCTCAAATTGATCCGTCCCCTAGTCATCCAACTAAGGTTTCATTCATTTATTCATGCATGCATGCCTCTGTGCAAGTCACTGCTGAACAGATGCTGTATGCTAACCTTGACTTTAAACGCTGAGATGCTGCACGGCCTTGGCCCTTAGGGATTTGGCCTGTGGCGCCTCAGGAGCCCTATGCAGGAGCACCATGGCAGGGAAGCAAGGGGAAGCTCAGTTCTCCTAGGAAAGATTCACGGGCTCTGAGCTGGTGCGTTGGAATGATTCAGCAAAAACCTCCCGAGGATTTGAAGAAACAAAAGACAGAGTAGTCAGTATGTGTATTCTCCTCCCAGACCCCCTCCTCCCGGGCCCGACCACCACACTCACAGGGCCTGTTTCCTCAGGGCTTCACAGGCTTTAAGGAAAGGAGGTCTATTATGCCCATTTCACAGATGAAGAAACTGAGGTCCCGGGAGCCACCGGAAACTGCACAAAAACCACACAGGGAATAAGCGGGACTGGAAGCGTCCTGTTTCCAAGCCCTGTCTTCATTCCCCCAGGGCCCCAGAGCTGCACAACTGGCCCACAGGATTCACCTTCCTCTATCTCACCCCCATCCTGTTCCAGTCAGAGGTGACTTCACCACCATCACCCCTGTTGCTAACGTATGTTGCCTACTTACTTACTCCTCCCGGGCTCAGTACTAAGTACTTTGCAAGCATTCACTTTCCACGGTTTTACATTTCCTTAAGTATCCTCACTTTACAAGTGGAAAACTGAGTCTCGGGGAAGTGTAGTGACCCAACTAGAAGGATCAAAACCCAAGGGGTCTATTTTCAGAGCCCACACTCTTGGCCACCATGCTGTACAACCTTAACATACTTAACTGGGGAAACCGAGGCTCAGAGAGGTTAAGGGTCTTGCCTGAAGTCACACAGCAAGGAAGCACTGGGAGTCAGAATTCGAACTCAGGTCGTGGCTTCTCCCAGAGTCCCACCCTGCAGCCCCTCAGACAGCTAGTTAAGGAGGCGGAGCGGGGTGGGGAACAGGAAGGAGAGGGGCCTATTTCTGTGGTGCTTCCTTCACAGTCCCAGCACAGCAGGGCTTTCCATCCTGGGTGGCAGCTGAATCATTTAAGCTCGTTGGCTCCAGCCTACCACGACTGGGTCCTGGATTTATTTTTATCCCAGGTTACAGCCACAGCACTTAACAGAAATCTACCACACCGTTTGCTTGATTCGTCTGCATTTATGACCAGCTCCCCACTCAAAGGGGATAAAGAGCAGAAGACAGGACCATATGTCATTGTGGTCCTTCTTAGAAAGTCACCCACTCTCTATGACCAGCATGGCGGGGAGGGGGGCGGTAAATAAAGAGTAAATACCACATCTTACACGCAAACGCCCAGAGCAGCCAACCTGTCAAGAACTCACAGCCTCGGACAGGTAGCCAGGATGTATATGAGCGGTATACCTTTCCAGGCAGAGCAAGCTGGGGAGAGTGACTTCCTGGGCCACGTTTTGGAACTGCAGAATCTCTAGCTGCTGCCTCTCTCCCCCCCAGCGAGAAAGGCAATGTCTGCGTTTGTCTCCACAGCTCTGCTTCCCAATCAACTGCACAGGCTAGTGCCTAGAGAGGCGCCACAGAACGTCCTCCCTCCACATCCGGCCGGGCGAGGCGAGTAGGGGCTGCCAGAGCTGGGAGTAAAGGGATGATGTCTTGTCTTCATGATGGTCGATTTCTATGTTGCTCTGCCGTGATTTCCTGTGTGGTCTTAGACAAGCCACTTTCCCTCTCTGGGCCCCCTTGAAGGGGTTAGACTAGATCAGAGATTCCAAACCTGAGGTGCTCAGGCGGGCATTAGGGAGGCTCCACGGATCCCCGGGTGTTGTGTGTTTGTGGGAATCTGCATCTTTTCTGAGTGGAGGCTCTCAAAGCGGTCCTGGCTGCCACCCCTGGAATAAGTCTCTACAGAGCCTTCAAAAGCTGTAATACCTGTATGTCTACATATCTGAGGCCACAAATAAAGCAGACTCCTCTCCAGCTGAGCCCAAGATTCTAGGAACCTAGTGAAGTTCTCACAAGAGACCCCCATCCCGGCTCACCCCAAACAGGACCTCCTTGACACATGTGATAAATTCCCAAACACAGCGCAAACCCTTCCTAGAAGCCAGCCTGCACATACACTCCTAATACACAGCCACAGAGCTGGAAGGAGCTGGAAGGAGCTCTGGAGTCACCTAGACCAGGTGCCTCATTGCACATACAGGGAAACTGAGGCCCAGACAGGGGAGGCAGAGCTGGGGCTGGAACCCAGGTCTCCTGGTCCGAGTCCAAGCCTCTTTCCAGAAGCTTCTGTCTCCCTTTCCCTGGTGCACCACAATGCACCATTTCAAATGTGATGGGGGAGGAGGGAGGGCAGCCTTTTGGATGTTAGCCACCCCCAAGGAAATAAGGCTGAGAAGCAGCAAGGAGATGTTTTCAAAGCACCCACATGTTAAAAAACCCAGTCCCAGCTACCTCAGCTGGGCTAGCATCCATGTTCTGCCTGGCTGAACCGGTTGTTAAAACACTGAAATACTCCTGTACTAGATGGTGATGTTGCACTGAGGCCCCTGTGGCTCCCCTGATACTCTCCCAGTTCCCCCCTAAACCTCTCCATAATCCAGCAATTAGAGGGTTAACACTCAGCACACTAGGGAACCCCCACTCCAGGGCCCCAGCCATTGCCCGGTTTGCCCAGTGATTGCCGAAGTTCAATATTTTAAATTTCACCCGTGGCCAGACCTTGCGGCTCCTCATCTGAACCAAATTTCTTCACGTCAATCATCACACTTGAGGCTTCCTGGGGAGGAAGCTAAGGCAACTTCCTCCTCAGAAGCGTGGGATTTGGCGGACCGAGTCTTTGACACTAACCACTGAACAGCCCACCCCCGCTGCCTCACACGCTCTACCTGAGCAGGCACAGGTCCCAGGATTCTGGCGTCCCCACTTGGCTCTGGGGCCGGAGATAATCACTGAGTGGGCCCTGCCTCCATTTCAGGCTTGCCAGTCTCCGGGGCTGATGTTTTATTCCTCCCACCACCGAGAACAAGAACCTACAGAGAAATCCTTGGGGGTACAGAAGACTGAAGTGGCCCCTGGGATAATAGTGAAGATGCTAAAAATAAGGACATTCACTTCCAGAAAGATAGATGTCATCAAAGCAGAAAGCAAAGAGAAATCTCCTTTTGATGGGCCACAGATCAGCAGCAAAGGCATTTTAAAATTAAACGTGAGTTTCTGGATTCGGTTACAAGAAACCTCAACTTCCCACTCACTAACAGGTTGGTGCAGGCTTATCCCATCAGGATCTCAGATAAAGAAACTAGATCGGGGTTTGGTCTGCTCTGGAACAGATCCGAAGCCGGAAACTGGAGTCTTTCCCCAGAACCTGAACAAACCCTCTTCCCTTCTTTGCCTACTCTGAGACAAGCTCAGGATGGAGTCCCCCGGGCTGGTGCCAGGACGCACCCCCCACACAATCACTTACAGGTTACACCACCTGTGAAAATAAAACATCGTCGGCTCAGCAGGCTGCTGGCTGCCCTCCTCTGGCCTGCCTGACCGCTCAATTCCAAGCAAAATGTAGTCCTTTCATGGCTCCCAGATCTCCCATCTCAGGAAGCTCAGAACAGCCAAGCTTGCAAAAATCACTACAGTTGAATTACTCAGCTGTACCTGGAAGGTGGTAGCTTCTGAGCTCTGTCCTACACAAGCCTCACCTGGTGTGCCTAGGTGACCCTCGCAAGGGTTAACCTTTCAGCCTCAGGTGACCCTTTCCCCTCCAGGGCCAAGGTGCCCACCCACTAGATCAGAACGCTCAGAGACCCTCCATACAGGCTAGCCATCCCATGAAGGGTTAATCCACCCAGAGACCTGCTGGCTACTTTCAATAGCTTCTGCTGCAAGGGAGAGGGTAAAAATTGGGCAGAAGCCACAATTTTGATCGCATTGCCTAAAACAGGAGCGCATTTTACCCCCTCCCTGGGCACCGAGCCAAAATCTCATTTAGCTTTGGGGTGCCGCTTAGGTGATCAAACACTGCAGAATGTGGGCAAATAAATGTGGTCATTTATCAACACTCCTCCCCCCCACCCACCCTCTATCCCACCGGCTCAGGTACACTCCTCATCCCCACTGGGATCCCAATACCCCCTAGCCCGTTTACACAATTGAGAAGAATAGCACTTACCACCACACCAGAGGATTGCAGAGGGAATGGGTGAGCCAAATTCTTGCCAACTCCTCCCTTCCCTGCCGGGTGGGAAGATGCTAACTCCCGATGACTTGATTTGAAAGCTCAGCGGAGGTGCCTGAAAGAAAATTGTTCATTTGATTCCCCTACTCTTCCCAAAAGAAAATCAAAGCACCGACACACACACACACACACACACACACACACACACACACCCCAACGACCCCTAAATCATGCAGGACCAAGACGAAAAGAAATACCACTGCCAGAAGAAGAGAAAACTCAGTGGACAAGGCAAAGACAGTGGCTCCCTCAGACTGCCCTCCACATGGATGAAGGTTTTTCGCTCCGAGCCCTCTCCCCCCCCACCCCTCTTCCTCTCTATTTCCCTTTCTCTCTGTCGTCCGCGTCCGCGTAGGCAACTCCGGGCTGCTGGCAGTAGACGAATCAATTGCTTCTCCAGTGCCTGAATCAGTGGCAGCTGCCACCACTGCTGCAAAACCCTGTGTGAGCGAGGGAGGGGGCAGAAGCTTCCCGGCGCAGGGGGAACCGAGCCGCCCTCCCACCCGTGATTTATGTGTGAGGTGCCTGGAGAAAGAAAGGTGGGAAGCCAGGAGGAGAGGTTGGGCGCACCAGAGATCCCCGCTGGTCGAACCGGCAATCAGGCGATTGGCGATCAGCACCGCGGACAGCGCTAAGATGCGGCGGGCGGCGGAGGGATGGGCGGGAAGCGAACCCTCAGGCGGCGAAGTTAAGTTATTGGATGGTTAGAGCAGAGAAGGGGGAGTAGTGGGAGGCGGGAGGACGGGACTTCTCGACATCACCACACACGCCCCCAGACCTTCATTGCTCCTCTGTGCCGGAAAGAGTTTGACCCCAGTGTGGGAGCCTCCACGTGGTTTTTACCCCCCAAAACTCAGCCCAGCTGACCTGTCCTCACCCACATTACTTCGGATTTCTGACCTGCATCTTGAATGCCTCAGAATTCAGAGCATGAAAGGCTTAGCAAACGTACATTTCTAAGGGGATTAGTTGAAAACGCATTTGACAGATTTCTGGGAACCAGTTCTAGCCCCCATACAACCCTGGGAAAGTCATTTAATGTCTCTAAGTTCCAACTGTAAAATGAGGATATAACTACCCAATTTTCCTAAACATAAAAAGCAACATAAGAACATCAAAGTTGTGGGCTGCTAGGATCCCATAATCCATAAACTGTCCTACAACTCAAATGTCTTGACAGAGGGAGAAAGGATGTGCCCAGGATGTGCCAAGCCTCACCTTTCAGCATGTGGTGTAAGCGGGATGAACTTGGGAGATTATAGGAGGTCTAAATCGTGCAACTGAGCCTCCCCCAAAGACCCATCCACAACAGATCTGAAGTGAAATCCAGAAACAAGAAAATAAAATCATTAGAAGGAGAAATACAGGGGCACCTGGGTGGCTCAGTCGGTTGAGTTTCCGACTCTTGATTTCAACTCGGATCATGACCTCGAGCCCCACATCAGGCTCTGCACTGACAGCTCAGAGCCTACTTGGGATTCTTTCTCTCTCTGCATCTTCCCTGCTCTCTCTCTCAAAATAAATAAACACACAAAAAATTATATTAAAAAGGAGAAATATACAGAGAAAAATTTATTCCCATAGCTTCCAGTGTTCCAGATCTCAAGGGCCCTATTCCTGCTTACTACGGGAAAAGGAAAGGCTATCTCAAGCAGACCAAGATCTATTTAGAACAGCGAAGTGAAGAAGAACCCTCTCTACTGGGAACCCTTCTAAAGTGTCCCACTCAGATGGCCCAGAATGAACTACCACATTTGTCACTTAATTCTCCCCTTGAAAAGTAAGGCTTAAAATGTCAGAGTTTTAGAGATCATTTAGAGCTTCGCTTTATAGATGATCATGATCATAATGATCACAATGATGGTGACGATGATGGTGGTGGTGGTGGTGACCTTGATGGTGATGATGGTGACGATTATAGTGGCAGCGGTAGCAACGGCAGCTGTCATTTATTAAGAACGGACGATGCACCAGTCATTCTGCTACAGTTTACATGTATCATTTCCTTCAATCCTCACCATGACCCCTTTGAGGGTATTACTACTCCCACTTTAAAGATGAGGAAACTGAGCCTCAAGAAATTAAGTCCCTTGCATAAGGTTACACAGTAAGTGGCAGACACAGAATCCAAACCCAGGTTTGTATGATTCCAAAGCCCATGCTGCAAAATGACTCTCTCACAGTCAAGTTCAAATACATTCTATGGTTTTTTGGCAGGATCCCACTGAATCTTTGCTGGGAAGACCCAATGACACAAGTTCAATCCCCTCACTTTACACATGGGGAAAGTGAGGACCAGGGAGAGGCAGGGAGTTGCTCAGACACAAAGAGCTACGAAGTTGCAGAGATGGGTCTGGAACTTAGGCCTTTCAGGTACCAGGGCCTATGTTCCAGCACCTAGGACAGCGCCCGACACATAGTAGGCCCTCAGTAAACATCTGAAGAGTGATCCAAAAAGATGGGGATTAAAGTCACACAGGACACTGGTGGTAGAATCAGGACCCAATATTTCCCAGGTCTTTTGGCTCCTGGTCCCAAGGAATAGTCTACCCTACCTCACAGCTTCCTTGGGGATTAGGTACATATTCCGAAGGGTCTGTCTCTAATTCAGATCCCTCTGAGGAAATGAAAATAGCTACACCTGCTAAATTCTTAGACACCTACTGTGCACTATGCTAAGCATTTTACACTTTACACTCCAGCTTACACAAGTGCGTGAGGTGAGTGCTATGTATTTATTATCCATTTTAAGATGAAAAGACTGAGGCTCAAGCAGGTGGAATGAAACCCCAAAGCTCACAGTTAGGCAGTGGCAGAGGCAGGGTTGCAATCCTAGGTCTGTCTGACTTCAAGGCCTGTGTTTGTGCCACCCTGTTAGTTTTTTTTTTCCTCAAACTGGGCCCCCTGGAGGCCCCTGATGGAGTGAAAAGGAGGCCTGAGTTGCCCCCCACATACATCCTGGTTTCAACTAGAGCAGCTGTGCTTTTAAGTATTTTGCATACTGGGCATCTGCCCAAGCCTTCACTGAAACACAGGGCTTTGCAGCAAATTTTAAAAACGATAATATGGTTGAAACCAGAGCTCTGCACCTTTCCTGATGACCACGCCATCTAGGAACTAGCCCCACCTTCTCTGGGGATTTTGCCCCAGCCTCCGCGCTGCGCTGGTCACCATCTCTAAACCCTCATTCTGTTCTGGGAGCTCCTGGAGAGCTCTTAGTTCAAAGAACCAGCTGCTGCTGTAAGTTCCGACAGATCTGCAGCAGGGAGGTACCTCGAAACCAGACACCTCAAGGCTCAGCCCAGCCAGGCTCTGATCCTCTCACGAATGGAGCACTGCCATGCGATTTCTCAGGGTCCCAGATTCAGCAAGCTGTCCCGTCCTGTCCTTGCTCTGCTGGGGCCAGAGGCAGCCCACCAAGGCTCTCAGTCACCCCCAGGGGGGATGGGCAATGATGGTGACGGTGACAACCATAACCACAAAAGCGACCCACTATGTTTTGGGAGATTCATGGGCACCACCCATGTTGTTCATGCTCACAACAAGCCTAGGGGTTAGGGTGGTTACAGTTTTATTTCCATTTGACAAGTGAGAACACTAAGATTTGGATGCCTAAAGCAACTAGCTTGAGGCCACTTCCTTCAGAAGTGGAATTGGGATTTGAACAGAGGCCCCTGGAGTTTATAACTATTATGCTACATGGCATCCCTAATTATAATGATCTCTCCCATTTTTATTTTTGGTGTTTATTATTCACCCAGCGACATGCTTTATCACTCCAACACTATCCATCACTTAGTACAGTGAAGTTTTACCCATCTTAGAGATGAGGAAATTAGACACAGAGATGTCAGGTGACCTGCCTGAGGTAACACAGCTAGGAAGAGGGGGAGGCTCAGGGTGTGAATCTAAGTACTTTCAGGCCCCAGTGTGATGTACTGTCTCCCAGCAGGACGGGTACTGCGCTGGCGGGCAACCAATGCCCCCATTTTACTTGGCAAGTGGGGCAGAATAACGGCCCCCAAAGATGTCCACGTCCTAATCCTCAGAAGTGGTGAGTATGTTGCCTTATGAGGCAAACGAGACTCTACAGGTATGATTAAGTTAAGGATCTTGAGATGGAGAAATTATCCCGGGTCATCTGGGTGGATACAATGTAATCACAAGAATCCTCATAAGGTAAAAAGGGAGGAGGAGGGTGGGGGTGATATTGGAGTGTAGGATTGAGAGAGAGAGGGAGAGAGAGAGACAGATGAAGGTAGTATAATGCTGGCCTTGAGGTTGGAGGAAGGGGCCACAAGCCAAGGAATGAGGACAGCCTCTACAAGCTGGAAAAGGCAAGGAAACAGATCCACCCCCCGTCCCGCCCCACCCGAGCCTCCAAAAAGAGCACAGCCCTTCCCACACGTTGATTTCAGGACTTCTGACATCCGGAGCTATAAGATAATAAATCTGTGTTGTTCTAAGCCACTTGGTTTGTTGCCACCTTTACAGCAGCCACAGGGAACCAATACAGCCTGTCTGCCAGAGGGACCTACGATGAGAAGTCCACAGCAAGCAGCCGTAGGAATCACGACTGGGCCAGAGGACCCAGTGCTTCACTCATAACACATCCGCTCTAAACAATACGGTGTGCGCGCATGTATGTGTGTGTGTGTCTGCGTGTGCACACGCATCTGCACACACATGCACACGGATGGAGGCCCTACAACAGAAAGGACTCGACCTCAGGGCGCCAGCCCGACCGCCAGGCTCTGTCGCCGGACGGCGCTACCGGGGCACGCGGCGCTTTATTCACTCCCTCCTTCTCTTTGTGAGCCCCTGGGGAAATGCCATCACCAGGAACACAAAAGGGAAGAAATGTCACAGGGCAGCTTTTCAGGAGCACAACTCACCACCAGGGATCAGTCAAAGACAAAACAAGTAAATGGAACAGAGAGACAGGAGAGCAAGAAAAAGTGAGAGAGAGAATTGCTGGGTCCCCGAGACCAGCCTATGTTCCCCGCCAGATCCCTTCCCACCGAGAAAAGAGGCAAGTCTTGGGGAAGTGCATTAGCCCCCTTAGGAGAAAATAGGGTAATTACGGAGACGATACTGCAGGACTTGGCCAGGCAAGCTTTTATGACAAGTCAACAAGTATTATTTATTCATCAGTCAGTCCGGTGTTACCAGCGAGGTACTGCGAGGGGTGAAAGAAGCCCGGGCTTGCCTTCCGGTGCTCTGAGCTTGATTCTTGGCTCTCCCACTCACCGGCTGTGTGACCTTGGGCACGTCGGCTGCACGCTCTGTGCCTCAGTTTCCTCAACGGTAAGATGGAACTATAATACCTTCCTCACCCACTTACCAGCACGGGCAGGACGTTTCGTTGATCTAATGGACACAGACGAGTGTCCCTTTCTTCCTCAACGAGTCTAGTTAAGCATCCAGCCCAGAATTACCATAGGTGCTGGAGAAAGGGCATTGGCAGAGACAGAATGATCGAACGGTTACAAGGGTAAGGCTGCCTAGCTTCCAGGCTGGCTCCACTACATACACACTGTGGCCTGGAGGAAGTTGCTAAACCTCTCTGTGCCTCAGTGTCCCCATCTGTAAAGTGGGAGATCATAACTGTGCCTCCTCACATGGTTGTCATTGGGATCCCATGAGAAGATATACGTAAAAGCACTTAGAATGGTGCCTGGGATATGGGAAGCCCTACGTGTATCATTTTTATTTATTACTTTCATTATTGGGATGATTATTATTGACGAGATGCATTTTCCAAAGGGTGATACACGTTGGACTGAAATGCAAAAGATGATGTTAGGTGATATGAGGATACATATTTTTTTAAGGTTTGAACGTTACATACGTTTTTTATTTAAGTCTACTTATTTTATATTTTGAGAGAGAGAGCAGGGGAGGGGCAGAGAGAGAGGGAGAGAGAGAGAGAGAGAATCTCAAGCAGGCTCCATGCTGTCAGCATAGAGCCCAATGCGGGGTTTGAACTCATGAACCATAAGATCATGGCCTGAGCATGGGGCGCCTGGGTGGCTCAGTCGGTTAAGTGTCCGACTTTGGCTCAGGTCATGATCTCACAGTGTGTGAATTCGAGCCCCACAGGGGGCTCACTGCTATCCTGCCAGCACAGAGCCTGCTTTGGATCCTCTGCCCCCCTCTCTCTGCCCCTCCCCTGCTCATTCTCTCTCTCTCTCTCTTTCTCTCTCTCTCTCTCAAAATAAATAAATAAACTTAAAAAAAAAAAAGAGTTGGACGCTTAACCGACTGAGCCACCCAGGTGCCCTGTTACATATGTATTTTAAGGTGCATAGAAAAATATTGTATTTCCATTTCCAGTAGCAACATAATGTTTTCTGGTAAACAAATGTACTTAAGTTGATATAGCACAGGGCAAAACTAAGTTGGCTTTTCTCTTTTCTTTCCAGCACGTTGATGGCATTATCTGCCCTGAAATCAGCCCTCTAGGTGTGCTGGGTTCACCTGCCTCCCCTCCCCTTAGTGACTGCATCTCTCAGGGGGCAGCTCTAGTTATTCCAACAAATCCAGAAGCAAAGTCTTATGCCAAGAAAATAAGGGAAGAATTTACTATCTTCCCTTCCCAGGTCCCCTCCAGAATCTGCTTCTGGTCTATAAAGAAGAAATAACTAACACTTGCTGAAGGGCGACCCTTCAATTCAACCCTCAATTCAACAGTTGCTGAAGTGTGTCCCTCACCTGAGCTCCTGCAATACAGCTAACGCTCTCCCCGGGTCCAGCCCACGTAACCGGCCCTCCCATCACACTGGATATTCCGAGAACTGGCTCAGTCTTGTGCATCTCTGAGCTCTCGGGGCCCAGAACTGACTTGATGTCTGATCAATGCTGAATAAGTAAATCACCAGAACTATTGATGCCTATTTCTCTCACCTTACTGTAACCTCAGGCAGGGGGAATGTGACCAGCCGAAACCGCGTGCGTAGTTATGAGCGGACTATGTCAGCGGTTCACGGGATCCCGCAAGGAGTCCCGTGTCTTCGAAAGGAACAACTTTACGAAGACCTGGGCCAGGTCATCATCCCAGATGATCAGCTCCAGAGTTGCCGGCCACAGGGAGAGAGCTGAGCAAGCTGGGAGAGGCTGGGAAACCTGCCTGGGTAAGATTTGAGCTGGTCGCATTTGGGCAAGTGGGGAAAGGAGTAGAGAGAGGAAAAGCTGCTTGAGAAAAAAGCTTGGGCATCCGGACACCTGTCAAGGCATTAAGGATGGAGGGGGCTAACGTTTGATGGGAGAATCTACATTTCCAAACGTAGCTTTAAAAGCTGTGATGAAAATGGAATGAGTCCAGAATAAGGGGGTGGTAGGCACGTGACTGGAGGAGGCGAGGTCAGGAGACGCAGAGCTATTTCCTGTTAGGTCTTTCAAAGCACTCCTCCAAGAAGACCCTCCGGCTTTTCCCTGCAATGAACAAACCAGATCCCTCAATAATTCGGTTGCCCATCTGTCAACATCTCCTGATCATCGGCTAGTGGTGGGAGGGAGCAGAGTGAGAGCTGGCCCTCATTTAGTGGCTGAGCTACTCACCAAGCTCCTAGCAGAATGGTTGAAAGGGAGTTGGTTTTGAGCCTCACCTCTTCTACTCACTGGCTGTGTGACCTTGGGCAAGTCACTACACCTCTCTGAGCCTTAGCATCCTCGTCTGTAAAATGGGATAAGAGTAATACCGACATCATTAGTTTATGGGATCATTCAATGAGATAAAACATGTAAAAGGCTTGATATAGTCTTTAAAGTGCCTGGCACATAGTAAGTGCTCAACACATCAGTTGCTGTTGTTACTTTATTATTATTTTTTAAGTTTATTTATTCATTTTGAGAGAGACAGAGAGAGCAAGTGAGGGAGGGGCAGAGAGAGAGAGAGAGAGAGAGAGAGAGAGAGAATCCCAAGCAGGCTCCAAACTGTCAGCGTGGAGCCCGATGCGGGGCTTGAACCCACAAAATGCGAGATCGTGACCTGAGCTGAAACCAAGAGTCAGACACTCAACCGACTGAGCCACCCAGGTGTCCCTATTACTTTATTATTATTAATCATCATCATTATCATCATTCATTCATTCATTTTGTATCATTACCGTCTGCCAGATGCTGGGGATACTCTGAAATGAGTAAGACTTCACCCCTCCACACAGGCCAATGGGAGGGAGAAGAAAGAGACCCCCAAATGATAAAAGAGAGTGGCGACCACTATAAGAGAGCCATGAGAAGCATGCCATGGGGAAGACATATATATCTGCGATGCGAGTGCGGTGTGGCGAGGAGGAACAAGGCTACCTCTGCGGGAGGTAGAGGGAGACCTCGGGAAGTGGGTGGGTGAAAGGTGGCAGGGGGCACGCCGCGTGCCCAACCTCTCGGTGCCCCGAGTGTTTCTCCCTCCCTGCTCCAGCCCTTGCTCCAACATCTGGGGACCATCTTTCCTCCAAGGAGATTTCTCAACATCACACTTACGTAATCCTAACATGACACGACAGATATCCAGCAGGCTTGAAAAAAGAGAGGCTAGCTCTCCCCATGAATCTCATTTGGCTAAGCAGGCAAGGCAGTGAAAAGTGGCATAGAAATGGCGGGGGGCCAGCTTGCAGGCAGCAGACTAGTGGTCAGATTAGCTGGTGGGTAGAAGTAAATTGTCACAGCCTACCCGGAGGGTGACGTAGTCCTACATGGCCAAAACCTTAACAATTATATACGCTTAACCATCTGACCCATTAGACTCTCTTGAGGAATTTAACCGAAGGAAATAATTACATGTGTAGACAAAGATTGACATCACGGCGTCACTTATAATAGTAATAGACTGGAAACAACGTGACTGTCCAGGAATAGGAGGGTCATTTAAATAAACTGTGGCACAGTCCGTATTAGCAGAAGTGAAACAGCCCCACGCTGTCAGAGTCTTGATGTAACCCTGAAAAGATGTAATCTCCGTATTTAAAAAAAAAACCTACAAAATTGTATATGTAGTTTGAGCCCACTAATACACAGGGTCCCTGGGAAGACAGAAATGCAGGAAAGACCCTTCTGCATGCACATCCTACCCCTCCTTCAAAGTCACTCATTTAGTCAGTCAACAAACATAAGCTAAGGACAGACTTACATGCCACATGCTAGGGATACAGGACGCAAAAGTGATATCATCCCTTCTTTGGCCAAGTTCACTTCCTTCAGGGAGATCTCTCTGATTATACCAGTCCAGACTGAGGTTCCTCTTTCTTGATCCCTGGTAGTCCCCCTAGAATTTATGAAGGACGATAGTAGCAATTTCCCAAGACATCAGTTAACTTCCTTACATGCAGGATATTGTCTCATACTTACAGCATCCCTGGAGAGTAAATCCTAGGATTGATCTCCATTTCCCAGATGAGAAAACTGAGGCTCAGACAGAATAAAATATGTGTTCAGACTCACACATCACCACATGACCAAGCAGGGACTCAACCCACGCCTGTCCGACACCAGACCCTCCGCCCTTAATTAAGTGCCGTGTTTGTGCCAAACAAACACTTAAGGACTTACTTGCGGCGGGCACAGGGCACCTGTCCGTGCTCCCAAGACCCTTTTCTGGCTCCTCCTGACACAGCTGGACCCTCCTCTTCTCTGCCCCCAGTGCACATAATTCAGTCACCGTAACAGCCTGTCTCCTACCATGACCCCCAGTGTGGAGAGGGGGAGACCTCTGACCATCCTAAATTGCACGTCTAGTTACCATAAATGGTTCGTGCCAGTAGCGAATGGGATTCTCTAAGGAGCCCCATGCCTTCCGGATAGTGCTATCCATGCACAAGGTTAGAAGGACATAGACTAGACCATCATTCCAGAAGATGAGTGTCAGAGTTGCTGGCTACAGCCTAACAGTTCCTAAGGACAGGGCACCACATCTGTCTCTTATGTCCCTCACACAGGGTCTGGCACAGGATAAATACCAGATAAAAAAGTGGCTACATGAATGAATGAATGAATGAATGAATGAATGAAAAGGGGCATCATTGTTGCCAGCCATTTATCTCCTGGATGAAAGGTTCTTCCTCTGGGCTGGATGCCTACAGTTCGCTGAGCCTTCTACCATCATTACCACACCCAGGAAACTGCAAAGGATTTGGGCAGATATTCAGGCCACCCGTGCACTCACGGCCCCTCTCGTGGCCCCAACCACATGGAAGAGGAGTCTTGCAGAAGGAGATGAGGAGTGAAGGCTGCATGTCCCCTGCCCGAGCTGCAGCCCCATGGAACGCTCCTGCTCACTCAGACAGCAAACCCAGGAACCTCGCACCAGCCCTCTCGGGCACAGGAACCCAAGAGAGAAGAAGCCTCAGGGGACACAAGTCTGGCTGCATTTGAAAATGCCTGCTGGTTTTTCCGGGAAACCAGATAAGTTCCAGAGGGTACTTTTCATAAGCCTGTGTATGCCATTCTCAAGCTAACCTTGAGGGGCAGCAAAACAAGATCGTTTCTCCTCATTGACGGATCCTGATAGTCCCCTAATTCATTGCAGGAAAAGGAAGCAGAGGTTCTCAGCCTCTCTATCCTCCTGTAAAACGTTTATAAGGATGAAAGGGGATTGAAACACATGAAAGGGGGCCGCTGGATGGCTCAGTCGGCTAAGTGTCCGACTTTGGCTCAGGTCATGACCTCTCGGTTCGTGGGTTCGAGCCCCGGGTCAGGCTCTGCACTGGCAGGGATATTCTTTCTCTCCCTCTCTCTCTGCCCCTCCCTCGCTGTCTCAAAATAAATAAATTTTTTAAAAACTTAAAAAAAAAAAAGAAAGAAAGAAACCCATGGAAGGACGCAGCACAGAGCTCAGCAGCTAGAAAGCACTTCAGCAAATGTCTGTTCCATCTGAAGGCAACAGCAATCACCACGAACACGCCAACGTCATCCGGAAGAAATGCCACTTTCCAGTCTAGCAGGATAACATTTATCAGCCCGTCCCTCTCAAAACACTAGAAAGAATGGATGCAGGACAAGAAAGTTTTGAAGGAAGAAGGGGGGAACCTAGGGATTGTGAGGGGTTTTCTCAGACATCAGGCCAAAGTGGTCCCCAAGAAGAGAAGATATGGGTACTGGACACACAGAAGGGAGTAAAAGGGATACGGACGAGGAATAAAAGAAAGCAAAGACATAGTAAAGGAAGGGTGTGCTAATTTCACTCACGACCTCTGAGCACAGCGACCGACGTGAGATGCAGCGTCAGAAGACCTAGGTAATAACCAGCACCCAGGTCTCTATTTGGGGAGATCCTCAACGGGATCTCATGGAATCCAGCATCCAGCCTCCCAGCCACCATCACCTCTCACCTGGACGACAGCAGTCGCCTCCGCCAGCGAATGCTATCTCTCTACAATACATTCGCTGCACGCGACCAGTGGTATAGCCCGAAAATCAAACCAGGACCTATCATCCCTTCCCTTGAGACCCTCTCCAGGCTCTCCCCATTGCCCTTTTTTTCAAACGTTTTACCTAGCCCCCCTCTCCTCTTTTGCCCTGTCTCCTACCACCCTCCCTTTTCTCGCTACGCTCCAGCCTCAGGCCTTTGCTCTGTGTATCAAACACCTAAGCTTGTCTCACCTCAGGCCCTTTGCACCAGCCATTCCTTCTGCTGGACTGCACTTCCTCCTGTTCTTCGCACGGTGAGTCCTCTTTTTGTCATTCATGTCCTAGCTTCGGTCACCTCCTCAGAGAGGCCTTCTCTGATCACCCCTCCCTCATTGCCTATCTTAGTTTTCTGCATTAAGTCGCCACTTAATGGTTTACTATTTATTCAGAGAGATGGATAGAGTCTGTTTCTCTTACTACGACATAAGTTCCATGAGATCAGACACCTAATACTCTGTCACAGCTGTATCCCAGGGCCTAGAGCAGTGTCTAATATACAACAGGTGCTCAACAAAAATTTATTGGAGGGATGGGTGACAGATGTATCCAAAACCAAGATATGAAATTTAGCCAGACCTCATAAGATATGGAAGATGTCCATCATAAGCCAAGTTTTCTCCGTGTCTCTGAGAGGCCCTAGGGTATTTCTTTGCTCTGCTTGCCTATCTCTTGACTCTTTCTTTCTTTTAAAATACCCTTTTTACGGGCTCTGTGCTGACCGCTCAGAGCCGGGAGCCTGCTTCAGATTCTGTGTCTCCCTCTCCCTCTGCCCCTCCCCTGCTTGCGCTCTGTCTGTCTCTCTCTGTCTCTCTTTCTCAAAAATAAGCATTAAAAAATTTCAAGACCCTTTTTATTTTGTAATGATTTCAGATTTACAGAAAAGCCGAGCCCCCCATAGCCTTTGTTCATCTTCTCCTAATGTTAACATCTTACATTACCTTTGTCAAAACTAAGAAATTAGCGCTGGTACAATACTGTTAACTGACTTCCTTTGGATTTCACAAATAGCTTTTTTGGTTCCTCTAGGCTCTGACGTTGCCTTCAGCCGTCACATCTCTTAGTGTCCTGCACTCTGTGACAGTTCCTCAGTCTTTCCCCGTTTCATGACCTTGACACTTTTGAGGAGTGCTGGTCAGGTATTTTGTGGAATGCCCCCCACCGCCCCCCCCCCCCCCCCCAGTTTGGGCTCGTCTGATGATTCTCAGGATTAGGCTGGAGTTGTGGATTTGGGGGGAAGACTCCCACGGAGGTGAATGCCCTTCTCATCACCTCCCATCGATGGGGGGGGGGGGTGGGATGGGGAGGGAGTCCATGATGTCAACGTGACTATGTCTCGTTTCCAGCCACATTCTTCAGACTTGCAATGATCTGAGTCTTTCTGGCCAGCATGGCTGTCCCTGTACCATCTGAGCACAGGCTCTGTCACTCTGGATTCATCGGCTCAGCAGTGCCCCTGGGTGGGGGGCAGGGTCACACCAGACAAACAGAGAGAACCAGAGGGGCAGCAGGTTCTTTTGGGGGGGGGGGGCTGTTGGTTTCCTACAGCCGCTGTGACAAATTACCACCAACTGGATGGCCCGAACAACAGATTGACTCCCCCACGGCTCTGAAGGCTGGAAGTCCAAAATCAAGGTGTCGTGAGAGGGCCACGCTCTCTCTTGAAGGTCAGAGGGAAGAGTCTGCTCCATGCCTCGTTTCTAGCTTCTGGTGCCTGCCGACAGACCTTGGTAACCCTGGCCGGGTGCACCGCTCCCGACATCACATGGCCTCCCCCTATCTCTTCTGCCTCTGTATCTTCCTCTCTTCCTCCAGTAAGAACACCAGCATATTGGATTCAGGGCCCACCCACCCTAACCCAGTATGACCTCATCTTAACCTAGCTAATTATATCTGCAAAGACCCTATTTCTAAATAAGGTTATGTTCTGAGGTTCCACATAGGCACGAATTGGCGGGGGGGTGGGGGGGGGGGTGGGGGGAGGGAAATGCTAATCAACCCGGCGCAGAGCGGGTACGATAGATAGGGAGGCAACGGTCAGGCTCTGAGTCCGAGCTCTTCGCTGACTAGTGGAGAGGAGCGGCCTTGGACAAATCCTCACCTCTCCTTCCTTACCTTCCCCATCTGTAAAATAGGAGAAGGTGGTGATAATATTGTTTGCGGAACAGGGATCAACTAACAACTAAGCTGAGAACTATTACAGCCTCTTTTAATCTATCACGTACTTCGTAACTACGTAACTACGAGGTACTGTCAGTGGAAGCCGTGAGAATGCCTTGCAGGCCTCCAGCTACAGGAAGCTTAATGAACCAAGGGCCCCAGCTGCATCACTCTCACATCCATCCGTGCAAACGAGGCCACACTTCCCATGGGCCGCTCCCAGCCAATGACTGAGTGCAGCAGGGAGACTAAACGAGGTCTGATCCGGGGGGACAAGGCCCTCCTCTGGCAGCGCGAGGACTCCTGGCACCTTGCTGGAACTTCTTGAGACTGCAGGGCGGTGGGGGGGGGTGGTCTAAGACACGCCCACCCAACCTTCCCTTCCTCTCCTCTTCACTCAGGGTCTGATGGCTCTCCAAGGCTTCCTGGTGCCCCTCCTATTTTCTCCCGTAGGTGCTTCCCCTAATTAAATCCTTGCACATTTAATCCCAGACGCCTGTCGGAAGGACCCGAACCAGTACATCATCCCAGAAATCATCGGTCGCCTTTGCCCAATCAGCACACTTATGCCTGCTCCTGATTACCCTTTGAGTAAATCACACACTCACCCCCATAGTTGATCTGTGAGGTCTGAGTGGAGCTGATGCCTCCCGCTACTCCAGGGGCTGGTATATGCCCAAGCCTGACCAATCCTTCTATTGGATTGGCCACGAGGCCAGTGTTTGGTGCAGGGAAGGGCATGTGACTCGACACAAGCTATTGGATCCCCATTAGAAACTTTGCTACTGCTTTTAGGAAGGAGGTGTATCTTTTCCAACGGGGCTGCTAAGCTGGTAGAATGTGGAGCTGCTGAAGAGCATCTTTGCCCCCCCTCCAGCCTGAGACTGAAAATCTATGTATGCAAAAGAGAGAGGGATGTGAGAAACTGGTTCCTGATACCATTATCTTAGCACCTGGATCCAGCCATGCCTGAAGCTCTTACACTTATCCATAATGTATGTCAGTACATTCCCTTTTTTTTTTTCTTTTAGCCTATTTGAGTTGAGTGTTCCAACTAAAAAAATTAAAGCCATAATTTTCCTGACATGATTCCTCACGGTGAGGGCCAGAGATTGTGGCTTTGGGAGAAGAACTACAAAGTCAAGTAAACATCAAGGATGGACAAAATGGATTCTTTTAATTCAATGTGTGAACTACTTTCAGAGTGTCGGAAGGATTAAAGAGAAAAAAAGAAACAACCAAAGAAGCATCAGTGGGAGCCAGTTTGGCTTTAGGCTGCTTTTTAAAGAAAGCCTCTCCACAATTAGGATTTCCAAATATAATCCCTCTCTCGTTCGACAGAACCCAGTACCTAGACAGCTACTTCTAAAAATAAGAGAAATAAAATCTGTTTTCTGATGAATCACAAACACATTTCATCTCTGGTTCTTCTTCTGTTTGGGAATGACACTCAGAAGAAGGTGTTTCCCTTCTTTTAAAACATTAAAATTTGTGGGGATTTCTATCAATAAATTCGTTCTGCTCTTCTCCCTAAACGGATTACTATTTTTTTTTTTTTTTTTTTTTTTTGCAAATGCTCCAATTTGGAGGGAAGGCTGATATCAGGCCCATAATATCAACCACTGTTGAGGTTGATCCTACATAGTGAAAAACATCTTGGCCAACCGTTTGCTTGGCAAGAGACAAGAACCCTAACAAAACCAAGACTCAAGAATCCTTTTTCTCTCAGCTAAACATAAGAGCGCTCACCCAGCTGAGGGACTGTGAGCAGAGCTACAGAATTTAGCAAAACTGTGGCCTGTGAGGCATTTCTAATTCAAGGCTCAGTCTCTCTCCTTTGGAAATAAAAATACATAAGAAACCATTAATGTTTAACTGCAGGCACCATTAATTAACATGAGGAGCCCAAACCTGACTATGCAATTAATTCCCCTTTGCTGAGTAAATGCAAATGGCAAATGGAAAGAAAGTCTGTCTCCTATCAGGACGCTTCTGCCCCTGTTTCAGATGCGTCTCCGTCCACGGCATGGTTTTGATGACAAAAAGGCAAAGGCACCTACATTTTCTTTAAATAGATTTCTGCCCTGGCTGCCTTGACAGCTAATGGCCAAAGGATGCTAACACACTGTGGCATCTGTGTTCGCCAAATCAAGGAAGTTTTCCATCAACTGACTCGCTCCTTTATTCAGAGGAAAAGCAATCAGGCATGCAGAAGCAATGCTTACTAGGGGATTTGAACCTCTGAGCTGCACTGAGCAGATGCCCAGGGATGAAGAGGACTGAAATCAATAATAATAACAGCCTTAATGATCATAGCAACAGCAGCAGTGGTAATGGCTATTATTTACTGAACACCTTCTGCAAGCCTGGCTCAAAGTCACCACTTTATATGCATAATTTCGCCGAATTCTCGTAATTAACTCTAAGAAGTGGGTGCTAATGTTACTCTGCATAGCAACATGACTGCAGCAGATTGGTTGCCAAAGTGGCCCTAATTCCTCCTTCCCCTGTACCCACAGCTTTTGCAACGTGACTTCACAATGCAAGGTGATTCTGCAGCTCTGTCCTTCAAGAGATGAAGTCCATTTCTCTGCTCCTGAAATCAGGCCGGCCTGTGTCTTGCTTTGGCCAACAGGATGCCAAGATTCTGGACTTCAAGGGGACCTTGCAACTTTTACCTCTTCTCTCGAACTCCTGCCCAATAACAAGCTCAAACTAGCCTGCTGGAAGATGAGACACTTCATGAGACAGGTTCTCTTTACCCAGCCAGCTCCCAGAGACCCACAGCCCCTAAGCAAGCCCAGAAAGATTAATCAGGCTCTGTCCAACTTGGCATTTCCACCCAGGCATCCCAGAGACTAGTGCGCAGTAATAAATGTTTATTGTTATGTGGCACTGAGGTTTTGCAGTTGTTTCTTATATATCGTTACTGTAAAAATAGACTGATGCAACAAGGAAACGAAGTCATGGAGAGATTAAAGTGACTTCCTAGGGGTGCCTGGGTGGCTCAGTCAGCTAAGCATCGACTCCATTTCTCACGGTTCGTGGGATCGAGCCCTGCATGGGCCTCCATGCTGACAGTGCGGAGCCTGCTTGGGACTCTCTATCTCCCTCTCTCTCTCTGCCCCTCCCCCACTCATTCTCCCTCTCTCTCTCTCTCTATCAAAACAAACTTTAAAAAAATAAAGTGACGGGGTGCCTGGGTGGCGCAGTCGGTTAAGCGTCCGACTTCAGCCAGGTCACGATCTCGCGGTCCGTGAGTTCAAGCCCCGCGTCGGGCTCTGGGCTGATGGCTCAGAGCCTGGAGCCTGTTTCTGATTCTGTGTCTCCCTCTCTCTCTGACCCTCCCCCGTTCATGCTCTGTCTCTCTCTGTCCCAAAAATAAATAAAAAAAAATAAAAAAAATAAAAAATAAAATAAAAAAAAAAAAAAAATAAAGTGACTTCCTAGCAAATTTCTTATCTCATAGTAGGTATTCAACAAATATTAGCTGAATGAGCAAATAAGTGAATAAATGAGTTAGAAACAAAGTCTAGGTCTGTCCGACAGGACAGCGTGAGCATTTGACTAATAGGCTAGACCAGAATGTACATTTCTATCCTAAGTGTGCTCTCTTTCAGAATCACCCAACACAGTACCTGGCTCGATAAATGACCCTTTCCTTTCCTTTCTCTGCCACCCTTGATTTCTCCCCAACCAATTTAACTCAATCCCTGCCCTATTAGAAAGTCCATAGAGAAGAGGAAATGCAGTAAGTGAAAAAAAAATGTGTTTGACACAATTATAATTCATTCCTGGAAAATGAATAGATTTCTGTTGAACCCTTCTCTGTTCTTATGTGTTCGATATAGCTGGGTTCTGCCCACATGCCCGTGTTTAATCTCTATCTTTTAACTGGCAAGTTTAAACCATTTATATTTATTGTGATTACTGATCTATTTGAATTTCACTCTATCTTATTTTGCACTCTTTGTTTACCCTGCTTTTTGCATGGTTCTCACTCTGCCTTTCCTGGTATTCTATTTCCCCCAGTGCTAGTAGGAAGGTCTGTTAGAAGGTCAGGGGGAAACAATAAAGTATCCCCTAAACTAAGAAGGCACTTTCAGACTGGAAAACGAAGGAGGTGATGCCATAGAGTTTACAGAGGTTTATTCAAGGTAACTTGCTGACAGAAGGCATAGGTTGGAGGATGATCCACAGCAGCTGCATAGCTATTCTCTGCAAAGTCTGGACCTTAGTCCACAGATTTATAGAGTGAGGGGATGTGCAGAAGGGCCTTGTAGTGAGATCAAAGGGTTCACATGCACCCAACTGGCAGCTAACCTTTACTTAGATCTTGTGGTACCACATGTGCATCAGGAAGGGGCAAGGCTGTTGTCTCCAAGAGATTCATGGGAGGCCAAAACAAGTCTCCTCCAATCCCAGCCTTGGTGGGCATTTCTAAGGTATTAATCTCCAAGGTGCCTGGAACACTTAGCCCCCAAGAGAGGTCATCAAGCTAACATGAACAAGATGGAGGGAGTCAGCACTTGTACAAAGTTGTATTTTCTTCCTATTCTTTCAGTGTTTATCTTCCACTTTTCTAACATGCATATGTGACTTCGTCTAAAATGAATCCACTTCTCAACCCTCCTTCAAGGTAATATCTTAAAATAGTTTCGTTCTAACCCCTGCCTACTCTCTTACACACCTCGCACTGTTTTTTCTCTGTCCCTCGAAGTAGTCACTGTATCCCCAGAACCCGGCACCTGGCACACTCTACAAATAGATACTTATCACTTACTTGTTCTTACCCCTTATACATACACTATATCCCCGGGGCACCCAGGTGGCTCAGTTGGTTAAGCCTCCGACTTCAGCTCAGGTCATGATCTTATGGTTCATTGGTTCGAGCCCCACATGGGCTCTGTGCTGACAGCTCAGAGCCTGGAGCCTGCTTCAGATTCCGTGTCTCCCTCTCTCTCTGCCCCTCCCCTCTTCACACTGTCTCTCTCTGTCTCTCAAAAATAAATACATGTAAAAAAAATTTTTTTTTAAATTAAAAAAAATTTTTTTAATTAAAAAAAAGACATATATACTGTATTTCTCATTCAACTCTATATTCTTCAAAGGATTTTCACTCTCATCAACCCAAACTGAGCAAGGTAAGCAGTGGAAATATTATGATCAGGATACAAGGCTGAGAAGCTCAGTGTCTTAGAAGGGTAACAAGCCAGAGAGAGGGAGCCCTAGAGGGGGAAGCCAGTTCTCCAGACTCTCAGCTCAGTGCTCTCAGAAGTCTCCAGGACATTGGCAGCTGAACCAGATTTAGTGTTCCCTCTCCACAAATATTTTGTGCACATATAATCATTGTAACACTTCTTATGCCGGTGACAGTCTGCAAACTTGTCTCTCATGCCCGAGAGAGTTCTCTGTTAGTTCCAAACTCTTTGCCCTTATTCAAATTTTTTTAATACAAAATATCTATTTATCTATATCTCTAAATCTGTTGTATCTATCAAGACAGATTTTTTTCACAGCTTGTCTGTTTCCTTTCTCAGGCACTCCATTCCATATATATCTCTGCAGCCTTGCCCTTCCTGGTGCCTTTCTTTTAAAGCCGATGTGTTCCTTGATTTTCCTTCCCAGCAGCCTCAGCCATTCCCCGCCCCCACCCCACCTCTCCTTTCACTGTGACCCAGTGGTGATGTGGACAACGAAATGTTTCCATCCACTGGGTGCCAGGAAATGAAGGGGGATTCTGTGGAATGCTGAATATAACTTTAATTAAAAAAAAAAAAAAACAAAAACCCAAAACCAAAACAAAACAAAAAAACCCACCCTATCTACCTGCTGTAAAGAGCTTTAATCTTTCTCTTCAGGGGATTGAAACACTTCAAAGTAGTGAATGAAAACTCATTTAATCTCTCCGTTCAAATATGTTCCATCAGCCTATGGATTATTTAAAAAAAAAAAAAAAAGACAGTGCTGAATGTGAGAAAAAAATAAATAAACCCAATTTGTGCTAGCAATCAAAATTTCAAAGCTGGGGTCAGGTCTCATAATGGAAAAGGAGAGGGAGATCGTTTTCACACCAGGGAACCAATTCCACTGTCATTATATTTTACTTCCTTTTGCTTCCTTTTGCAAAGCCCTGTCCCTCAACAAAAGGTCTTACTCATTATCTCCTCCCCGTTAGATTTCTGTACAAGCCTAGGAGAACGGTGTCCTAAATGACAGTAAGAGCTAACACTGATCGAGCACTTACCACGTGTCACCCGCTAATCTAAGGATCTGACATGTTATATAACCCGCTCGATGCCCTATGAGTCTATGCAGGGGGCACCTCCAGTGTTCCCACTTTCCAGATGAGGACACTGAGGCACAGAGAGGCGACCTACCTAAGGGGTGGAAGAGGCAGGATTTAAACCCAAGCACTCTGGCTCTGGCACTCCACGGCCTCTCATGGCCGTACCACTGCTGTCCCTTGAGATAACTCACTGTCCGAGGCGTCCTGCTGCTCCTCCTCATCCACCCTGCTCAGTAGACCCGGGCATCTAGGAACTGACGTGTGCACATCGCAACTCTGGGCTCCCTTGTGCACTGGGTTCACCGGTGGAAGGTTCTGACAGGAGATCAGAGGATGAGGGAAAAAGAGACGTTGGGGTCTTTATTCCCACGCCCCCTCCCTGCAGGGTCACCACCGGCCGGTCAATCCCCTTGGCCAAATGCCACACAGCCCTTGTCAGGTGGCCATCTGCACAACTTGCTCTCTCAAGGTCCAGGTAACTTTTCTCTCCCCTCGCCCCCTTCAAAATACTCCGGCTGGTTCCAGCTCCTGGCCTGATGTGCAATGTGGCACATTCCCTGAACCCTGCCTCCGCCCTTGTAAGCAGGCCTTTCCTACTCTGCAGACCCTTCGGGTTGAGTGCTCCTCTGTTCCTGCCAGGCCCCTGGCTGATTCGCCCACCGAGGACAGTTCATCAGAGTTTCCTCAGACCATCTCTTCACGGATGGCAAAGAGCGTCGGTCACCAGAGGGAGAAGGATTATTTAGTACCCTTACAAAATGGCCAGGGGTCCATCGGTGCCTCTCCCGAGACGGAATGAAAACATCCAAGTCGCTCTTTCTAGAACTATCTATGGAGTGCCTTCTAGATATTAGACACTACCCAGGGGGATACACCTATGGGTGGGACAACCAGGGGCCTTCCTGGAGGAAGTGCAAACGTTACAGGGAGATTCAGGTCTAACCCAGAGTAAACGAGAAACAGAACGGTACTGTGGCTGTGGCCGGTGAGAGGGGGGAAGGGCTTCTGACCGAGAGGCCTCGGAAGGTGAGCCACACTTAAACCTGAACAGGGAGAGGCCATGGCCACGCGGCAGGTGTGTGTGCTGGGAGCGTAGTGTTCCAGAGGAAACCGGGCTCTGGAAGGCGCAGAGGTGGGAAGGACCGCAAAGGTGGTGGGCATTTCGGATTGGGGGGGGGTACCGCTGTGAGGGGAGGGGGGCTCAGAAAAGCAGGGAAGGGGCATTTTCTTCATTGCAGCAACTAGGAGGGCACTCCTGACGTGCTGCGTCAAGGCTTCTGAGTGGCTGGAAGGGGCAGGACAGCCCCTCACCATGAGGACTGCTCGGCCCTGAGCGGGAGCACCTCCCTCCGGTGAAGCGAAGTCAGCAGCTACACCAGCCCTCCTCGGCCCTCCGAGAAGTCCGTCTACACCAGCTCGCGTCTGACAGGAGGTGACGCGGGCCCGGGAGATGGGAGGGAGAAGGGCTGAAGGGGGTTTGCCTCCCGCTTCTCTCAGGGGACAGCAGCAGGGACAGAAGGAAAAAGGCAGCTGCAAGCAAGGAGGACTGGGTGGGGGCAAGAGAGGAGATTTTTCTTCTTTTAAATTTCAGAGCCAGAGAAGATCATTCTAGAAAGTAGCTGCCATGGCTCAGTCGGTTAAGCGTCCAATTCCTGATTTCGGCTCGGGCCACGGTCTCGTGGTTCGGGAGTTCGAGTCCCACACTGGGATTCTCTCGCTCCCTCTCTCTTACCCTCCCCTGCTCATGCTCTCTCTCTCTTTCTCAAAATAAATAAACTTACAAAGAAATCACTTGCAGAACAGTGCTTTTCAGACTTTAAGCCAAGACCCACCGTGAGAAGTACGTTTTACATCCCAACCCGGTTCTCATCCACGCAGGCACACAGATGTGCGAGTGAAGCAAAAGTTGCAACGCTCTTAGCCATCGGTGTGGTTCTGTCCTATTCTGTGCTGATTTCTACCCGCTAACTTGACCGGAACACTCCCTAAACAGGTCTCACTTCTTGGTGTGAAAAACAATACTGAAGACATAACCAGGAGAGAGTATTGTTTTTTGCTATTATTACTTATTTTTATTCTTTTTCTTTATTTTTATCGAAGTAGAGTTGACATGCAGCGTTATGTTAGTTTCAGGTGTGCGACACAGTCGTGTGACGACTCCACACGTCATGCTCTGCTCACCTGTTGACAGACAGCTATTACTACACCGTTGACTATATTCCCTACGCTGGCCTTTCATCCCCGGGACTTCTTCCTCCGATGCCTAGAAGCCTGTGTCTCCCTTCACCTATTTTGCCCATTCTGCCACCTCCTCCCCTCTGGCAACCACCGGTTTGTTCTCTGTCATTACGAGTTTTTTTTTAATTTATTCTGGGGAGAGCGCAAGCGAGGGAGGGGCAGAGAGAGGGGGACAGAGGATTCCAAGCAGGTTCTGCACAGACAGCAGTGAGCCCAACGTGGGGCTTGAACTCATGAACCGCGAGATCATGACCCGAGCGGAAGTTGGATGCTCAACAGACCGAGCCACCCAGGCGCCCCTGTAATTACGACAGTATTTTAAAGATAAAAAATGTGGTAACACATTATGCTGATGAGCATGTGGGGAAATGAGCACTTTCATACACTGTTAGTGGAAGCAAGAATTAATGCCATTCCAGTAGTGGGCCATTTGGCAGTCCTTATCAATATTTTAAATGCACAGGCCTCTGACGCGGCAATTTCACTTCCAGGAACTTCTTACACATTTATTCACACATGTGCCCAAAGATGGATGTGAGAGAATGCTCGCTGCACCGTTGTCTGTAGTAACATCAGGTGGCAAACAACATAAACGTCCAGTAGGACACTGAGACAGTGACTTCTGGGACATCCTTACGGAATTCTAAGCAACCATGAAAATAAACGAGGCAGGTTTGGATGAACTACAATGGAAGAAGGTCCAAGATGTAGCGTATAGTTGAAAAAGCAAGGGCAATAGGCTGATAATTGTCGAGCTGAGTGGTGAGTACAGAGGGATTTACTGTACTCTTCTCTCTACTTCTGTATATGTTTGAATCTTGCCGTGGTTAAAAAGGTAAAAAAGACAAGTGCCCAAACTATGTTCAACCTGCTACCATTTGTGTTTAAGCCCGTTTGCTTTAACAGGAGGGTCCACAAGAGACCGGAGGCAGCACGAGTCTCTGGAAAGAGACCTAGGGAACAGATGTGGGAGGGAGATTTTTAACCTTATATGCGTTCTACTCTTTTACTTTATAACCACAGGTACCTTTTATCTATGTGTGTCTGTGTACGTAAAAAGAAGATAAAAATAAAACTGATTTACTAACCTCAACAAGGATAAACACCATGCTACCTGAACCCAAAATAATCAAGGATTTCATCTGAAAATCAAACAGGCTAATTCACCACGCAGCTCGTACTCCTAACCCTGACCCCCCCCCCCCCCCCCCACTATTCCCCACCACATCACGACCTCTGGGAGTTTCCTGAGCAAACAGCTCAAAAATGGAACCCAAGTGTTTCCACCCAAGTGTTGTTTCCTTGAATTGATGCGGAACAAAGATGGGTCCACAGGGGACCCTGATTACACCCAGATTATAACCGGAAATGATTTCAAGTTTAACTTGTTCGGTTCCCTCACTTTCAGAATGCCAGATGACGATACAGCCATCCCATTTCTCACTGTCTACCTGAGAGAAGAGGCCTGAACCAGGCTCTTCACCCCAGCACGGTTTATAACAGGGAAAAGCTAAAAACAGCCCAGATGCTCATCAATAAGAAAATGGCTGCGTAATGATACATCATGGAATACCGTTATGGACTGAATGTTTGTGTCCTCCCCACCCCCCACCCCTCTAACCCTACCAAATTCACAGTCTGGAGGCCTGACCCCCAATGTGATGGTATTCGGACGAAGGCTAAGGGAGGTAATTAGGTTTAGATAAGGTCATGAGGGCCCCCATGCTGGGATCAGTGGCTTTGTAAGAGTGTTCTTTCTTTGTTTGTCCTCCATTCTCATTTTCCCTTTCTTCCCCTCTCTCTTCCTTCCCCCCACCCCTACCCCCACTGTGAGGACACACAGAGAAGTCAGAAAGAGGGCCTCACCCAGAACCAAAACAGCTGGCACCTTGATCTTGGCCTTCCTAGTCTCCAGAACTGTGAGATATAAATGCCTGCTATTTAAGCTACCCAGTCTATGGGCATTTTGTGATGGAAACTCAAGCTGACTCATAGAAATAGCATGAAGCTATTTAAAAATGTAAGAATCAGGGCACCTGGGTGGCTCAGCCGGTTAAGTGTTTGACTTCAGCTCAGGTCATGATTTTGCAGTCCGTGAGTTCAAGCCCCGCGTCGGGCTCTGTGCTGACAGCTCAGAGCCTGGAGCCTGCTTCGGATTCTGTGTCTCCCTCTCTCTCTCTGACCTTCCCCCATTCATGCTCTGTCTCTCTCTCGCTCTCTCTCTCTCTCTCTCTCTCTCAAAAATAAATAAACATTTAAAAATTGTTTTTAAATATAAGAAACATACATGTACCGACTCGGAAAGAACTCTTAGACATCTTCGGGTGGAAAAAGCAAGTTGTGTTTATGATGTTATAGGATCATACATTTATGTGAAACACACATTTGTGTAATAATATATGTAATACAATACACAAATGCACAGAAAATTATCTGGAGACGTAAACATCTAACAAATGACGGGATACTTCAGGAGCACAGAGGAGTCACGGTCAAAGGGGATATTAGCTTTGTCAATTCTTATTTTTTATAAAAAGCTATTTCCGCATTACTTGCGTAATTAAAAACTATTTCGGAACATACCCCTTCCAAGTGTTCAGAGAGGATGGGCTAACCGCAGACCACACAGTCAGTCAACTCCAGGGCTAATTCTAGAATCCAAGTTGTAAAATCTGCCTGGCAACCTGAGAGTTTTCGCTCCACCGTTAAGCTCTCCGTCTTAATTTTGAAACCAGCAAAAATTACATTCTGCTCAAGAAAGAATAGGGCAGGACTCGCATCCCACCAGACACCAATGAGGAGATAATGTTTTTATGCACTAAACGTAACATGGTTAGATCTCAACAAGGTTAGCTAAGACAATTAATTTCAAAGCTTTACAACTGACAGCAATACACAAATTAGCTTCCGCATCAGCTTTGGGAAACTAATTGCATTACAATGAAGAACTCAGAAGGGAGTTCTGATGCCTTTTTAAAAAGTGAGATGAAACTTCAAAGTGAGAGGAAACTATTTTCTAGAGCAACTTTATAATTATGCCACAAAGACAATGTTTACCTTGAAACCCAACACCCAGTAGGGATAAGATAGAAGGAGGAAAGAAGCCTCAAAGAAATGTCAGCTTGAAATCTGCAAGAGACATTTAAGAAAGAAAAAGAAAAGATTAAAAGTCCCAGCAAGTTTCGTATAAATTATAGCAAGGGCTAGCAATTATTTATTCAGTCAAAAAATAACTGAGTACTGACTGGACCAAGCTCTGTTCTAGGCACTGGGGAGACAGCAGTAAACTAGATGCACAAAAATCCTGCCTTCGTGGAGCGGATGTCCTAGCAATAAACCTAACTGTTACAATAATCTGGGCAGGTGAATAGGGAGTATCAGGGCAGGAGGTTTTGATGTGAAATACACTGAGTGGTTGGTTGGGGGGGGGGGTCTCACTGAGAAGGTGACATTGGAGCAAACACCTGAAAGAGGCAAAAGATGGAGTCCAGCAGATATCTGAGGGTAGTTTGTTCCAGGCAGACGGAGCGGCAAATGCAAAGGTCCTGAGGTAGGGACATAGCTGGTATATGCTTAAGGAGCAGCAGAAGGCTAATATGGCTGAAGCAGAGAGAGCAAGGGGCAAATCTCAGGAGGCAAGATGAGAGAGGAAGCCAGGAGTCAGCCGGTGTGGGGCACCGTAGGCCGTTGTAATGACCTGGGCTTTTACCAAGAGAGATGGGAGCCACAGAAGAGTTTAGAGAGCAAACATGACATGCGCTCACACAGCACTGGACAGTTGGACGGGGAGCGAGGGAAGAGGTGGAAAGACCAGTTAGGAGGCCACTGTAGTAATGCAGGGAGAAATGGTTCGCGGAGTATTTTCCGTGAGCTGGGGACTTCACAGACCGTATCTTCCGGTTTTATACGTCTTCATTGGGCTATAATGCACATGCCACAAAATTCACCATTTTCAAGTGTACAATTCAGTTGTTTTTTTTTTTTAACACATTCACAGACATATTCAGTTGTGCAACCGTCAACACTCTCTAATTCCCGAGCATTTTCATCAACCCAGAAACAACCCTGTGCCCATTGGGAGTCACCCCCCATTCCTCCTCCCCCACCCCTACCCCTGGCAACCACTGATCTACTTCCCGTCCCTACGGATTTGCTGATTTTGGACCTTTCATAGAAACGGGATCACATAACACGTGGTCTGTCATCTCTGGCTTCTTCCACCGAGCAACACGTTTTCAAGGCTCCTCTGCATTCCTTTCTAGGGCTGAAGAATATTGCAGGATGTTATTAAATCCCCCACAAAAGCCCTACGAGGACGGTACCATCATCATCACGCCCACTCTTCAGACAGGGAAGGTGCAGCCCAGAGAGGTCCAGTAAGTTGTACCAGGGCAGCCAGCAGAGGGGACGATCCATCACTGAGCTCAGAAGTCTGGCTCTGAGACTCGCCCACCTGACTACTTTGTTAACCGCCTTTCCGAACGAATGGCGGACCTCAGTCAGGCTCCTCATCAGACGGGGGACACGGAGGCCCTGAGGTCATGGAGTCTGAGCAAAGCTGTGACTGAAACACAGATGCCATGACTTCCTGTTCAGCCGGGGCCCCCTTCGGCATGTCCTTGTGGCACCGGTGGGGCCCTCTCATTCTGGGTGGAGTCAGGTAAGATCGGGAGAGTGGGCCTGGCAGAGGGGAGACCCTGGAGGTGGGGATGGGGGGGCAGGAGGGGAATACCAACAGGGCTGCCTTCCCCCACGGCCCAAGTCACAAACATCGGTGCCGCTCAACAAGCATTTATTAAGCTCCTACTGTGCACGAGAATCTGTGTGAACAGAGATGTCAGCATGATGTGGTCCCCGCCCTTAAGAAGTTCACAGCGCAGTTGGGGAAACCGTTATGCCAGTGCTACCTCAAAGAAGAGGTTGTGTGTTCCTGTCTGGGCCCCCTTTGCATTACTAGGAACCTGGCACGGCGCTGGGCACACAGCTTTCCTCCAACAGACATTTGCTGGCAAGCATCTACGTACTCAAGGTGCCACTCCTCCCCCTTGGCTCTCTCTTATTAACCTTGCTCTCTGCCTTTGGCCTTCCCTGTCACCCCATCCTCTTCCCAGTCTCCCCGAGAACACTTCCCGATGAAGCCTTTCATGTGAATCCTGGTCTCAGGTCTGCTTTTGGGAGCCACCCAGGCCAGGAGGTGAGCTGGAAAGTTACGCGAGAATCACCGTCACCGATGTTAACCGAACACATACTAGGCACCAAGAAGTCAGTTATTACAAGCACTTCACCTGTATGAACTCGCTTACAGCACGGCTAAGAGGCAGGTGCTATTATGACACCCCCTTCGCAGATGAGGAAAACGAGTCGCAGGGAGTGGTGGCTGCACAGTGAGTGATGGCCGAGCAACGATTTGAACCCCATCTGTTCCAAGCCTGGGCTCTTGACCGCTCTACGATCTGCTGCCCTTTGGGTGGGCTTGGGGAACAAAGCTGCCATTTGGGAGGCCAGGCGCCACAGGCAAGGTGGCATCTAGGTATAGAGAGAAAAACAAAACTGGGAAAAGCACTGGGGGAAGAAGGGCAAGAGGAACGTGCCAGAAGGCATCATGAGTCTTTAGCGGCAATGAAGCCCAGCCACGGTTCTTGCCCCTGAGTTCTAAAAGACTTGCCCGATTCCCTACAACCCCCTTCGTTTTTGTCTGAGCTGCCTTGAATGAATTTCTGCTCCTTGGAACTGAATTAATTCCTATATTCCTATATTAATTCCTGAATTAAGTCCTATAAGACAAGGTGTGGTTCCCACCCTTGCAAAGGCCTACGGTCGGCTTCAGTGTGAAGATCTCGGATTGGGTTTGTTTGTTTGTTTTATCAATCTTTTTTTTATGTTTATTTATTTTGAGAGAGAGAGAGAGAGAAAGAGAGCACAAGCAGGGGAGGGGCAGAGAGAGAGGGAGAGAGAGAATCCCAAGCAGGCTCTGCACCGTCAGCACAGAGCCGGATGTGGGGCTTGATCTCATGAACCATGAGATCAAGACCTGAGCAGAAAACAATAGTCAGATGCTTAACCGACTGAGCCACCCAGGCATCCCTGGGTGGTTTTTGTTTTTGTTTCTTGAGATAATATTTATAGGTTTATATGGTAGGTTACATCACGCATTCCACGGAGCTCTTTACATGCGTTCTTTTTTTTTAATGTGTTCAATATTTTTTGCATATAATTTATTGTCAAGTTAGCTAACAGACAGTGTATACAGTGTGCTCTTGGCTTCGGAGTAGATGCCAATGATTCACCGCTTACATACAACACCCAGTGCTCATCCCAACAAGTGCCCTCCTCAATGCCCATCTCCCCTCTCCCCTGCCCCCCGCCATCAACCCTCAGTTTGTTCTCTGTATTTAAGAGTTTCTTATGGTTTGCCTCCCTGTCTGTTTGAAAATATTTTTTCCCTTCCCTTCCCCCATGGTCTTCTGCTTAGTTTCTCAAATTCTCAAAACATGCCTTCTAGGAGGCAGAAGCTATAACGAGCTCCATTCTATAGACGAGGAAATGAAGACCTCCGATGTTGAGTCCTTTACCCAAGGTGATGGTGTTAAGGGGAAAAGTAGCCCTTCAGCTTAGGTGTGAAAGGCTCTGTGTGCCACAGTCTGAAGTGCTAAGCTTCCCCACGTTGTGTGTTCATGCTCTGCTCGGTGAGGCAAAGTAGGGCTGTGGGGCCTTCACTCGCCCAATTCTACCCTTGTGCTGAGAGGAAATAGGCTCACAAGCCACGCCTAACTTCTCAGAGCCAAAATTGGGGGAAGCTGGCCTTTCTTCTGAAAAACTGGAATTGGGGCATAGCATACAAGAGTAATGACACATACAGTTAAAACATTACACCCGCCTCCTTACCACTTCCATGTTGAATTATCCTTTGACTTCCCACAGATAAGCCTCTCCCTGACTGGCTGGGACCATGCAGACAAGCAGCAGGGATGTTTGATGAATGGAGAACTTTCAGTGAATACAGAGCCTTCAGAGAGAGCTGACTTGTCTCTCTCACACCAGCAGCCGAAAAATTCCTCTCAGAGCAAACCAAAGTCCCTTTGTGCATCAGACAATTCCACAGAGCGAGCATGCTCCCAATGGTTTGACAGTTCGAAATAAAACCCTCTAACAGGTTGGTATCAGTCAGACACCAACCAGGAAAACAGATACCACTCTATTTCAGATGAAATTTAATGCAGGAAATTGGTTCTATGGGGGATGGAAAAGGTCAGAAGCTGACAGGGGATGGCAAGACCACCCAGAGATTGGCCACAGCAAAGAGCCACAATTGTCCCTAGGTCTAGATAGACAGAGGGAGGAGGAGGTTATTACTAGAGCTGAGGAACCAGAGTCACAAGGCAAAAGCTGGAACTGTAGGAGATACAGACATTGCAAAAGACAAACAAACAAACAAAAGACTCTCAAAGTAGAGAGAGGTCGGGAAGGAATACCCCAGATTCTCTCTTCCTCCTACCCTCCAATAGCCAAAGTCTCCCACTGGCTGCCCCCAGGCCAAAGTAGGGACCCTAAGAAATGCAACCCCAAGCACCCCCCGCCCATGTTAACAGAACAGGGAAAGAACAGCAATGAATCTGAGGACACACAGGCCCAGAACCACCACAGTGTGGCTTTACAAACGCATTCATTCACTCAGTGAACATTTCTTAAACGCCCACCCTGTCCGAGGCACTAAGTCAGGTGTCTAGAACCTACAACACTAATGATACTCAGCCCCTACCCTGACAGAGAGTTATTTATAATTGTATTAACGGTGAGCTCATAGCGGAGATGACATACGACTCAACCTGGGAGGAGCCTTGGATCTGGAGTCCCTTCACCGAGATGACATTTAAGCTTCATCTCGAAGGAGGAGAAGGATCCACCATATGTGGAGGGCACCTGTTGTTTTCGTCTGCACAGTAGCCAATATTCTTTGGGGGATGACCTTTAATCTACCCTCAGTGCCCGTGGTTTCCCACGGGATGAGCACATGAGCCAAACCTGGCCAATCAGCACATTCCATTTTCCTGGCCACAACAGTTGGATGGGGCGTGGACACCTGACCGAACTGACCCAATGAGCGGCAATCCTGGCCTCTCCCAAGATCCTTACATGACACGGAGCCCTGTGTCTCCTGGCGTTGTTGCAATGCATGGAGGTGAGCCTGGAACGTGGGTGGAAATGTTGTCACTGGCAAGAATCAACATACCGAAGGACGAAGGATGAAGCCAACACGAAGGAAAGTGATCTGAAAGAGAAAGTCCTGATGGTATCTTTTGAGTCCTGGGATCCAGCCATTCCTGAAGCCAATAATTATGCAGTTATTTGAAGAAAAGAAAGTGGCTTTCTGCTTCAGCCCTTTTATATTGGGTTTCCGTCACTTGTAATTAAAAAGGCCTTGACTGGCAAGATGAGAAAAGGCAGAGGAAGTAGGGCTTGTGAGGAGAAGCAGGAGGGGGTGGTGTATTCAAGGAACCACAGATAGTTGGGTGTGCCCGGAGGCTAGAAATTTCTATAAACAGGGGCGCCTGGGTGGCTCAGGCAGTTAAGCGTCATGATCTCTGTGTGGGTCATGATCTCGGGGTTGGTGAGTTCAAGCCCCGCATTGGGCTCCGTGCTGGCAGCTCAGAGCCTTGAACATGCTTTGGACTCTGTGTCTCCCTCGCTCTCTGCCCCTCCCCCACTCATACTTTGTCCCCAGCTTGTGCTCTCTTTCTCTCTTTCAAAATAAATAAACATTTAAAAAAATGAAAAGAAAAAAAAAAAAGAATGGGGGCAGAAGGTGTGTCTGAGAAGGTGAATGTGGACCTAAAGAGCCTTGAGGCCTCAGTGGAGGACCCTGAACTTCCTCCCCAGAGCCCAGAGGTTCTACAACTTTCTACTTCTATCTCAAATAATCAGCAGGAGTTCTAAGTACCTCAGGTTACGTCCAGTCTCGTGGTGAGTAAAACACAGACGGTACCTTCCCTCAGGGGCTTACCATCCAGCTGGGGGATGATGAGGCAAAAGGGGGAAACTATCACTGATGATGTAACTACGTGGATATTTATTGGGTATTTACGATGTGCCGGATACGCACTGTGTCTACGTAGATTTTTTTCATGGAACCCACACACCCCTCCGCGAAGTCGGTGCCATGCCATATTTTATTGATGAGGAAACTAAGGCTCTGAGAGGTTGAGTCACTGGACTGAGGTCACACGGTTTGGGAGTAGAGCTAGAATCTGAACCCAAAGCAGTGTGACTACAGAGCCCACGTTCTAGAACCATTTTGCCGAGCAGTCAACTGACTTGCAGATGGAATGAGAAAAACTGGAAAAAGAGGTCAAGATCGAGAGTCTATAACCGAGCTGTAAATGGCTCTGCCCCAGGTCTCATCTTGGAAGACAGCCCCAGCGAGGGCACGGCTGTGGGTCACGGGTCTGTGTGGCAAACAGCCTTTGTACCCACCAGTGGGCATCCTCATGGGCTCGGGGGCCACACGGCCCTGCTGAGGACACAAGTGGAACCCTTGTCGAAGGACACGGAGCTTGAAATGCAGGGAGAAGCAGCAGCAGGCTGCCATTGACCCCACCTGTCACATAATCCCGTCTCCCCTGGATGGTACCCCTTTTTCCATGGCCGTGACTGCCTCCTGGCAGGTACTGCAACTTGACCTCCCACTGCAGACCTCCCACCCCAGAGTAGGCTGCCCAGGGTGTGTTTGCTTTTTATTTTGGAGAAAGCAGACGGGAGTAGATTCTGAAGGCCACTCACTGCTTACCCGCCACAGTCCCTCACACTCACAATGTGCATGCGTGTGCTGGCTCACATGCACACACACACACACACTGCCCCCTGTTGATGCAAATTATGCCCATCCTTCAAAGCCCCCTGAAATCCCACCTCCTGTGGTAAGCCTTCCTCGAGCACCCAAACTGGAACCCCCTCTCGTCTCAGAACTCCAAGAACCAGACTCACTTGGAGGAAACCAGGTTCAAAGAGACCTCATGGCACAGAAGTGTCAAAAGCCACAACCAGATTCCCAAGTGCCTCATGCTTCTCCCCAGACAGGCTCTCTTCCACGAGATCCAGAGCTCTGATCTTCTGTATCCCGTGGCTGGATGCTTTTTGGTGCCTTGAAACACCTTTTAACTGGTGGATGGCAGGTGGCATTTGTCATGTCAGTGTTGACTGACTGGGAACAGCCATCCAGAGCATCGTGTTGAGAAGGATACAGAGGACCATCACTTCGTGATCGGGGCCAAGGCTGACGACTGACGTCTACCATGGACACAAGAACGGACAGTGACATCATACACGCCAGGCATTTGCCACCTTCTTTTCCTATCAGAAGCCTGCCAAAGTCTGAGCCAGGCTGCGGTGGCCGCCGTGACATGAACGTCCACGCTGCCTGGACAGGAGCCTGCTGGGCCAGCCCAACGTGACTCAGCACCTGGAAACATGTGCTTCTTTAAATAGATCCTGCTCTCAGCTGGTTCTCGGGGCTGATCAATGCCTTACCCGTCACTGGAGGGCAGCAGCCTGGGGCTCGTTAAGCTGCTGTGCTGGGGTGAAGCAGAGGGACACAAGGGGCAGTGGAGGAAGGTCGTTGGTGGCTGTGACTCTGCCAGAGAGTTAAGAGAATGACCAGGTGAGACAACATCCAGAAGCGGGGAGGGGGGGGTTGTCTGCACCCATCCCCCCAAACCGGTCTGTAAGGGTTTAGTGCCACGCCCCTCCTTTCCTCCAAAGCCCCTGCAACTTTATGGAGGAACCATCAACAAGGTGGACCCGGGTCAGGAGACCCAGGTTCAAATCTCAGCTTTGCTGACCTTGGACAAGTCCTTCGCTTTCCTATCTTCTCCTCCGTCAAGCATACGGTCTAATTACAAACGTGAGACAGGAGGCAGAAGAGAACCCAAGTGTTCTCAGTGGAGGACGGCCAAACGACTTACAGTCCGTCCACACCATGGACACATAACTGACAGGCGCCGAGATGAAACCATGTCTGGGCAAGGTGTGGCAGTGAGCTGCCACCTGAGTATTT
The DNA here is from genome assembly GCF_018350215.1 of Panthera leo. Lineage (NCBI taxonomy): Eukaryota > Metazoa > Chordata > Mammalia > Carnivora > Felidae > Panthera > Panthera leo. Next base: position 10,268,754 of record NC_056690.1, on the reverse strand, counting down.
GACGTGGTGTCCTATATAGACACGTACCCCAGAATATTCATAGACTAAGTCTAAAAGAACACACACACACACACACACACACACACACACACACATTCTGGTGAATGGAGAAGACTTAAGTTTTGTAAAAAAAAAAAAAATTTAAGGAGACAAAAATAAGTCTTTAACTTATCTTTTACTCTATGCTTTAAAAAAAAATTTTTTTTCACTATCGCATGTTTCCGAAATAGCTTCCAAGTCGGCAACAAGAATCGCACATCCGTGCTCCACAGAGAGCAAGGTAAGCCCTAGATAAACAGGCACGCCAAAGACACGGCCTGTTTCCAGGGGCCACAAGCTGGGTGTTGTGCACAAGTCCCCAGCCTCTCTGAGCTTTGGCCCCCGCTGCTGATAAACAGCGGCGTTCGCCCGTGGCTGGGGAGGAAGATCAAATGCAGAAGAGCTTGGAGAGCACAAAGGGGTGCCCGCGGTCGTTAAGAACTTCTCTGAAAGAGAAGAACGAGTCTATAAAGGGTCAGCTGGATAAATTTCTGGGACTTTCTCTTTGAAGGCATTTGTCTTTTCAAAGGCATCCCAGCGTTTTGCGTGGCCTGAATTTCACAGGTACTGGTGTAGGGCAGAGCAGAATGGGGCTGAAGGCCCAGCTCCATCATCCACAAATGTAAACATCCAAAGTCTCGGTTCCGTTACTGGGAAAATGGCAACCATAATACTTCACAGGGATCTTGCGGGAATTAAGTATGTGAAACTTTTGAGCACAGAGCATAGCACCTACTATGTGCTCCATGGGTAGTAGCATTTTTCTTTTAAACTTTCCTTAATTACACCACAAGCCATTTTGCTTTTAGGACCTAGGTGTTCCATATTCCCTTTAGAAAACCCGCAACGTCTGCACGGGGATGAGCGTACTTTCTGTCTTACCCAGGGTTCCCTGGAAAGCAGAGCGTGGGGCAGAAGTGGATGCGTTCTGGGGCACGCGATCCCGGGGAAGCAGGAAGGGACACGAGCGAATGGCATGCGTGATGAAGCTGTGGACAGGGTGGCTGCTCAGGATCACAGAAGGTCTTCAGAGAGGCTGCACCTCTGAAGGGGCCAGAAATCACTTATCCACCAGCTCTCATGGGGTGTCAACGCCCCCCGCCCCCACCGCCCCCCCCCGGCCACTCTTTGATTTCAGAGGGGGGTATCAACTGGACTTCACAATCCTCAAGTCTCAGTGGATATAAGGGACCAGAGCAGCTGTCATAGCAAGAATGACAATAGCCAGGTTGGTGGCAACAGCCATTGTCTCTCAGACCACGAGAACATCGCCAACTGTCGTTAAGCCCACTCTGGCCAGAAAAAAACAGGCAGGGGCATAGTCCATGGAAGGCACATAGGCTCGGGCTGCTGCGACTTTCATCCAGGTAAGAGTCCAGATGTGCCCCCCTTATAGTCACACGAGGATGTCAACCTGCCACCTGCTTGTCTAATGTCTAACGTGTATAGATCCTCTCCCGACCACCCATCTCAGAGAATGAATAAGGTCCTGGGGAGCATCCACTCCCACTGAAGGTCCCACTAAGGACTGACACAGCCCTCTGGATATTCTCAACTCTTTGCTCCAAACGGCTGCTTACTTGGACCTCCTTACCTCCAGCCTCTTGGAGAGCTGTCCATCGGGAGTGGCATTTAAATGTGAGATCCTGGGCTTTTTATCAAAGGACACGATGAACAACCACAGCCATGCCAAATCTATTCTTGCTTCGGCTGGCTTTTATTTGGGATGGTGAGCCATGGCATTCAGCATTCAGTGCCCCCTATTTAAATGCCTCTTGTTTTATTCATTCATTTATTCAGCAAATATGTACTGAGGGAATCAGTACCAAAAAAAAGACAATCTAATTGCAAAAATGATTAAAGGGTAATAAATAGGCAGTTCGTAGAACTAAAACACAAATGACTCTTAAGCATTTGGAAAGATGCTCACTTTCACTCAAAAACACAAAGAGAAATGCAAATGGAAGCCACATGTAGATACCATTTTCCCCATCAGATTGGCAAAAACCCAAAAAGTTAATGACACATTTTGTTGGCAAGGTTGTGGGGAAACAGGTATTCTCAAGCACTTCTGGTAGGAGTGCTCCTATGGTGCATAATTTGACGACATCTATCAGAATTATGAAAGCAGATATTCTTTGACACAGCAATTTCCCTTCTGGGAATGTATCCTACAGAGATGTTAGGACTTATGCAAAATGATGTATATACAAGATTGTTCACTGCAGACTTGTAAGAGCAAAAGGCTGGGGACAATCCAGATGCCTTTGAACAGAAGACTATAATAAAATTAAATTATATTACATATATATTAAGACTATAATAAATATATGTAATATAATATATATATAATATAAGAATATATCCAAGCAATGACATGCTATGTAGATTTTGTTTTAAAAGAATGAGATATGTCTCATGGGGCACCTGGGTGGCTCAGTCAGTTAAGCATCCGACTTCAGCTCAGGTCATGAGTTCATGGTTCTTGGGTTCGAGCCCCTCCCAGGCTCTGTGCTGACAGCTCGGAGCCTGGAGCCTGCTTCGGATTCTGTGTCTGCCTCTCTCTGCCCCTTCCCCACTCTTGCTCCGTCTCTCTCTGTCTCAAAAATAAATAAAACATTTTAAAGAATGAGATCTCTCTCTATTCACTGATATAGAAAGACCTCCATGATATAGTGGCAAATAATAAGGCATGCCCACGCTAACACTGCTTAATAAGCCACCCTAAAACTTAAAAGAGTAATCCATCACTCCCACGCTCTCAGACTGGGGGTTCTGTTGATCTCGACTGGGCTCAGCAGGGCAGCTCTGCTTCAGGCTTCAAGCTCCAGGTTCTGCTGAGCCTGTTCAACGTTCCTCATTCAAGGGCCAGGCTCAAGGGGACAACAGTTAACCTCCATGGTGGATCACGGAGCACAAGAGAGGAAAAGTAACGACACAAAAACTTTCCGAGACTCTCATGCCTTATCAGCTAGCATCCTATTGGCCAGAATGAGTCACATGGCCAAGTCCAAAGTCAAGGGGTGAAGAAGAACACTCTCCCCACAATGAGGTCATGGCAAGGGAGTGGGCATATGTCACCACCAGAGGAGAGTGGAGAACGGAACCAACAATTCAACTAACGGTCCATAAGTACACACACACACACAAATGATATTCAATTTTACTTCCTTTTTAAAATATTTTTTAAGTTAATGTATTTATTTTGAGAGAGAGCAAGTGAGCAGGGGAGGGGCAGAGAGAGGGAGAGAGAGAATCCCAAGCAGGCTCCGCGCTGTCAGCGCAGAGCCTGACGTGGGGCTCGATCTCATGACCATGAGATCATGACCTGAGCCGAAGTCAGACGCTTCACCGACTGAGCCACCCAGGCGCCCCTAATTTTACTTATTTTCGCCCAAAGACATCCTGGCAAAAAAAAAAAAAGCGTTAACAATGATATCCTGGACTAGGGGGCTGGGGAGAACCGGGTGGACAGAGGATGGGCAAGAAAGAAGATATTCCACTGTATATCTTTTGACTTTTTTTTTTAATCAGGTGAAAGGTTTACCTGTACCAAAAAAAAAAAAAAAATGAATTAAAAATGCACAGCGAGTGCCAGGCTCTGGGCCAGGTGCTGGGGATAAAGCTGTAGGTACAGGTGACTCAGGGAGGTTCTAAAAAAATACTGAGGTCCAGCCTCACTCCCAGAGAGTCAGACTGTAATTAGTGCGGTGTGGAAGAAGGCATATGTATTTTTTCAAGGTCCCAGGTGATCTTAGTATGAAGCTAGGGTTAAAAATAACTAGTCCAAAAAAAAATAAATAAATAAAAATAAAAATAACTAGTCCAGTAAAGGGAAACAGATTAAAATAGATAATCAAATAATTAGTTGGCCTCATTGAACACACCACAGGAAAAATATATAGATTTCTTAGAGAAGGAAGAAAAGCTTTGCTTTCCTTAAATAACTAAATTTTCTCTCTGTTATGTAAAAGTGTAAGATTTGGTACATCTCCCTTTTCTCTTTGGCAGCCAGGAAGCTCAGCACCAAGTCTGAAGTTCAACTGGAGCAGCTCCCTAAATCCATAATGTCTACACATGTGTAGTTTTTTCTCTGAATAGAATTTCTGCCCTTACTTATTTATTTCTTTGGGTGGATCTTGTATCTCTATTTCTATTTTGTCGCTGGTTCACGGTTTGTGTTCTTATAAGGTGTCTCAAATTTTTTATAATGTGGAGGAACGAAATTATCAACAACAACAATAATATAGTGCCTTGTGTTTACTTGCTTGGCACCTATTATGCTCCAAATGCTAAGGTAGGCACTTTAAATGTTTTATCACCAATCATTCAAAAAAAAAAAACCCACAGGAGAAGTATCATTAAGTTCATTTTACAGATGACAAACTGAGACTCAGAGAGATCAACTGCTTGCCTGGAGTCACACACTTACGTGGCAGGGCTGCTGTGTTAGTTCTCTAGTGCTGCTAACAAATTACCACAAACTTAGTAACTTAAGATGACACAGATTTATCTTACAGTTCTGAAGGTCGGGTGTCCAAAAGGGTGATCAGGGCTCCATTCATTCTGGAGGCTCAGGGATGATCTTCTGCCTTTTCCAGCTTCTAGAGGCTACATGCCTTCCTGGGCTCAGGACTCCACATCACTCCCGCCTCTGCTCCTTTTGTCCCGTCGACTACTCAGTCTGACCTTCCTGCCTCCCTTGTGATGACATCCCTCCTTCACCCCAGAAAACCCAGGATTAATCTTCCCACCTCAAAATCCTTAACTTAATGGCATCTGCAAACTCCCTTCTGCCATGCAAGAGCATATATTCCCAGGTTCCAGAAATGTTTGGGACCGTTACTTAGCTAACCACGGCTTGGATTCAAACCCCAGACTTCTCTAACCTCTAATTATGTGGTCTTCCGCAATACTTTGCGGCATCCACAAAATCCAGGCTTTATTTCTGTGAAATCATGGATCCCAGGGCCTCTCTGGGTCCATGAAGAGAGTGAAACACACTTCTCCACAGATTGGACGAGACACAGGAGAAATACTGGCTCTACCAAAGAGACACTTCCCTGTTCCAGCTGGAGCTGGTCAAGCTGTTCGTAAGGTAGGACACCTAAGGAACAGTCTCCCACTATTCCCTGCTGTTAGGCAGGTGAGGCTTCACGATGTGGCTAAAAGTGGCTTTTCTGCATTATTCATCTGTTTCCTTTGCTGCCTCCTCCACTAGAATGTCAGCCCCAGGACAGTGGGGTGACATTCACACTCACCATAATATCCCAGAGCCTAAAGAACTGAGTAGAAAATTAGCATTCCATTGATCAATGCACACCCCAAAGTCGCCTTGATTCCGTGGACAGGATTTCACCTGGGTACAAAACTTGAGGGTAAGAGAGGAGGCCGAGTGGGCTCCGCCCCCAGTCCCCCACCTCTGGGAAGGGTTAATGTGAAAGCTGAGGTCCCTGGTCAGGACCGTAATGGGGGGAAACATGAGCGAGATGGAGTTTGCCTAGCTGTGCCCTTCTGAGAACAGAGATTACATCTCTTGAACATTCTACATGAAGCATTCCAAATCGATTGTGCTCAGACATCAATAAAATCCACCTATGAAAAATTCTCCCACAAGGACACAAAGATAGATGTCCAAGGATATTCACTGCATTGTTTGTAACAGCAAAAAAATTGGACACGACCCAAATGTCCATCAATAGGGGTTGAGGGAAATGAATGATCGTACAGTCTCAATGATAGAATGCTAGGCAGCCATTATAAGAATGACATAGATGGGGGGAAAGGTCCAAGGTGCAGCGCTCAGTGAAAAAAGCAAGTTGCAGGAAAGTATATAAAGTATGGTTCTATGTCCTCTGTCTCTCTCTCTCTGAAAAATAAACATTAAAAAAAGATCTGTACATTTTACTGTATGTAAATTATAACTCAATAAAGAAAAACCAATATATACATACATTCTACTTCTTCGATCTTTAAGAAGCAAACTTTTTCAAGTTATTTTTGAAATTAAGACTTGCCTTCTTATATAATGTAGCATGTTATGTTTTGCTAAAAGGCTATTAAGTCAAAGGGTAGCTTACCATTGGGGGTGGTTCACAAAAGAAGAAATGCAAGAGATACATTTGCATATCCATAGAAAGTAAACATAAGATTAGCATATGCATAGAAAAGCTAAAAATATACCCATTTTGAATTTAGGAGTGAAATAATGGAGAATGGAAGGTGTAAGAACTTTGTACCTAGCAACACAAATTACTTGAGTCGTGAGAAACAAACTAGGGTTGAGGAAAACTCTTTCCGTGACCTTTTGTGGGAAATAGTGCAAACCCACTGTGAATTCGGGGGGGGGAAAATGCAGGGCATCAAAGGGGCATCTGACAATGTAACAGATCAAGAGAATTGAACCTCATTTGTGTTTTTATTTTTTTTACATTTTATTTATTTTTGAGAAACAGAGTGAGACAAAGAGCGAGCGGGGGAGGGGCAGAGAGAGAAGGAGACAGAATCCGAAGCAGGCTCCAGGCTCTGAGCAAGCAGTCAGCACAGAGCCTGATGCGGGGCTTGAACCCACAAACTGTGAGATCATGACCTGAGCCGAAGTCGGATGCTCAACCGACTGAGCCACCCAGGCGCCCCTCATTTGTGTTTTTAAAAAAGAAAGAGCTCTGTTGTTGTTTTCTGATTATAAAAGTAATTTGGGCGTCACCTGGGTGGCTCAGTCAGCTAAGCTTCTGACTCCTGATTTCGCCTGGGGTCATGATCTCACCTTTGTGAGATCAAGCCCCATGTAGGGCTCTGTCCTGAACGTGGAGTCTGCTTGAGATTCTCTCTCTCCCTCTCCCTCTGCCCTTCCCCTGCTCATGCTCTCTCTCTCAAAAAATAAATAAATAAAATAAATTGAAAAATTGAAAACAATGATTTGTGCTCATTGCATAATTCAACACCTGAATGACATCAACCACCTCCCATAATCCCACACTCTACCCCCAAGGAGAGCAAAGCTTAACACTACGGTGCCCATAGTTACAAAAGCAGCACTAATCTTTACACACTGCTTTAAAACCCAATTTTGTCCCACTTAACATATAAAGAATATCTTCACATGTAATAATACTACAAATATACATCATCTTCTTAATAACCCCAAGATATGATATTACATAGTCTCACCATTATTGGTAGAACAGAGACGCTATTGTTGAACAATTATATTTATTCCAATTTTTTGGCCAATTGAGATCATGGTACAAAGAAGATTCTCATACATATATCTTTAGGCCCTTATCTGATTATCCACTGAGGATACATTCCCAGAAGTCCTTTATTGCTGAGTCAAGGAGTTTGTACATTCTGAAGGCGTCTGATCCTTGTGACCACATATTTTATCATAACGAGAATAATCATTTGCATTAGCAATTGCTGAACGTGAAGTTCATGCCAGGCCTTGTCTTCCTTTACCTTTTGAGCAAACCCATGAGGCTGGTGTTGTTATTATACCTCATTCTACAGATGGGGAGACTGAGGCTCCGAGGGGTTTAGAACCTCTCACTGTTGCACAGCTAAAAACTGGCAAAGCCAGGAATAAAACCCAGGTCTGTCTGCCTTCAAAGGGCAACGTCACACTCATAGCTCTGTGCTGCCTGCTAACCACACGGCTTCCAGAACAGTCCTCTTATTTCGTTCATCCGACCAACAGTGCACGGGGATGCCGACGCACCCAAACCGAGTTTCTCATCTGAACCACGTAAGGGGTGTGAAGTTGCAAACACCAGAAAAACTCAGTTCAAACTGACTTAACTAATAAAGTGATTCATCGGCTCAAATACCCAGAGGTCTAAGGGAGGCTAAGTGTCAAGGACGCCTTGACTGAGCAGCACAGTCGTGGCACCAGCTTGGAGGTCTCGCTTTTTTCCCCCTTGTCTTCTACGGGGCCGGCTTCAACCTCCATCTGACTCTCCTCCACGGTCTGAAGATGGTTCCCGACAGCTCCCAAGGCTGCGTGCCTTCTTCCCCAAGTCCAGACAGGAGAGAAGGCTGGCGTTGTAAGCCCTCTCAGGAGCGTGGGCGACTTTCCCAGCATCCCTCAGCTCCTCAGTGGCCTGAACTGCCCGTGTGTTCATCCTGAACCAGTGCTGTGGCCAGGAGGTAGGGTTATGGTGCTGAGTTTAAGCCTGAGCTGCCTACGCCCATTCCCCATCCCAGGGGGAAGGGAAATTTAGCTTCCTCCAAGGAAGCCCTTCCTCCAAGGGCTATTAAATAGAAAAGGTGAGGAATGAAATTCAGGGCGCTTGTCAAGAGAAGAAAGGAGACTGGACATTGGCTATTGGAGCATACACGCTCGGGCCCCACCCTTCTCCTCTTGGGCCTTACCCTTGTAGGGGGACCCTCCGTGCCACTCGACCCTTGCTCCTGGCAGGGAATTAACATCCCCAGGGAGCAACTTTCGACCCATGATGAGAGAGTAGATGTGTCATCTGTGGCCATACCACCCTGAATGTGCCCGAGCTCATCTCATCTCAGAAGCTGAGCAGGGTCAGGCCTGGTTAGCACTTGGATGGGAGAGACTAGGTACATAAATACCCAGCTCCCTCAACCCTTAGGTGGGTCACAGTAGCTCCCAGAGTTCCCCGGGGGCACTGAGCTCCTGTTGCCCACAGCAATAACTCGTTCACCCTGTTTGGGCTTCCTCCTCTTCTCACGTGTCAAGTTCCACGCGCCCCCCCCCCCCGCCCCCACCAGTGTCTCCTAGGACCTCCTCCTGGTAAACCACGTACACTTGACTCCCTGACCTGGGATGTACATCGAGGGGACACGAACTAAACAGTAACGCAGTGCAAAGTCCACCACGTGTTGGTTTTGGCCCCTGTCTAGTTTAGGCACATTCTGAAAAGGCAAAGTCGCAGCGTCCTGAGGCCGACGACAGACGTCCGTGCGGTGGCTCTCCAGTCTGCCGAAAGAACAACACCTACCACTAAGCTACCTCCTTCACCTTCAGTGTGAAGGAGGAAGGAGGCTGCCCTCCTTCAGAAGCCACTTTGCATGCACAAGGACCTCAACAGTGACCAGGCGAGAATGCTTTACTAAGCGCCCCATCGTGAGACCGTCCCGCATATACAGACATCTGGACTCCGTGCTGAGATTCCTTTAGGAAAAAGAGAACTCTAAAAACCTGACTCAGCCCTTGGTAAATCGGGGTTTTTAATATTTCTCTTCCTGGGAGCATTTGCTACAAATGCACTATTGGTCTGGTTGAGAGATTAAAAAAAAGAAAAAAAAAGAAAAGAAAGGAAAAAGAAAAAAGATGCCCTTCCTCAAAATATCCCACACGTTAATTTTTAAGCTCGCTCCTCAAAGATGCCATCTCCCCTTTGGTGCCAGTTAATGGAATCTGTAGGACAATAATTTATTTACCGACTTAATTAATTGCCACGGAGCTTTGCATGGCTGGATGCAGCACTGGCCAGGGGCTGATTTCTATCAGGAAAGGGAGCGTGAGCTGCTTTGTCTCAGGGACAAGCCCTAAACTAAGCAGATTTCTAGCTCAGAAATGGTCCTTTTCAGAGGGAAAATCCTCTAAATTCTTTAAAATGGGGCCTGATTCCCTGAGTCTGAGACGAGGAGGGGAACCGAAAGCTCACTGAGCTCGACTGCTCCCTTTTATAAACAAGCAATCTGGAGCCAGGAAAGAGAAATGGCCTGTCTCTAAGATTACCGAGTGAATTACTGCAAAGCGCCCAGGCGGACTGCCTCCCAGCTCACTGCTTGTCCCACTAAGCCCTCTGCCCACACCCCAGGGTGCTGATGAGACAGACAAAATGTGTTCCCAGGGGGAGAGAAAGTGAGCTGTTGGCTCAAATGAGTTGAAGGCAGAGCCGGGAAAAATGCTGGCCCAGAATGCTCTTGAGAGCACATCTCTCTCTCTCTCTCTCTCTCTCTCTCTCTCTCTCTCTAAGGAGACTGAGTCTGGGATAAACAGGAATTCTTGAGCTAAGTTGTGGAAGGTTACTTAGACCAAGAGAATCCAATACAAACGCCTTTAAGCTCTATGCATGCAGCAAACGGGTGAAGGAGGTGGTAGGCAAACATAAGGGAGTGGTGGGGACTGGGGCAGACATGGCAATACGTGCCCACCTCAAGGATCTCCCTGCTAACAAATCGCTTCCATTTTTTAAGAGAGGCCAAATGTTATGTGAGAAAAATATTACAGGATATCGTCCAGCTTTTAAATCTTGGAAAATCGGGGGGCGCCCGGGTGGCTCAGTTCGTTGAGCATCTGCCTCTTGATTTCCGCTCAGGTCATGATCTCACAGTTGGTGGGTTCAAGCCCTGTGTGGGGCTCTGCGCTGGCAGCATGCAGCCTGCTTGAGATTCTTTCCCTCTCCCTCTCTCTCTGTCCCTCCCCAGCGCACGTGCTCTCTCTCTCTCTCTCTCCCAAAATAAATAAACTTAAAAAAATAATAAAAATTTAAAAATAAAAATAAATAAATGAATCTTGGCAATTGGCATAATTTTAAAAAGAGCAAGGTTTAAGCCGCCTATAAGCCAAACACAACGTGCCATCTCCGAAGATGTGAGTTTATAACTGCTGGTACAGAGTATCGACGACGGACGGCAAATCTGGTCGTTCATTTATTCAAACATTCATTCATTCGAGGTTGAGCGCAGTGGTCCTTACATCTTTCTACACATTAGAATCACCTAGGAAGCTTAAAAATCTCGATGCCCAGGTCACACGTCATAGCAATTGCACCAGAATGTTCGAGGGTGGGAGCCAGGGATCAGGATGTTTTAAATACCCCTGGATGATTCCAACGTGCAGCCAAGTTTGGGACACTGCTATTCTACAATGAGCCAGGCTGTGGGTTAGTTAGCCCCCAGGGACACAAGAATGACGAGGACAGACATACTCCCCACCCTCCCAGGGCTTAAGCCCAAGTGAGGGACTCAGACAGGTAAGTATATGTGGCCAAGGCTGCTGGCTGTCACCAGACCTGATCTCCACATCCTCCAGGGCACGCGGGGGGCCCAAGTTTCCCAGTCTCTTTTGCAGTTAGATGTAGCCACGGGTCTGAATTTTGGCCAATACGATGTGAGCAGAAGCCACGTCACTTCCAGGGCTGGCCCATGAAGCCCCCCCGGGTCTGCACCTCTGTATCTTTCATTCCTGCCGCCATATGTTGAGGACGGCAGAGTCACCGTCAGCCCAGGTCAATGGGTCCATGGATGACTGAGAACCACTTACTGAGCTAGCCGTCACCCTTGAATTATTGTTGAGATCTTAGCTAAGCAACACACTAAGCCATTCTAACAGAAAGACGACAACAGCCACAGTACCAGATGCTGTGGGGACACAGACACAGGTTGGGAGCATCACAGAAAGGCTCCTACATATTCACGTACTCATTCATTCAACAAATATTTACTGAGCACCTGCTACGCACCAGGCAGTGCTCTAGATGCAATGAGTGAAATCGGCAAATCATTTATTTGTCATACAAATCCCATTACACGTTCTGACAGCCACAGCAGTGAAGGAAAGTCTCAAAACTCTGTGCCCTCGAGGAGTTAAGGCTTCTCAAAGTCCAACTCAACACTGACACGCGGACCTGAAGGCTGAATAAAGCAGGCAGGAATCTGGGGAGGGGGCACAGATACAGTGCTCCTGGAGAGGGGCACTAGCTGTGGGGGTGAAAGAAGGGGCACTTCGGGGAGCGTCCAGTGATTGGGCCCCGCTAGGAGAGGAAGGGTGAGACAGAAACGGAGCAAGACCGAGGACGAGACACGTCCAGGAGACAGAAAAAGACAGAAACTGGCAGAAACAGAGACAGAGAGGGAGCAAGGCAGAGCAACTGTCAGAGACTGAAACGGACAAAGAACCAGAGAAACAGCAGAGTGGAGAGATCTGACGGGGACAATGAGACGGGGACAATGAGACGGCCACCACAGAGCCACCTCCTCCCGACCCCCAACCTCGTGGCCTTATTGTTACACAGAAGACAGATGTCTGCATTTTACTTAAGTTTACTTTGCTTTGTTGAGAAGGTAAATATTTGATCTCTCACAGTGCCCAGCGGTTTCTCCTACACAAGGAGGGCATATTTAATTAGCCTGAGAGCAAGCCCCATGCTTGGCTGGGGCAGAGCCGGCCTTCAGGTCCGTCACAGCCCCACCTGGGGCTTGGGTTGAGCGACGGAGGGCAGGGGGTGGGCCTCGGGAGACGCCAGTTCTAGACCCTCCCTGACTCTGGGTGGCGGTGGGGTCTGTGCCTCAGTTTCTTCACTGGGCAAAATGAGTGGGTACTTTCCCACCCTGACTTTCTGTGGCAGCACTATCAAGGTCTGTGATCAGATATTTAATTCTGAAATTGTTTAATGGATGTCTCCCGTAGGAGAGCTTGAGAACAGGTTGTGTCCGTCTTGTTCACAGATAGGCACCAAGTAGGTGTTTGAGAGCACTGATTTGTTAGAGGGAGGGAGGGGAGACAGGGGAGGGAGGGAGAGAGAAAGGAAAGGAGGAGGGGAGAGAGAAAGGGAGGGAGGAAGGGGAGGAAAGGAGAGGCGGGGGAGGGATGTTAAACATGTCATGAGTTCTACCGCCAGGAAGAAAGGAAGAACAGGCTATAAGGGAATGGCCCTCCCTGGACTTAAGGAAGAGAAAGCCAGCAGGATGGGTCTGAAATGGCCTCTCTGCGTTTCCCCAGGAAGCTCATAAACATTTGTGCCTCCAGTACGGGCGTTCACGGCTCGGCAACCGTGAGCGGATGGAGACTGGCGTAGAGAGGTGGCCACCCCCAGGAAACCACAGTGCTGCGTGCCCGCCGCCGTGCCCCACAGTGCGTGCTGAGGGGTAACTGCTAACAGAGCAGCATGAGGATCCTGGCTCCCCGAGACTTTGGAGCCCAAGCTTCCTTGGGGCTTGGCGATGATTCCCAAAAAATCCCTAAGCGTCCATTCCTCTCCCTCCTCCTTCTTAGGGCAGGAGTCTAGAATTGGCTCCTTTCTAGCTAAAACTGAGTATTTCCAGACAGTGGAGGCCTCCGATTTCCAAAGGGTAGAAGAGGTGTTGAATTCACACCGGACCACATGAGGAAGTGACAGCTCATGTAGCAAAAGACTGGGTGGGGATCCAAATGCACAAAGATGCTGATGATCCATGGGCCCAAGTCAGTCTAAGTAAACACGAAAAAATGAGTAAATGGGAGAAAGAGAAGGTCCTCCTTACAGGAGGACCAACAAAGAAATGTTCTTTAAAAAAGAGTCAGGGGACGCCTGAGTGGCTCGGTCGGTTAGGCATCCGACTTCGGCTCAGGTCATGATCTTGCAGTTCGTGAGTTCGAGCCCTGCGTCGGGCTCTGTGCTGACCGCTCGGAGCCTGGAGCCTGCTTCGGATTCTGTGGCTCCCTCTCTTTCTGTCCCTCCCCTGCTCATGCTCTGTCTCTGTCTGTCTCAAAAATAAATAAAACATTAAAATTAAAAAAATAAATAAAAATAAAAAATAAAAAAAAGAGTTAGAAAATCCTGGGTGGCTCAGTCAGTTAAGCGTCTGACTTCAGCTTAGGTCATGATCTCGCGGTCTGTGAGTTCGAGCCCCGCATCGGGCTCTGTGCTGACAGCTCAGAACTTGAAGTCTGCTTCAGAATCGGTGTCTCCTTCTCTCTCTGCCCCTCCCTGCTCGTGCTCCCTCTGCCTCTCAAAAATAAATTTTAAAAGTTGAAAAAAAATCTTCAATAGCTGCTAAAACTAATGGGTGAAATTTTGATGAGCAGCAAGATATTTACATAGTCTCAAAGCCTCTCCTCCAGAGCTTACTTATTATAAAAGGGGAAACAGTAACCTTACAGTGGAGAAACCTGTTGACCATGCTAACCGAGCCATCTAAGTGAGCCTCACGACAAACAGGACAAACCAACAGCTGATAGGAGGCACTGAGGAAAAATTTCAGCATCATCTCTGCGCTGTTACTGGCAAAAGTATACAGCCTGAATCTCTAATCATGGTCATCGGGGAGGTTGAATTGAGGGGTGTTCGACAAAATAACAACAAAATAACAGGCCTGAACACTTTAAAGATGTATAGGTCGTGGAACAGCGAAGGGCTGAGAAGCCGTTCTAGAATAAAGGAAGCTAACAGAGAGACGGCAACTGAATGTGATGCAGAATCCTGGATTGGATTCTGGAAAGAGAATAAAAGGATATTACTGGGACAATCGACGAAATTTTAAAACAGACTGTGGATGAGACAATAATGTTATAGAGAGATGTTACATTTCCTGATTTTGAAACTGAATTGCGGTTATGTAAGAGAATGTGCTTTTTTCCCAGAATACAGACACTGAGGTATTTAGGGGCTAAGAAAACTAGAAGGATCTGAACATCAAAGCATCAGGGATGGTTTCTGGAGTTCAGGGACCTGAGTTCCAATCTCAAATCTACCATATCCTGGCTATGTGACCTTGGGCAAGCCACCTGACATTCTGAGCCTCAGTTTCCTCGTCTGTAAAGTGGGGCTACTCATGGGGCCTTTCTTCATGGGATTATTGAGAAGATTTGATGAGGCCCAAGAACGGCCTCTGGCGTGTACAGATGCTTGATGAACGTTAGCAGCTGTGAAGCTACAAGTACAGAGACGGGTGAGACCCTCAAAGTCTTCTGGTCCAATTTCCCTTTCAAATATGGGTCTCACCAGGAAATGCCCTCCAAGCAAAGAAGCAGGAATCTAAATACCACTGAGACAGTCAGGGCAGTAAATGCCTCAGTCTAACCGCTGGTTTCGCAAAAGGCGAAATCTGAAGCCTAGAACCTTCAAGGTCAGGTAGCTTACCAGGTTCAGTCTGACTCACCAAAATTTTAATTAACACCTACTATGTTCCAGCCCAGTGCTAGATACCGTGGGAGTTTCAAAGATAATCAGGCTCAAAGACTAAAAGTGTAAAAGCGTAGGTGTACGATTGTTATGAAGTGCTGACGAAGACAAACTGGAGGGAAATCTTGCCCGCATCTCCCCGTGAAACCTCACCAGGCCCCAAATATGCATCTTTAAAATGCCCATCTCTTGGTCTTTACTCAAAGCCTTGTCATACTGGAATGTCAAACCCTTCCCCATTTCTCTCTCCAAATTTTGTCATGCTCTTACTTTAACACCTTCAGTGGCTCCCTACTGCCATCAGAATAAACCCCAAACTCCTTTTCAGGGTGTACTTCAGCCCAACTACTCAGAACAGCCCTGTGAGTAGGTTGACAGTCAAGCCAGGTAGTTTTCAGCACGTACTGTGTGTGCACGAGTCCCTTTGAGGGTACCAGGAGGATACAAAGTTTGCCTCGTTGCCTTTACTGTTGGCAACTTGCACCTCAAAGGAGAGGGAGACCTGCTTTAAAATACAGTCGGCAACACTGCGGAAACAATCTGCAGGTTTCCGCAGGTGTGATCCACGGAGAAAGCCCTGCGTCTCACTCGTGACACTAATGTCACACGAGGACGCCTGACTCATGGCAGCACATATGTTGTCAATACTCACATCAAACATGCTGTGGTGTGGGCTGCCTGGAGGGAGCCAGCATAAACGGCGGGGGAGGGGGGAGGCTGGTGTTTCATGCTGTGCCGGGCAGAACACCCCCCCCCCCCATATGTCCACAGCTTAATCCCCAGAACCCTCCATGGTCAAAGGGACTTTGTGAGATGTGGTCTGCAAGATCTCAAGATGAGGGAGTTCTCTTGGATCACCGGGGGTGGGGAGCCCTGGATATAACCCAGGGGTGCTTATAAGAGGATGACAGAGGGAGCTTTGACTTCAGAAGAGGAACCAGGAATGAAAAGACAGAAACGGGAGGCTGGAGCGATATGGTGGCTGTGGAGTATGAGGCAAGGAATATGGCGAGAAGGTGGAAAAGACCAGGAAATGAAGTCTCCCCTGGAACTATTGCCAACACCTTGATTTTACCCCATTTTTGGACCTCTGACCTCCATGACTGCGAAATAATAAATCCGTGGGGCTCAGTCAGTTAAGCGTCCAACTTTGGGTTCAGGTCATGATCTCACCGTTTGTGAGTTCAAGCCCCACGTCAGGCTGTGCGCTGACAACTCAGAGCCTAGAGCCTGCTTTGGATTCTTTTTCTCCCTCTCTCTCTCTCCGTCCCTCCCCCGCTCAAACTCTCTCCCTCCCTCTCTCTCTCTCTCAAAAATAAACATTAAAAAACTTTTTAAAAAATGAATAACAAATCTGTGTTGTGTTAAGCCACCAAATTTGCGGCGCTCTGTTACAACAGCTGTAGAAACTAACAGGTGGGCTTTATTCCACAGCTCCTTGGTCCCCATGGCACTGTGAGGTCAGGAGTAGCATTTACCTGGCAAAGAACTTGTCTTTCTTCTTCAGACCTGGAGGGACAATGATCGCACTGATAGGAGCCCAGGATAAAGCGCCATTTCCTGTTGGTTCCCCCAAACCTGCTCACGGTTTTGGAAACAGCGTCACATTAAAACAGTCCCTCAACTAACCCAGGCTGAGAACGCCAGCTGTTTCCTGCCAAGACCCTCCCTGACAGAGTCTCATTAATCCCACTGCCTGGGGAAATCCAAAGGTTCATCCCTAGACTTCTGCATATTCCGGCACCTTCCAGAACATTCCTGTCCCTTGATTTCTGCACATCCCAGAGGTTGGTTTCCTCATGGTCCTCTCAGCATCCTTGAGCCGGGTGCCACAGATGCTTCCTCAGATACACGAGCTTTATATACAGTACTGGCAGCCTGGTCACCCCTTCAAAGCCCCGGAAGAATCTACCGATAGCAAGAAATTTCTTCGCTATGTGATCTCTAACTGAATATTCCACAGGCGGCACAAAGAAGAGCTGGGTATCACAGCAACATAAACACTGATTAGTGGTCACTGTGGACATCACCAATCCTAAAAGATTTATTAGGCTTTCACTTGGGTCTTCAACTGCCCCGTGCTTCCCTCCAGCTTGCTCAGGCATCTCTTCTCTGTCTCCCGTCTCTTCTTCCCTGCACCGTCCTCAAAGCTTTGGAGAGAGTCCTAGGATGTGTAGGCAGAAAGCTCATCCCCTTCCGCAAACACTCATCAAAGCAATCTCTATGCCTATGAGGAATTCCGTGCGGGGAGAAAATGCATCTTACCCCTCAATGCCAATGTAGCATGAGTTTGGAGCTTGGGGGTTGAGAAGCAGACCAAACTGAGAGAAGGTGGGAAGAGAGAGATCAAGGAGCAAGGAACCCTAGCAATATGGCAGCAGGCGGGAGCCCAAGAAGGAAGACAACTGATGAGAAAGTCCCTGTCGTGGGGATGGCTAAGGAAACTTACAATGTTGAACATCAAATTTTAACCTGTTTCTTTGTCTGGCTTGAGCTGTGATCCAGCTCGGCCATCCCAAAACTTCCATGAAGGTCTGCTGCACATAACTCACACAAATTGTCTATTTTGATAATTCTTTGAGGCGTCCAGGAGAGGCACTGTGTTCAAAGCAAGGCAGAGAAAAGACAACAGCTTCAGGAAGCAAGACGGCACATGAAGCCGCCTGGAATTCCAAACAAGAAATGACCGAGAGTACAGGAGCCCTCCAAGAATTCTCAGATATATTCAGAAAGGTCGGAATTCCCACAATACATAGGATGGGAGCTTGGACCATTCTGATTTTGATTTTTTTTTAATTTTGTTAATGTTTATTTTTGAGAGAGAGAGAGAGAGAGAGAGAGAGAGAGAGAGAGAGAGAGACAGAGCATGAGTGGGGGAAGGGCAGAGAGAGAGGGAGACACAGAATCCAAAGCAGGCTCCAGGCTCCGAGCTGTCGGCACAGAGCCCGACGCGGGGCTCGAACTCATGGACCGTGAGATCATGACCTGAGCTGAAGTTGGATGCTTAAACGACTGAGCCACCCAGGCACCCCCTGATTTTGATTTTAAAGTGAAAGGTGTCCCCATGGACGGACGGGATACATCGAAATAGCCTATGCGAGTAGAACTTTCAGACTTTGAACATGAGTCTAATGGTCAAGGTCTCCCAACCAGAATGCAAAACAGAGCTGTCCTTGGATCCCTGCTGAACTGGGGTATTAATTACATGCCTGCAAGACAGTCAGAGAGAAGGCTAAAATTAGCCAACAATCTGATATGTTGACACCTGGCATCAGTAACTGAAGCTTCTATGAAAGACAGATTTATAAGATGAGCTTATGTTTCGTGGGGCTCTCAGGAGCCCCAGGACATTCTGAAAGTTCAGCATTTTCTCTGCATCCACCTGGCTGTGAGTGGGGAGGAGAGATGTTGGCTTGCCCACTCCTTGAGGTCGAAGAGGGGAAGAAGCAATTGCATTGAGCCCCTGGTCTTAGTCACTGGAATGTGTTTTTCTGGTGATATTCATTCATATGCATGCCCAGAACCAATGCTTTTCAGAAAAGTAAAACAAAATACAGCTCTCTGGCTAACTATGGAATTAATGATATTGCTTAAATAGCTGAAAAGTCATGCCTTGGGTCTCTGATAGGGAAAACCAGTCTTATTATGTGCCAGAAACTGAGCCAAGGGTTTAACTAAAATGATCTCATTTAATCCTCACAAATAGGTGGTAGGTACCACCATTATCCCCATTGTACAGATAGGGACACCAAGGCTCCAGGAGGTGAAGTTGCTTAGCTGGCTGTCTCGGGCAGGATTCTAA
This sequence comes from Panthera leo, assembly GCF_018350215.1. Taxonomy (NCBI): domain Eukaryota; kingdom Metazoa; phylum Chordata; class Mammalia; order Carnivora; family Felidae; genus Panthera; species Panthera leo. The sequence goes on along the minus strand of NC_056690.1, from coordinate 10,250,052 downwards.
TCAAAGGGTTAGGAATCATTTCAAGGATTTAGAACAGAGAGAATTTAACGCAGGGGATTGCTTACATGGGAGCAGAGATGCAAAGACCATCCAGAGATTAGCTATAGCAGAAAGATGTTCTACCCCTGGCTGCTGGGATAGAGGGAGGAGGTGTTGCCCCAGAACCCTGGGGCCAGGGTCACCTGTTGGAGGCTGGAAACTTGAAGGAGTTTAGCAAAGCTGCCAGAAGCAGAGAGGGAGGGGGAAAAATACCCCGGATGGAAATCTGAGAAATGCATCCTGTTGGGATGAGCCCCCAGGACCAGGACAGCTAACAAGTGGTTTAGGCAGAATTTGAACCCAGGTCTGATCCAGCCCAGTAAACCACAGCTCCCTTCATGGAAGAACACAGCAGCCAGCTTCAAATTTCTCCAGGATGGCACCTGTAATCCCTTGTTTCCACAGGGGATGCTCAGATGCTTCTAGGCAACACTCCCTATAAACACCAGGGGGCGGGGGTCACACAGAGGCATGAGTCTGAACCCTGGCTCATGTGATAGCTCTTTGTATGACGTTGAACCAACAACTTCACTTCTCTGAGCCTCAGGTTAACTCCTCTGGAAAATGGGCGATAGAAACACACACCTCACAAAGTGGATTTAAAATTTACAGAGCGCCTGGTTCACAGCAGGTGCTCAAAACAATAGAGCTAATTACTACCACCATCATCAACAACATTATGTAACCCGCTCACAGAATTATCATTTTACTTACAGGTTGGATGCTCTCATGAGAGGAGACAGGGCTGGCAGAGAAGAAAACTGAATTTCTCAGTCACGTCTACAGAGCTGTCCCAGGCATTCTCTTCAGAGACCCCAGTGCTGTCAACCAAACTTATTCAAGTTCACGAACAGCTCCCGGGAAAGAATACCTAGGGATGCCGCAAATTCTGTTTAATTCTTCTTGTCTTTAATGAGTGTACTTGCCTCACGCTGTGACCCTGCTTTGCTTTCCTTAGAAAATTATTCGTTAGGAAAGGAAGAGAAAGCCAAACACCTAAGCAAACAAACCCAACTCGCAGAACCGGCAGACCTGTTAGAGCCTTGGGTTTAGAAGGCCTTGGCGGGGGGGGGAACACAAGGATGATGAAATGCGTGGGGCCGGCACAAATTGAGCGCAAGGCTGGCTGAACTGCTTTGCTGTGGTGGGAAGGGTTTTATTAGTTGAGCATGAGACCAGCCATGAGTCACGTACTCTTTCTGATTGGGCTGGAGGTACTGCGGCTCGCCAAATGATGCCCCCACTCGCCTTGTAGGGGGACCCTCGTCGACCCCTCTACATCCATGCAGGTAAGGTGGAAGAATGATGGAATCATCTAAGACATCCAAGGGCTACTCAAAGTGTGGTCTAAAAAATGCTCTACTCTCGGGGCGCCTGGGTGGCTCTGGCAGTTAAGCATCCGACTCTTGATTTTGGCTCAGGTCGTGATCTCACAGTTCGTGAGTTCAAGTCCCGCGTCGGGCTCTGCGCTGACGGGGCAGAGCCTGCTTGGGATTCTCTCTCTCCTTCTCTCTCTCTCTGCCCCTCCTCTGCGTGAGCGCATGCTCGATCTTTCTCTCTCAAAATAAATAACTAAACTTTAAAGAAAAACAAAAGTATCAAAAAATAAAAGCAGAAAATGCTTATTCTCTGTACCGGGTTGAATAGTGTCCCTGTCTGCCTAAATGCGGGTCCACCTGGAACTTCAGAATGTGACCTTATTTGAAAATAGAATCTTCACAGGTGTAATTGGTTAAGATGAGGTCACATGGATTAGACCAGGAAGTTTATGGACCAGCATAGGTGCATGGACCACACTTTGAGTAGTGCTGGTCAAAGGCACAGTGAATGTGGATTTGGCCCCATCTTTCTCCAGTGGTTGGACTCCCCAAGGGAGTTTGTCATGTTGGCTTCCCTAGGGCCTGGCACTGACATTTGGGAGTTTGGGGGTGACAATACACACTAGGTACAATAGCAGGAGGAGGGGCGGGAGCAAGTTCAACCCTGAGGTCTAAGGAAACTGTTTTTCGTATTATTAACGCCATGGTCTAATGTACCTTCTCCCTTCCCCCCACAACTTAGTACTTAATCAAGATTCCTAGGGATACTTAAGGCATAGTGATTTTGTTTTTTAAATTTTTTAACATTTATTTATTTTTGAAGGAGAGAGAGACAGAGTGAGAGCAGGGAAGGGGCAGAGAGAGAGGGAGACCCAGAATCTGAAGCAGGCTCCAGGCTCTGAGCTGTCAGCACAGAGCCCAGTGTGGGGCTCGAACTCGCTAAGTGTGAGATCATGACCGGGGCTGAAGTTGGACGCTTAACTGACTGAGCCCCCCAGGCGACCCTAGAGCTTGACACAAGATACCCAGACAAGATGCCAGATAAACAAAGAAGCGGCTGCTAACACTGGCTAAGCAATATTCTCAACCAGGGGTGATTTTGCCCCCAGAGGACACTGGGAAAAGTACGGAGGTATTTTTAATTGTCCCACCAGCAGTGGTGGGTGCTACTAAAGTCCTGCACTGCCCAGGACAGCTCCCACGACAAAGAAACATCCAGTCCAAAATGTGCAGAGGCTGGGGTGCCTGGCTGGCTCAGTCGGTAGAACATGTGACTCTTGACATTGGGGTTGTGAGTCTGAGCCCAGTGCTGGGTGCAGAGATCATTTAAGTTTTTTTAAAAAATTAAAAAAGCAACAAAATGCACCAAGGTTGAGAAACCCTAGGCTAAAGGAGTCAAGGTCAAGGTGAATTTGAGAGTCAAAGTCAAGGTGAATTTGAGAATTTGAGATGGGCTTTGATGGAAGTGTAGGAGTTTCTCAGGTAGAGAAGATTGGGAAAAGCAGCCCAAGCAGAGGAAATCACTTATGCAAAGGCAAGGAAGAAAGTAAAGGATGAGGCATGTTTAAAGAATAGGAACAGTTAAGTATGAGCCATCAAGTAGGGTAAGGCTGGATCCCAGGGTGCTCACTACATAGTTTGAATTTCATCCTGTAAGCAAGGGGGAGCTATTTTTTTAATGTTTATTTATTTTTGAGAGACAGAGAGAGAGACAGAGAGACAGAGAGACATAGAGTGTGAGCAGGGGAGGGGCAGAGAGAGGGAGACACAGAATCCAAAGCAGGCTCCAGGCTCTGAGCTGTCGGCACAGAACCCGATGCGGGGCTCGAACTCACGAGCTGTGAGATCATGACCTGAGCCTTAACCGACTGAGCCACCCAGGCGCCCCTATGGGGAGCCATTCAAAGTATTTGAGCCAGGTGGACAACAGGCAGGTCAGAAGTGAGAGATAGTCTTGCAGGAAGAATTAAGGGAGGAAAGGCAAGACCGGGGACGGGAGGCCATGAAGTCAGGCTAGTTCCCCATACCACCTCTGCCCCCAGCCTCTAATTAATCCCAAATTCTGAGCGCCTAATCTCTGGCAGGTCCAACTGCAAAGTGTCTTTCTCCACCCCAGACTCTGCCAGGCACAGATTCAAAAAGCAATTAGCCTCTGCTGACACGGCAGTGACAAAGACCTGCCGTCCCTGTGAAATCCTGATTTTGACAGGAAAGAGCAAGCAGATTTCCAAACCCCTGCCTGGGGGCATTTCCAGCCATTTTCATCTAAAACAGACTTTTTCCTGCTCAGTTTAACGAAGGAGGTAAGACAGAGTCTAATTTGAGCTCTCATTAGGGGCTCACACATACACATACACACACACATACACACGTTTCTAAGGGTATGTCCCCAACACCTCTGCCTGCCTTTTCCGCTTCATTACTATTGACTTCGCCTGCAGGTGGTTTGAGGGTCCTAGTGGAACTCACTAACCTTACAGCCTCCCAGATATCACCGAGGCCCTCCCTCTGGTAAATCAGGCCACTGGCCATTTCTGCCATCAGCCCGGATAATCGATACTGCACTCTCAGATCTAGTCTCCTCCTGGGGAATTTTCCTGAGCCCTCTATGTCTGCTCTGTGACAGGGCTGCAAGTGGCAGAGCCGACTTTCTAATTCGGGAGCCTGGAGTCATTCGCTGTATGACTTGGGCAAATGAACTCCCACTGTGGGCCTCATTTCCCCCGTCTGTATAATGGGAACTATAAGGCCTCTAATTTAAAGACTATTGCCAGGATTCGTGGAGATTGTGCACGCAGGTTGCTTAGTGTGGTGGTCGGCATGCAACAAACACTCAATAAATCAATATCGTTGTTAACAAAGTCACCTAATGCTGCACGGCTTTTCACATTCTTCTATTCCTTGCTAAAAATTCTGAATGCACAATAGAAAAAGGTGGAAAGGGATGAAAAATTGCCAAAGTCCTTCTACGCATCTGCCGTAGCTGCTCTGTGTATACGTGTCTTCCTTCCATCCCCTCATGGCAGCTGTAGAGACCACTGAGACCTTCAGGAAGGAATTTCCTTCAACTCAGAATCTTCCAGATCTGTGACAGCGTTCAAGCCAAAGCCGCTGTCTTCCTAGGCAGCCCGCAGCCAATGACTGAGCACGGCAGGGGTGCCAGGGCCGGGCCATTCCTGTCCTACCCAGAGTAACTCCAATGAGCAATCCTTCCTCCAGAGCCCCCACTGGGTTGACCAGGGCTTGGTCCTGTCTGTGTTATGGCCTGTAGGCTCTCCTTGGCCGGTCCTGCTTCCTCAGCCCCCCTTGATTTTTCACAGGTGTTAATTCCCAATAAACCCCTTGCACCCACAATTCTTTTTTTTTAATTTTTTTTTAACGTTTATTTTTATTTTTGAGATAGAGAGAGACACACAGCATGAACGGGGGAGGGGCAGAGAGAGAGGGAGACACAGAATCGGAAGCAGGCTCCAGGCTCTGAGCCATCAGCCCAGAGCCCGACGCGGGGCTGGAACTCGCAGACCTCAAGATCATGACCTGAGCTGAAGTCGGACGCTTAACCGACTGAGCCACCCAGGCGCCCCCCTTGCACCCACAATTCTATCAGTGTCTTCTTGGAGGACACAACTGATGCACCTCACAACCCTTTATGGTGTGTGTGTGTGTGTGTGTGTGTGTCCCAAGCTTGTTTCTTTCTGGTAGCATAGAATTATCCTGGGCTACCCATCGTATGAATTAACCTTGTGGATCACAAGATCCTCATGTAAAGTGGGAGATCCAAGAGAACAAAGGGAAGTGTGCCAGCACCCAAAATGGTGCCCCGTGCATTGCAGGAGCAGCTTGACACGTATTTGTTAAATGAACGTCTAAACTGATGGCTTTAATGCAAGGGCGGTGCTCTGCATTTTACAGAAATGAAAAGCATTCAGAGAGTCAAATTTCCTTTTTAGCCTAGATCCAGTAACAAGAGCAGCCAGCGTCTGTTGAGGCTTGTGCTGGATGCAGAGATGTGCCACCCAGATCCCCCTTCAAGGAAAGACGTGCCTCCCCAGCTGTAGAGCCACTCGACCAAGGTCATCAGCATTGATTGATGTGGAGCCCAGGGACCCAGCCATCTTGGCCATCCCCACTCCAGAGCTCCCTGGGGGCTCCGCTGAAGCAACCATTGGGCCTCCACTGAAGCTTCAACTCCTCCCCCTCGGGTTCTCTCCCTTCCACTGGTGTTGATCTCAGGAGCCCTCCCTAATAAACATCCTGCCGGCAATCTCCAGCTCAGAGTCTGTTTCCCGGGGACCCTGGACGAGGGTTAACTATGCTAAGAGCATTCGTGCTCATAAACTCATTGCACTCTCTCTAGCACCCCAGAGCTAGGAGTCACTGATCCCATGTTGCAGATGAGAAATCCGAGGCTCAGAACGGTCACACGGCTAGCAAGCAGAGGGCAAGTGTGCCCGAGCCTCCCAAGTCGGAGATCTTAAATCTTCAGAAATGAACGTTGCCACCCTTCACCCGCACACCCCGGCTTTCACAAATAGCCCAGCCCAGCCCTTGAACATCACCCTGGGGAGCCCCAGTGGAACCCGCCGCAAACCAGAAATGCCAACCAGGTAACGCTAAAGGTCATTTTGAAAGGCGTCATTGCTGAGTTGATAATGAGTTCAAAAAGATGTTTAATCAAATCTATTTATCTGATTGAAGCCTGAACGTGAGAAATGAGCTTGAGACTTTCCACAGCCTGCTGGAAGCCTGTCAAAATAATCAAGCAAACACACAAGATATGTAGCTTCTTTATGGGCTTTTTTTTTTTTCACTGTCTCACTGGGCAAGAAAATGGGAGAGAGAAAAAAAAGGACAAGGATTGCACCAATTTGATTGAAATATTTGTTGTCTTTGGGACCAAAAGAAAGCCTCTCTCCATAATTAAATGCCATTTTTCTAGAAGACTTAATTAGAAAGCCTTCAAGGGAGAAATCCCCCCCACAGCTATGCCACGATAGGACCATCTGAGATTGCTAAATTAGAAGCTAGGGGTAGAAAGCAGGAGGCTGAGGAGAGTCCCCAACAGAGCAGAGGTGGGGAGCAAGGAAGGGGGGCCATCTTTTCCCGACTCACCATTTGTTCCGAGGTCTCTAAAATGCATCCACAGGTGATTAGGCATTTCCTTTACGCTTAGTAGAAATACAGAGCTGGACACTTATTGAAGCTCAGAGGCTGCATAATAGGTCATTTATTTCACGCTTGATGGGCATTTTTTAGCATGCGGTGGGGGGAGGGGGTCAAATGACTGTTACTATCTGACTCTCTGACTGCCTAGCTTACCAGGCATTGACTCTGCAAAAAGACAGTGATGGAAACCTACTGCGTGTATTTACTGGCATATTTCTCTCTCCTCGAAATCTCTCCCTCTGTCTCCATCCCTCTCTCTTGTTTTCTCTCCCTCCTTTGAAATCTTTCTCTCTCTCTCTCTCTCTCTCTAATACACACACAGAATGAAATGAACTACAGAGATTAGAACTTCCCTTCCCCCCTCAAATGAAAACCACTCCATTACTGCCCCATCTTCCATATTTAGCATCTGAAACTACAGCCACTCCAACACGGAACTCGTACAGGGGATTACGGACAGGCCAGGATGGCTCTGGAACCCTGCTCGACTCCTCCCTTGTAGGAAATTGCAGAGGCTTCCATAGTGATGCAGAACCGGCCCTGCCTGTTCATCTCTGTCACCGCTCCCCCCTGCCCCCGCCACCGCCACCGGAGGCCCCATAAACCAGCCCTTAAATGAACGGCCACCGCATGCCCCATCATGTTCTTCCCTTTCGTGGTTCTCACCTCCTTCTTCGGTGGCACGGGGAAGGGAATGGTCAGAAACTCAACTTCTACAAACACTGGCTAACGCTGAGCTCCACGTGCCAAGGGCCATGCCAGGTGTTTCCAGGGTTGCTGATGAGAAAACTGAAACCCATGTCACAAATTGGGGTCTCCAAGAGCAGGCACTAAAATGGAGTTTGGGGGTGCAAGATGTTCACCAGGGATCAACGGTTGTCAAAGGAAGAGGGAGGACGCAGGAAGGGGCAGAGAGCGATAGTCGTCAGCCTGCGACGCTGGCCCAGCAAAGCGTCAGCCACCTACCCAGGAGCTCTGGAGCCAATACCGTCCGCGGGGGTCGTCCCACGTAAGGCTGAAATGGCCAGGCTCTGAGCTTCCAGGAAAGGCAAGACCTCAGACAAGGTGGCTCTCTGCAGCTGAGGCTGACCCTTGACCGGTTGAAGGCCAGAAGCCCGCTCCCCGCAGCCGGGTGGGAAGCCCAGCCATGCACCCCGCGTCTGCCTCGCCCACCCAGCGCATTAGCCTCCTGGGGCTGCCATACCCAGCACCACAGAAGAGGGGCTTAACCCTCAACAATGCACTATCCCATAGTTCAGGAGGCTGGGCAGCCAAGATCAAGGTGTCAGCTAGGGCCGCGAGAGTCTGTTCCAGACCTCTCTCCTAGCTTCTGCTGGTTTGCTGGGATCTTTGACGTTCCTTGGCTTCTGCTGCCTTCTCCTCATCTCTGTGTGTGTCTGTGTCCAAATTTCTGCCTTCTTTTCTACAAGGACACCAGACCTACTGGGTAAGGGGCCTACCTGCTCCACTAGGACCTCATCTCAACTAATTATGTCTGCAATGACCCTATTTCCAAAGAAGGTCACATTCTGAGGTACCGAGGGCTAAGGTTTCAATCTATGGGGGGGGGGGGGCGGTAAATACACACAAAAAGGGTAAATAACATGCCTGCACTCACACAGATGTGAGCAGCAGAACCGCCATTCAAAGATCGTTCGACTTCTGATGGTGCCATGGTCAAGATTGTATTAGATGACACAGCCCGCTGGATTCCACGCTGTATCAGGAGCTGAGCAGCTTGATATCCTTCACTCTAGTAATGCAACCAGTCAGCGCCCAGGAGTCAGTGGGTTCCTCGGCGCCACCCAAGGTGGGTGGTGAATTCTTTCAAGGTTAAATACTGGGAACCGTCTAATAATTAACAACCACCTAGAAGACACTGGGTCTTGAGTTTTATGGCTTTCAGGACATTTTGGTTCCCTAGTAAAAGCTATGACTGCTGGGAAAATACATATATAAATTGATATGAATTTTATGTGCAATATATGAATAGGCACAAAAATTTTTTTGCACAGAAGTTCAGGGCATTCAGAATGTCCATCTATGATCACCAGCTTGAGGGGAAAAAATAGAAGCTGAAAAGAGTGTGCAAGAAGCTATGAAAATATGAAAGAGAAGTTAAAAGCTGGGATCTTCCCACTTTGTCCCACAGATCTGGGGACAGTGTCTTTCATGAGTCTAGTGACCTGGGAACAGGTGAAAGTCCTACTTTCGTGATTTGCCACTTCGAGCCTGATGTCACCAGCAGGGAAGGAAAACTCTACTTCTATAAGAGAAGGAAATCCACACACAGGATCCCAACCTTGAGGGGCTCTTAACTTGCATTTGAAAATAAAGCCACGTCAAGGTTTCCCTCTTAGAGGATGAGCTGGCAGGAGAAAAATGAATACTTTGGTTTTCCTCTTCCTCAATTTTTATTTATTGAACTGTTGGGCTAAGGTCCGGCTTCAAGATCAACTAGGTAAGAGAAGAAATCATCATCCCAAGGGTTAGTATCCAAAATAAGTAAAGGACTTATAAAAGTCAACACCTGCAAAACAAATCATCCAATTAGAAATGGGCCGAAGACAAGAACAGACATTTCTCCAAAGAAGACATCCAGATGGCTAACAGACACATGAAAAGACGTTCATCATCACTCCCATCAGGGAAATCCAAATCAAAACTACAATGAAATATCATCTCGCACCTGTCAGGATGGCTAAAATCAACCACACAAGGAACAGCAGGTGTCAGCAAGGATGTGGAGAAAAAGGAACCCTCGTGCACCGTTGGTGGGAACGCAAACTGGTGCGGCCACCGTGGAAAACCGTATGGAGGTTCCTCCAAAAGTTAAAAATAGGACTACCCTGTGATCCAGTAATCACACTACGGGATATTTACCCAAAGAATACAAAGACACTAAATCGAAGGGACACATGCACTCCTGTGTTTATAGCCACATTATTTACAATAGCCAAGATATGGGAGCAGCCTAAGTGTCTGTCGATTGAGCTGAAAAAGAAGAGGTAGTATATATATACAATGGAATATTATTCAGCCATAAAAAGAACAAAATCTGGCCATTTGCAATGACATGGATAGAGCTAAAGAGTATAATGCTAAGAGAAATAAGCCAGTCAGAGAAAAGGCAAGTACCATATGATTTCATTCCTACGTGGAATTTAGGAAACAAAAAAAAAAAAAATGAGCAAAGAGAGAGAGAAATCAAGAAACAGACTCTTAATTATAGAGAACAAACTGATGGTTACCGGAAGTGGGGGGGATGGGTGAACTTGGTGATGGGGATTAACAGGTGCACTTGTTGTGATGAGCACAGGGTGATGTATGGAATTGCTGACCCGAAACTAATATAACAGTGTATGTTAACTAACTGGATTTAAAATTAAAACTTGTAAAAAGATTTTTAAAAATTATGCAGCATATATGAAACCAGAAAAAAAGAGTATTAAATACTTTATGAGTCCAATCATATAAAGCTCTAGAAAATGTAGTGTACTATAAAGGAAAGTATATCCAAGTTTGCCAAGAAATCCAGAGTGGGTAGGAAGAGAGATAATAAAACTATGAGGTAAAAGAAGGAGGAGGAGAAGATGAGGAAAAGGAAGAGGAAGAAAAGAAATCATCATCTCAGGAGAAAAGTTAGTGAAGACTTTTTGTTGTTGCAAAGACCCCTACTCTAACTGGCTCAAGGAAAACAGAATTTGTTGTTTCATTTACTGTACTGATGTGGTCTTCGGGTAAGGTTTGATCTAGGAACTAAAATCACATCATCAGTACTGTCTTCTTTCTAACCTTTAGACTCCAACTTTGCTACTTGATTTTATTCTTTGACTCCATGCAATGCTTCCAAAGTTTTTAGGGTCCCAACCCTCCAAGTTCAAGTCCACGGGAAAAGAACCCCGATATAAGTTTTCTCATTTGGTTTGAAAAAAGTCTCATTGCAATAGTCATGTAAGAAAATGCTTTTATATTTTAGAGAAGCAAACAAAAATACTTAGGGGTAAAATGACAAACATTTGGAATTACCCTTAAGAAACCACAGCAAAAATACAAAAGTAAGGGAAAGATAAAGCAATGGTGGCCAAACTTGTATAAGTCCTGACTCTGGGTGATGAGTATGAACGGGCTCCCTATACTATTATTTCTACTTTGTGCTGACTTCCAAGTTTTTATAATAAAGATGTATTTCAAGAGTCCTGCACCTCAGAGGCTCTGATTTTATCACATGCCCCTCCTGTAGCCAATCGGGGTGGCCCGTGGAACGCATGCCTTTGATTGGTCACACCTGAGCTGATTTCCTGCCCCTGAGCCAAGGATGGAGCCAGTATCACCGGAAGCATCTTCAGGAAGTAAATCCAGGGCTTTTTACTGGAGAAAGGGATGCAAAACCACAGGTGTCTTACCTCCTCCCACCACCTCGACCAGCATGGGCTGTGGCCCTGAGAAAGTGACGGAGGTCCCTTTTTACCACCCAGCATCATAAAGCTCCTTTCTTTTCTCCCATCTCCCCATCACCTTCCTAAGAAGTCGGGAAAGCGGTACAATGAGGTCATGGAGAGCAGCCCTTGAAAGCTGAAGATGCAGTGAGTCGGCAAAACATATTTACTGCTTCTCTACTGTGAGGCAGGCACTGTGCCGGGCAGGGGGCGCATGGCAGTGAACAATAACACAGTTGGTACTTTAAACGAGTACTTAATATCTCCAAGCCTTGGTTTCCTCACCTGTAAAATGGGAATAGCAACATAATAATAGATTTAGATTTATTGATATGTATATCTATTGATAGATGAAATATAGATATAGATATAGATATAGATATAGATATAGATATATAGATATAGATAGATGGATATAGACATTAGGGTTACCAGACAAGAGACAGTAGATATGAAAGATTTCAATAAATAGTAAAGTTATCATTATTTCTCCTTCTCTGTCTCCCCTTCCTCCTCATTGATTCTTAGAGTCCCTCTCTTAGTATCTAATAAGTGCTCCCCCTTGACACTTCTTTATTATTTAAATAACTTCTATTTTTTTATTTGATTGTTATATATTTTTATTTTAGATTTACTTACTATTATTTACCTGATAAGTTTACATCAGTTTAGAGTTAGCTGAATGTTAATAGAAACCAAGTAATAATAATAATAATTAAGGCTCAAACAAGATGGAGGTTATTCATCTTTTGTGTAAAATGATTCCAGAGATCGAGAGTCCAGGGCTATTGTGACAGCCCTTACCAAGTCACTATCAACGCAGGCTCCTTCCATCTTTCTTCTCTGCCACCTTTAGCATGTGGCTTTCACCTTTAAGGTTGCTTCATGGTCACAAAATGTCTGCTGGAGCCCCAGCCATAACATCCACATTCTAGGCAGGAAGAACTGAAGAAAAGGAAATGGCCAAAGGGCTCCTATCTCTCAAAATGGCTCAGACTCAAAAAAAAAGAAAGAAAAGAGAAGAGAAGAGAAGAGAAGAGAAAAAAAAAGTCTCAGCCTCCTTTAAAGAATCTTCCCAGAAGTGCCACCCAACACTTCCACTTATATTTCACTGGCCGTTGCTGTCCACAAGTGAAGGCGGGGAATGTAATTTTTCAAATTATGCTGATGTATAATAATACTGATGTCCAAACACTGTCAGGGTCTATTGCTGATTACGAAGTGGAAAATGGGTATGAAATTTAGATAATTTACAGTAGAGTATTCCTTAGCATTCCTTAGAAAGTACAAATGCCAGAAACCATATTTTCACTTTATTAAACCACTTCCTTGCAAAGCTTTTTCATAGCCTGCATTATTTATTCCTGAGTGAGAATTTCTTTTGGGTCTGGGCACATTTAGTCCCGGATCTGCCTACAGAACCTGATCAGGATGCTGTCTCTGACGAGCCACTCATTCCTTTCCAAAGGAGATGACCTCCATGACCGATTTCACATCTCTCAGACCCAAGGAGAGCTTGCCAGCAAGATCCAGGCCTAGGGAGCAAAAGTTCTCCCAACCAGCCTCAACTCCATGTCCAGGGCGAGGAGTCTTCTCATCTGTAAGTGAGGGACAGGGCGAAGGCAGATTCCTCTGGCCCCTTCCAGCTCGATCATTCTACAGTACTTTTATATAGTCAGTCATCAGATCACCACAGGTGCAGCCACATTTGATCTCAAAACCGCTTGGAGAAAAAAAGATTCTCTATTTTTAAAAAATCCGTTTCAACTCGACTTAGTAAGAGCTTTTTTTTTTTTTTTCTTTTGTTAATGGAACTTGGAAATGCATGAAAATTGGAGACCTAAACTCTTGGATTAAAACACACACACACACACACACACACACACACACACACACACACACGTTAAAAGTTCCATTTCCCAGCTGCCTTATCATCATTTCACTGGGTCATATGTAGCTTGGGATTACAATATCTAATGTGGCCATATCTTGAATGCAATTACCGTTGCTATGGTGGGTTCCATAAGTATGCATTACTGAGACTCACAGTTCTTGCCAGTGAGTTTGAATATCTAAATAAAGTAGACGACCACTAGGAAAAAAAAATCATTATCTAATCTTATTATTCATTTATACTGCAAAGAGCCATTTAAGTACAGCAGCCTACCTTCATTTTTCTAATAAAAGGATCTTATTTTGCTTACAATTGTTAGCCCAACAAATCTAAAATATTTGACTTGAACAAATACATTAATGTTTTCTAATATATTCCTTGGAGTCACAATCTGGCCCCTCCATCTGTTTGCTTCCCTGAAATATTGCTACCCTGAGCTGTTGTTTGTTTTCTTGCTGATCAATTTAAAGCTTAACACGCTTCCTATTCCAAGGGTCAGATCTGTTAAGAGCATCGGTTGTGACCCAGGTGAGGCACATCTGGAGATTCATAGACCCCCTTCGGGCCACTGAAGTGCCAGGAAAAACAACAAAGGAGTAATTTTCACGGTGGCTAACACCGGGAGTAGATGTCTAGTGCATATCTACACCCCTGGAGGAATTTATTCTACTATTTAGAGCTTTTGTTTTCACCTACAATTTATTGGGCACTTGCCAATAAGCCAGACCTCTGATAAGTGGCTTATGTGTATCAGTTCACTTAATCCTCATAGCACCAAGGTATGGATACCTTGTTATACTCATTTGTCAGATGGATGAGAAACCAGAGCTCAAAGGGGCTAAGTTATTATTCAAGTCTTAGCGGTCAGTGGTGGAGCTGGGGTTTAAATCCATGTGTACCTGACTCTGTAACTCCAGCCCTACATACTGTGATAGAGGGGACTGTTGTCATAACTCCTCACCCTTTCCTAGATGCGTGACCTTGGACAGGTAACTCTGCAGTTCCTCCCACAGAAAAGAGTTTCCCTTGACTTTGAGCTTGGCCATGTTGCTTGATCTGGCCAATGTGATATGTGCGGATATTACACAAGCATGGACTTGAAATGTGTTGCACGGCTGGGCTTGCCCTCTTGAGATTCTGCCAATACTGAGAAAAGAATATGTCTTGGCTGGCCCACTGGTCCCAAAAGGAGAATAAGAGACACATAGAACAGCCAACCTGCAAACTTGGGAGCCAAAATTAAATGTTTGCTGTATGCCACTAAGATTTTGGGCTTGTTTGTTATACAGCAATAGCTAACTGATACAAAACCATAGTTTACTGTGTCTTGAGTATCATAGATCTTCCTCACAACAGGGAGGAAAATCTATTCTCTTAATTCAGTGATGGTCACTGATATTAAAGGACAAAGAAATTATATAGCCACCAACATATGGAAGATAGCACCTGCCCACCACAATCTGATAGCCTAAGATGTGTTGGGCCCATGTCATTCATCATTATGTTCAGATGCCTGGGCATGATTAGCTCACATGAAACCTTCGAGTCTGACATTGAACTTTGCAGGATTTAATCAATTCTTCCAGAAATCTCCAAAGACACACACACACACACACACACACACACACACGGGTCTCCCTATCAATCAGGGAGACAGTTGCCAGTCTTAAACCTCAGTCTGCTTCTCTGTCACTGCAAAGAGATTCAAGAAACTACTTGAGGGCAGAATAAGCCTGAAATATACTGTGAAGACAGTAAGTCTGACATCTCTTTTCTTCAGAAACTCTTTTGGTGCAGTGAGAAGGAAGAAAGGGGAAACGCTGCAGGCTCAAAGAGAAAGGGGCAGGAGGCAGGTGATACATGAGGAAGAAACTAACAAACAAAAATAAAAGAGTGGTCAGAGTCAGCCAACAGGATGCTAAAACGTCCCCTATTCCACTGGCTCGATTCAAGTTCCACAGAAGTCAAGGCTGCAGTTTCCATGGAATGTTGGAGTAGCATCTGCTGTGGTTCCTATCAGTATGAAAAGATGGGCAATCCCTCGATCAAACACAAGAACTCAGACGGGTCAGCTACTCTCATCTTCTCTGTTTTAACATCCTATCCAGTAGTCATAAAGTATTGGTCAACTGCCCTGATTTATTGCACACCACTCTTGCATGCAGACCAGCTGATCCCAAGGCGGCTGCTAGCCATCCATTCGTTCCACAAATCTTTATTGAATGCCTGCTCCTTGCTGGAGCTGCAATGGTAAACAAGGCAGGTGTGAACAAGACAGAGATGGCCCTGCCCTTACAGAGTTTTCAATCTAGTGGAAGAGAAATTAGACAGGCTATTACATAACATGTGATGTGTGCTCTTATCGGGGAACAAATGGAACTCAAGAGGCAGGAGGTGTCTTAGGCTGGGTTCGTCCAGAAGCAGACCCTGAGATATTTATTTAAGAGGCAATCCCAGGAAACCCTGGTGGAGAAATGGGGAACTGAGACACGAAAAGGAGGACACTCCATAAAGGGCCCATTGCCAACTCATCCAACAGAGCTCATTTCTGCCAGGAAGATGTAGGAGTCAGTGTAGAACACATGCCCCGATTATCTTCTCTGTGGGGTGAGGGAGCTGGGGTATGTATACACCAACTCCCACACAATCATTGCTTGAAGGCTGCTTCCAGGTGGCATTAATTCCCTCGCACCAGCTGCTGTGGGAAAGTGAGCACAGGTGGCCTTGAACGGGCAGTTGGAAGCTGGGCCAGTGTGCACTGAACTGAGAAGGGGTAGGAGGTTCTAGGCAAGGCACAAGCACCTCCAGTTCATATGTGAAAAAAAAGTGAGGTACAGAGAGGTTAGGTATCTTGCCCAAACTACACAGCAGAAGAGTGGCAGAGCTGGGACTCAAGTCTGGGCTCCTAACCACTTCCCTACCACCTCTCATATTGTCAAAAATCTGAGCTTTATTCTAAAGGCAATGGGAAGCCACGTAAAGCTTTCAAGTGGGGCTGGATGGTGGAGAAGGTCATGTGCTCGTGTGGCGGCCACATGGAGAATAGACCAGAGAAGGGCAGAGTGGAGGCAGGTTTGAGGAAATCAAGGTAGTTAGATGAGTGGTGGTGGAAAAGGTGCTGGGAAAACCACCCCTAGGTTATTTGCTTCACAGCCAAGTACAACCAGAGATTTGAACCTGAGGACTGTTAAATCGTAATGTCTTCTCTGGAAGCGCTCAGTGTATCCAGAGCCCTGTTTTTGTCCTTCTCTTTACTCCGTGCCTACAGAGAAGAATGGATTTTAAGCGGTTGGGGATGCCAAGGATAGCATATCCCCTCACCTTCGTCTGACCACTCTTTTCTTAGAAAAGTCCTTTATCCCACACAGTCATTCCATGGCCCCCATATAATGTTACTGAACCCGTGTCATGAGTCTAAGAGAATGGCTTACTTTATTACAATCCAAAGACCCCCACCAGGCTGCTCTCAGCCCTCTAAGCAGGAAATCCCCTACCCTAGAAACAAGGACTGGATATAAGAAGGAACATGAAGCAAGGTTTCTGAATGTTGACACTCTTGACATTTGGGGATAATAATTCTTTGTTGTGGGGGGAAGCCTCGTGCATCGTAGGATATTGAGTAACATCCCTTTACCCACCAGCTGCCAGTAGCACCTTCCCAGCTATGACAACCAAAAATGACATTGCTAAATGACCCCTGGGGGACAAGACTGCCTCCAGGCGAGAACCACTAGGACAGAGATTTATAAATGCGTCTCTATCCTGGGAAACCATCACCAAGATGAAACCCTACCAACATCAAGCACAGCCATAAATTTTGTAAAAATGAAATCAAACACCTTTGGAAGGTTATTTCAAGGAGAGAAAATCCAAGGTGCAGACCTGAAAATCACCTGGCTTATACCCACGGCAGACATCACCAATCAACTACTGCTCTCCTTCCTTCTAAGCCTGAAGAGACCTCTAGCTTTCCCTGTGCAGCTCTGAAGGCAGCCAGTGACAACTGACTGAAGTCGATGTAGGAGAATCACATGTACTTTTGTCCTATTGCTTCCCTTGCCACCCCTGCATTGAATTACACTCTTAGGGGTCTCCACCTTCTATCTCCCCCAACACAGCCAATAGATGCAACTCCTTCCTCAGCAATGCAATGGCAATAATTCTTGTCTGAAGGAGGAAATGCACACTCCCCTATGGGAAAGTCCACGTTCTGGGAAAGGATGGGGTGTGTGCATGTAATGAACCCCACCCCCACTCTCATCCCCATAGCCTTGGCACCCTATCTCCCAGTCGGGAGTCACTGCTATAGACTGTAGACGTGATTCCTCGGGGAGAAAAAATTTCTTCCCTTCTCTACGTTTGTCCTCTACGAGACCACGAGAATGTTACATATGCACGGAGCCCTTGATATAGTCAATTTTCTTTAATAATCCAAATATGGATTCAAACATGCTTTTAACTTAATGCAATGTGAATTATGACTTTTTAGTTTGAATAGGTCAACGTATACGGTTGGCTAATTGAAAGCAGATCTTTCTCAAGCTCTGGGCTAGAATAAATTTCTCTCTCGTGGCACTCCTTCCTGGGAAAAACTAAGAGCTATATTTGCCAAGTACAGTTAAAAGGGGAAAAAAAAATCGCCCTCCCCTGTGACCTGTGTAGATGACACGGGAGGACAGGCTCAACTGTTAATGAGAACCTAAGCTGTTGCAAAATTACAGAGAATGACTTTTGTCTGAAGGAGAGAATTCGAGTTTCCAAGCAGAGCCAAAATGCCTTCTAAATATATAGCACATCTACACACTATTAGAGTGTGTAAAACGGCAACAAAATGACAATCCCAAGGGCTAGCGAGACTCCAGAGCAAACCGGAACTCTCACACGTGGCTGGGAGAAACACGAGAAACACAAGAAATACCGCCACCCTGGAAAACCGTTTCCCAATTTCTTACAAAGTTAAGCATAGAGTCCCGTTCAAACCAGAGAGCCCACTCCTAGGTACGTATCCGAATGAGATGAAAACCACACGCTCGCACAAAAACCCACGTACAAACGTTCATGAGGGCTTTAAAAACTGGAAACAGCCAGAACATCCCTCAGCTGGAGAAAGGACAAAGAACCTGCGGGCCATCCATCCACAGCATGGAATACTACCGGGCAACAGAAAGGAATGAACCACAGATTCGCACAGCAACACGGATGAATCTCAACTGCGTTATGCTAAGGAAAGGTGTCAGCTTAAAAAAGACAGATATATAGTGCATTATGCCACTTATATGACATTCAGGAAAAGCAGAAGTGCAGGAATAAAGTGCAGATCAGTGGTTTTAAGAAGTGGAGGGTGGGGGGAGGATTTTAACCACAAAGCAGCAAAACGAAGGAGTTTGGGGAAGGGTAGTGGCTCCTGTATCTTGACTAAGGTAGTGGTCACATGACCGTGTATTTGGCAAAACTCAGAACTGTGTACCTTAAAAGGGAATTTCACCGGACATAAATTTAACAATGAATGAAATCAAAACAAATTGAGAGTAGCCTCTCATCTGACTGCACCATCTACAAATCCAGAATGTTTTAGGACGTTTCTCTGAGCCTCATCTGGAAAACCAGGGTTACTTCGTAGGCTCTTAAGAGGAATATGTGGGACCAAGAATTCAATATGCCTCAATAAATTGGTGTTTATTAGGGGCGCCTGGGTGGCTCAGTCGGTTGAGCGACCGACTTCAGCTCAGGTCATGATCTCACGGTTTGTGGGTTCGAGCCCTGTGTCGGGCTCTGTGCTGACAGCTCAGAGCCCGGAGCCTGCTTCGGATTCTGTGTCTCCCTCTCTCTCTGTCCCTCTCCCACTCACATTCTGTCTCTCTCTCTCTCTAAAATAAGTATTAATTTTTTTTTAAATTGGTGTCTATTATTATTCATTTAACCAACCCTTAACCTGGGCAAGGCTCCAGTTACTAAGTTTACTTGTCTTTGTCGTTCACTGGGTTATATAGACTTCTACTGGTCAGGGAATGTGCCAGACATATACCTGTGCACACCACGGTGCCCATTCTCATACTTCACACAGGCAAAATGATCCATAAGTTTTTGCCAAATGGAAATGTTGTGGGAAGAGACTGATAACTGTCCCCCAGCATCCATTCTCCTCAATTTCATCATAGAGTTTTAGCTGGAAACATGGCTGCCCAGCTAAAGACTACATTTCCCAGACTCACTGCAGCTAGGTATGGGCATGTGACATCGTGTAGCCAATGGGGTGTGAATGAAAGTGAGATGCAGCCTTCCCATTTGTGCCCTTAAAGGCAGGAGGGTGATGCTGGCTGGAGAGGCAGGACCAGAGCCATTGCCTTGGACCCAGAGACAGAAGTGACAAATGAGGAAGGCAGAAGTGTCCATCCTCTATATCAACAGACTATGGCGAGAGTGAGAAATGTATTGTTCTTTTCCTAAAGCCACTGTTAAGGCAGGCAAATGAGTACCCTAACTCACACAAATGGATGTCCACTGTGCATACTGTTCCTTCATCTAGTTGTTCAAGGATGTTTCACTGTTGGCAGCTGCTCTGGGGGGGTGAAAAGAGGTCTATGCCTGGTCTTTGACCATTGTGACCTCATAGTATAGTTGGGAAGGGGAAAACCCTCCAGCCAAAAAAAAGTGGTTTTTTTGTTTTTTGTTTTAATTTTTTAACATTTATTTATTTTTGAGAGACAGAGAGTGAGCAGGGGAGGGGCAGAGAGAGAGAGAGAGAGAGAGAGAGAGAATCTGAAGCAGGCTCCAGGCTCTGAGCTGTCAGCACAGAGCCTGATGCGGGGCTCGAACCCACGAACCGTGAGATCATGACCTGAGCCGAAGTCGGACACTCAACTGACTGAGCCACCCAGGCGCCTCCCAAAAAGGTTTTAAAACAATACACAAATTAAGTCTTGAAATAATGCAAGTGACCTTCATTTGCTATTATCTGAATGCCTTCTAAGTGCTGGGCACTGTTTTAGATCCTAAGAACATAACAAGGGAAATAAAGTCAGAGTCTTTGCTCTTTTAGTGCTGACATTCAAGGGAGGAGAGAGGAGGAGACAAGACAATAAGCAAGTACATCAACGAGAAAATGTTCGAGTAGCAGTAAGTGCCTGGATACGAATAAAACAATATATGCCGACAGAGAGGGACTTGAGGGTTAATATACACAGAGTGGTCAGGGAAGGTTGCCCCAGGAGGTGGCATTTAAGTTGAGACCCTAATGATGAGAAGGAGCTAGCCATGTGAAAATCTGGGAACGGGTGTTATAGGTAGAGGGCACAGCCGATTCAAGGGCCCTGGGGCAGAAACAAACCTGATATGCTTGAAATCTATAAAGAAAGCATGCCCTCCTCAATTGGCCATTTCCTTGTCCACGGCAGACATTGTTAATCAACCACAGCACTTACAGAACCCTCACCCATCACTCCATCCGTTCCAATCAATCCAAGTGGCATATGAGGCAAGAATTGAGTCAGCCTCGAATGGATTTAAAGGCTCCCTTCACTGACCAAGAAAGCCAGAAGCAGAAAGTCCCACACTTGAAAATAACATAATTGGACTTTCATACTTTCTTGCAAACAGCTCCGTCCAGAGCCTCTCATTCAGCAACACGCAAATGTAGCGTTCCCCTGAGTCCTGCACAGCACAGAGACCCAGACCTGAAACTAAAATAAGGCTTTGTCCCTCCTGCTCTCCCGCTGGCAGATTGATGATGATCGTGCAGGCTGAATCTGTCTGCCTGGAGTGAAGCTGGGGTCCTTCCCCGTAGCCCTCGTGGCGGCTCCTCACCTCTTATAGGAGTCTGCTCTTTGCCTCACGGATCATGTTCTAAATGATACCCTCTAACACGTGAGGTCCTGCCTCGAGATGCACCATCATGACTACATGATCCAATCCCAGGCACAGGCGCCCTTCCGGGGTCTGAAGCCCCTAGGAGACTGCTTGTGCGCCATCCATCATGCAGGGTTCAACCCTCGGGGATGGGCACGCCGGGCCAGATCCTTCATGCTAATGACCTTGGTCGGGCATTTTCTAGAGGCCAGAATCTATGCCAAACACTTCCCATGCCAGCCTCCCCTAATCCTCATATTAACCCCATGAGATGCTCTTATCATCCCCATTTTACAGATAAGGAAACTGTAAATAAGATAAGGCACACAGGGTCCCCAGGGTGGCTCAGTCGGTTAAGCGTCCGACTCTTGACTTCAGCTGAGGTCATTATCTCACGGTCCATGGGTTCGAGCCCTGCATCAGGCTCTGCACTCACAGTACAGAGCCTGCTTGAGATTCTCTCTCTCCCTCTCTCTCTCTCTGCCCCTCCCCCTCCCTCTCTCTCTCTCAAAATAAATAGAAACAAACAAAAAAAGATAAGGCACACAGGGAGGTTAGGCAGCTTGCCCACTGTCACCTGAGAAAATGCCAGGAATTGAACCCAGAACTCAGCACCTGAATACAGCTGCCCCCCCTTCACTAATTCAATTCTCTTATTTCAATTCCCCAATGAATTCAGTTTCTCTTAGTTCTCCTCCACACTTCCTACCCCCATCCTGTAACACAACTTCACTCAAAACAAAGAGAAAAACTAATTTCAACTCAGAGCTACCTTCTGCCATTACTTGAGTCCTTTCAAATCGGG
Organism: Panthera leo; assembly: GCF_018350215.1. NCBI lineage: Eukaryota > Metazoa > Chordata > Mammalia > Carnivora > Felidae > Panthera > Panthera leo. The sequence goes on along the minus strand of NC_056690.1, from coordinate 10,228,545 downwards.
TGCCTCTCCCCTTCAATTTATTCATGCAACAAATATTTATTAAACATCGACCATATGCTAGGCACGGCCAGCTGGTGGGACTCTTGTGACTTTGTAGCAGATAATTCTTTCACTCTTGCAAAAGCATGATTGTCAAAAATGGCAACATGGCTCCAATATTTATCGTTAGGCTACACTGTTCTCTGCACCTCTTACGGAATCCTCCTCAACACAAATATTTTCCAAAAACTTGGGCTGAAACAAGCTTGGGTTGATGTCTGGGGAAAAGACAGTAAAAACAAAATATGCTTCCTTTTCCATGCATTGCTGGTTTTACTGCAAATCCTCTCAGCTACTTGATTTTTGAAAACAACATTAAACTAGAGCCACACAGACCAACACAAATGGAGCTCAGCCATGACACTGAGTAAGAAAAGCTGGTTACATAGAAGGATCTGTGTACTTTGTTGTCATTTCAAGAAGGCAATGTGCAAAATAATACAATGTGTTTTGTTGTGGGATGCACACATAAGAACAAAGCATAAACACGCGTATGAGAATTAAAAGCACCAATTTCAAGATGTGGGTTACCTCTGGTGGGGACACAAGGGAAGAAAGACTGGGGTGGGGACTCCAATTGTTTTGGTAGCGTATCATTCCTTAAACTGAATGCTGCATTCAGTAGCCCGAATATATATATATATATTTTTTGTAGGCCTGAATATTTTACACATTTAAAATGACAGCTTCAGGGGTGCCGGGGTGGCTCAGTTGGGTAAGCGTCCGACTTCAGCTCAGATCATGAACCCGTGGTTTGTGGGTTCAAGCCCCGTATCGGGCTCTGCGCTGACAGCTGAGAGTCTGGAGCCTGCTTCGGATTCTGTGTGTGTGTGTGTGTGTGTGTGTGTGTGTGTGTGTGTCTCTGTCCCTCCCCCACTCATGCTCTGTCTCTCTCAAAAGTAAATAAACATTTAATAAATAAAAAAATAAAATGACAGCTTCAAAATAGACACCTAGATAAGTTACACGGTTTCTACCGGGTGGACCCATAAGAAAGAGATTGCTGCTGGAAGACCATTTTAACCTACCAACGGGCAATTTCATATGTTCATCACACAACGCAGATCTGCAATGCACCAGTTCATCCAAGCTCAGCCTTTCCAATAAATCTCCGTTAAGAATAATTAAGAATAGAAACTAGCGGTCTGGGTGGTGTTTTGTGTGTGTGTGTGTGTGTGTGTGTGTGTGTGTGTGTGTGTGTGCGCACACGCTCCTGAACTCCAGTTAATGCCAGTTTTCAGGGGACAGAACTGAAATTAATCTCAGAGCTAAAATGTGCAGAGAATAGGAAAGAGATCTTAGCAAAGAGCAGACCAATGGAGCACTTGCACCAGCAATCAGCGTGGATACACCGTCATTCCTCTCGCTTGCACTGGTCAACAGAACCCACCGAGCGACCGGCCCTGAACCACCGTGCTTTGTCATTTCTCAGCATCCTGAAGTCCAGGGAGGCAAACCCTTGGCCATTAAAACCATGAGGAAGGCTTTATTAGAATTCTAAAATAGGCCACTCGTTTCTAAGGTGCTTGAGTAGACTGTCATTATCTTATCCCCCTCCCCAAATCTATTTATGTCACGTAATGGAACTTATTCCAAGAACGGAGGAATAATGAGAAATCTGTATTGCATGGCTATCATTTCACCCACTTCTCAGTTCTCTCCAATTGAGAGCTGTCCCCAAAGTGATGTGCTTTTTTTTTTCCTCAAAGCTTTAAAGAAAAAAAAAAAGGAGAAGAAAGAAAACAAGTTTTAACAGAGAGCGGGAGGGAGACCCAAGATTGCAGTACAAATGATCCAAGTGAAACAAACCATGCTTATATAGGGCAATTGGGGTTTTAAAACTGGAGTGCACACAAGAAACACTCTGGGAGCTTATTAGAAATGCAAATTCGTGCCCCTGCCCAGGTTCTGATTCAATAGGCCCAGCCAGGAGCCCAAGAACTGTGCGGTGTAAGAAGCAACCAGGGTGATTCAGAGGCGGGGTGTTTATAGAGACCTCGCCGGAAGAGAAACGTGGTAGGAGGGTCTGGCCACCCTAAGACTGACCTGTGTTCCCCCAAACATCCTTCTTGATCAAGGAAAGGGTAGAGCTGCCGTCTGCTTGGAGCTCCCTCTGAGCTTGAGAAAGCATTCTGAACTAACGCATTCCAGCTGCAGAGTTATGTAATCGCTTGTTCATTCACTTATTTCCTTCAATTACCTGCTCCACAAATATTTTTGAGCACCTACTATGTGCCAGGTGCTATGTTACAGCAAGAGACCCATGTTCATGATAAAGGGGGGGGGGGGCGTGAAGCATAAAAAAAAAAAAGAAAGGAGAAAAAAAGAAACTACAGATCACCGAAAAAGGGAAGGATTTTTTTTTTAACTTTTTTAAATCACCAGGCAGCCTACTGTGGAGACATAGTACATAATTTATAATGACTACTTTACATATCTTTCTGCTGAATGTACCTAGGTCCTTTTTATTTTCTCTTCCGGACGATAAGCTCCAGGCAAAACCATCTCATTTGTTACCTACGGCTGGAGACTCAGCACACTGGGGAAATTGTTGCTTCTAGCTTTGGGGGCCTTGAGGCTATGTCACAGCGCGGCAAACATGATTGGTCCCGAAAGGGAATTGCAGAGGCCAGGCACTGAGGTCTTGGAACATGTAATGACCGCCTGGGGACTTCATGGGGAATAGGAAACAGCCTGATTCGCCTTCGCCTGTGAGCTTAGAACTGCCCCTTCGCGGGCCTCTTTGCTTGATCTCAGCTAAACATTCAGTCCTAGGATGACCGACAGTCCCTGTTTATCCAGGAATGGTGGGGCTCGGGGGACATGGAACATTGAAGGAAGTCCCAGGAAAACCGGCACAAGTCGGCCACCCCACCTAACCCCCGCTCCCAAGGTGCCGATTAAAGGATGAGAAAGACAGCCATCGGTGAGCACAGGGACACTGCAGGTGCTTAATAAATATCCGTGGAATGAATGAGCAATGCATAGCCCAGCATCTGACACAGAGCACAGCTAGCAACCTTCTTATTACATCACTATTATTATTATTATTATTGAAACTAATGATTAAGCACCTACCCAGCACTCTTCTTAAATACCTAGTGTGGCAGACATTCTCCGAAGTCTGGTTTTAAAATTTTTATTTTATTTTATTTATTTTTGTTTATGTTTATTTATTTCTGAGACAGAGACAGAGTGCGAGTGCAGGAGGGACAGAGAGAGAGGGAGACACAGACTCCAAGGCAGGCTCCAGGCTCCGAGCTGTCAGCACAGAGCCCGACGCGGGGCTCGAACTCACGAACTGAGAGATCACGATCTGAGCTGAAGTCGGACGCTTAACCGACTGAGCCACCCAGGCGCCCCTGTTTTTAAAATTTTAAATGAAACCTCTGATGTCATGCTGGCCACACACGCCCATCCAAGTGGGCTGCAGCTTAAGAGATTAAGGGTTCAGTTGCCTTTTGTTGTTTGGGTTTGTCTGGGGGTGGTGGGGTGCCATAAAATTAAAGGAAGCTGTTTGACAAAAACCTCACCTAATTGCTGTTGACTTGAATTCTCTGCATTATGTATAACTCGACCTCAGTAAATGACAGTGAACATCACAGCTGTAACAGAGCTTTTGTTTATCTTCGTATCTATATAGTTCTTTATAGGACTAGGTCTGGGAGGGAAAGAAAACAAGAAACAAAGGAGAACAAACGTGTCTGTGAGGTTTCCTGACTGTCCCTTCCGCCGGGTGGGTTTAGGTAATTCTGTTTCCACATGAGGGTCTTGCCCCCCTGGACTGTTTGATAATTCCTTGAGGTCATGAAGATTAGATACTTAGAAGCTCACCTACCAATAAAGTCTATTTTTTTTAATGTTTACTTATTTTTGAGAGAGAGAGAGAGACAGAGCACAAGCAGGGGAGGGGCAGAGAGAGAGGGAGACACAGAATCCAAAGCAGGCTCCAGGCTCTGAGCTGCCAGCAGAGATCATGACCTGAGCCAAAGTCCAAGGTTTAAACAGCTAAGCCACCCAGACGCCCCCCAACAAAAGGTTTTCGGCACAAGGCAGCCCCCTAGAGCCGAGGGGTCCCACCCTGCCGGTCACTACAGAAGGCCATCACATGACGTCCCTTTGTCAAGCAAATGGACCCACAACTACACTGTTTTGCCTCCCTGTACGTCCTTCCCTCCCACTGGGCCTAACACTGTACTGAACACCGTGTGGGCTCTCCACAAATGCTTAGTGACTGCACAGATCCCTTCGACGCCCCCTTCTGAATCTCATTCATGACCAACCAGCCACCTTTGAAGCCAGTTCCAGGGCTGGCCCTCCTTTCCTTCTCAAGAGCCCTACAGATGCAGCTGTCCACCGGGCAACTCCATGCCACTTTTTTCCTCCTGGCCCCGGAAGACTGTCCTGTGAACACTGTGACTGCTCCTGGCAGAGAAAAGTCAGTGAAATTAAGATTAGCTGCACTTCTTGGGTATACAAAGCCTCTCTCTGCTATGTGAATGTCCCCGAAGACCTAGCCGTATCTTGGGGTTGCAAATACCCTGTGATGTGACCAAGGTGAGTATCGTAATTGCTACAATATATATGCCAGGAACAGAGCTAAGCAATATACATGTATCCTCATTTATCCTGACAAGCACTCTGTTAGTGGTTACAAACACAAGCTTTGAAGTCAGATCTGGGCCTATTTAGATCCCAGTTCTGCGGCCTATTGGGTGTCCTTGGATCCAATCCTCCTAGACTCCAATTTTCTCACCTGTAAAGTGGGGGTTAAAAATACCTAAGAGGCTTGGTGTGAAGAGTAAATGACAAAATGTATCTACATCCATGAACGCAGTCAATGTTTAGGCAATGGTGTTCATGCCGGTGATTAAAAAGAAAGAAGCCGAGGAAGATAAATCAATTCAGAGAGGCTACTTAACTTACCGAAGGCCACACGGCTAACCCGTGACAAATATGGGACTCAGAGCCAGGTTTAGTTCATTTCCAAACAACTTTTAGCACCAGAAGATTCTCTTCGAACATCTCACAACTCTGAGCGTTTGCATCCCACCTCCTATACAGTCCTACTCTGAAGGAAGCCCAAATGAACACTTCGGGTGCCAAGGACCACTGTTTGAAAATGGCTGCTGCTTTTAATAATTAATAACCACTCTAATTTCAGATCACTTCCTAGCTATCACAAGAGATACGACGCCATCTATTGCCATAAAAATGCTTGCGACAACCACCAACAACATTGGCTGCTCACGCATCTGGAGTCCGCCGAGGGTTGACCAGTCCAAGGTAGGTTCAACACCACCTGTCTCTCATCTTTCTCGAACCAACAAGCAACCCAAGAAGGGCGACGGCAGAGGCACAAGAGAACACGAGGGAACACACCCAGAGAAACAGACTCCGAACAGGCACATTGTTGCCTCTGCCTTGTTCTATTGGCTGAAGTGGGTCACATGGCCAGGTGCAGAGTCAGAGTACAAGACTGTAAAAGCAGACGGGCAACGGAGTGGTAGCTTAGGACTCACCAGGTCCTTGGATGTGCCGAGAAGCATGTTCAGATCTCCAGGGGCTGACGTGTGCCACGCTGGATTGTCAGAATGTTTTTTTTTCAGCCTCCTCGCAGAAAGTTTGGCAAAGGCTCCCGTGAGAAGTGTACGTCCGTCTCTGGCTCAGCTATTCTCCCTGCTTTCAACCCGGCCAGTTACGGTCATCCCTTTAATAGGGCCAAGGGCAAGGGAAACAGTGTGAAGGCTGGAGAGCTGCTCCCCGCCAGCTGTGTGATCTTGATCAGGACCTTCCATTTCTCTGAGCTTCAACATCTCTGTTATAAAACGGACAATTACCCCTGCCATCATCTCTCTGCCTGTGGCCACATTAGACCATCTAAACATGTTTGTGAGGCTATAATAATTCCTGACCTCCTGGGCAAATCTTTCGAGGTGCTCCTCTTAGCCCAGCTCCTAATACCACACTCTGCCTAGAGTTAACTCAAAGAGAACTTGTGCAAGTCTGAAAGTCTGGCCATTTTCTTTGACCTTGACAAAGGGTGGGAAGGGAAAGCTGTTTCTCTCGTCGTTTGCCCGAAGACGTGGGGAGTGGGGACACGGGGGACGGTCTCTGGAATATCCTGAAACCTAAGACAGTCTTGGCGTGGCTCCTGTCTGTAAAATGGAAAGGGAAGCAAACACAAGAAATGCTGAAACTAAGCCAGCTCGTCTGCATCCAACGGCAACTTTTGTCCTCCAAACCTTTCCAGACGCACAGGCAGCTTAGTTGGTATTCAGGTGGTGGCGGTGCTTGCTGAAGCCATCCAGCCTTTATCCCAAGTGGAGTTCCCTAACCCCCTCCTGCTTTGTTCTTAATCCCCGAAAACTAGGGGAGTGGAGGGAGGGGAGCTCGTTTCTGGTGAACAGCATATATATAGTACTCTCTGCAGCTAACGTACTCAGAGCCCAGATTAGGTGACATTGTAATTACAGGAACGTGGGCCCCGATGTGAGTGTCCGGGTGGATGCTGAAGGTACAGGAAATGTAAGGATGGACTATTGCATCCAGGTTCCCTCTGCTCCTAACACCACATCGCCTCTTTGCTGTGTTTCATTATCGTGTCCTTGTCCTGCACCCTGCAGCCCCTGGTCAGTCAGTCCTGGGGATTGGAAAGGGCGTTAGGACTCATTCAGCTAAACTGGGACATTGTGCCCACTCTATCACTCCCCAGCCCAAAGCTGACATAAACCCACCACACTCCGGGCAAGTATCCTCCCACGCTCTGCTGAAATACCTCCGGTGACGGGGAACTCGCTAAATCTCGAGGCAGAATGGTCTGTTGTAGGGGATCTTTAGACCACACCTTCCTTGGCTTCGACCAAAGATCCCTATACCCTGATTCTGGTCACAGAAGCCCCTCAAATTTCATTCCGTCTCTCCCCTATGACTCTCCTGGGGGCATATAAAGGCAACTATCACCTCCTTGCTGAGAAATTATAGGCCATCAAGCTTGATCTTTTTCAGCTTCTCACCCTCTACCCGGTCCCCATCGCCATCCACCATTACGCCCATGCCCTTTCCTTACGTCTAAGGAGTACGGCTGCCTCTCGTTCTGCTCAAAGCAACCTTTCCACCTGTTCTCACCTCCATCTCCTCCTGCCCTCTCTGTCACCTTAGTGATTGAACTGGACTAGGGAATCGATTTAAAAAGAGGAAAGGTTCACACCCAAAGTTTATAGCTTGGGGGACTGATTCAACGGTGAAGCCATCAGTGACAACAGAGAAGAGAGGAGCAGGCTGGGAGGGAGACGATAAGGTCGGGGTGGGGCCAGACTAAGTTTGAGGCACCTGGGGACATCCAAGTGGAGACGTGTAGCAGGTGGCTGGACATTAAGATGCGGGAGCCTTGAGAGAGAGGTCTGGGCATGGGGATTAGGGAATCATCTGTGCAGAGAGGTTCTTGGAACATGAGGTGGGATAAGAGTGCCCAAGTAGGTGTGAAGAGTGAGAACATCAGAGGCCCAAGGATGGCATTTGGGGGAACCTCAACGTCTAAGAAATAAGCACAGGATGATACAGAGATGGGAAAGGTGCAAAGACAACCAAAAGGATTTAGTAAAATGAAAGCCAGAGGCGTAGAGAGTAGGGGAGGAGTGTGACCAACCTCGTGTCAGATGTGATGTGAGGTCCGTCCATCCAAAGAGCACATGCAAAATGTCCAACCTACTGGACTTTGGAAGATTGGGGTGAGTTTGGAGAATGTGACTACAACAGAGGGATGGGACAGGAACCAAACTGCAGGGGGTGAGAACAGGAGGAAGGGCAAAATAGGTTCCCCTTTTGAGCATATATGAGCATAGGAAGAGTTCCGAACAGGAGTTTCTGATCCAGGGGTTGCATTTGTTGCCTTGGGTTGCCATACAAATAACCACAAACTCAGTGGCTTAAAACAAGAGAAATGCACCAAGGTGTTGACAAGGTTGGTTCCTTCCACAGGCTCTGAGGGAGGATCCATCCCATGCTTTTCTCCTAGCTTTTGCTGGCTGTTGGCAATTCTTGGCATCCCTTGGCTTGTAGACCTATCAGTCCAATCTCTGCTTCTGTCTTCACATGGCCATCCCCTTGTGTCTCTGTGTGTATGATTTGAATCTCCCAGTCTTCTGAGAGAACACCAGTCATTGGGTTTAGGGCCCACCTCAAATCCAGAATGATCTCATCTCAATATTCTTCTTTTTTTTTTAAATAATTCAATATTCTTAATTACATGTGCAAAGATCCTATTTCCAAATAAGTTCACATTCACACGTACGAAGGGTAAATTCTTCAACATGTCTGTTGGGACCCCTATTCAACCCAGTACAAGGGTCCAAGTGTGGCTGTGCAGATAGAAAGGAAGCTTTGATAACAAGCCCCTCCTCCCTCACCAATCTATAATGCCTAGAACACAAATCGTCATGTTAATAACTCAGTAAAGATTTATTTGTTTGTGGGGGGCACCTAAGGGCCTCAACTGATTGAGCATCCAACTCTTGATTTCGGCTCAGGTCATGATCTCATGGTTCATGAGATTGAGCCCCTCATCGGGCTCTGAGCCTGCTTGGGATTCATTCTCTCTCTCTCTCTCTCTCTCTCTCTCTCTCTCTCTCTCTCTCTCCCCCTCCCCCACTCATGTGCGTGCTCTCTCTCTCTCTCTCTCAAAATAAATAAATAAACTTTTTTTTTTTAAAAGATGTATTCCAGGGGCTCCTGGGTGGCTCAGTTGGTTAAGCGTCTGACTTCAGCTCAGGTCATGATCTCATGGTTTGTGGGTTCAAACCCTGTGTCGGGCTCTGTGCTGACAGCTCAGAGCCTGGAGCCTGCTTCAGATTCTGTGTCTCCCTTTCTCTCTGCTCCTACCCTGCTTGTGCTCTGTCTCTGTCTCTCTCTCTCAAAAAGAAATAAACATTAAAAAAAAATTTTTAAAGATGTATCCCTTTGAGTAAACGGTAATGTGAAAAGCCTCAACGGGGGTAATATTCGTTCCACACTTATCGAACTCTTCCTACGTGCCACGCATGTTCCTTAAATCCTCTGACCCAGTCCCACCATTCTTCTCCCCAGAGGTAGGCGCTGTAATTATTTGGATACTGAATGAGATAAAGACAGAGATGGAGAGAGATTGGGGATGGGGAGGGAGCAAAAGGAGATCATTAAGGAAGACCTTAATCTGCCATTCAAAAAGGAAAAAGAGCCTCAGTTATCTAGAGCCGCGACTCTTCTCCAGGGGAAATCTCCTCTTCTCCTGGAGTTTTACCTGAGCCTAGCACATTCCAATGCGGCTGTCTTCCAACGAACACTGTTCTTGGAATCGGTAGTCAGCACGACCTTGCAACTAAGACCCTGAGCATCAGAGTCAGTCACCCACGACTGCATCTTTGTGGTGATGCTTACTGACACGTGGCCGCTCTGGGCCTCTGCTTGTGCATCTGGAAAAAGGGCATGAGAACAGGATGCGTCCCATAGCACATGCAGGACTTTACCTGCTCAAAGCAAATCCACCCCGGATGTGGGCACTCACTGGATGTCTTTGGGCCAGTTCCTTAACCTCTAGGACCCCATAAAATGGGGACACCCCCACCTGTCTCCCAACATTATGCAGAAACGAAACAAGAGTATAAATATCAAAGACAGAGACAAACAATAAAGTCTGATCAGTGACTAACAATAGGAATCAGAACTTGGTTCACAATCTACGTTGGTTCCTTTCGCTCAAAATTCATTTTCCTGTGAGCTCTAGCACCTGCCTCTTTCGTGATCAACTTTGGAGACTGGCCAGATAGGCAATAGCCTCGATTTATTTTATTTTACTTTTTTAGCCCCAATTTGTTGAGTAAGGATGAATTTATTTACTCTGGAATGAAGAAACTCTGTTTTTTCCCTTCCAAAACGGTCACCCTCTTCTAAAGAAAATGAATCCCCAAATGAGGTTCCAAATGGAGTCCCAAAACGGCAGAGTGTTGGGTAAGCCACACGGCCTCGTGGATTTGGTTTAGGACCTATACCAGAAGGAACACCACTTACCCAGGAGCCCATAGCCCCAAACCTTGTCTGTGGGTTAGGGTTGCTAAAGTTAGTAAATACAAACAAAGGATGCCCGGCTACATTTGAATTTCAGGTAAACAATGAATAGGTTTTCTTGTCTAACCATAACCCATGCAATATTCGGGACATACTTACGTTGGACTAAAAAATTACTCGTTGGGTGTCTGAAATTCAAATGCAACACAGGAATTCTGTATTTTATGTCACAACTCCACTATGGGTTTCATTCCCAGATTGCATCTAAAACTTCCAACAAATTGCTAGGATGTGAGACTTCAGATAGAAGGGAACAACGTGGATGAAGTGACTTCTGAATTTCCTGGACGGTCCTAGGTACTCTGGATACTTTTCCTCATGGCATCTTCACACACCTTTAACAAAAGCCATATGGGTCAGCATTATCTCCCGTTTTACAAATGAGGTGATGGGAGGCTGACACAGATCCAGTAGTTCGTCTTAAAAATCTAAATTATCTGGGGTGCCTGGGTGGCTCGGTCAGTCAAGCGTCCAACTCGGATTTTCACGGTTTGTGAGATCGAGCCCCACGTCCTGCTCGGGGTTCTCTCTCTCCCCCTCTCTCTGTCCTTCCCCCCATTCACACACGTGCTCTATCTCTCAAAATAAATAAACTTTTTTTTAAATTAAGAAATAAATCTGAAGTAATTATCTAGGAGAGTTTCATGGAAGGTGAGGCTATTTCGAGCGAAAAAGAATGAGAAAAAAGGGAGAGGATCCAGGTGTGAGAAGGCCTTGTCCCGGGGATATTGAGTGTAGGGAAGAGGACGTTTCTCCCGGCCCCTCGTGGGAGAAGCTACTGACCTGAGGACTTGTCAGAGCCTAGGATGCCGCCTCGGCCACTTTCACCAGTGAATTGTGACACTGTGTTTCCTAGGTCTCTCCCACTGTCTCTCCCCTCTCTCTTCCTTTCCCTTTTGCTGCTGCTGCCGCATGGTCGTGTGGGCTTGGTGGGCAGCTGATGCTAAGACCGTCACCCAGAGGAAAGAAGAGATCCTACTTGGGCCTTGAGACTAAGTCGTTTGCCTCAAAGACCCACATCATGGGGACAGGGCACTTGTTGGCTAATAACCAAATGAAACTTTGATCTATTTGTCACTGGCCCTTGTGTGTGTAAAACCAGTTAGGGGATGGAGTGGCCGAGCAGGATCTGCGCACTCCCTGGGTCTTCCCACCAAGTTCCACTAGACCAGCTTGAGTCTGGTCTAGTCGGGGAGTACGGGGAGGAAGGAGCCAGGTGAAAAAGAGGCACGTTCGGTATCTGAACAAGGCAGCAGCCCTCCTAAGAGGGGCTGATGTGCTAACAAGCTTGTTGACTTAATGGTGAAATGCCTTCAGCTTTAAAAGGAGTTCCGTAAGGGTGTGCAGGTTGGATGGGATACCAGTTACGAGGCCCCTGAAGGACTCCTGGCCTTCAAACAGCAAATGTGAACTGGGCGTCTTCTAACTGTTGAATGCAAGGTACTATTCTAGATGCTGGGGATACAGCAGAGAATGAGAAAGACCTGGTCCCTGCTGTCCTGGGGGACACAGACGATTAGCCGATAAACAAAAAAATAAGCACAATTTTTTTTTTTTCAGTTGGCAGTAAGTGCTTTGAAAAAATAAAAGTGAATGATGGGACGATGGGGGGGGGAGGGGAGCGAGGGAGCATCTCTGGCTTTAACAGACACCTGAAAGGTCAGAAGGGGCCGGCCATGCAAAGATCTGGGGATAGAACATTCCAGGCAGAGGAAAGAGTTAAAAAAAAAAAAGGCAGGGGGTGGTGGGGGGGACCTGAAGAGAGAACAGACAGACCATGTGGCTGCAGCAGAGCAAGTGAAGAGGACAGAGGAAGGGGTCAAGGTCAGATTGGTGGGAAAAGGCCTATTCATGCCGGGCCTTGCAGGCCAAGGTGAGAAATGCAAACTTACCCCAAGTATAAGGGTGAGTCTTGGGCTGCACAGCAGTGGGGAGGACAGGTTCTAAAAGTCACTGAGAAAGTGGAGCAGAAAGGGCCTTAGGACACAAGGAAAGGAAGAACCCAAGAAGAAAGCTGTTCCAGTTGGGTTTGCTTCCAGGATGCTGATTATGCCATGTTTCCCAGCGGGTAGGGGACCTACGTCAGAAGAGGTGTGTTCCTGTGTCTTCCTCTTCCACTGGTCCCATGTGGTCAGAGAGGTGTGGGATTCCGGGACACATACTGAGTTTGGGAAAAGATGGGAAAGCCCTGGTAATAAGCCAGGGATCCAGCCAAGCTTCCCAAAGAGCCCATCCAATCAGCCAAACCCAAGCCGATAATAAAATGGCATCTCATCCTGTGTCCCCTACGGTTTCACATTTACTTACCTCCATCAGGGACCTTGGGTGAAAAGGGCTGACTGGTCCAAGGCTGAATTCAGGTATCGAATTCAGATACCATCTAAAGCTTCCCAAAGCTCACAATGGCCCCTAACGTGCATAGAAGAAATTCTGAAGGATACACTTCAAACTGGTTTAAAAAAAAAAAAAAAAAGCAAAAAAACAACTGTCTCCTTGGAGGTGAGATTACAGATGGTTTATACTTCCTTTCTAGGCTTAACCATATTTTGCAACTCTGCTAATATCTGTTACCTGAATGGCAAAAATAAATAGAAAGACGACAGCTTACACAATTAGATGGGACAACCCCCCTGTGTTGTAAGTGCTCCCCATAGTTTGCGAAGAAAACTAAAATATTCTTAAGGAAAATGTTCCCTCTCTATGTTTCAAAAAGGTACGAGCTCCTCTTTTGCGAAATGCATGGTACCCAACAAGTTAAGATCCGCATTTCTCCAGGATGTAATATTCACAGAACATAACCTTATCCCCCCAAAAACTGACCTTTGAGCTTTGTGTTTTATTACCTTATTTGCTTTTACAGCTCTGTTGCAAAGATGTTTATTTTCAGCAACACGGGTGATTGATTCTCCCTCATCTTTCCCTGTCCGCCTTCTCCCAGTCCCGAAGTGCCTTTGAAAGGCCCAGGACAAAAACCAGCTGTCAGTAATGGTAGATGTGCTTCCCTGTTATGGCAGTGTCTGTGCTTGTGTTCAAAGGACTATTTCCTAAATTTTCTTTAATGTTTGTTTTTGAGAAAGAGAGAGCGTGAGTGAAGGAGGGGCAGAGAGAAAGGAGGCACAGAATCTGAAGCAGGCTCCAGGCTCCGAGAGGTCAGCACAGAGCCCGATGCAGGGCCCGAACTCACAAAGTGTGAGATCCTGACCTGAGCCGAAGTCAGATGCTTAACTGACTGAGCCTCCCAGGTGCCCCCAAAGAACTATTTTCTTTTCTCATCTTTCTCCTGACCAATTTCAAATGGTGGTTAAAAAAAAAAAATGAACTTGACAATTGTCTGACTGAAATTAATGCAGGTTTCCATCTTGTAATTGGAAATCATCATATATCAAATTTCTCACTGAGAAGCCAAAACTCAGAGCTCACAAACCAGCAGTCTCAGTGGTTAAATTTGGCTGCCACGTGTGTTTCATTTAGCGCCTAATATATATAGCCTGAATAGTGCTTTCAGTTGGAATTTGTTATCAATATTTACAAATCGGGAGATTTTACTCCCCAGTCTGGATTCCCAGTTTCTCTTGAAAAATCTGAGGATGTAACAATCCTGTGGGTTCATACAGCCACTTGGCAAGCCCAGCTTAGAGCTAAATAACAAGGCATGGGCTCTCCTGTTTACCAAAATCCCCACCACTCCCTATTGTCTGCCAATTCCAGGACCAAGTTTCAATTGTCATTTATCTTCTTAAATCTGGATCATTTACTTTACTTGTCCAGGTTACCTGCCAGGCCTCTGTAGACATCTGAGTTTGCGATGTGTCATCTGAGTCAAATAGAACCAAATCAGAGATGTTGTTTCATTGTTTCCTTCGTATTTCAAAATTGTATCTGTGCTTTAAATTGCATAAGAACAAAAACATTGTGTAGAGGGGATTGATAGAGAATGAGAAACATATACAAAGACTAGCGGGAAGCCCCTGAATAGACACATCGTCTCTCTATGACTCAGCTTCTCTGATTGTAAATTTTCATTTAACAAATGCTTAGTGAGCATTCCCTGTTTTCAAGGCGCTGTGCTGAGGAGGGAGGGGAGGACGGCTTATGCATTAGATCAACTTTAAAGCATGCCTGCAATTCTTTGATATGCCTCCCAGTGCTGGCGTTGGTGAGGATTAGAGATAATGTATATAAAGGGTATACATATGCAGACTAGCTACTCATTACATGCCCAGGACTATTATTACCTCCCAAGACTCTGGACATGATCAAGTTGATGCTACGTGGGAACAGGTTTTGGAAAATTTTAAATCCGTTGTAAATTCAAGGCTTTATTATTAATAACCTCAAAGGAAATGAAAACTATGTTGCCACTACTCTGCCTACTTACTACGTGGGATCCTGTTGTTTTGCTGAAAGCCGTGGTTGAGGCTCTGAGTTGTATGAGGTGAAGAGTAGGCAGAACCCCAGTGGGCAAGGCAGGTCTAACGAATGTAAAGCCTGTGTGGCTCTAACGCGGTCTTGAGTCCCTGAGTTAGGGCACAAGACAGAAGGGAGCATGGTTTCCCTAGTTTTATCAGAACTCTGCTCCCTGGCAGGTAGGGGCAAAAAGAAGTAACCAGGACTTGGGTGGAAAATCCAGGAGCCAGGGAAGGACATAAACACCCAGTGGCACACAGGACTGCCACATAGGCTTGTATAGGTTGCCCACTGCACAAGAGCACTCAGCTAACACAGCAAGTAGGGGGGTGAGATCCAGGGCATACTACCCTTGCAAAGGCATCTTGGCGTGGGCTACATCCACCCGGGGAAGGGGCACCTTTTTCCAATTCCCGTGATCAAGCCATATGAGCTAGTGATGTCCTTGGTGGCACTAACCAGAGAGCTGTATGGTATAGGATTGGCACTGACCATAAATCCATCACTGCTTTGGCGAGAGTGGGGGAGGGATCATATGCCAATGCCCTACTATCGGGTAGAAACGGGCTTATACGAGCATAATGACTTAGATGACTACCATTAACAAGCTCACATATTGGCTAAGAGGGAAGACTTTGGTCTCACACTAGCAACCGCATTCCACCTGGTCACTTACCAGTGACTGTGACCAACTTGCTGAGCCTCATATGTCTCCATTGATCAAATGGGAATAAGAAAACCTACCTCGCTGCAGCACTGATCCAATGAGTAGATGCAAACAAAACCCACTGTACGGGGCTGAGCTAGTAGGTGCTGAGTAAAAGTTTGTTGCTGCTGGTTTTTATCAGTATTCGTATTTTCAAACAGAGGATGAAACCTAAGCGCTTTAACAGGCATGTGTGTTCAGCGGCCTCATCATCCAGAGATAGACGCTAAAGAACAAGAATATGGTGGACTATCCTTTGAAGAATGGGCAACCACTGAAAACCATAGTCCCTAAGGTCCCCATCAATGACAGATTCCAACCACTTCTGATTATCCCAGCCTCCAGGAGTTCCTCTAAGTCGGTGATTCTGACCTCTTTTGGATCACAGCATCTCAAAGCTTGGAACTTCTCCCCAAAATAATACATACCTGCCCCCCCCCCACCATTTTGACTTAATTCTGGGGGTACTGGGCGATCTTCTACTTCTGAAACCCCGCGGACTGACAGTTCATGTATCTCAAGTCAGGACCCCCCAGTCTGTAAGTGTAAGGGTCTGTCCTTCAATTCTAGATGTTGGGTCCTTTCTTTTTTTTTAGGTTTATTTACTTATTTTTAAGAGAGAGAGAGAGAGAGAGAGAGAGAGAGAGAGCATGGGAGGGGAGGGGCAGAGAGAGAGGGAGAGAGAGAATCCCCAGCAGGCTCCACACTGTCAGTGCAGAGCCCGACGCGGAGCTCAGTCTCATGAACCATGAGATCACGGTCTGAGCCAAAACCCAGAGCAGACGCTCAACCAACTGAGCCACCCAGGTGCCCCAGATGTTGTGACCTTTCAGCGATACCCGAGGTTCACAACATTTTCCATGCAAATGATTTGAGGGTATAACTATGCATTTATATCCCACTACGTGATTTTGTATCAAAGTGTTCATAAATAACACTGAATGAGACTGAGAAATATTAAACTATTCTGCGACTCTCCCCATGCACCCTGGGGCTAGACCACAGTGTGATTGTTTAGGCTGGAATGTTCAGGAGTTGAATTCCCACTAGCAATTATCTCGGCAAAAAGTTCTGGATAAGCAAGGAAATGAGGTGGGCCTTGGGACTAGGGAAGGAAAAGAATCTCTTTCTATATCTGGTCTAAAGGACACTGGCCCAGATGCCAATACATGAAAGAAGAGCCAGGCATCACCTAGTGTCCATCAGAGGTGAGCAGGTGGGGCTGGGGCAAATAGCAACCCCACACGTTTGCTTCTGAAGCAGTAGCAGCCCATCAGGGCAGCAAGAGCGGTGAAAGGAAGCAGGCCATCGGTCTGGGGTCGGGGATGGAAAATTAATTATGCACATGTATTCCCTTCTCTCCTTCGACGATAGCGTTGAGTGGCAGATAATATTCACTGGTGGCCCAGTAGCCATTCCAAATCTTCTTCTCCCTCATCACCTATGCCAGGACCTCCCTCTCCCAGCCTCTGCAGCCCAAATGCCCATGTGATTCTGTCCTGGCCAATGAGGGCCTTTGGGAAAATCTCTGACTTCCCAATAAAAGGGACTCACATGGCCACGACAGCCCTTTTCTTCCTTCCTTGCTTTGAATGCGAACATGGGGCCCAGAGGTGAGGAGTTCATCTTGGGAACACGAAGTGACTAGCGTAAAGATGAAAAATAGACATGCTAAGGAGGCCAGAAAAGAGAGATAGAAAGTGCCTGGGTCCTTGATATTCCCACTGAAAAGCCAAACCAACACCAGCAACTGCCCATCTCCTGACGTCATTTTGTGTGAGAAAAACTAAACCCTATTTATCGCAGCCTCTGTCAGGTTTTCTGTTACTTGCAGCCAAATGCATTCTTTTAGGATTCGATGAAGGGGTTGAAACTGAAGAGATATTCACGGCCTGCCAGTTATCTATTGCTGCAGAGGAAATCACTCCCAAAACTTAGTGGCTTAAAGCAACAACCATTAATTTAGCTCACAATTCTGCAGGATCAGGCTTCAATTATTTCAGCCAGGCTCTCTCATACATCTGAAGGCTGGAAGGTTGGCTGGGGGCTGGCTAGTCCTGGATGGCCTCACTCACATGTCAGGAAGGTAAGTGAATGTCAGCTGGGGGGATGCCTAGGCCATGTTCCTCTCATCACCCCCCAGGCTAGCCCAGGCTTACTCACATGGCAGCAACATTCCAAGAGCAGAGAGAGAGGTCAAGCCCCAATGCATACACACTTCTTTTTTTAACGTTCATTTATTATTGAAAGACAGAGAGACACAGAGCATGAGCAGGGGAGGGGCAGAGAGAGGGGGAGACAGAGAATCCGAAGCAGGCTCCGGGCTCTGAGCTGTCAGCACAGAGCCCGACGCGGGGCTCGAACCCACCAACTGCGAGATCATGACCTGAGCCGAAGTCGGTCACTCAACCAACTGAGCCACCCAGGCACCCCGCATACGCACTTTTCAAGCCTCTGCTTATATAATGTTTGCTAAGTCCCCATCAGCCAAAGCAAATCACATGGACCACTCTGATTCAAAGGGTGAATAAACAGACTTCAGATCTTAGGGGGCCGTGTAAGGTTCTGCAAGGGCACGGATACCGAGAGGGGATAATTTGGGCTGTAGTTCATGATCTACCACACATGTGATACAGAGAAGGAAGGGACCATCGTCTGAACAAATTTCAACCAAATTCTGGAAGATGGAAAGTAGAAGAAATTGATATCACAGTCAGAAGAAGCCAATTTGTAGTAGTCATAGAGGGAGTGAACTAAGGAATTAAGAGCAGGCTGGCGACCCACAAAACCCCAGAAAGGCTTGGAACCATGAAAAGCAAGACATCACTGGATGTCTGATTCCCCTGCCCACAGTCACTCCCCGCATCTAGACTCACAGAGCTCGGACAGGAGATTCTAGGTTTCGTCTCTGGAGAAAAGAGTGGCCTCTGGGAAAATCTTCTATGCTCTGAATTTGGGGACAGCAGACTCCCCATCCAAACACCCCAAACAAATCTGCCAGTTGGCCACAACTCACAACTCAGATATCTCCCTCCCTCCCTCCCTCTCTCCTTCTCTCTCTCTCTCTCTCTCTCTCTCTCTCTCTCTAAGGGTGGGGAGGTAGCCACAAATCACCAGCCATCTGAGAAACCCCTCCAATGTAAAAGAGATCGGTTCAAGATATGCCACAGCAATTTCTATCATGAACAACTGTGCCCCAGAGAAGGGCCATTCCATGAGGGTCAGCTGCCAGCTCAAAGCCTAGGAAGGTCTGGTAGATACGTTCTAGACCTGCTCTGGGTAACACCAGACGAGGCTAGAGGATCCTTCTAAAGACACTGATTCCTGGCAATTAATCAGATAGTAATTCATTCAATAATAATGTGTACAGAAAAGGTGTGATCTCATTGTCATCACAGATCTGTGAGGCTGGGGGTGGCAGGTCACACTTCATAACATACTTTTAAAAGTAACAAAACAGGGGCGCCTGGGTGGCTCAGTTGGTTAAGCGTCCAACTTCGGCTCAGGTCATGATCTCACGGTTTGTGAGTTCGAGCCCCGCATCGGGCTCTGTAATGACAGCTCAGAGCCTGGAGCCTGTTTCAGATTCTGTGTCTCCCTTTCTCTGTCCCTCCCCTGCTTGCTCTCGATCTCTCTCAAAAATAAATAAACATTAAAAAAGTTTAAGTAACAAAATAATGATAATTTGTTTCTAGGAGGAAACGAGAATGTCCATAAGCAGAGGTAGAATCTTTGTCCGTAACATTCTAATTGTCTATTCATAATGTTATCATCTATCACAATGGAGTATCAACAAACCATTTATGTTGTGTTTCCAGACTTGGAAGCCACCCTGTACAGCCAAGCAGATCCTCAACAAACAGAAGGGTCAGTCTGGAGAAGCAAAACGAAGAAAACCAAGTCTAAGATCACAGGACAGAAAGGAGGGACAACAGGATTCAGAATAGAGGGGAGGACGCTGCTCACTGGATTGTGTGATAATAGACAGATGCTTGTTATAGGCTACGTGCCCCTCAGCCGAGGACATACAAGAATTTCTAAAGGGATTCCCTGCCTAATACCCTTTTTCCTTAGTTACAGAATTCTGATTTCCTTCCAGAAGTCAGTGTGCCTGACTAAAATGTTTCCCAGCCTCCCTTGCAGCTAGGAATGGGAAAGACTTCCCGAAAAATCTCCTAAAGAGGGGAAGTAGAACTTTTTCCACTCCACTCCTTTCCTGCTTCTCCCTCCCTGATATACTAACCAGATGCTGGAGCTCGAACTGCCATCTTGGATGAGGAGGCAAATTTGAGCCCCCCACCGTCACCACTCAAAGCCACCTGTTGTGAGTGTTAGAGAAGAAAACCAGGAGGAGTCTGGGGTACCAAATTTGTGCTGCTGACTTAGCTCTTTTGCTGTTTTTGCTGCTGTCTGGGAGAAACACAATAAGCTTCTTGTATCAGACAGAATAAGCTGGTTTACGATGAAACAAAGAGTCCCCCAAATCTCAGTGGCTTAAAATAAGTGGCCACTGCCAGTCACCACGTGGGAGGGAAGGAGAGAACGTGCCAGATCATGCACTGGTTCTTAGAGCATTCGCATACAGCCCTTCTACTAACGTTCCATTGGCCGAAGAGAGTCACATGGCCATACTCAACTGCCAAGTGGGTAGGGAGGACTGATTCCACCATGGGTGTTGAAGGCAGAGAGCCAAGGTGAACAGTGCAAGTAACTGGCACCCCTCTTTCCAGTGTAAGCTACCAGTTTGGGTTTTCTAGTTACATGCAGGTCAACGTGATGCTAACTGGTACTGGGGACCAAGCTGTCCTCAAAAGTTCCATCCCCATGTGGACCAATGAGCTGCACACCATCCCCCTGAGAGAAGCGGGAAGTAGGAACCTTGTCACCTCCCTTTCTTCCCAGCAGTGGGAAAACAGGACAAGAGCAACAGTGACCGGGACTTACTAAGCCCAAAAGCCACCCCCACTGGTGCTCCCGGAGGCAGGCACAAGGGCACACAGCTAGTCAGAGGCTGAGTGAAAATGGAACCCACGCTGACTTTGTGACCAACCAGACCCCAAGACCTGACCTTGACTGCCCAGCTGCTTATACTCACTAACCTCTGTCTTACATTTTGCCTTAAGCTCTTCTTTCCAGCTCACCTTTTAACTCAGGCAAATGAAACCCAAAACTGCCCCTCAGGTGATGGCGACTGCCCTTACAAGACCTCCCGCCAGCCCAAAACACCCAGATTCTGTGAGCTCACCTTATTTGCTGCAAATAAAGTTTACTTTCTGCGACAGCTCTGCTTAGTGCATCTGTGACTCCCCAAGGAGCAAACTCACATTGGTTCGGTTACAACTTGACTTAATCTCAGTGCCTCAGAGCTAGCTACCGGCTAGATTCCCCAGATGCCCAGATCCCAGCCCAGACGGAGCCTGCCGTCCTCCCCCTACCAGCCAGAGCGTCCTTCCTGTCCTAGTGCAGACAGGTCGCCCTGATGGCCCTTTCCCGCTTCGCCTTCTGACCCAAGATGCTGCACCAGAAAATCTAAAGGGTCCTCTTTGTAAGTTTTGCCCTTACAAATAAATCTTCTCTTCACTTTCATTTCCAGCCAGAGGCCACCTCCTGGCTTCCTCCCCCCATTTCTCTCATTTGCCCCGGCAATATGGCATTTGTTAGTGATAGTAGCTAAGTGGGGTTCAAATGAGGGCTCCTCTGAGTACTTTTCCAGCGAAAACAGTGCTGGAACAGCGCTGGCTTTAAGCCAGGAGTCATAAAGAAAAATATTTCTAGATTCGAACACAAGTTTCTTTCTGTACAAGCTGGACATCAAAAAACAAAGTAAAAGATAAACACGAAATCAGAAGAAGATAGGTGTGATGTATAGGATAGAAAATGGTTTGGGGTGCCTGGGTGGCTCCGTTGGTTGAGCATCTGACTTCGGCTCAGGTCACAATACCATGGTTTGTGGGTTCAAGCCCCACATCGGGCTCTGCGTTGACAGCTCAAAGCCTGGAGCCGGCTTCACACTGTGTGTCTCCCTCTCTCTCTCTGCCCCTCCACCTCTTGTTCTCTCTTGTTCTCTCTCTCTCTCTCTCAAAAATAAATAAACATTAAAAAAGAAAGTGGATTGGGGCGCCTGGGTGGCGCAGTCGGTTGAGCGTCCGACTTCAGCCAGGTCACGATCTCGCAGTACGTGAGTTCGAGCCCCGCGTCAGGCTCTGGGCTGATGGCTCGGAGCCTGGAGCCTGTTTCCGATTCTGTGTCTCCCTCTCTCTCTGCCCCTCCCCCGTTCATGCTGTCTCTCTCTGTCCCAAAAATAAATAAAAAACGTTGAAAAAAAATTAAAAAAAAAAAAAAAAAAGAAAGTGGATTAACATCCATAATACATAAAGAACTGAAAATCAACAACAAAAACAACAAGAAAATGGAAAAAGGAGCACCAACCTAGGAATAGATACTCAGCTTCCCTAAAAACCAAATAAATACAAATTTTTTCATCAGATTAGCAAGAGAATGATCTTCTGCAGAATTGGTGACGGTCATTAGAAATGGACACGCTCCTGTATTGTTGGTGGAAGTCTAATTAGAACAATGTTTTGGGAAAACAATATGGAATGTCTACCAAAGTTTTAACATCAAGTTGTATAGATTGAGTATCTACAGCTTTTTGCATGCGAATCACTTGTCAATAAATGGGTTACATTTTAAAACAAATAAATAATGTGCCTACTTCCTGGGGTGGCTGGGACACAGTAAGTGCTCAAGGAATATGCAGGAAGCAGATCATGGGGCTGCCACCGGGGCTCTGTTAATAGCAGAGGAACATTTTTTCCCCCAAAGGCCTAAACTCTGCAGGAGGAATTTTTCCATCCACAGTGATCTTTCTGAAACTAAGGCCCCCCCCTCCAGCCTCACTTCCCACTGCTCTCCCCCTCATTCACATCACTGCAGCCCAGAAGCACTTTTTCCCCATTCTTTGACGTCCTGCCTCAGGTCTCTGCCCCTTCCGTGCCCTCCACCCGGAACACCCTTCCCTGTCCTTCCGGCATCTGGTTTCCCCTGTGCCGCACATCTCGGCTGAACCGTCCCATCCCAGGCTTCCCTACGACCCACTCCAAAGCTGGCTGCCCCCTGTCAGTCTCTATCAGACACTTTGCTTCCTTCTCCACACTTGGTACTCTCGGCATTCCACACGTGTTCGTGACACGGCTTCTGTCCATCTCCCCACCCTCACTGGACTGTGGGCCTCAGGGGCGCACAAACATGTCTGATTGGCCTCCACCCTTGAATGCCAGGCATCTGGCACAGCAGGACCTCACTGAGCATTTGATACGGGAAGGAGTGTCTGACTCACTCCAGGATCTCGCCGACTTAGAGTGGCTTCCCACCAAGAGAGAGAGTGGGACCCGTCACACCCGGACGAGTGTGCTCCAGCCCGCAGGAGAGGCAGCCTTCTCCGTGGAAATTAAGCGGGCATTCCCACGTTTGCAAGAAAGAGAAAAAAGGAAGCAGGGTGGCTCGCAGCCCCGGAGCGGAGTCACAGAGCCCCGGGATGCGGACCCTTTACCACGGGCTGCGGGGCCCTGTCGCATCTGGCACGCGGAATCGCGGCCCTCTGTTTTCTGGTCTGCTTCCCCGACCAGACTGTCAGCGATGAAGGCGGAGACGTGAAGACGCTGTGACAATGCTGGTTCCCTCCATTTCTTCTGTCTGAACACACGCCTGACGTGGAGTCGGCACCCAATCATCACTTGTGGAAAGGCTGTGAAATCCTGCCTCTTGCTCCCTCCCTGCTTCCAGCCCGTTCTGCAAAACAGGTGAAAACTACTACGATGTCCAGACCCTTAAAGATTTTAACAGGAGATCAGTCCAAACGGGGAAGGAATAAAGGTGTTTTTCCTGATAGAAAACCCTCCGTGGCATTGGTTCTGTTGTCGCAGACCGCATTGATTTTTGTTATCTCTGCATTAAAGGCAGAGTGAGATCTTAGATAACCGAGGCAGATCAAGCTCCAAATATCCTTTTTCCCCTTGCCCTCACGGCCACACTTGCATTTCGAATTTCTGGTTCTGGGTTCTGAATTGTAGGAAAAACCAAAGAATAGGCTTGATCGCCTGGACAGAAAAATTTATTCTTGGGTTTCTTTAGTTAATGACAATAATAATGGTTGCCTGGATGGCTAAGTGGTGGTGTGGCAGGCCCTGTGCTGTGTGCCTTGCAAGCCCCACATCCCACTGAAGCCAGGGCTCCATGAACCAGGGGTTGTTTTATTCCCATTTTACAGAAGAGGAAACTGAGGCCTGGAGGGATGAACAGGCTGAGCAAGGTCCCTCAGGGAGAAAATGGCCGACTCATGCCTATGTGATGCCAACTCCCAAGTTCAACACCAGGTCCCATGACGCTTGCTTTGTTTTTGTTTTGTTACCCTCGACAAGAGCTGGGTCAGATCCCTCCTTCACCTGCAAACAAGACCCGACCTCACAAAAGGGCTCTCACAGGTCAGCCTCTGGAAACCACAGGGTTACTTTGCTAGACGGAGTTCTTTTTCCAGTTGCCTGATTTTGCGGGGTCTTCACCAGACTGGAACCTTCTTTTTCTGAAGCCATAAAGAAGTTCCATCACAGAAAACCAAACCCCACTGCAACCAACAGTAATTGCTGAACTAGAGAACCCCATGTGAGAAGAATCCAAAAATCCCAGGCTGGCTGGGACGCATTCTGCTTTTAACAGGGCAGAGAAGTTATTGCTACCTTCTCCTCTTGTTCCCCCTCTCCCTCCCTCCCTAATACTGTCCTTTCGTCTTTTCCATCTGCCCCCTTTCTGTCCACCCCAGTCTCTTAGAACAGTTCGCCACAACATCAGGATGTCTCTCCCAACATTTGCACAGAGCAGTTCATTTTTCCGAGCCGTTATTAACACTCCGGCGGTATGCTCTAAGAAAGAGACAGGCCTGGTCTTCTCCAAGCCATTAGAGCACCTGAATAATTTACTACTCCCAGAAAAAGGGCCCTTCCCCAGCACAATTTCCTCCCATACCTTCAGATTTCCTCTAAAGAGCTCCTGTCACGGACAGGAAGGAATGGAGCGGCCTTTGAAAGGAAGGCTCAGGCTGGTTCTTATTGGCATCTAAAGTTATTATCTGGGGGCCAGAATCCAATTTGGAGATCAAATAAATTCACAGCAAAGTTACGGTTCAATTTGTGAATTTAAGCCTGCTGGAGAGAGAAGCAAGAGAGCAAGTTGGCGAGAAAGCCCAGGGCGGCTCTAACGAATGGACGCAGCTGAACGCTCCTGCACCAAGTGTTGATGGCTCTTTGGGAAAAGCCAGAAATGAACACGCAGCCTGGATGATGTTGTGAGACCAGTCGGTGGGAAAGCGAGTTCGATTTATAAACATTCAGCTGGCATCTGTGCCAGCCTTGGACCCATTTGCCCTCAGAGCTATCCTTCCCCCACTCTGCTCTGTGTCACATGGACTACATTTCCCAGACTCCCTTGCTGTCTCCAGGTTGGGTTAGCCAATGAGAGCCCCTGGAGGAGATCAGAGGACGGGAGGAAGGGAAAAGTCAGGGCGTTTCTCCCTTCCTCTCTGCTTCAAGCGGCTTCTCTGGAAGGAGTTGCATCTCCTCCACAACTTCAGCGCGGGCTAGGCAGGCCTGCCCTGGCTCCAGCTCCCACCTCAGGCTCTCGGCTCCTGGACTCTATTGACACCCACTCTGTCCCTCTAGTTGTAGCGACGGCAGCAGCTTCCTGTGGGGTTAATCTGATTCCCTCACCACCACCTGTTTAACCAATACCTGAACTTAATTCTCTTTTAAATACTCAGAATAATTTCTATTTTTCTTTTTTTTTATTTTTTTAGCGTTTTATTTATTTTTGAGAGAGAGACAGAGTGTGAGCGGGGGAGGGGCAGAGAGAGAGGGAGACACAGAATCGGAAGCAGGCTTCAGGATCTGAGCTGTCGGCACAGAGCCCGATGCGGGGCTCGAACTCACGAATCGTGAGATCATGACCTGAGCTGAACTCGGACGCCCAACCGATGGAGCCACCCAGGCGCCCCTAATTTCTATTTTTCTATTAGGACCATAACTGATAAAACCACTGATACTAACACAATAATATAAGATTTAGGAATGCAATTTTGCACAGAAAACAAAGAATACCTGTGCCAATAATTCAACTCTACAGGTATACACAGAGCTGAAAAACAAGACCTCCCAAGGTCAAGTATTCTCTTTCTCTCTCTCTCTTGCTCTATCTCTCCCTTACACACACACACACACACACACACACACACACACACACACACACACTTTCCAACCAAACTTTTCCCTTCTTTGGAGTAATACAGTGAAAATAAAAAGAATGGATTTTTGAATCAAGCCAACTTGGGTTTGAACCCTCAGCTCTGCATTTACTAGCTGAAGGACCTTAAACAGGTCATTTAAGCCTCCTGAGCCTGTTTTCTCACCTGTAAGAGGGGGAAAATAATATCTGTGTTTTATAAAGTTGTTTTAAAAATGTAGAGAGCACAGTTCCTGACGTGGAGTTAATTGTTAGGCAAATGTTGGTTCTTTTGACCTGAGAAAAGTTTACAGTCATAACAAACACATTCTGGGGGTAGCAAGCTACCTCTGACACTCTTTCTAACATTTCTGGTCCTCTGAGGACCTTCAAGAAACATGAACAGGTGCCCTCAGCCCCTTGGAAAAGCCACAGTGCCTCCTGAAAAAATTCTGGAGATAAGCCTAGAGATAGGCTTATCTCTAACTCTAAATAACTCTAAATAACTCTAAAAGTTATTTCTTTTAACAGGTACGTAGCAAGTTCTGCCAAATCATAAAACTTTTGACACATAAAACCTGCCCAGTGTGGTTTTAACTTTGACAGAGATGAAAGAAAGAGACTCAGCTAAAATGCTTCTGCAAATGCCGTCCCCTTAGAGCTGGGGAGAGATCACCACCGTTTTACGGGTTTGGAAGCTGCCCCGTGGGACCTTACTGCTCAGAATTCTTTTTTTTTTTTTTTTTTTTATTTATTTATTTTTTTCAACGTTTATTTATTTTTGGGACAGAGAGAGACAGAGCATGAACGGGGGAGGGACAGAGAGAGAGGGAGACACAGAATCGGAAACAGGCTCCAGGCTCTGAGCCATCAGCCCAGAGCCTGACGCGGGGCTCGAACTCACGTACCGCGAGATCGTGACCTGGCTGAAGTCGGACGCTTAACCGACTGCGCCACCCAGGCGCCCCCTGCTCAGAATTCTTTAGTCTCTGGTTGTTGTGACAGAACTGAAGAGCCAGCCCTGACTTTCTCTTATGATGTTTAAAATAAACCAAGGAAGGAAAGCCCCCGAGTGAGGATGTTGATTGGGTCTTGATTTTTTTCCAGATAAACCCCGCTTAAAACTTTCTACTGCCCATCAGATAAGGGATTATACCGCTTCCTACATAAACACTCTGATAGCTGGATCCTCAGGATGAAACTCTGATTCTGATATCTTGATGGATTCCTGGACAGGGTCAGAGATAACAATTCTAGACATTCTCTACCTCCAGATGGTCATAGGAAGGTAGCCTGGGAGGGCTGGTATAACTCAGGAGACTTGAAACAGAGAGAGAGAAAGAGAGATTGATTCTTACTGGTTCTATTTTTCTGGAGAACTCTAATACAAAGCCCCCGTCTGTTGAGCCCCCCTCCAAAGACTGGGCTCTTGTATTCTGCCACTCTTTGAAGTGCCTCTAATTTCCACACTACAGATATGGTCTTTAGTTTATCAATTGATACTTCTTCATAAACCTCCAGCTTGCCTGGGGAAAATGCACAAGGGAACACAGATCTTGCTCTTCAATATCCATCCTTCCCTTCTTCCTTTAGTAAGAGAGTCCTTCCATTTTAACTAGGCACATAGCCACCGACACTAAAGACTATCCTTCCCTTACAGCTAGCTGTGGCCATGAGAAGTCGGAGCTAATGAGATGTGAGCAGAAGTGGTATGTGCGACTTTAGAGCAGTTCCTTTAAAGGGAAGCGGCATGCCCCCACCTCCTCTTTCCTCCTTACCACTGGAATGTAGATGTAATGGCAGGAACTGGAGCAGCCATTTTAAGCCATGTAATGATAACCGTGAATTTGAGGATAGCAGAGCAAACAAAATTTTTAAATGCCTGCTTAGGACTCTACTACTGGGAAACAATCACATCAATCCTGACTGTATTCCCAGACTTTCCCTGAATAAAGAAATAAACATTTATCTCATTTTTACATCTCTTTTTCACAGCAGCCGAAGCTGCATCTTAACTAATATAAAGAGTCCAAGTAGGAATTGGCCTCTGCCAATTGCTTCTATGTCCACTTTTCAAAGTCAAACACAACCACCCACTACCTTTTTAATCTGTTAATCATAAAAATAAATGACTCATGGTTGGTGGCTCAGAAATCAGGACAATGTCTTAATGCCAAGATTTGTTTGAAGTTTATTTATTTATCTTGTGGCGAGGAGAGGCAGAGAGAAAGGGAGGGAGAGAGAATCCCAAGCAGCCTCTGCACTGCCAGTGCGGAGCCTGACACAAAGCTCGAATTCGCAAACTGCGCGAGCATGACCTGACCCGAAACCAAGAGTCGGACGCTCAACCAACTGAGCCACCAAGGCGCCCCAATGCCGGGATTTTTTTCACAACCAAACTCATACATCTCCCCTAACGGTTGATTAATTGCATTCATGGTCTCAGTTAATGACTTCCCAGTATCCCTCAAGAGGTGGTCTGCTTTCCCAGCCCTTAAATCTAGGCTGGCTTTGTCTTGGCCATTAGCACGTAACAGAAGTGATAGCATGCCAATTCCAAGCCAATGCTTCAGAAGACTTTGGGTTCTTCTGTGCTGTCAGCCTGAGAACAAGGCTGGAATAGAGGGTCAGACATTAGGTAAAGCAGATATTCATTCCACCCAAGACATTCCTCTTCATCTCCCCTCCAGCCAATCACAAGTATTTTAAAAATCTGGAAGCAGGGGCGCCTGGGTGGCTCGGTCGGTTGAGCGTCCGACTTCGGCTCAGGTCATGATCTCGCGGTCCGTGAGTTCGAGCCCCGTGTCGGGCTCTGTGCTGACAGCTCAGAGCCTGGAGCCTGTTTCCGATTCTGTGTCTCCCTCTCTCTCTGCCCCTCCCCTGTTCATGCTCTGTCTCTCTCTGTCTCAAAAATAAATAAACGTTAAAAATCTGGAAGCAGACCAAGCAAGCATTTAATAGTGACTGGCTTTGTGCAGTTTAAGGGGATTGAGGGTGGGGTGTCACTTTTTATTCTATTTCTTTGTGATTTGGATTTATTTATTTTAAAAATGGGTATTATCCTTGTAATTGAAAAAAATAATCACTGGTAAAACTTTTAAGCATCAATGGTCACAATGAGCTGGTGGCAATGGACTTCTAAGGCTTTTTCACCATCATTTTTTTTTTTTTTTTTACCACAAGCCAGCTTTGTTTTTAATTATTATTTTCAGAGTCACTGCTAGTTCATCTAGCCTGTCCAAATTAAGAAAAGGAGCCCCGGGGCGCCTGGGTGGCTCGGTCGGTTAAGCGTCCGACTTCGGCTCAGGTCATGATCTCATGGTCCGTGAGTTCGAGCCCCGCGTCGGGCTCTGTGCTGACAGCTCAGAGCCTGGAGCCTGTTTCCGATTCTGTGTCTCCCTCTCTCTCTGCCCCTCCCCTGTTCATGCTCTGTCTCTCTCTGTCTCAAAAATAAATAAACGTTAAAAAAAAAAAAAAGAAAAGAAAAGGAGCCCCTTTTCTGACTCCATCCAGGCGGTAAGCAGAGTATGGGCTGGACTTCAACCCCCATTCACAACCTCTCACTGTGAGTGGTAAGCATCCTGCAAAACCATACCCACTAACTCTGGTTAGCAGTGATGCATTGCTGCCTTTGGGGATTTGGATGAAGTAGGGAATTTGAAATAGAGAGTAGAAGAAAAATTCTTATTCATTTTTCATTGCTCATGAACCTACTGAGAAGACAAATGTCTGCATACGAATCCATGTTGGTATTTTGCTCCAAACCCAAGAGAATAAAAGGCATATGGATTTCTGAGAGGGCGAAACAAGGTGATTGCTTCCTCCACCAAGCTCCCTGACAGGCATCTCTTTGCCATGCTAGCCACTGCTTTCTCACTCAGTTCACTTAGACCAGAAAGAATCTTGAATTTGATGGAGGAGGGGGCGTGGAGCCCTTCTGCCTCTGATTCTCCCAAATCTCAACTATGAAGAGGGAAACTATCACAGCCTGATTTTGACACCCTCAACTGCCTGGCTAGACTGTAGCAGTGAAACATGAGAGGTTTGGGGGTAAGGCCCGTACCAACTATAGGTGTCAGACCCGGGAGGCATGAGCTGGTTCCAAAGTCAGGGAAAGTTGATGGCAATGAGGGCTAAAGACTGTCCAGGGAAGGAAATTCAGAATATGGTCACCAATCTAGTGGAATGAACAGACCCCTAAGAGGCAAGGCTTTCAGACATACCCTCCACTGTCCCTGAATCATTAAAATGCCCTGGCACCACACAGCAGAGAAAAAAAGACATAAGCTATTAAGTTCCGTTTCTTTCTGAAACAGCAGCAAGATAATTTCCTGTCAGTGACCTACATTGTGACTGCAGCCATGGCTGAATCTGCAGAACCTGACTCCCAGCTCAGGTAAATGCGAGACATCAGAATCCTCTGATGTATCAGTGCTTGTTCCAAGTGAGTTGAAAGGGGGGCTGGTCTGCTAGTCTTGAACCTGATGCTTTGGACTCTAGATTCACTTAGAGTCACTTGACCAGAACATGCTTTGTGCCTTTACCGTGACCACACAAAGGTCACATATAGCCCAAGAAGGTTTTACAATAGCATAGTAGCTTTCCGGGAATCTCCATTTTTTTTAAAATCTGTGTTTACTAAAACAGTTAAGGGTGATCGTTTGCATTATAAGATGATGATGTTTCTTTCTCAAATGAATTCACAACTGGGTTCCGATAAATAAGTGTAATCTCCTTACACAATTAAGCTTTTGTTTATAGACCATAAACTCAGAGGATAAAAGAAATCTGAAAAAAGACTGCTAATAGCCCCAATCAAGCAAACATTTAAATGCAGGCAAACAGTAATACTACTACTAATAATAAAATCTTATAGAATATCTAACCTTATCCAGGCACTGTTCCAAGCCCTTTATTTGTATTTATTCATTTAGTCTTTACAACATTTAACCTCTGAGATAGGGACATGTATTATCCCCATTCTACAGATGAGGAAGGTGAGGCACAGGCTGTTAAGTGATATGTCCACTTCTAATAAATACAGCAGATAGGATTTAAACCTGGATGTATTGAATCCTGTAAGTCAGTGGGAAAATATGGCCCCCTGACACAGAAGATTCAAGAGTTCAGATAGGATCAAATCATTTCTAACACCACTTTCCTTGCTGATATTCCCTGTGGGTACAAGTCATAATGAGCCATATCCCTGTTTCACACAAGCATTTGTTCTTGGATTTTCTTTTTTTTTATTTTTGTAATGTTTATTTACTTTGAAAGAGAGAGACAGAGAAAGAGCATGAGCGGGGAAGGGGCAGAGAGAGAGGGAGACACAGAATCTGAAGCAGGCTCCAGGCTCTGAGCTGTCAACACAGAGCCCAACATGGGGCTCGAACTCACCAACCATGAGATCATGATCTGAGCCAAAGACGGATGCTCAACCAACTGAGCCCCCCAGACACCCCTGTTCCTGGATCTTAAGGACGGCCATCCTACTTTTCAGACTCCTTCAAAAGCAAAACCTGAGATGGGGACTTGGATGCAGAGTTTATTTGGGTGGTGACCGCAGGAAGAAGGATGAGGGAGTAAGACAGTGATATGATGAAGAAAGAAAAGCCATTAAAGGTGTGCTAGGGAACTGGTTATCTCTGTGTGTAAGTAGGGTTCAATTTTGCTGGGGAGCCTCCAAGGAACTATGGAGAATGCAGAATTGATCCATTGGCTCTTGTCTCCCACAGACTGAAGACTACTCCTGGGAATATTAATGCCCCAGCCCCTCCAGCCCGTGCATGGCCTTAGTGGCCTTCTACACTATGGAAAAGAGCTTTGAAGCACAAAAGCATAGAGATCATGCAGTTATGTGCTTGGGGTGTGGAGCTGTCCGTCACTGAGGTGCTGAAATCAGGTACACAGAGTGGGTGTAGCGTTGAGCACCAAACTCCTCTCCTACAGTGACTGGTGGGCTACATGTCTTGCTGCCATTGATCCAGAACTGAAAGTTGCCCTCCTCTCTAGGTTCCCTTCTGAACAAAATGAGTTTTTAGGTATGGACATGTGACCCAAGCTTAGTAATCAGAGGCCTTCCTTGGGCTTTTCTTCCATGTGATGAAGACAAGAACAATTCACTAGAACTCAAACCCTCAGTGAGTCAATCCAGCAGCAATACCTGTGTGGCTCCTCCAGACCTCTAATAAATTATACAAAGAAGTGGTGTTTTTTTCCAACTATCACACCTGGGATCCACTTCCACATACCTGGGTAACTATAAATAAGCCTTACTGGCTTCCCTGTATCTAGTCTGTCCCATTTTTCAACCTACCACTAAAGGCTGTTTTCTGGAGAGATAATCTGATCAGCCATGTTGTTTGGAAATCCCCCAAATAGATCCCCACTGCCTTAGGTGACATAGTCTGACTTACACTGTCCTTCCTTCTTCCTTCCTGATCTGACCTCTGTCTTCTCTTATCTCCAACTTCATTTCCTCTCATCTCTCCATATGTACTTTATCCTTTTACCTGTAAACCACTTGAAATCCCAGCATTTCCCTTATACTTCTGTCTTTACACTTGCTGTTCCTTATGCCTGAAATATTTTGACCTTTCCATGTACGTCCTTCAAGATCCAACCCAAGAATTATCCCATTTGGAAACTGCTGGCTTTGGCTTATCAGAACACGCCCACAAACTTCTTTCCCCATCCCTAGCCTATCAGTCAACCAGGGTCTTCCGTCCTTCTGAACAAAATGGAATCTAGGAATGGACAAGTTACCCAACATTCACAATCTGAAGTCTTCCTTGGGATTTTCTGTTAAAACTAGTGAGGAAGACAACCTCTTTTTCTGAGTTACGATGTTAGAGAGATGTGACTCTACAGCTGTCTGAAGCGATGCTTCTAACCACATGGGAACACTGAGCCTGTATTCTGAAACTAGGCCAATACACTGGGGCTATTAGTCTGGACACTTGGTTTCAAGTGACAGAAACCCAATTCAAACATATTTAAGCAAATAAAAAGGAAGTTTATGGGCTCACATTATTGGGGAATCTAGGAGTATATATTCAACTCAGCTCAGGAGTGGCAGAATTCAGGAGCTTAACCAATAATCAATCAATCAATCTCTCTCTCTCTCTCTCTCTCTCTCTCTCTCTCACACACACACACACACACACACACACACACACACACACACACACACACCTCCTACCAACTGCTTGGCCATTTCTTGCCTCTGCTTGACTTCACTCTACATGATATGGCCACCTCCACCCCACACACCCATTCTACTAGCTTAGCAACAATGAAAAGCATACTTCCTCTCTCTTTTGTCATCATTTTAACAATCCTAGAGAAGACTCTGATTGGCCCATCTTGGTCATGTGCCCACCTCTATAGCTTGGGGTTCAGGAAGAATGGGTCACCATGATTCATAACCCTCAGAACCATAGGGCAGGAGTTGGAAGACTATGGCCCAGGGGTCAAATCTGGTCTGCCTCCTGCTTTTTTAAACAAAGGTTTATTGGAATACACTCATTCATTTGCATATTGTCTACAGTTGCTTTCATGCTGTGATAACAGAGGTCAGTAGTTATGAAAAGAACTGTGTGGCCTTCAAAACCTAAAATAACTACTCTCTGGTCCTTCACAGGAAATGTTTGCTGACCCCTGTCGTAGATGATGGGAGGTTTGAGTTCCCCTTCTTGCTTAAAGCAAACTCCAGCCCTTCTTATTGGCTGTGTAACCTTAGGCATATCACAGCCTCTGAGCTGAGGGTCCCTTACCAATATGTTGGAAACAGCAATACCTTCTCCACAGGATGGATAGGTAGATGGATGGCTGGATGTGTGCATGCATGCAAGCAAAGGATCTCCTACTAAAACTTATTTGTCCAACATTGTGTTCCTTTGGAGTTAGGTTTAATTGTGGAAATGGTTAATCTGGAATGAGTGGAATGGGAGACATGCCAGGAAAATGCTCCTCTACAAAAAATAAAGAGCTTAATACAGGGTCACGACACAGTAAGCACTCAATACATAGTAGACAAGAAAAGAAAAAAGTTAATGGAAATCCAAAGAAAGCAAAGCTGCCCCACTGAATGAAAACAAAATAAATAACTTTGTAAAGGTACAGACTGACTTTCAGCATTTTGTCCTGCCTCCTCCCTGCTGAGATCCTGAAGCAATTATGTCTCAATCAGAAGAATGCAATTTTTCCCCATTGTGAAGACAGGAAAGGAAGGTCCTGCTTTGATGTTCAAACACCTCATGATTTTTGGGTACAGCTGCAGGTAGCTACTAACCCAGAATGCAGTGGGTTGCTTATTTTGATGAGGGAGGGAGGTTTGTTCAAAGCTACTGTGGAAACAGAGCGTTTGCATTTTAATCAGAAGTGCTTCCAGAATAACTCTTCCTTAATTGCTCACAGAAGGTAGCACATCCACTTTTAATGGAACATTCTGAAGACTGAACAAGAGACAAAACTTTAAATGCCACATCTGCTTCCTATCAAGAGCCTCTTACTCTTTCTGGGACTCAGTTGCCTCGCTTGTAAAATGGGAAGACAACTCTTCACTTCTGTGACGATCTCTCCCACAGGCAGAGACCGAATTGTGTCTCTAATTAATACTCCCCCCACTTGAAAGAAACACAATGTTTTCTGAGACCTAAACAATCCCAGAAGCACATTTACCCTTGACTTACCATGGACTAGGTTCTCTGCTAGGTGCTCTATATACATTGCCCAGCAAAATCCACATGTCCACCTGAGAAAGCAGGTGCTGTAACCATTCCCTTTTTCAGATGCAGAAACTAAGGCTTAGAGACCTGCTCTGCCTTGCCCAAGGCCATCCACAAAGTCAGTGGTAGATCCAAGATTGGAACTTAGGTCTATCTGACTTGAAGTCTCTCATTCCTAACCATTTTATACTAGAGGAAACTGAGGCACCAAAAGGCTAGGTGAAGCAACTTACAGTCAGATGATTCCATGGGAAAAACATTTTTTGGTACCATACTCCCAATTTCTCTGTAAGTGTGTGATTATTTCAAAAAAAAAAGTTTTCTATTTATGTAACAAAGAACATTTATCTACTGTATAAGATGTGAGTGCTAAGAACAGTGCCTGACATACAGTAAATTCTAAGACTAGCTGTTCTCCTTATCAGTATCTTCTTCCTCCTCTGAACCTGAGTAGAGAGACCATGAGGCACCCGCAGGTAAAAGTCAATTAATCTGGCCATCCAGGCACCAGCCCAGCAGCGACATTATCTATTAACAAATTGATCTTGCCCCAATATACCAAATACTTAGCAGCCACTCCTACAGAAGCAGCAAAACATTTGTTTCCTTTAGAGCATTTTACTGGCAAACAAGTCACACAATCCATCAGCAAATTCTGTCGGCTCAGCCGCCAGCACATATCCAGAATCCAAACGCTTCTCATCCCTCCGTGGCTAACACCCTGGATCCCGTCCCTGCCACCTAACTGATCCCCCTGACTTTACCCTGGTCTGCCTCACAGTCTACTCTCAACACAGCAGGTGGTATAAATCCTGCTTTTAAAAGGAAAAAGAAAATCAGATCCCATTATTCCTCGGGTCAAAATTTTCCGGAGATGCCCTACTTCGGCTCAGACAGGAAGTCACTGACTTTGCTGTGGTCCGCGAGGCCCTACGCAGTCCGCCCCCAGGATCTCACCAGCTTCACCTCCTCCCATCCTTCCTCCTGTTCACTTTACCCCAGCCACGCTATTCCCAGAGCATGCCAGGGAGGCTCCTACCTCAGGGCCTTTGTACTAGCTGTTCCCTCTGTCTGAAATGCCATTCCCCTTAATCCACACAGCCAACTCCCTCCCCTTCTTCAGGTCTTTGCTCAAAAGTCACCTTCTAGGCATCTGACCCCCCCCCACCCCCAGTTTAAAACCACACCTTTGTCCCTTTCGCCCATGTCATTTTTCCCTGACCATCTTCACCTTCTAAAGTCTCTGTATGATTTACACATTTTATTGGTTCCACTGTTTACAATTATCATAACATTAGCTCTTTGAGGGCAGAAGTATTGGCTGCTTATTTTCACCAAATATCCCAGCACCAAACACAATGCCTGAAATATGGCAAAAGTAATCAATACACATGTGTGAAGAATGAATGAATGAATGAGTGCCTTTGGATGAGGCAGAGGAAAGAAAGAAGAACAAATGGGCATGGAAGCCACCGCAGGTCAAGGGTGCCGTCCAAGGACAGAGCTTCATGTTCTCTCTCGGGTCCCTCGTCAGCCCGCCAACCCGCCCACCCACTGGGACCTTGTGGTTATGGACACAAACACAGGGAGTGACTGGTGTTTCAAATGAAGGTTCCAGTCTGGTTGTTCCTCAAAAAGAATTGCCATACGATCCAGTGACCCACTAATCCCACTTCTCACTATATACCCAAAAGAATTGGAAGCAGGAACTCAAACAAGTATTTGCACACCCATGTTAATGGCAGAGCTATGCACAACAGCCAAATGGTGGAAACAACCCGAGTCCATTGACGGATGGACGGACGGACAATGTGTGCTTCACACATACAATGGAATGTTATCTCAGCCTTTCAAGAGGAATAAAATTCTTTTTTAAATTGTTTTTATTTTTTATATTTCAGAGAGAGAGAGAACAAGTGGGGAAGAGGGGCAGAGAAGAAGAAAGAGAGAGAGAGAAAGAGAATCTTAAGCAGGCTCCATGCTGAGCACAGAGCCCAACAGAGGTCCCAAGCCCATGACCCTGGGATCGTGACTTGAGCCAAAATCAAGAGTCTAACGCTTAATTGACTGAGCCTCGCAGGCGCCCCTGAAGAGGAATTAAATTCTAATATATGCTGCCACGTGGGTGAACCTCAAAAACATGCTAAGTAAAATAAGCCAGACACAAAAGGACAAACATTGTATGATTCCACTTAATTGAAGTACCTAGAACAGGCACGTTCATAGAAGCAGAGAGTGGAACAGTGGTTCCCAGAAGCTGGGGGAAGAGGAGAGTGAGGAGTTATGGTTTGTTTGGGAGAGAGTTTCTGTTTGGGATGACGAGAAAGTTCTGGAATTGCATAGTGGTGATGGTTGCACAACATTGCGAAGATACTTAATGCCACTCAATTGTACACTTAAAAGTGTTTAGAATGGGGGGCTCCTGGGGGGCTCAGCGGGTTGAGTGTCCCACTTCAGGTCAGATCATGATGTCGCGGTCTGCGAGTTTAAGCCCCATGACAGACTCTGCTGTCGGCACAGAGCCCACTTTGGATCATCTGTCTCCCTCTCTCTCTGCCCCTCCCCTGCTCGCTCTCGTTCTCGCTCACTCACTCTCTCCCTCCCTCAAAAATAAATACACATTAAAAATTTTTTTAATTTAAAAAATGTTTAAAATGGTAAATTTTGGGGGCGCCTGGGAGGCTCAGTCGGTTAAGCATCCAACTTCAGCTCAGGTCATGATCTCACAGTTCGTGGGTTCGAGCCCCATGTCAGGCTCTGTGCTGACAGCTCAGAGCCCGGAGCCTGCTTTGGATTCTGTGTCTCCCTCTCTCTCTGTCCCTCCCCTGCTCACTGTCTCTCTCTCAAAATAAATAAACATTTAAGAAATTTTTTTTTAATTTTAACGGTAAATTTTTATGTTATGAATATTTTACTACAATGAAGAAATGAAGGTTCATGTGCCCGATCGCCTGTAGTCAGCATCTCTGGTATTAAGGGAAAGGTGGTTCTACAGCACTAACATGCAGAAATACCAACATATAATGAAGTTCTTTTTAAAAAATTCAAGCGGTATTTATACTATGAGCCCATTTGTATTTGTTTTTAATTTTAATGTTTATTTTTGAGAGAGAGAGAGACATAGCATGAGAGGGGGAGAGGCAGAGAGAGAGGGAGACACAGAATCTGAAGCAGGATCCAAGCTCTGAGCTATCAGCACAGAGCCTGTCGCGGGGCTCGAACTCACAAACCTCGAGATCATGAGCTGAGCTGAGGTCAGACGCTTAACCCAGGTGCCTTGAACTCATCTGTATTTTTAAAAATTAAAGATGAACATATATTCTTTAAGTCATTCAATATATTTATGGAATGCTTTTAATATTTATTCGAGAGAGAGAGAGTGCCTTCAGATGTTAAGCCTTCTGTGTGCCAGGCACGGTAGTCGGCACTAACATACAGCACTAAGAAACCGTCAAAACTCCCAGCTCCCATGTAGTTGGCATTCTTGTCAACAGTGTTACCTCTGGGGGTGAGAAAAGAGAGGTTTCCCCCCCTTTTTGCC
The DNA here is from genome assembly GCF_018350215.1 of Panthera leo. NCBI lineage: Eukaryota > Metazoa > Chordata > Mammalia > Carnivora > Felidae > Panthera > Panthera leo. The sequence continues at coordinate 10,190,753 of NC_056690.1, read as the reverse complement.
TTTCTGCACATTTGAATTCTTGGACCATGCACATATGTTACTGCTCTAATTTAAAGGCTATTTTTTGTAAAAAGACATATAAAAGGGGTGGGAATCTACCCCCAAAACCAAGAGCATACTGTATACACTCTATGTCAGCCAACTTGACAATAAATTATATTTTAAATAAATAAATAGATAGATAGATAAAATGTAAAAAAAAAAGTATGTATAAAGGGGGATGAGAAGACTCCACTTTTGGACCCCCCAAATCATTCCTCACTGTGCAAATATTTCTCCTTGGCTTCCTCTTACCCAGTCTGATAAGAAAATCTTAGTTCAACAAAGAAGAGATTTCTAGAAAATTCTAAACCTTCGTGAACTTTCATTCATGGAATGCAGACGAGACATCTGACCTTATGGAGCTTATAATCCAATGCAATATCCATCAAACAGCAGGTGTGCGGTTGCTAGAAGAACCTGTGTCCGTGAATGCAAATAAAGCACATGCTCTGAACACGGCCCTTCTGCACTCTTTATGACACATGGGGAAACTGAGGCCCCCAGAGAGGGTGGGGCCACCTCAGGTCACGGTGATTTCACCCCATCACTCCTGCAACCTGCTTCACCTTCTAGCCAGTATTACCAAGAGTCAGAAAACCTTACCGAGGCAGTGGATGGAGACAGTTTCTTTAATAATTTTTTTTTCAATGTTTATTTATTTATTTTTGAGAGACAGAGACAGAGCATGAGCAGGGGAGGAGCAGAGAGAGAGACACAGAATCCGAAACAGGCTCCAGGCTCCGAGCTGTCAGCACAGAGCCTGACGCAGGGCTCGAACTCACAAACCGTGAGATCATGACCTGAGCCGAAGCTGGATGCTCAGCCGACTGAGCCACCCAGGCGCCCCGTTTCTTTAATAATTTAAAATGAAAAGTGCCATGGGGCATCTGGGTGGCTCAGTCGGTTAAGTGGCTGACTTTAGCTCAGGTCATGATCTCGTGGTCCATGAGTTCGAGCCCCACGTCAAGCTCTGGGCAGACAGCTCAGAGCCTTGAGCCTGCTTAGAGTTCTGTGTCTCCCTCTTTCTCTGAACCTCCCCTACTTGCTCTCTCTCTCTCTCTCTCCCCCCCCCCAAATCAATAAACATTAAAGAAATTTTTTTTAATTTTTTTTAATGAAAAGTACCAGGAGCACCAAATAGGAAATCTCATTACTCTCAGAGATCAGTGGACATGAACTTTCCCGACTCTAAAATGGAATAAAATGGAAGGTAGCCCTACCTGAGGGCCACCAAGAGAGCTGATATACTCCACATCAAAGAGCCACCCAAATAAACATCGCTGGTTTTAAATTCCTATGAGTGAACAACCAACCACCTTGAATTTTGAATCAGTAATCTCGTATTTGAGAATGTCAACTAAGAAAGCAACACTAAGTACAAGGAGGGGGAAAAACACTGGGCACATGATACGTATAGAGAAAAATGAAGACCTATCTAAATGTCTGTGAACGGAGGAATGGGTTCGCGTGTCGCACTCAGCAGAGCATTCTTCAGCCATAACAAGTTGTGTTTGCGATACATTTAGATTATGGGAAATAGTTATGTCATCGGGTGAAGTAAAAAAAAAAAAAAAGCAAATAGAATTGCACCCATACACTGTAGTGAGTGCGGTTGTAATGGATTAAAAACTAAGCGCATAAAAATACCAGCAGGAAACACACTAAACATTAACGGTGGTTGTCTCCATCTGTCTCCATCTGGATTTTCCAAATTGCCTACAACGATCATAGACCTATTCCTTTCAACATAAGAGAAAAGTGAATTTCTTTTTTAATATGTTGAATAATATCGTGAAGATGCATAGTCCAGGTTTCCCTCCCCTCACCAAATGAGTCTCGTATCCTGAAGACTGATAGCAATAATCATCGCGATGATCGGGCACATTTATGAAGCACTGGCAATTGAGTCAGGCTACTCCTCTGAGCACCTGACTTTTATTAACCCACTGAAACCTTTGCTCACTCACTCTGTTCCACCTGCACTATCCTCCTTGCTGTTCTTCAAGCTCTTTGCTGCCTCAGGGCCTTTGCACTTACAGTTCCTTTTGCCTGGAATGCTCTGACCCGAGACGTACATCCACACGGCTCACTTTCTCCAGGTCTGCTCAAATGTCGCCTACCAGCTGGCACAGTATACACTCTTCCTCTCTAGCCCCATTACTCTGGTTTTTCTACGTGGTACTTATTCCGCCTGTCATATAATGTAGTTTGCTTACTGCCCATCTGTCATCCGCTGCCCATTAGCACATCTGTCTGTTTTACTCACTGCTATCTCCAGCACTGAGAATAACACACCTATCACATAGATGTACAGTAAAAAGTGAATAAAAACAGCAATCCTATGAGGTAGGAACCTTTATTATTCCCATTTTACAGATTACAAAACTGAGACACAAGTTCTAAGCTACTTGTTCAAGGTCATAGGGCCAGTAAGTGGCAGAGCTGTGGTCCAGATGCAGACAGTCTGGTGCCAGAACCTACATTCTTTTGTTTTTTAATTTGGGAGAGAGAGAAAGAGACAGCAGGGGAGTGGGGCAGAGGGGGGGAGGGAGGGAGGGAGGGAGGGAGAGAGAGAGAGAGAGAGAGAGAGAGAGAGAGAGAGAGAGAGAGAATCCCAAGCAGCCTCCATGCTTAGTGCAGAACCCCACACGAGGCTCAATCCCAAGACCCTGGGATCACAACCTGAGCCAAAATCAAGAGTTGGACCCTCCACCGACGGAGCCGCCCAGGCGCCCCGCCCCCCAGAACCTACATTCTTAACCACGAAATGGCTTGGGGTGGAGTTATGACACTTAAAGTATTGATGAAATGGAACAGATTTTACAGAGATATCATCAGGAAAGACAGGCCAAGGGAAGCATAACTTCCATTCATTAAGCATAAAATTTGGGCCTTTGAGACAGAAAAAAAAAAAACTGGTTTGTGCAAGGGCATTGCACACAGTCTCCTTGATTCTTGGCATATTCTAGGCTCAGGAAGAATCAAGGCTCATCTCTGGCTAAACCCGCACTTCAGAGCACGCCGGGGGCCTGAAACAATTAGCAGTTCCCCAAATTAGGGGATGTGGACCCTGCAGTGTCAGCAAAGCGCCCATTCACAAAGTGACGTCTGCATTTACCTTCAGGCCCCACCTGCAAGCTGGGGACTGGGGCCAGCCGCCAGCAACAGGAGGACAGTGTGCCTTGTTCGCTGCTGAGTCCCAGGCCCCTCAAGGGGCATCTATCTGCCAGGCAATCAGCCAACAACGAATATCAAAAGTGCAATGAATACTAGAGATGAGACAACGGAGGCTCAGAAAGGACGCCACTTTTCCAAAGTCACTCATCACTCACGGGCAGCCAGTTGCTTTGATTCCGGCTCCCCGGGGAGTGTTGTTTCTCCTGCAGGACAAGGGCAATTCAAACTGCCAGACAGACCTCACGGCACACTTGATGATTTTAAGGTGGAGAGGAAGGAAATTCCGCAAACCTTTGGGGGCACCGCCCTGAGGGCCATGACGGGCACAGTTCAGATCTCCCGGCTGCCAGGACTGGGACTGGCTGACAGCCTCCTGCTACTACGCCTTCCAGAGACCTCCCAACACCCACTTTCCTGGGGCTGCTCCCACCCAATGACTGAGCACGGCATGAGTGACACCACTGGCCACTCATAGTGGACACAGGATTCCTTGAAGGGCAGTCCTCACTCTGGGGCTCTCGATCAGCCTGACCGAGGCCTTCCCACTCAGCCCTCCTTCCTGCCCCTTCCTTTCCACAGCTCTCAACCCCCCATCACACTCTGTTCCTGTTTCCCCTCCTCATCCTTCACAGACACTCACCCCCGTAATTCTCTCCTGACATCTGAACTGGCACAGACGGATTCTCAGATACAAACCCGATTCATCCAATAGGCTTTCAAAGGATTCTGGGTGATCGCAGAAGGGTGAACAGCGTCTCCCCACAAAGATGACTATGCCCTAATCCATGGAACCTATGGATATGTCACCTTATATGGTGAAAGGACTTTGGAGATGTGACTAAGTCAGGGATCTTGAGCAAGGGAAGAAAATCTACCTGGATTTTCTAGGTGAACCCAGTGTAATTACAAAGGCCCTTGTAAGAGGGAGGTGGGTCAGAGAGAGAGAGAGAGAGAGAGAGAGAAGTTACACTGCTGGCTTCAGAGATGGAGGAAGGGGCCGTGAGCGCCCTCTAGCGCCTGGCACAGGCAAATGATGGATTCTTCCACGGAGCCTGTAGAAGAAAACTGCAGGCGTTTTTAATTTTCTTAATGTTTATTTATTTTTGAGAGAGAGAGAGAGAGAGCCAGGGAGGGGCAGAGAGAAAGTGAGACACGGCTCGAGGCTCTGAGCTGTCACCACAGAGCCCGATGCAGGGCTCGAACTCACGAACCGCGAGATCGTGACCTGAGCTGAAGTCAGACGCTTAATGGACTGAGCCACCCAGGCACCCCTGGTGGAGCAGCCTTTGTAAACGAAAACAGTAATGAAGTAAAAGGGGGGAGTAGCTGGATCATCACACGGAGAAAATTCTACACTCAAGACACTCCAGCTTTATCCTAAAGACATCGTATTCCAGGGACGCTGCTGCGGGAACAGCAAACAGAAATCCATCTCGGACATTCACATATGCCCTTGGCTGGGTGGAGGACACTGCTCGAATTGACTTGGTCTTGGGGGCGCCTGGGCGGCTCAGCCGGTTGAGCCTCCGACTTCGGCTCAGGTCATGACCTCCCGGTTCGTGGGTTCGAGCCCCGCGTCGGGCTCTGCGCTGACAGCTGGGAGCCCGGAGCCTGCTTCGCATTCTGTGTCTCCCTCTCTCTCTTTCTCCCCTGCTCATGCTCTGTCTCTGTCTCAAAAATAAATAAAAACATTTAAAAAAATTTTTTTAAATTTGGTCTTGGGTGCTTTGAGGCAGTTGGGCCCCCAGAGAGACACATCTGCTCATATGCTGCCACTGTCAAGGTCGGAGGCCAGTCTGGATTTCAAACCCCAGCTCTGCCACTGTGTTTAGTCACCCAGCAGCCTGAGCCACCATTCCTTTCCCAGACTCCAGAATCACGGGGCTGGTCAGGCCTGCGTCTAGGGGTTCTCTAGACGTGTGAGGTCATGGAGGGGCTAACAGAGCGACCGGCCCGAGAAGGGCTCAGGAAATGGTGACGATTCATGACAGGACTAACCAGCACTCCTCCAAGAAGAAAACAGGCTTCTGGAACCTGCATTTTTTTTTTTTAAATTTTAATTCACCCATTGCACAAATATTTATGTGGACAGTCACCGAGGTGTTGTCCTAGAGCAGGGCACAGCAAACTTTTGGAAAGGGCCAGATGGTAACTATTTTAGGCTTTGCAGCACGTATGGTCTCTGTCATCACTCAAATCTGCCATCATAGAGAGAAAACAGCTATGCACATAAATGAATGAGCGTGGCTGTGTTCTAATAAAACTTTATTTACAGGGGCGCCTGGGTGGCTCAGTTGGTTGGGCGTCTGACTCTTGATTTCGGCTCAGGTCATGATCCCAGGGTCGTGGGATTGAGCCCGAGTCAGCCCCTCTCTCCCCCTCCCACACTCACTTGCTCTCTCAAAAAAAAAAAAAAAATGAGAACCATCATCACACCTACTCTCTAAGGTCGGATAATTGCGCCCATTTTAAAGATGAGGAAACAAAGGCTCAGGGAGGTGACATGACTGGCGGAGCCACACTGCCAGTACGCCACCCGATTTTACCCCACTTGTGTCCGGCTCCGCAGGTGGGTGCCCTCGGTCACTATACTCAGGAGCCCCACGTGCTTAACTCACGTCCTCTTCTCTGATTTTTCAGGGAAGATAGTAACTATTCGTGTTTTGGATCCTTCCAACTCCAAAGCACCAAGTAAAAAATAAATTTAATTTTGAAACCCTGCTGAGGTCCCTGGATGTGCCGGCTCCCTGCACCTGTTGAAAAATTTCATGAGTCTGCTTGGGGAAGAGGAGGGAAGATTCATATCCCCCTCAGACCCTCCCTCCTCGCTCCCCCCAAGGCGTTTTGACCAGGCACAGAGCACATGAAATCCAGCCCCTGAGTCTTGACCGTCCCCAGCTTCACACCCTCCCCACCAATTCGGCGACAGCAGGCTCTTTTTACTCCTCTCAGCTAGACTTCTCAGCTGGGCTTCTGAGAGAGCTGTCCGAGCTCCCAGCCCTCCCTCTCCTGCTCAAGCATTCGTTCTTCCCTTCAGCAGGCATTTGCTGAGCGCCTACTGTGTGCCTGACTTCATGCTGAGTGACGGGGACACGTAGTGCCCAAGACAGAGCCCGCCCGCTGTCCAGAGGGGAAGCCTGGCGTGAATGACGACATCAGTGGGGAAGCCTCAACAGGAAATGCCAGGTATGGGAGCAGAGCTTCAGTCCCGCTGGGAATGTACTTGACCCGACTGAACCGCACACTGAAAAATGGTTCAAGTGGTACATTTCATGTGCATTTTATCACAGTTTTTTTTAAATGCCCTTCAGGGGTGCCTGGGTGGGTGGCTCAGTCGGTTGAGCGTCTGACTTTGGCTCAGGTCATGGTCTCGCTTCCGTGGGCTCGAGCCCCGCATCGGGCTCTGTGCTGACAGCTCAGAGCCTGGACCGCGCTTTGGATTCTGTCTCCCTCTCTCTCCCCTACTCATGCTCTCTCTCCTTCAAAAATAGATACAATAAAAACATTTGAAAATGCCCTTCAGCAATTGGTGAACCTTTCTCCTTTCCATCTCCTTTCAAGGTGCGTCCCTGGACAGTGAACTATACGACGTTTACCCGCTCTCATTCAGGAATTAAGTGTTCCAAATCTGTGAATTTGCCAGATACTTGAAGCTTATTCCCACAGTGGAAAGGAATCTAGCATGTGCTGGGAGCCTGCTGGGAGCCCCTGAGGAGAAGCTCTCACATTTAATGCTCATGACCGCTCGGCCATGTAGGTATTTTTTCTTCCCATTTTATGGATGACACAACTGAGGTTCAAGAAGCCTGAGGACATCACTTGACAATTCCTAGCTAAGAAATGGTAGAGCAGGACTTGGACCCACATGTGTCCGGTCACGGTGTCTGTGATTATTTCTGTACTTTACAACACCGAACTTTCAAAATAAAATTCTTTCTTTCTTAAACAGAACACATATTCCCCAGTGAATGTAAATTAGCCTCAGGACGCCAGCATTTCCCAAAGCACGTGTCATGCTTTAATTTCCAGAATGTTCATAGATACGACATGAGAGAAAAAAAAAAAATGCCACACGCACAAATGTTTGGGAAACACTGGGTAATCGTACTTTCTTCCTGGCAGGACTTCTCAGAACCTTTATTAGGCAAGCTTGCGTTGTGAATCCGTAAGAGGAATCCTAAACAATGCAGTTTCCAAGACCTGACCTCAGAACCCTTTTCGACACAGCACCTTGAAGTACATGTTGAGAAACTGGTCAGTCGTTCTCCAACTTCCGTGGGCATGAGAACCCCGGGGATGCTTGTGAAAGGGCAGGTTGCTAAGCCTCACCGCTGAGGGCTGTTCTGGAAAGTCAGACAATCTGGGGAGCATCTGGAGTCTGAGCCGCGTCCAACGCTGCTGGTCTGCAGACAGTCCTGTGACGGTCACTCACTAGAGGCTGGTGTTCCGCTTAGTTCTGGAGCTGCTCTAGCAGTGGACTTGCTCAGAACAAGTGAAGACACGGGATTAAGAAGAAATCAGAAGGCTAGTTGAGGCAAGCCTCAAACATGAGTGAATGAGTGAATGAACGAAATGAGTTAGCTCTCAAAAAAGGCGGGGGGGGGGGGGCACCTGGTGGCTCAGTCAGTGGAGCGTCCGACTCTTGACCTTGGTCCGGGTCATGATCTCACGGATCATGAGTTCGAGCCCCACTGGCAGTGCAAAGCCCACTCAGGATGCTCTCTCCCCCTTTCTCTCTGCCCCTCCCCCTGCTTGCTCTTGCTCTCTCTCTCTCTCTCAAAAATAAATAAATAAGCATTTTTTTTTTTTAAATGAGTTAGCTGTCAATTGAACAAAGATCCAGGATGGTCCGGAAATTCCATGTGGTTTTTTTTTTGTTTTTTTTTTTTGTTTTTTTTGTTTTTAACGTTTATTTATTTTTGAGACAGAGAGAGACAGAGCATGAACGGGGGAGGGGCAGAGAGAGAGGGAGACACAGAATCAGAAGCAGGCTCCAGGCTCTGAGCCGTCAGCACAGAGCCTGACGCGGGACTCGAACTCACGGACCGCGAGATCGTGACCTGAGCTGAAGTCGGACGCTCAACCGACTGAGCCACCCAGGCGCCCCCAGAAATTCCATGTTTTAACAAGCAAGAATTGATCAAAAGGAAAACATATCCATCAGCCAGAACTCTCAGCAACCGGGAGAAATCCAAACCATTTTCACATTTCAGTGCTCTTGGTACACTGACAAATAATGCAGAAAGGCCAAAAGAGAGGAACAGAAACTGTGGGATAGTTTGCATGTGGACACTTAATAAAGTGGTGATTTCCAGCCATACATGTGACTGCATGTATAACCTAATGTGCAGAGAGCACCAGAAGTCTCCATCTGAATCCTTTCCTAAAAGCTAGGCCAGACCTGCCTCCCTTGGTTGCAAGCCCTGGTCTGTCGGACACACAGACGAGAACCTATCTACCCACCAGTGCTAGAACCGCAACTTACTAAGCTCCAGTCGGTTGTTACAATGAGCATCGTTCTCTTTAACTGTGTAGCAAATGCAAGTGGTCCTTCCCAATATCGTCTTCCTTCCTCCTCTCTGTTAAAACTGCACTTTTGCCCAGGGGTCTGCTCACCTTAGTTATGGTTATCTTCTGCTGTATAAGAAACCGCTCCACAACTTTGTGGGGTTTCTTTTCTCAAAGTTTATTTATTTTGAGAGAGAGAGAACAAGCATGAGCAGGGGAGGGATGGAGAAAGAGGGAGAGGGAGAGGGAGAGAGAGAGAGAGAGAGAGAGAGAATATATCCTAAGCAGGCTCTGTGCTGTGAGCACAGAGCTCGACGTGGGGCTCAAACTCACAAACCATGAGATCATGACCTGAGCCAAAATCAAGAGTTGGATGCCTAACCGACTAAGCCACCCAGGCACCCCAAACTTAGTGGTTTAAAATGACAACAACTGGGGCAACTGGGTGGCTCAGTCGGTTAAGGTCTGACTCTTGATTTCAGCTCAGGTCCTGATCTCATGGTTTATGGGATCATGCCCCGCATCGGGCTCCATGATGACAGCGTGGGGCCTGCTTGGGATTCTCTCTCTCCCTCTCCCTCTCTCCCTCTCTCCCTCTCTCTCTGCCTTTCTCCCTGCTTGCTCTCTTTCAAAATAAATACACTTTAAAAAATAAAATGATAACCACCATTTATTTTGCTCAGAAATCTGCAGCTTGGACAGATCTCAGTGAGGATAGCTCATCCTTGCTCCATACAATGTGGGGGCCTGACCAGAGGTGGGGGACTCACTTTCAAGATGGCTCACTCACACGGCTGGCCAGAGGGTACTGGCTGTTGGGTAGAGCTCAGCCATGACTGTGGGCTGGGAGCCTTGGCTGCTCCAAAATGGAACTCTCCATAAGCTGTTTGGGCTTCTCACAGCATGGCAGCTGGGTTCCAAGAAAACTAGATGGAAGCTATGCTGGGTTTATATAATCTCGTCTCAGAAGCCACATGGTTTCACATCACCATGGTCACAAGCTTGCTCAGACTCAAGGGGAGAGGGCACAGACACTGCCACTTAATGGAAAGAGTACCAAGATCACATTAGAAGGGAGCGTGCAATCCACCACAAGGTTCCGGGGTGGCCCATTCCCGTGGCCCATCCCCCGTGGTCATCCCCGTGGCCCATCCCCCATGGTCATCTCCGTGGCCCATTCCTGTGGTCATCCCCGTGGCCCATCCCCCATGGTCATCTCCGTGGCCCATTCCTGTGGTCATGCCTGTGGCCCATCCCCCGTGGTCATCCCCGTGGCCCATTCCCCCATGGTCATCTCCGTGGCCCATTCCTGTGGTCATTCCCGTGGCCCATTCCTGTGGTCATCATTCTGACTCCATCCCCTGTGACTGGCTGAGGCTTGTGATGTGGTTTTAGCCAGTGAATTGTGAGTTGCTGAGGTCTTCAGAAGAGGGTATGTTTGCTCTTAAAAAGAGACACACAGAAGGAAATGGAATTTCTTTCATGACTGGACATTAAACTGCACCTGAAAATGACATCCAGAATGAGGAGAGCATCTTGTGACCATTAGGGTTGCGGACGTTAAGGCAGCAGAGGAGAAATAAGAGATGTACGTTGGTCCTTGGTGATGTTATCAAGGCACTGAATTGATCCTGGAGTCACTGCGACCTGAGATAATAAATTTCCCTTGGTGCTTAAGCCAGTTGCATGAGATTTTTGTCACAATAAAAGCATCCTTTTGATACAAACAGCTACCATTTATTGAGCTATTACTACGTGCCCACAGCACATAGTACCACAACTCTGCTACTGAGCCCCGCGCGGTACGTTTATCAGATTTAATCCTCACAGCAAACCCTCAAGGCAGGTACAGCTATTAGCCTCATCGTATAGAGAGAAAACTGAAAATCAGAGACCACACGAACACTGCTCAGGTTTCCGCCGCAAGGGGGAGAGCTGGGATTTGAACCTGGGGTGGAAGCCCGTGTAATTCATCACTCTCCTCTAAAGCTGCCTCAGGGACTGTTGTCCACTGGCTCTCTGCCCCCCCCCCCCGCCCCCTCCATTCAGAACCCCAGTCCTATTTGCAAGTTGATTCAGACAGCAGCTGTTGCAGCCATGAATCAGATCTACGAGAAGCAATTGCAATCTTCAAACAATTCTATGAAGATACTTAAGGGCCACACTGTAAAATCCAAACCAGATGTGATTTACCACCGAGCACGGCGGTTCCAGCTGGAAAGATGGGGGTTGCCGAGGAGAGCTCTCTCCGCTTTGAAACACCCTACACCTGCCTCCTCAAAAGTGAGATTCCAATGTAGATTGAGTACTGCTTACAGAATTTTTTTTTGGTTGTGATAACAATCTTAAAAACACAGATCGAGGGCTTTGCTCAAGTGTTTAAAGCACACCTTTCAGAAAAACAACAAATCTTCCTGGCAGTAAACGGAGCAGATCCATAAAGTGCTTGGATGATCTATACCCAGAGAATCTAGAAAAAGCCACAGAGATAAGAATATCATTTGACGAAAGCAAAGAAACCAGCAGACGTTTAATGAAACCATGTGCATTGGGGCGCCTGGGTGGCTCAGTCGGTTGAGCATCCGACTTCAGCTCAGGTCATGATCTCACGGCTTGTGAGTTGGGCTCTGTGCTGGGCTCAGAGCCTGGAGCCTGCTTCGGATTCTGTGTCCCTCTCTCGCTCTACTCCTCCCCCACTCGTTCTCTCTCTCTCTCTCTCTCTCTCTCAAGAATAAATAAAACACATGAAAAAAAATGAGGGATGCCTGGGTGGCTCAGTCGGTGAAGCGTCCGACTTCAGCTCAGGTCACAATCTCGTGGTTCGTGAGTTCGAGCCCTGCGTCAGGGCTCTGGGCTGACAGCTCGGAGCCTGGAACCTGCTTCGGATTCTGTGTCTCCCTCTCTCTCTGCCCCTCCCCCACTTACACTCTGCCTCTCTCTCTCAAAAATAAAATTAAAACATCAAAAAAAAATTTTTTTTAATGAAACTACGTGTACTAACTTCAAACAAGGCAGAAACACACATACTGACATCAGACAATATGACCATTCACTGTGGGGTCAAAAGAATCAAGGGGGACATTACAATGGATAATGCCTGGTGGTTTGATCTAATAACTATCAGTTCAAATTCCGGACCTTGTCAGCTTCATTTCTGCAACTCTCTCAGTTATCTGCTTATTTAACTTATCAGTCAGAATGCTTTATGTTATATCTGAACAAAACCCCACTTTATAAGTTTATTTTAAATTTTTTTTAACGTTTATTTATTTTTGAGACAGAGAGAGACAGAGCGTGAACGGGGGAGGGTCAGAGAGAGAGAGGGAGACACAGAATCTGAAATAGGCTCCAGGCTCTGAGCTGTCAACACAGAGCCCGACGCGGAGCTTGAACTCACAAACCACGAGATCATGACCTGAGCCAAAGTCGGACGCTTAACCCACTGAGCCACCCAGGCGCCCCTATAAGTTTCTTTAAAATGAGAGTCTATTGTTTCAGGTAAAATAAAATGATCAAGGGCTTCAGGTACAGCTGAATCCAGGCACTCAAATGATCTGATGAGGGCTCGGTCTCTTCCCGGGTCACGATTCTGTTTTTCTCTGTGTGGAATGAACGAAGGCAGCTGTATCTTTACCACATCTCAAGCCACACAAGAGTCCACTTATCTTTCTTCTAACAATATAGCCACAGATCTCCACAATTTCCAGCACTCGTCTGAGATGAAGAGCCTGGCCTCCACATTCAACCGCATTTACTATCCCTCTCTGATCCCACAGGGTTACAGCATCCTATTCCAAGCCTCAGCTAGAGTCCTGGGATACACTCACCAGACTAAAGTAAGCAAGTAGTGATTTTACTGTGCAGCTTTGAATTTAACAGAGCTGAGATGCGGGCTGGCTGCAAGAGGCAAAAATTAAATTGTGACCTTTTCAAAATTTGCTTGCTCCGATGCAAATGTTAGCTCGTGGCTGCAACCAGACATTTATCATGTCTGATTAGTAGATTTATAGTCAGACAATTCTAAACACACAGAAAACAGAAACATGCCCTCATGTAACTGTACCCAGCCCCCTTTCTTAACCAAGCTGCTTATGTTTCATGGCTCAATGTGACCAGTCACTTGCCATGCCCCAGATACACAAATGTCCCATTAAGAATGACTGCATCGGGGCGCCTGGGTGGCTTGGTCGGTTAAGTGTCCGACTTTGGCTCAGGTCATGATTTTGCAGTCTGTGAGTTCGAGCCCCGTGTCAGGCTCTGTGCTGATGGCTCAGAGCCCGGAGCCTGTTTCAGATTCTGTGTCTCCCTCTCTCTCTGCCCCTCCCCTGTTCATGCTCTGTCTCTCTCTGTTTCAAAAATAAATAAACGTTAAAAAAAAAATTAAAAAAAAAAAAAAAAGAATGACTGCATTTACACGGCTGCTACTTGTTTCCACAACAATGTTGAGGAGCTGGGGGGAGGGAAGGTACGTCAGCGGAGAGAGCAAGAAACTGGCACAGAAAAGGGAAGGAAAAATCTAGAGGGTTAAGAGGGAGACATCAGAGACTAAAGGATTCCCGCTTGTCACGTTCATCGTTCTTCAGGCCCCTCCGAGAATTTCCAAAAGTGACGGAGATTTGCCAAGGGTATTAAATTTCGTGGCCACCATCCCCTGTCTCCGCAGAGCCTGCACGGACTCAGATTTGTTGGACAGTTGATCCAATCAAAATTTGGTGAACTAAGCATCTACTGCTCCAAACTGGGATGCTATTCAATTCAAACAATATTTCTTGGGCATTGAGTGTCCCACGATTAGTGTCCTGAGAGGAAATGAGAGAAGGGAGAAAAGGAAGAGACGGGGGTTGGGGGGGAGAAAGGGGGGAAGAGGGAAGAGGGCAGGGAAGGGAAGGGAAGAGGAGGGACAGTTAGCGAGCATCTGTGTGATGTGTCACGAGGCTGTGTCGTGCGGTGGGTAAGGTCACAGCCTTCAGCCAGAGCCCGATCTTGATCTTGAGCCCCGGCTCCACTGTTCCCCAGCTGTGTGACTCCTGATGGGCCACCAGACCTCTGCGAGCTTCCGCTGCCTTCTTTGCAAAATGGAGATAAACCTAAGCTCACGGTACAGCAACGTGTGCTGCAATGTGTGTGGATAGGGCGTGGATCCGGAGCTTACCCTGGGGCCTCAGCCCTTCGGGGGCCTCCAGCTGCATCTACACCTTTGCGGGGCTCTTTGCAGCAGCACAGAAATCTCTCTGGCTGTGTAAGCAGAGTGCGCAGCGCCAGGCGTTAGCCACACCCCCACCCAGGAGGGAACCTTTACTTTACCCCTTGGCCCACTCTGGAGGTGGGCCTAATGCGTCCCCTGTTTTTCCACCCTCCCTCCCTTTACCACTCACACTCTTGTAGCACCTCCCAAATAAACCACTTGCACAGGAATCCTTGCCTGGGGATCAGCGTCTTAACAGAGAGGCTCAGAGAGGCTGAGGCAATTGCCCAAGGACACACAGCTATTAAATAAGGGCAGCTCTGAACTAGACCCGTCTCATTCCCTAAAGGCTGTGATCACTTGCGATCTCTCCCTAAAACTAATGACATGTCCGCGTTGAGGGAGGGTAGCACCGATCAGAGGTTCTCCTAAGTACCCACGTTAAACGGAACACCCTGCCGACCTCGGCCATCTCCTCCTCGTTCCACGGAGGACACGTTGCATTTCCTCTAACATCTCGAGTCTCCTCATCCCAGCACAGGGCAAGGTGGTAATCCTCTGCAATCCCCATCTTAAGGTACTTGAATAGGTGATTAAGGGAGCACTTCCAGAGACCCATTCCCAAAAACAACGATCCCATGAGATGTTGGTATTAAAAAAAAAAAAATAGTAACAGTTCCGGGAGTAAAACCCGTTGGGACAGTTCTGGACTTGCTAACCCCCTCTTGGGGCCTTACAACACCATGAAGACATTAAAGCATAAAAGGGTCTAAGAAATCCTGTGGAAACAACTCTGTTTAACCCAGTGCTTTCCAGGTTTATTTTTTTTTCCCCCACTATAAAACCCTTTTCAGGTTATCATTTATCAAGTTCCCTGTAAAACCAGGTTCTGTAGAATGTTTTGACAAATAGTAGATAAGGGGTCAATCAGAGGTAGAGGCCATCACCTTGCTTGTTATGTAGGATTTAATTAACCTGGGGGGTTATCTAATTAGCGTGTGTGGATCTGGCCATGGGGATACGATGTGCATGGGTTTATGTAGCACACTTAAGGCCAATAGATCCATCCAGGAATATTATGATGCCACTGGCAGGTACTTACTATGTGTATCGCGACATGCCGATAAGCCAAAGGATGTGGGAGAACCCGGTGGACCTCTGGAACGGACTCTGGAACGGACCATCAAAAACTCTGTCCCCAGGGGGCGACTGGGTGGCTCAGTCGGTTGAGCGTCCGACTTCGGCCCAGGTCACGATCTCGCGGTCCGTGAGTTCGAGCCCCGCGTCGGGCTCTGTGCTGACGGCTCGGAGCCTGGAACCTGCTTCGGATTCTGCGTCTCCCTCTCTCTCTGCCCCTCCCCCATTCATGCTCTGTCTCTCTCTGTCTCAAAAATAAATAAACGTTAAAAATTTAAAAAGCACAAGGCATGTACTGGTCTGAGCAGAGCACTGGAGAACTGGAAAGAGCTTTAGAGACCCACAAACACCCAGCAAAGACCCTCTCCGTGGCCTCGCCTGGAGGACCGAATGCGATTTGAAAAGAGAACACGGTGTTCTCTACGCGATGCCTGGGGCTCTGTAATGCCGGCCATCTCACGTACCACGTGCAGGGGGCACACATCCCACATCGGGGGAGACACTCCACAAATTCATCGTATGAGTCGCCAAGGAAACAGCGACGGACATGGATGCCACCCACTCAAACCGGCGACCCGTTTATTTTTTAAATTGGCACTGAACACGACCATCACCGCCAGCCCTGAGAATCCTGTCCTTTGGGCAGACGGCACTTCCTTCCTGCTGGACTCGGAACGTGGAGACCGTCTTTCAGACGGAAAACCAGGGAGCAGAGAAGTTCAAGCAGGGTGAGTCTGGGGGGGGGGGGGGGGGAGGGAAGTCAAGAGAGATCCAGATAACTCGCTGAGGGTCACCTGGCTGAACGGAGATGTGGATGGACCCCACCCCGGGTTTTGAGACATTCGTAAATTCTCAGCTTCGAGAAACATGTAGTCTCTAAGCTCAAAATCATAAGCAAAGATTTGTTGTCTCTCAACGAAAAACATGAGTCCTCATGAAAACAAAGATAACATGACTCACAATTGCTATTTTAGGCATTTGGGTTTTTTGTTTTTTTTTTAACTTTTATCTATTCATTTTGAGAGAGAGAGAACAAGTGGAGGAAGGGCAGAGAGAAAGGGGGACAGAGGATCTGAAGCGGGCCCTCTGCTGACAGCCCAGAGACTGGCGTGGGGCTCGAACTCGTGAACCGTGAGATCATGACCTGAGCCGAAGTCGGACGCTTAACCACTGAGCCACCCAGGCGCCCCAACAATCACTGTTTTGAAAGATGATTCATGAAGATCAAGTTTTTAAATATAAGCTCCTTCAAATGGCCTAAAGGCCCACGCGATTCAGCCCCGTCCCTCTCGCAGACTTCGCCTCTCCCCTCCCCTAGTCCCCATGCTCTGGCCGCACTGGCCAACAGTTACAGGGGGCTGTCCTGTGGCTCCAGGAGTCTCAGCGGCGCCCCGGCCTCTACCTGCTAGATGCCACCAGCACCAGCTCCCTCGATTACGACCATCAAAACCGTCTCCAGGCATGGCCCAATGTGCCCTGGAGGGGAAGGAGCCCCAATGACACCCTCTGTTGTATCTTGTGTGTGTGTGTGTGTGTGTGTGTGTGTGTGTGTGTGTGTGGATATAAAAGCTGATCTCGGGGCGCCTGGGTGGCGCAGTCGGTTAAGCGTCCGACTTCGGCTTAGGTCATGATCTCACGGTCCGTGAGTTCGAGCCCCGCGTCGGGCTCTGTGCTGACCGCTCAGAGCCTGGAGCCTGTTTCTGATTCTGTGTCTCCCTCTCTCTCTGCCCCTCCCCCGTTCATGCTCTGTCTCTCTCTGTCCCAAAAATAAAAATAAAAAACGTTGAAAAAAAAAAATAAAATAAAAGCTGATCTCGAATGCCTCTAAGACAGGCATTCTAAACAAGTTCAGCCCTCCAAGGAGGGGGGGTTCTATCACTTGGAGGACCCCTTGGGCTTTATTCACTGTGACAGATTTGGGGCACACAGGCTCGCGCCCAGGCTGGGGCGGGCTGGCTTTGCTTGTGTGAGAAAGGGGGAGGGATCGGATGGGGCGTTTCAAGAAAGAGTTGGACCCCTCACCCCAGTGGGAAGGGAAACTCAATGGCAGGTCGTTGCAAAGAGAAGAACGGAAATGTCCGACGAGGACTTTTTCTTTGAGGTATCAATACAGGTTTGTGTTTTGCAAGGCGGCCTCTGTGTCACAACGAAATCTCCAGCAAAGTCCACACTGCTCAGTAATGCTTTCGTGTGACGGGTTTCTCCCGGGGACCCTGAAGAGACACCAGGTTTTGTGTCTAAGCTGCCACGAAGTTAAAACAGAAACAACACGAGCAGAGGCAGAGGCCAGAGGACAAGGGGGCGGTGGTTATCGGAGTTGCCCTCTGAGCAGCGGTAGAAATTCTACAGACAGAGGCAGGTTGGGGGCAAGGCAGCTCCCATATCGCCCTGTTTCCTCCCCGGAATATCCCCCCACCCGCCACACCTGTCCACCCTGCCAGTCTGTCAGGCCAGCCGGGTGCCTGCTTAGCTATCACTCCCCACCCCAGGAACTGGGTGCACCATGTCATAATAACCTGTCGCATGTCTGTCTCCCTCCCCCGCTGCCAACTGAGAGAGAATGGTGACAAGGACTGTGTCTGTCTGTTCACCCCTGTATCTCCCCTGCCTACCTGGCCCCGAGGGAGCCGTCGAAAACTGTTCAGCACTGCACGCCCCACTGGCCGGAACAACAGGAGATACGGAGAGGAAGCAGATGCTGTTGGTATCCTAAAACCTCCTAGAACCCCAGAGCCTCTTTGCCAGGTGGGTACGCCATCCCCCGGCTGCCAAGGGCTTACGGCCGCACCCTTCTCCAAAGAATTGTGCTCCAAATGGGAGCTCGCCCAAGAGGCCACACCCTAAGCCACCCCTGGCAGCCTGCAGCCAACAGCTGGCTGACGTGGTGGTCCAGAAGGCTGGCCCCCTGTCTCAAGACGCACCAACTCTGGAGGGCAATTTATGCTCCAGAGCTCCCCGCACGGATCAGGCTGAAGAGCTCTCCTCCTGGGCTTTTTTCTTCCTGCTTTCCCTAGCTTTTCACTCTTTCTTCTGAGAACTCTTCCCTCAAAAAAAAAAAAAAAAAATCACTTGAACAAGAATCCCCACCTTAGAGAATCCCAAAATGGGAATAAATCATTGTGGCATTAGAAAAGGAGAGGAAGGGGCGCCTGGGTGGCTCAGTCGGTTGAGCGTCCGACTTCAGCTCAGGTCACGATCTCACGGTCCATGAGTTCGAGCCCCGCATCGGGCTCTGGGCTGATGGCTCAGAGCCTGGAGCCTGCTTCCGATTCTGTGTCTCCCTCTCTCTCTGCCCCTCCCCCATTCATGCTCTGTCTCTCTCTGTCTCAAAAATAAATAAACATTAAAAAAAAAAGAAAGAAAAGGAGAGGAAGTCTGGACAAAGCATCATGGTATCGCTCCCATTCTGCCTAGCACATACGGGCTCCTTAAAGATTTGTGAGATGACTGGATGGATGGACAGACAGGAGGATCCATTACCCTATGAGGGCAAAAAACCAGCATACTGACTTCATACCTAAGGAAGTGGTAAAAGATCATCAGAGAAACCGGGTCTGAATCTTTCTCTACCTCCTTCTAGCTGTGTGAACCTGGGCAAATTACAATACATCTCTGAGCCTCAGTGTGCTCATCTGTAACATGATACCCATTTCATAGGGTTGTTGTAATAAGCCAGTGATTTAATGTATCTGTAAAGCTCTTAGCACAGTGCCTGGCACATAATAAGCCCTTGATAGACAGCATCTGGTATTATTGCCATCAACTTTTTTTACCTTTTTAACGTCTATTTATTTTTGACAGAGAGTCAGAGCATGAGTAAAGGAGGGGCAGAGGGAGAGGGAGACAGAATCTGAAGCAGGCTCCAGGCTCCGAGCTGTCAGCACAGAGCCCGACACGGGGCTCAAACCCATGAACCGTACAGATCGTGACCTAGCCGAAGTTGGACACTTAACTAATTGAGCCACCCAGGCGCCCTGAATCCTTTTTTTTTTTTTCCTAATGTTTATTTATATTTTGAGTGAGTGAGAGAGAGAGAGAGAACAAGCAGGGGAGGGGCAGAGAGAGAGAGAGAGAGAGAGAGAGACAGAATCCGAAGCAGGCTCCAGGCTCTGAGCTAAGCTGTCAACATAGAGCCTGATGTGGGGCTCGAACTCACGAACCGAACTGCAAGATCATGACCTGAGCCAAAGTCAGACACTTAACTGACTGAGCCACCCAGACGCCCCCCCCCCCATCATTTTTATTATTACTATGGACCCAACTGAGAGTCAAATACAAAGTGCCTTCCCCTATTGCATCACAAAATAGTCAAACAAGCTAACTCTGGTTTAAAAAAAAAAAAAAAAAGCAATCATCAGTAGCTAATTGTTCAAAAGGGAGAGATTAAGCTCAAGGAAGCGAGCTTTTCCTTGTTGTGGTAAAATGAAACCCAACACAGAAAACCAGGTTGATTTCTTGGGGAAAGAAAGTAGGAATCTCATCACCGGGAGATACCCTCTATGAGCTCGATGAGCCTGAGACCTCCAGGGAAGCGTTTATCAAGAATTTTAACACCCTGGCCTTTTCATCTAGAGCCGATCGATAAGCATCTCCAGGTCCCTCTTAGGTTGTGATTACTTGTTTTCATTATTTATAATTTGCTTCATACTGATGGGGTAAAGTTTTCACAAAATCCCTAAGTGTCAGGAATTAACAGCACAGAAAATTCTGAAAGTACGAGGCATTGCACCAAGCCTTGACGGCGAGCAAAAATAAATGACACACTGTTTCTCTCTTCGACCCACCCCCACTGCTACACCAGGGTCCAAGCCACCATCAGGAGCCTCCTCCCTCGTCTCTCTGCTTCCTCCCTCACCCCACTGCTGTAGATACCCGTCACAGAAGCCTCAGGAATCCTAAACGTTAAGCTGTAAAGTCTGATGCTGTCACTCCTCTGCTCTAAAGCCTCCTGTGGCTCCCCATCTTAATCAGAGTTAACGGCCAAAGTCCTACAGTGGCCCCAAGGTCCTACCCAATCTGTCCCCCACCACCTCCCTGACTTTGCCTCTTATCACTCTCCCCCTTGCTTGCTCTACCTCCAACCAGATTGGTTTCTTTGCTTTGGCCTAAATATTCCAGGTATACTTCAAACCTCAGGGCCTTTGCACTTGCTGTTCCCTCTGCCTGGGATGCTCTTCCCCAGTTACTAACATGCCTCATCTTCCCACTTCTTTTTTTTTTTATTTTTTATTTTTTTAGTGTTTATTTCTTTTTGAGAAAGTGGGAGACAGACAGAGCATGAGCAGGGAAGGGGCAGAGAGAGAGGGAGACACAGAATCTGAAGCAGGCTCCAGGCTCTGAGCTGTCAGCACAGAGCCTGACACGAGGCTCCAACTCATGAACTGTGAGATCGTGACCTGAGCCCAAGTGAGATGCTTAACTGACTGAGCCACCCAGGTACCCCTCATCTTCCCACTTGTTCAAATCTCTGCTCAAACGACACCTTGTCAGTAAAGACTCCCCTGACTTCCCTAAATGGAAGACACACCCACCGCTCCTCCCTACTCCCAATTTCTCTTTTCTCAGTTCAACTTCCCCCACCCCAGCACCTTCTTAATCCCCGCCCATTCAATATGAGTATCTGCCCCACCAAAAGGTCAGCACCATGTGAACAGGAATCTCTGTATTTTATTCCCTGTTATAACCCCAGCACCTAGGAAGAGTGTCTGGCACAATAGATAAATAGACTAAACATAATACGTACTCTAAATATAAATAGTATCAGTACAATATTTAACATATATAAATGCATATATATTTAAGTTATAATGTATGCATTTATAATTATGCATCACAATTATAACATTATATATACATGATACACAATATGTTCATATCAGAATATGTCACATATATGCGTCTTAGTTTGGCCGGCTATAACAAAAATATCACAGACTGGGGAGCTTAATAAAAATTTATTTTTCACAGTTCTGGTGGCTGGGAAGTTCAGGATCATGGCAGATTCTATGTCTGGGAAGGACTCCCCTCCTGGCTCAGAGATGGCCATCTTCTCCCTGTGTCCTCAAATGGCAGAAGGGACACAGGAGCTCTCCGGGACCTGTTTTATAAGGACACTAATCGCATTCATGAGGGCTCCACCCTTATGACCTAGTCACCTCCCAAAGGCCCCACCTCTTAATAGCATCACCTGAGCGTTAGAATTTCAACATACGAATTCAGGGGGCACACAAACATCAGCCCATAACAATACATAATACGTAGTAATGCATGCAATACATAATAATATATAAAATATATTACCTAAAATTCAAATAAGTTAAAAATAAATTACCTACAATAGCAATATATAATTTCAAGATAATATAAATATATAGTGCATAATATAAGTAGTACTATTGAAAAGTAGCTGCTTAGTAAATATTCACGGAAGGAATCCATTAATTG
The DNA here is from genome assembly GCF_018350215.1 of Panthera leo. Classification (NCBI taxonomy): domain Eukaryota; kingdom Metazoa; phylum Chordata; class Mammalia; order Carnivora; family Felidae; genus Panthera; species Panthera leo. The sequence goes on along the minus strand of NC_056690.1, from coordinate 10,169,260 downwards.
TGGAAATTCATGCCCAGAACAACTCTTGAGAGCACTCAACCTCCTTTCCCTCCCGCACCAGCCCCACCAACTCCCCGCCAGCACCCCACGCCCCTCCTCCCCCCCCCCCCCCCCCCAGGTCTGTGTTAGTGCCAGTCTCCTTGCCTGAAAGCTTTCTCTGCCCACATGTCCAAATCCTAGTCCGGCGGTCCCTCCAGCCCCAGTTCAAGTACACAAGTCGTCTGAGAGACTTTTCTCATTATCCCAGCCTCCGCGACAATTCCCTTGGCTAACGGAGGCCGCACTCGCCCTGTCTGCCAGGCAAGCTGGCATGCGATCATGTCCAATTTAACACTTCATCACTTCTCTGATCACTCTGTGTGTATTAATCATAACTGCCTCTACCAAGTAGAACTCGATAAATGCGGGTGGTTTTGCTCTGAGATCAGAGACCAAGCTACATGACTTGCCCCTCAAATTTTCTTATAGCGCCTAGACCCAGAGTAAGATTTCGGCGAACATATCCTGAAACTTCAAATGCCCTAGGGTAGAATAAATTCGGCAAATATTCACTCCCTCCCGGCCCTACCCCCATCGAAGGAGTGTGTTTCCCTCCCCCTTGGATGCTGGGAGCGACCATGAACCTGCTCAGGCCTGTGGAATATAAACAGAAATGACAAGCTGACATGGGCTCTCACAGCATCCCTATGGCTGCTGGGTGGAGAGCGGGCTGGCGGAAGGCAAGTGGGTTGGCCCGGGAGATAGCGCCTGTGGCAAAAGTGATCAGATCCTAGAAATGGCTTCCGTGTGGAGCAGACAGACTGGCGGGTGGACTGGATGGGGGGATGTGGGGAGGAGGAGGGGAATCAAGGTGACTCCACATTTGGAGCCAGAGAAGCTGGAAGAAGGGAGTTGCCATCAGATGTGGGGAAGACTGTGGATGGAGCAGGGGTTGGTTTGGAGACTGATTCTGAACAAAATTAGGTTTGTGGTTCCTACCGGACACCCCGGAGGAAGGGGCAGAGGAGGCAGAGGGGCAGAGGCTGTGTACGTCTAGAGTTGAGGAGACTGCACTCTGGAGACATACATTTCGAAGTCACGCACTGAATGGTACTTTAAGTCAGATTTAGGTGGAGAAGAACAAGGGTCGAAGGAAGGACCGAATCCTGGGATGGCACACTGCTTAGAGGTAGAGGAACCAGCTAAGGAGCCTGAGAAGGAGCAGCCAGGGAGGTAGAAGGAAAGCCAGGAGGGATGTGCTGTCCTCACGCCAACTGAAAACTTGGCAAGTGTAATGGGTATTTGTAACTTGCCTCCTCAGCAGCCATCCCCCTTCTTCCAGAAATCGCCTCTCTCGCCAGGAGAACTACTCCTTCCTTACTCTGACCACCTGATCTAGGTGGGGCTCTACTCCCAGCTCTGAGCACAGAGGATCATGACCCACACTGGCCAATAAAAATGCTGCATTTCACTGGCCGGCAACTGGTTTAGCGATGAGCGTGTGACTTCAGCCAAATTAATCAGACTGAATCTCGGGACTTCTGCAGAAGCAATTGGGACATGATTTTCAGCAGGATTTGAGCTTTAGGGGAAGCAACCACCTTACCACCATGAGGGCAGTTTATCTGTGAATGAATCCCACACAAAGAAAATAGAGTCTGGAGGTAGAGAAAGTGGATCCTGGTGACTTCAATGGAACCTGGATCAAGCCGCACCTGAAGCCTAGACTTTTGAGTTATATGACTTTTTTGGTTTATGCCAGTTTGGTTGGATTGTTTTTGTAACTTGAATGAAATAATTATTTTTTTTAATGTTTCTTTATTTTTGAGAGAGAGAGAGAGAGAGCACCCACAAGCTGGGAAGGGGCAGAGAGAGGGAGGGAGGCAGAGGGTCTGAAGTAGGCTCCTTGCTGTCAGTGCAGAGCCCAGTGCAGGGCTCAAACTCAAGAACCATGAGATCATGACCTGAACCAATGTCAGACGCTTAACTGACTGAGCTATCCAGGCACCCCAGAAAAAATAATTCTGACTAATTCAGCAAGGGAATGGACAAGATCATTAGGATGTACCCATCCTATAGAATATTATTAGGTAAATCTGTACTTGCCTGGAAATATGTCCATCATCATGAGTAAGAAAAAAAAGCAAATTATACTTCACTCCCACTATGCTTGCTATAATCAAAAAGATAAACAGTAATAATTGTTAGGGAGGATGTGGAGAAACTGGAACTCTTATACAGTGCTGACACAGCCTTTGAAAAACAATTTAGCAGTTCCCCAGTTTCTATCTTCTATCAAAGGTAGAAATTACCGTAAGACCCAGCAATTCCGCACCTAGGCATATGTCCAAGGGGATTGAAAACATATGCCCACGGGATGCCTGGGTGGCTCAGTCGGTTAAGCATCAGACTCTTGATTTCAGTTCAGGTCATAATTTCACGGTTAGTGGGTTCGAGCCCCGCGTCGGACTCTGCACTGACAATGCCGAGGCTGCTGTGGGTTCTCTCAGTCTCCCTCTCTCTCTGCCCCTCCCCCCGCTCATTCATGTGCTCCCTCTCTCTCTCAAAATAAATAAACAGACCTAAAAAAAAAGAAAACACGTGCCACACAACGACCTGTACACAAATGTTCAGTAATAGTGTTAGTAGCATCAGGGGCGCCTGGGTGGCTCAGTGGGTTAAGCTCAGGTCATGACTTTAGCTCAGGTCATGATCTCACGGTTCGTGGGTTCGAGTCCCACATCGGGCTCTGTGCTGACAGTTCTGAGCCTGGAGCCTGCTTCGGATTCTGTGTCTCCCTCTCTCTCTCCCCCTCCCCTACTTGCACTCTGTGTGTGTGTGTGTGTGTGTGTGTGTGTGTGTGTGTGTGTGTATCTCTTTCACAAATAAACAAACATTAAAAAACAGATAAAAATTTAAAAAATAGTGTTAGCATTATTCATAATCGCTAAAAAGTGAAAACAACCCAAATGTTCATCGTCTGATAAACAGATAAATCGAACGTGGTCTATCCACACAATGGAATGTTATTCTGCCACAGAAAAGAAGGAAGTGTGGACATCTGCTACAACACGGACGAACCTCAAAGACAAGACTCTCAGTGAAATAAGCCAGGCGCAAGAGATCATATATTGTGTGATTCCATTTATACGAAATGTCTAAACAAGGCGAATCGATGGAAACAGAAGATAAATCGGGTTTACCAGGGGCTGGGGAAGGGTGAGGGGAAATGGGGAGTGACTGCCCATGAGCACGGGTTTCTTTCAGAGAGGATGAAAATGTTGTAAGTTTAGATTGTGTTGGTTTAGATGAGGGTTACATACCCTGTGAATATACTAAAAACATTGTACACTTTAAATGGGTGAATTGTAGGGTTACGTGGCTTATGTCTCAATGAAGCTGCTCTTTAAAAAAGCAAATTGTGGGGGGCGCTTGGGTGGCTCAGCCGGTTAAGCATCTGACTTCGGCTCAGGTCACGATCTCGCGGTCCGTGGGTTCGAGCCCCGCGTCGGGCTCTGGGCTGATAGCTCGGAGCCTGGAGCCTGCTTCCGATTCTGTGTCTCCCTCTCTCTCTGCCCCTCCCCCGTTCATGCTCTGTCTCTCTCTGTCTCAAAAATTAAAAATTAAAAAAAAAAAAAAAAAAGCAAATTGTGGAACAATGTGTGTAGCAGAATCTCACCTTGCTAATAAATAAATCTGATAAACGGCAAACTAATTGCAAGTCTGAGTCTCTGTGTTGCAAGAGACTGTGCCATTTAGTTGCACAGAATTCCTCTTGAGATGAGCAGCGGATTTGCGAGGAAGAAACATGTCAGCAAGTGACTTGCGGAGGGTAGGAGCCCAAGGCGTGCCCAAATAGCAAGATGTGGTCCCTAAGCTGCCACTAAGGGGGTGGGTCCTGTTAACTGGAGGGTCCCTTGAGAGGGGCAGCCTGGAATGAACACGGCATGCCATCGGGGTGGGGTCTGGTGCTCTGTGGGGATGCTCTGCGCAGTAGAAGGAAGGGGACTTGGGGATTCAGGGGGGATGTGGAGGAGGAGGTGAGCCTGGGCATTGCTGGAGGGAACAGACAGAGAAGCAGCAGCCCCAGCAGTGACAGGGCCAAGGGCAGGGCTCGATGCTGGCTGGGGTATGCCTTTGAGGGATACTAGAATGCGCCACCCTCAAAATATGCCTCTTTCAATTATTTTGAGCCACAGGCCATTAAGAACAAGCAGACACAGGAAAAGCTCTAAACCCAGGGCACATGTTTTCTCTTTGCAAAGGAAATTTCCATTCGTAGAGATGGCTCCCTCTCCTTAACTCTGGCCAGTGATGAAGGCACCCTTAAATCCGCAAAACGACCCTTACTCAACAACCCTTGTTGGCCATACTTCTCCTGCTCACCTACCTTCCCCAACTGGCCTCCCCCTCAAAAAAGCCCCAAACTAGCCCCTTTTCCTTGAGCTGAAGATGGGCTATCAGCCCAGCTCTAACTGGGCGTGGCCACATGTTACATGCACGGTGCCCGTTGTTAATAAACATGTTTGTGTTTCTCACGTTAATCTGTCTCTCGTTCCAGAGCCCCAGCTGCGAACCGAGAGAAGGAAAAGATTCCGTGGCCTCCCAATCCTTTGCAACGTAATCCCTTCCTGTGCCTCCTCTAAGAGGGTCCCAGTTAAGTCACTAGAGCTTTTGTGCACGTGGAGAGATTCTTCTAGAAGAACTCAAAGATGTGCTAGGTTGCACACTTGGCCTGGGGACAACCACAGATCACCCCAAGATCTGGGAGCTGACATCAGGGATACACATAGAGGCAAGTATTGAAAAAACTCAGGGAGGAGAAAGTCCCACACCGGTAATAGTGGTTTCCTCTGGAGGTAGGACTGACAGCAAGGAGCACGAGGACTTTGATTTGTTTCTGTTACATACTTCCATGTTGTTTAAACTTGTCACAACGAACATGAACTATTCTGTCCTTCTGCAAAGGTAAAAAAAAAAAAAAAAAAAAAAGGCAACTCAAATGCCACCTCCTCCAGGAAGCCTCAGAGGCAGATAATTGCAATAAAGCTGCTTCTTCTGCTGTTTCGGTGCCACTTGAGGGGAACTGACTATTCTGGTTGCCCCGGAGAGCAGAGGTTGCTCGTTTTGTCTCCCTGATACTGAGCCTATCAAAGGCACCCAGTAATGCTATCTGGGGAATGAATGAATGGGTGCTGAGTGAGTGAGTGAGTGAATGAATGAGCGCAGCCATGCCCACCAGCAACACTGGATCCCACCAGCCTTTGCCCAAGCTGGTCCCACGGAGCCGGCTAAATGACAAGAGTGGCCATTTGGGGACGCTGGGCACACCCCCTGCAGGTGCCTGAGATTAATTACGCTGGCGGCCTCAACACCTCCCGGGCTCGGACTTGCGAGGCTTAATTACATGCAGGGGGGCGCACGCTCCCAAACCCAGACACCAGAGTCTCCCGTGTTATTCTCTGCCCCCTCTGTCTTCTCCTTCCGACACCTCCAGCTCCCTAAGGAAAGCAAGGGACAAAGGTGGGGCAGAAATGTGTTTCAAACAGGGAGGGAGACAGGACTCGGCTGCAGGGGGCACCTCCACTTGGCCTCAGACGTCAGGGCTCCGGAGGGGGAGAATGTCTTCTTGTATTTTTAGGAAATGGCTCAGCCAGTGGTGATGGTGGGGAGCTGGGTCCTTGCCCGGAGTCAGATCTGCATTACAAACGCCTCTCTAAGCACCCGTCCTCCGCACCACACGCCCCCTCCTGCAAGGAAGATGGGATGTTTTTTGATAAGGTCTATTCTCCCGGCTGAGCTGAGAGGGACCGAAGCCATATCTGTCTCCACCAACCTCCTGGATTTTACCTACTGGATCAGCATCTGACTGATGATGCCCCCCATGCACCACTCTGGGTGAATAATTAAGAGATCAAGTGGGAGGGGAAAAGAGAACGTTGTAGGAGACCAACAGAAAAGCAGAACCAGGTTCAAATCCCAGCTTTACCACTGTGCGAAGTGGCTGTGTAGCCTCGAACAAATTGATTAACTTCTCTGAGCTTCAGTGCCACCATCTTTTTTTTTTTTTTTTTAATCCTCCCAAGGCCTGGTGCCCAGAAACTTTTACCCTCCCAAACTTTCGTCTTGGAATTAAGGCATCATCATCATTGAGAATCCTCTTCTAAGATGCCTTTAAAATGTCTCCAAGTCAGGCTTCAACATTTGAGAATGGATCCATGTACCAGAGAAAAACAACCAGTTTAGTAGGGTCCTGATGGCCAGAGACAATAGACAGGTAAGTTTTGATTGGGGGGGGGGAGGGGGGGGGAAGAGGAAGAAGCCCAAAGAAGTTGATCCCAGAGGAAAGGAGAATAAGGTTGATGCCCGAGAGGGTGCTGGGGACAGCATCCAGGCCTCAGTTTCCCCATCTCAAACAACAGACAACATAGAGTCAACTCGATTAAGTGCTTACTAGCTTCCAGGCATCATGCTAAGGATATCACAGGTCGTCTTTCACGTTTACAGAAACCCCATCTGCAGATGATAAAAACGAGGCCCGAAAAGGTTAAGTAACTTACTCAAGGTCACAACACCAGCAGGTACACGGGGGGACTCAGCTTGAAATTCCGGAGTCTTCAGTTGGCAGCAGTGGATTAGGGACAGTTCTCCAGAGGCCCCTGGGGTCCTCAGACAGAGTGAGGGAACGTGGGACACGACAAAAGCAGGGAGCAAGTATGCACAGAAGTCACAAAACCACAAGGCCCAGCCACTGCCGCTGGGGGTCTCAATGGAGACACAGCATCCTGGCAGGAGCGGGGCCCCGAGAAAGGCTGGCTGGCACGGACACCCTTCCCTCCTCTGCTCCCTCTGGCTCCAGGTGGCCCAATGCTCCCAAAACTGTTACCATGGAGACCAGTCTCCAGTGACCAGAGCAGGGAGCTGGGGCTGGTGGCAGGAGGCTGAGGGCAAGGGCTGGCACCGGGTCTGGGGAGCGAGCGCTGGGGGCCCCGGGGAGGTGGTGCCAGGGTTTGCCAGATGGCTGGGGGCAGGGGGCCAGCCCATCTCCATAAGGCAGGTCCCCCGCGATGCCAGGGTCTGCCAGACTCTCCAAAAAGCTACCGAGAAAAACAACAACCAAAAGCGCAGAAACACATTTTCCTGTCCTTAGTCACGCCTTAGCCATTTGTGCAGCACCTACTGTGCGCCAGATCCCGTGCAAGATGGAACGGAAGGAATGCACAGGTCCTCTGAAACTCATCCATGATTCCCCATTATAGAATGAGTCCCCCCAAATCAAAGAGTATAAGAACCCCCAATAGAGAGGATATGGATTGGCCCAATGAGAAGTTGTTCCCAGGGCTGGCTGTTATTTGGGGGTTCTTCACCCGTCATGCTTATTTTCATATTAGCACTAATACTAATAAATATCAGTGTCGGTGGTAGTAAGAGCTGACATTTAATCAGCACATACTATGTGCCAACGATGAAGGACCCTATGATGGACTCCTTTCATCTTCACTACGGGGCGAGGATGTGGGCATTATTATTATCCCCCTTCCATAGATAATGAATTGAAGCTCAGAGAGGTTCAGTCTTCAGCCCAAAGACACACATCTGGTGTATTGGGTTCCTATTGCCACTGTAACAAATGACCATGAACGTAGGGGCTTGCAACAATGCAGGTTGCATTGTTACCTTACATTGCATTGTTGTCTTACAGTTCTGGAGGTCCGAAGTCCAAGATTAGTCTCCCAGGGCTAAAGTCATGGTGTCAGAAAGGCTGGTTCCTTCTAGAGGCTCCGAGGGGAGAATGCTTTCCCTTGCCTTTTCTGGCTTCCTGTGGTTGCCTACCTTTCTGGGCTTAGGGCACCTCCCTCTTCCTGTCCATTCTCTGCTCCCATTGTCACCACAGACTGCAATTTTGTGTCATCCCCCGCCCCCGCACACACACACACCGCAAAGTTCATGTGTGAAAACATGATCCCCAGTGTGAGGGTATTTGGAGGCGGGGCCTCTGCAAGGTAGTCTCATGAGTGGGATTAATGTCCTTATAAAAGAGACCCCAGGGGCGCCTGGGTGGCTCAGTCGGTTAAGCGTCTGACTTCGGCTTAGGTCATGATCTCATGGTCCGTGAGTTCGAGCCCCGCATTGGGCTCTGTGCCGACCAGCTCGGAGCCTGGAGCCTGCTTCGGATTCTGTGTCTCCCTCTCTCTCTGACCCTCCCCCGTTCATGCTCTGTCTCTGTCTCAAAAATAAATAAACATTAAAAAAAAATTTAAAAAAAAAAAAGGAGAGACCCCAGAGAGTCCCTCTCCCCTTCCACCATGGGAGGACACGGCAAGAAGATGAGGGTCTATGAACCAGGACGTCGCCAGCAGGAAAGGATGCACACAGCCGTCACTCTCCTTTTCACTCTGACCCTCCCTCGTGTCTCCCTCTTCCAAGGATCTGTGCGATGGCAGTGGGCCCACCAGATAATCCAAGAGAGTCTCCCTGTTCAGATCCTTAACTGAATCATATCTGCCGAGTCCCTTATTGGGTGCCCTATCGGGTAACACTCTTGAGTTCCAGGGATCAAGACGTGGGCACATTTGGGGGCCATTATTCAGCCTACCACAGCTGGTGCTGCAGAGCCAGGATCCAAGCCTCCCAGGGCTGACCACAGCGCCCATTCTGTGAACGACCAGGCGAGCGAGAGCATCCCTCACTCCTCGTTCCCCGGCTGGGGAATGCCTGTGCGCTCTGACAAGCACGCGTTGGGGATTCTCATCCGGCCAGGCCCTAAAGGTTTAAAACTCAGCCTGGAGGTCGAATTCCCAGATTAGCACCCTCCTGCATCAGTCTGGAGCATGCGTTTAGCAGGATGAGGAAGACCATGGGCTCTGGAGTCAGGCGGTGCGGGGGGTGCTGGGCTTCAGTCTCCACATTGACCTCTACCGGCTCTGTGACCTTGAGCACGCTCTCTGCCTTCTCTGAGTCTCAGTTTCTCCGTCGGCAACGTGGGCATAGTTAGACCCACCTCCCCGGGCTGCTGTGCAGGTTTGAATTTCACCCTAAAGATCTTAGAAACTAAAAAGCAGGGGCTCCTGGGTGGCTCAGGTGGCTGAGCATCCAACTCTTGTTTTCGGCTCAGGTCACGATCTCATGGATTCACGGGATGGGGTCCCGCATCGGGCTCTGTGCCGACAGCGCAGAGCCCGCTTGGGATTCTCTCTCTCCCTCCCTCTCTCTGCCCCTCCCCTGCCTGCGCGTTCTCTCTGTCTCTCAAATATAAACAAATATTTTTTAAAAAGAAAGAAATTCAAAAGTCAAACTCTCTCCCGGGGCCAGATTCTCCCCCAGGATACACCCTAGGCCCAGACCCTCCTCGGGGAACCCCAAGGGCAGGCAAGAGAGCCCCAGTCCCAGGTGAAAAGTTTAACAGAACAAATGTGAAGTGCTAACAACTTCCTGAGAGGAAACCAATGACAAGGCTTCCACCCTGGTTCCCAGCCCCATTAAGGGGGTGTGCGTTCTGAGAACCAGGGTAACAGCGCATGTAACCTTGACCACACCAACAGCCCTTCCAGAGCCAGATAGGTGACGTGGAAAATAAAACGGGAAGCACACGGACTCGTTTCCGCCCTGGAAAGGCACTAAAGGCTGTGATTCAAAGGCCCCTGGGGTATTTCCAGATGAATAGCCCACCCCCACCAAAAAAAAATATTTTGACAGGCGGGGCTGAATTATTCAAGTGACATTGCTCCTTATAAAGCAGAGCGTGGGTGGGCAAGAAGTTGTTTTGTTTCCACTTTATTTCTTCACTGGAGTCTTTAGAGTCTGGATTTCATTGCAGTTCCAAGAATGCCACACCGCAGAGCCGGGGAAATGTGGTTGCAGCAGCTAAGATTCTGGCGGATGCACCTATATTTGACAAACGCTTCAGCCACTAGCCATATGCACATCCATTTAAATGAAGGAGTAGGAGGGACGGTTACCCTACTGCAGGCTGCTAATTTCATTGAGGGGACTCTAATTATTTTTCCTTTTTGTCTCCTTCCTGGGCAGAACAATGCCAGTTATATAAGAGTATTTCTATTTGCTGGAATTAAACAGTAAGTAAGAAATAATGACGGTGATTTCTCTCCAAGATGCTCTGGACGGGATGAGAAAGGATCTCGTCAGGGCTAAAACAGTCCCAGAAGGGTGGCAGAAATGACTTTCCTAGAGCAGAATTCTTCTAGTAATAAAAAGAATGTTCAGCTGACTGTATCTGATTGTAGTGGTTACATGACTGCATTTATTCGTTTAAACTCCTAAAACTATGGGACCGTGAACAAGCTCTACCGTATTAAAATGAAAGCACATAATTACAACTGATAAATAAAACTGATTAACAAACGAGAACATAAGAAAGAAAGAATGCTTGGGATCTGCCTAAACTGGTCCCGGGGAGTATTTCTGCTTCCTGAAAAGCTTATTTCTCTAAGTGTGCGTCGAGCCAGTATTTATTGATCACCTACTATGTTCCCACTAGGCAGAGGGAAAATGGCAATGAATGAGATGACAAAATCCTTGTCCTCAAGTAACTGACTTTCAATTGGGGAGAGACAAAGTGTAAATAAGAAAGTATACACATACATCATAAGACAGTCTCAGACAAGTCTACATGTTACAAAGGCAATAAAATAAGATAATGCAACGTGGAGGAACTGGATGAGGAGCTCCTTTTGATAGACCAGGGGAAGCTTCTCAAAGGAAGAGCTGTTTGAACTGAAACCAGAAGGACGGGAGAGGCCAGCCAGAAGGAACGGCAAGTGCAAAGGTCCTGGGGTAGAAACAGAGGAGATTGGTATAGTGTGGCTGGAGCCAAATGAGCCAAGGGAAGGTAACGGATGAAGAAGGGGAGAGGGGGGAAATGAGATGGGAGAGGTGGGCAGGGTCAGATCACTCATACCTTTCAGGCTATAGAGACAGCCTGAGTTTTATTCTAAATGCAATGGGAAGCCACTGGTAAGTTTCAAACAAGCACACAAAAGTGTGACAATTACTCCAGTGGCTCGAGGGACACTTTGGGAGGTATGCTGGCCATCCTGTCAACACAGACACCAGGGCCATTGGCCCACTATGTCTCAGACTTGCCCTGGGGATTAATTTTCCAGAAAGGTTGAATCTGCTTCCCATCACTTTGGATACTTCCAAACAACAGGATGCAAATGGCAGGTTGGTTCGGGGGGCATGGTCTGTAATTTACTCAAGATGTATCATCAGGCACCCCTTCTCGCACTGGGGATACAACAGTGCAGAAAGCAAGGCAGTGTGTCCCCACATGGAGCTCTGTCGTCAATGCCAGAAAGGTGGCAGGGGAGGGGAAGTACCCAAGATGTGAAAACATCAATGAGGACGACCTAATGCAGACCTGAGGAAATCTGGAGAGGCTTCTCAGAGGAGGTAAATCAAAGGATAGGCAGAGGGCAGAAGGAGAGAAGAAACGGCATTCTAGACAGAATACCATGTGCAAGGGCCCAGAGGTCACAGGGGAAACCGAGGAGACAGCATTACAACTTGACTGGATCACAGAATGTGAGGGTACGGTGGTCAGCAGGGCCTGGTAAATCTCATCGAGGGACTTGGAATTTATCCCAGGGATCGTAGGGAGCCATGGAAAAGACTCAAGCTGCAGGAGAAGGAAGGAGTGGACAATCAGATGTGCATGTTAGAAAGACAGAGCTGTCTGCAGGTAGAGAAGAGACTGGCAGTGGCTGGGGTGAAGAAGACAGGAGGTGGGGACTCCAGTGACGAGGCTGGTGTGGTCATCAGGTGAGAGACAGGTGAGGAGCCCCGTCCAAAGAAGTGACCCTGCGCATGGGAGAGAATAATGGATTAGTGAGCCACACTCGAGGCCGATCCAATAGAACTCCTGACCAGTGGGATGCTAGGATGGGGAGAGGTGGGGTCAAGGATACTCCTTGAATTTCACAGATTAATTGTGGCACCACTGGAGAAGAAACCATCTTTGAAGGGCTGGGGAAGATGAATCACCCAGACCTGTAATGTCCAATATGATACCTACAAGCCACACCTGAAATGTGGCTAAAGACTGGGGGCGCCTGGGTGGCTCAGTCGGTTAAGTGTCCAACTTCGGCCCAGGTCATGATCTCACGGTTGGTGAGTTCACGCCCCGCATCGGGCTCTGTGCTGACAGCTCGGAGCCTGGAGCCTGCTTCGGATTCTGTGTCTCCTTCTCTCTCTCTCCCCTCCCCCACTCATGCTCTGTCTCTATCAAAAAATGAAAAAAACGTTAAAAAAATTTTTAATAAAAAAAGAAAAAGAAACGTGGCTAAAGATTAAATGACTAAAGACATGAATTTCCCATTTTATTTCATTTTAATTGCAAAATTCGATTTGGCCACTGGAAAATTTTGAAGTGTGTTCCAGGCTGAGTTAGGTATTGAATCTGCTGTGTCAGATGCCAGTTTCCCCAAATATCCGAATGAACGGAACATCTCACTCGAAAGCAGAAGTCCTTAATTAATGAAACGAATCATTAACCCCGAGAACAAAAGTGTTTCCCAAAGCCCAATACATGAATTTGCTAATTTAACACAATCAGTGTTGACTAAGAAACTACCACAGGCAGGACACTAGCTAACCCTGTGTATTCATTAACCGTTGCTAGGTAACGAACCTTCCCGGGTCTCAGCCAGCAACCACTTACTTCTCAGGCACAAACTGGTCTGCTGATGAGGGTTAGGCTCAGCAGGGGCGGCTGGCACCAAAGTGCTCTCATCCCCTTTGGACCAGTGGTAATGACTTCCCCCTCACTCTTTGTGCCAAAGCAAGACATGTGGCTGAAGCCAACGCCCAGGGGTGAGGAAATACAGGGTGTCCCAAAGGTTTTAGCGCAGCTTTAAGTTTCAACCACTGTGAAAGTATAAATGCTACAAACTTACAAAACACATCACTTGAAATTTTCTTTTACGGTCTTTTACGCTTGTTTAGTATTGTAACTTTGAGGACAAAACTTCTAATTTTTGGTTTAAATCCCTCCGATTGAAGATGCCAAACGTTGACCGACACAAGTCACTGCGAGGTCACACGACCAAGGGCGTGGCTATAAGGAAGGAGAAAGAATTCAAGTCAGTGATACAGCGTAGCACACAGTGATGTAACGAGTGTGCAAGGAGCTTCCGTTCTGGTTGGATGGAAAAGACGGGCACTGATCGTGGTACGTGCAACAAAGAAACACTAATAAACACACGTACAAAATATTACATTGGACTTCCACTGCGGAAAACAAACATGAGCCAGACAGCACGCGGTTTCATATGCATCATTTCATTTACTTCCCACAAGAAAATGAAACAGATAGATGTTAAATCTGAAGATCAGAGAGAGTCAGTGGCTTTGTTAAGATCACACAGTAAACATTCAATCCCAGATCTAACTACAAAGCTTGCGCTCTTGACCTCTTAACTAGATGCTGAGTTCCCAAAATTAAATGTAACAGTAATTCACTGAGTTCCCCAAATTAAATGTAACAGGAGAGAGAAGGAATTGAAAGTCTTCCTGGAAAAGAGGGGCGCCTGGGTGGCTCAACTGGTTAAGCGGCAGACTTCAGCTCACGTCATGATCTCACGGTTTGTGAGTTCAAGCCCCACTGTGCTGACAGCTGGGAGCCTGGGTCCTGCTTCCGATTCTATGTCTCCCCCTCTCTCTCTACCCCTCCCTGGCTCATGCTCTGTCTCTGTCTCTCTCTCTCCCTCTCAAAAATAAACATAAAAAAAAAAAGTCTTCTTAGAAATGAAACTCTTTTTCTTTGGGTCCCAGAAGTCTGAGTTTGTTAAAAAGAAAACCACAGGTCCAAAATGGTGTCACTTAGGCCAACTCACCAAACTGGAACTTAAATACCTAACCTAACTGCACTTTCAACCTCCCCCAGAAATTTCAGGAATTTTCTGGTGGGGAACAGTAAGGTAATCTGTCACACAGGCCCTCTCCATCCCCCAAAGGAAGATGAAGTAATCCACCTACTAAGACCTTTATGTCCCCAAACGAAGGTGACCTCCCCTGAAATAATCCTTTTTTTTTTTTGTTTATGATTTCCTTGTCCTGTCTTTAACATCCCTTCCCTCTCTGCAGCCCTTTGGAGCTCCCCTCTATTTGCTGGGTAGGATATTGTCCATTTAATAATTAAACAATTATTAAGCACTTAATATGAATTTAATAAGGGCAATTAGATCTTCAAATATACCAGGTTGAATTTTTTTTTAACAAGTTTGATGCTGATAGGTAGAAAGAAAAGAAAAGAAAAGAAAAGAAAAGAAAAGAAAAGAAAGAAAGAAAGAAAGAAAGAAAGAAAAAGAAAGAAAGAGAGAAAGGGAAGGAGAGGCACAGAAAATGGAGGGGACAGATTGAATCTCAGCATGCACAGGTAAAGTTTAAGGTCCCAGGGCACATGCAGGTGAATGGAGCCACCCAATTTGGCTTCCCAAGCAAGTTGAGACCAGATTCGGGGCTGAAGAGTCCGTGTTCAATGCACAGGGAGGCCCTAAAGGTTTTAGGGCAGGAAAGTGAGCTAACAGCAAACTGTCTTTCTGCTTAGCCATAAAATGAACAGTGTGCTGAGCGAAGAACAATGCATTTAACAGACAAGAGACCAGACCAGAATCACAGCTAGGCATTTGGGGAGGCAGGTGAAAATGGAGAGAGAACCCATGAACAGCACCATTCACCAAGAGCCCCTCTCAGGGAACCCCCTCTGTTCCTCAATTACCATGAAGACAGGAAAAGTATTTCCACAGGGGGTGCCAGACTTGCCTTCAAACCCCTCAGACACTCAACTTCAGGTAGATGATTCAAAAGCACTTTTTAAAAAATGTTTTATTTATTTTTGAGAGAGAGACAGAGCATGAGCGGGGCAGGGGCAGAGAGAGGGGGAGACACAAAATCCAAAGCAGGCTCCAGACTCTGAGCTGTCAGCACAGAGCCCGATGTGGGGCTCGAACTCATGAGCTGTGAGATCATGACCTGAGCCGAAGTTGTACGCTTAACCGACTGAGCCACGCAGGCGCCCCTAAAAAGCACTTTTTGCAACGGAGTGCTTCTCTTTCTCTTTATGCCATTTGGTTTGTCGTCAACATCAAACTGCATTAGCCAGTTCCTGGAGCCAATGGGAGAGGAGAGAAATCGCTGGTTGCTTTTCACTAAGCCTTGTTAGACTGCAAAGGGAAAAGGGGGGGGGGGGGGGGGTGATTATGTACATCAGTATACTGCTCCACACCCCTGCATTAAAAAAAAAAAAAATTCTGACCAATTCCTCTGGCTTCTGTTAATTCTGCGCAACTATTATCTAAAATTATTACAGCAAGCAAAGGCAAGCAGGAAATAATGAATACATTTTTTTAAATAAATAGAATGCTATAAAGGTAGTCTGAGGGTGGTGGATTGTTAGAGCTGAAAGGAAACTCAGAAATTATGCAAGCGGGGAGCCTGGGTGGCTCAGTGGGTTGAGCATCCGACTTCGGCTCAGGTCATGATCTCACAGTTTGTGAGTTCGAGCCCCACGTCGGCTCTGTGCTGACAGCTCGGAGCCTGGAGCCTGCTTCGGATTCTGTGTCTCCCTCTCTCTCTGCCCCTCCCCCGCTCATGCTCTGTCTCTCTCTCTCCAAAATAAATAAACATCAAAAAGATTTTTTTTTTAATTATAAAAGGGGTGCCTGGGTAGCTCAGTCGGTTAAGCATCCAGCTTTGGCTCAGGTCATGATCTCATGGTTCATGGGTTCAAGCTCCACGCTGGGCTCTGTGCTGACAGATCAGAGCCTGGAGCCTGCTTCAGATTCTGTGTCCCTCTCTCTCTGCCCCTCCCCCACTCGCACTCTGTCTCTCTCTCTCTCTCTCAAAAATAAATAAAACATTAAAATTTTTTTTTTTAAAGAAAAGGTGCCTCTGAACATTGACTGCCACTCACTAAGCTGAGCACTTCTTAGGTACGGTCTTATCTAATCTGTGTACCATTCCAATGAGGTGGATAGTCTTTATCCCCATTATACAGATGAGAAAAACCAAGATGTGCAGAACAGGAAACTTGCCTGGAGTACATGCTGTGCACGCTGCAGCTAGAACTTGAAGCCAAATCGAATACAAACTTACGCTCCATTCACAAGAGTATACGCAAATTAGGATATTAACTCTGAAGGAGACCAGCATACGGGCACCTTAAATATCCCACTCTGGCCTAAGGGTTATTTTGAACTGAAGGCAACTGAGAAAACAACAGACACAGGAAGAGCTCTCTGCCCTCCCCCTTTCTGCCTAGAAGCAGGTCCTAAACTTCCCTTTGTAAGGGTGACTTACGTTTCCATTTGTAAAGTGCGCCCTCCCCCAGGCCAGGGAAAGGAGATCACCGGAGATAACTTGAGTCTGCATAACAGACCTTACCAAGCAACTCTTCTCCGTTACACGCTGCCTCATCACCTTTCCACAATGTACCATCCCTAGGAGCCCAAACCCCCATTTCCTTTGTCCAGTCACTTCTCTGCAATTTACCACCCTTTATTAAAATGAGTCCCCAATCTAATCTCTTCTTTGGGTTTTCACTTTTTTTTTTAATGTGTATTTATTTTTGAGAGAGAGAGAGAGAGCACGAGTGGTGGAGGGGGGCAGAGAGAGAGAGAGGGCGACACAGAATCCGAAGCAGGCTCCAGACTCTGAGCTATCAGCACAGAGCCCAATGCGGGGCTCGAACTCACAAACTGTGAGACCATGACCTGAGCTGAAGTTGGACATTTAACCTACTGAGCCACCCAGGTGCCCCTGGGTTTTCACTCCTTTCTATGAAGCCCTGTGCACATAAACATATTAATATAAATAAAGTGTGTATGTCTTTTCTCCTGTGAATCTGTCTTTTGTCAGTTTAATTCACAGGCCTCAGGGATAGAATATAAGAGGGTGGAGGAAAAGATTTTCCTCCCCTGTAGCTCCAAGAACACGAGCTCTCATGGCTCTATCCACTGTAGGACTGAGTAGGAAGACAGAGAAGCGGCCAGTGGGGGAGAGGGAGCCCGTGCTAAACGAGTGCTAAAAGAAGGAAGATACATAAATAAGTGATGACTCAACACCCAGCTCATCCAGAAGATTCTATCACTTGCCCCACATTATTAACAGGGTTTTGGGGAGAAGTAAGTGATATGCTGCATATAAGTTAGCTTTGAAAACTGAAGAATTATACAAGGAACCAATAAACAGACCTTTATCATCATTATGATTTCATCCAAAAGTTACCCAACAATCTCAAAAATCTGAGAGATCACGAAGAATCAGGAAAAGAATAAGAAAGGTCTTTGAGCGCTCCAAAATGTTATAAAAGCTACCTGTTAAAAGGAGAAAACCCAAATGCACTCAGAGCCTACTAACCCTTGGTTTATACACAATTCACACTAAAATTATGAGGAGAAATCATAGTACAGTGAAAAGAGAAGTGTGTGGGGCCACCTAGGCTTGTGGTTGAATCTTACCTCCACCATTTACAAGCTGTATGCACTTTGGTAGGTCACCATGCCTCTCTGAGGGTGCTGGTTTTAAAAATATGTCTATAGATTCACTGATTTTCCCCTTTTGAAGAGGTAGGGGCTTTTTTTCCTCCCCATCTAACAAACAGAATAAAGCAGAATCAACAGTGTGCAGCTTCGGAGACCAGGTCATAAAAGGCACTGAGACTTCCATCTTTGTCTCCCCTGATTATTCACTCCAGGGGAGACCAGCTGCTACCACGTGAGGTCACATAGGCAGCTCGATGGAAAGGTTCATGAAGCACAGAACTGAGGCCTCTAGCCAACAACCATCTGAGTGTGCCATCTTGAAAGGGAAATTTCCGGCCACGGTCAAGCCTTCGGATGATGACAGCCCCTGCCACGTTCTGACTGCAACCTCATGAGAGATCCTCAGCCAGAACCACCCAGCTAAGCGGCTCCTGAAAGACTGACCCTCAGAAACTATGAACGATCGTTAAAGTTTGTGGTTTCACGGCGCTACATTTTGGGTTAATCTGTTACACAGCAAGTAGGTAACTAACACACCAAGCCACAGTTTCTCCATCTGTAAAATGGGAATAATAACAGAGAAAAGGGAACATAAATAAGAATACATAAGATGTCTTGGAGATGTCTGGCATTTGGTGGTCGAAGATGTTAGTTTCCTTTCCCACCTTCCCCTCAATTACACGTGACAGCGTGTGTGCAGAATGGGTGCAGAGCTGACTTTCACCACACGGAGAAATGTTCAATGGTTTCTGTTTCCTCTTTTAGAAAGCAAAACAATTTTTAAAGGGGGTGATTCTTAGAATGATTGCCAATGAAATCACCCTCAGTAAAATAGAAGTTTTATCAACACGCTAGCAAATACTGAAGCACACAATCCTTGACTTCAGACAGATCTAGGTTCCAGGTTATCAGCTCTGCCACTTTATCAGCTGTGCACTCTTGGGAAAATTACTTAACCTCTCTGAGCCTCGGGTTCTGCATATAAATATAGATGCCCTCAGGGAAGTATGTTTCAGTCACCTGGAAAATACACTTATTTAGAACTCCTCCTGGGGCGCCTGGGTGGCTCAGTCGGTTAAGCATCCAACTTCGGCTCAGGTCGTGATCTCACAGTCTGTGAGTTCGAGCCCTGCGTCGGGCTCTGTGCTGACAGCTCAGAGCCTGGAGCCTGCTTTGGATTCTGTGTCTCCCTCTCCCTCTGACCCTCCCCCATTCATGCTCTGTCTCTCTCTGTCTCAAAAATAAATAAATGTTAAAAAATTTTTTTTTTTTTTTAAAAAGAACTCCTCCTATCTTGGTGTTCCAGATAAAAGGGTCAGCTGTTACAAGAAGGCCAGAGCAGACTTTCTGGAAAATGTGGTTCATCCTATCTCCCACAAACCAACACACACACACACATACACACACACACACACACACACACACACACACACACACACGTATACACACACACACTACTTGGCAGCATGCTGGGGATTGGTGGGAGGGCTATGTAATTTCCCCCTTTCCCTTCAAAAAATGCTTTTCTTCTCATTTTAATCAATTGGAATTGGAGTAGGGGAGCCCCGTCATATACTGTGACTTGTCCAAGCCCTGCCCCTACTAAGGTTGGCCCTGTTTCTGTGGTAATGAGATTGCCTCTCTCCTCCCATCCTCCCCCTCCCCCTCCAGTGGAATAAAAGAGCTATTTGGGTGTCTGGAAGTATTGGGTGGAGGTGGGCAGGAGGAAGCCAGGTAAAGGGTAAATTAAAACACTGGTGGAGAGGGGTGCCTGGGAGGCTCAGTCGGTTAAGCCTCGACTTCAGCTCAGGTCATGATCTAACGGGTTCGTGAGTTCGAGCCCTGTGTCGAGCCCTGTGCTGACAGCTCTGAGCCTGGAGCCCGCTTCGGATTCTGTGTCTCCCTCTCTCTCTCTCTGCCCCTCCCTCACTCACACTCTGTCTCTCTCTCTCTCTCAAAAGTAAATAATAAACATTATAAAAAATTAAAAAAAAAAAACCCACTGCTGGAGAAAGCTGAGCTCCTCTAACATGCAAACTGAGACCCTGGCTGCCTGGAAACCCTGTTTGGAGCCAGGTGGACTGGGGCTTTGTTAGCGAGGCACCCGGAAGAAATGGAGGTGGTTACAGAGAAAGTGTGGGTTCAGGAAGGTTAAAGAACCTGGTTTGGGACAGGAGGTCTCAAGAATACAGAGGGAGTCCCCCAAACCCTCTCCCCATGGCTGGGGTGCAATTTTTTTAATTATTATCGCCTACTTGAGGTGTATTTTGAAAGGCATAAAGAATAATAAATGCCCTCAGCAGCAGATTAAGAAATAAACATCCCCAGTATATCAGAAGACTCTCATGTGCCCCTCAGCAACCATACCTGCCACTGCCTCCAGAGAGAAACCCTGCTCTGAACTTGGTGTTTGCCATTCCAGGCACATCTGTGTATTTCTGTACCTATCTGTGTAATGTGCATCCCTAACCTCATAGAATTGCTTTGCATATTTTTAAACTTTATGTAAATAATATTCCATGTGCATTTTGTGCAACTTTTGTTTTTTAATTTAAAAAAATTTAATGTTTATTATTTATTATTGAAAGAGAGAGAGAGAGAGAGAGAGAGAGAGAGAGAGAGAGAGCACAAGCAGCAGAGGGTTACAGAGAGAGGGAGAGAGAGAACCCGAAGCAGGCTCCAGGCTCCGAGCTGTCAGCACAGAGCCCAATGCAGGGCTTGAGCTCACGAACCACGAGATCATGACCTGAGTCAAAGTTGGATGCTTAATCGACTGAGCCACCCAGGTGCCCGTGTGCAACTTTCTTCTGTTGCTCTTGACATCATGTTTTTGGGAGGAGTCACCCCTGTTGATTCGCAGAGTCCTACCCAGCTCATTCTTTTTCAGTGGCATGAATCTAGTGTATATATCCACATTCCTGTTGACAAGGGGCTAGTTTATATCCCCACCCCCAAATACACTGTGAAACATATTATAAAGGGAAATGGAATGAAATATTGAAGGTGCCTGTTTTTAGAGCTTTGCCATATGAAATGAGCCATATATTTTTCATATCTACCTCAAAGGGTCGCCATAAGGATTAAGGAACATGATGATAATAAAACTAACGTTTATCAAGTGCTTGTGGCCTGCCCGGCTTCAGGCTTAGACTTCACATTTATTGTGCACTGAATCTTCAACACAAACCTGTTGAGCAAGCAACTAATCTTGTCCCACTCCCAGAGAAAAGGGAAGGGACTTGCCTGAAGACACATTGCTTGAAGGAGGCAAGAGTGAGAGACTCAGAGTCCCTGAGAACACCTAACTCTAGATCCTAAGCTAGAAAAGGACTCGGGGCAGAGTCAGGCACAGAAGGAGCACTCAGTAAACGGTAGTTGTTGTCATCAGTCGTTCTCTATTGAGAACCATTGTGAAGCCAGGCAGCATTGTCCAGAGCTGGCATTAAGTGTTCCGCTCGCCTGGGGAGTGAGTCGCACTAGAGTCTGTATTTAAATTAAGAGGGGGGCGCCTGGGTGGCTCAGTCGGTAAAGCGGCCGACTTCGGCTCAGGTCACGATCTCACGGTCCGTGAGTTCGAGCCCCGCGTCGGGCTCTGTGCTGACAGCTCAGAGCCTGGAGCCTGTTTCAGATTCTGTGTCTCCCTCTCTCTGACCCTCCCCCGTTCATGCTCTGTCTCTCTCTGTCTCAAAAATAAATAAACGTTAAAAAAAAATTTTTTTTTAATTAAAAAAAATAAATAAATAAAATAAATTAAGAGGAAAAATGTAGACGACTGAGTGAATCAACCTTTCCCCAAATCTGACTCTAATTCTACCCCCAGGGAGTGCCTTCAATGCACAAACACTGCAAAATTTGCACTACCGTGATTCAGAATATCCGTTATACAATCTTGTTTCACCAGACTGAGGGTTCGGGGTTAGGAAATAGTGCACTTATCTGAGTATATGTGCCATACCGGTGCTGGGGAGAAAGAATTTTCTCTGCCCTTCAAGGTCCTTCTAGCCAAAGTAAGAATCAAATTGACGTGAGACAGATTAGCAGAAGAAAACCAAAGTTAACAGTGTGCACGTGAAGAATCCACACAGACATGGAAACTCCAAAGTAGGTGAGGCATCATGAGGCTTCTAAGAGCTCAGGAGAGGGAATCTGAGGACTCAAAGGGGAGAAGGATCATTGTAAGGAAGGAGAAAGCAGCTATTTGGAAAACAAAGGCTGCCCTGTGATGCAAGCAAGTTTCCTAGGTAAAGAGGAATCTCGGTCAGTAGCTCTCTTCTTGGTTAATCGAAGGCAGTTGAGCAAAGGTAAAGAGATTTCCCTGAATCTGGTGGGTTTTGATTGCTTTTAACTCAAAATAACGTTCATGGCAAAGGAGCTCATCTTGGGGCCTCAGACCCTACGCCAGGCACGATATATAGTGCTGAATCCTCTGTGCATAGTAACTCACTCGGTCCTCACAGCAAAGAAGCAGGGACTGTTGTCATCCCATGATACACACCAGATGCTGGTGCTGAGGGGGTTCAAGCTACTCATCTAAAATCGCTGGGCTAGTTGGTGACTGTGACATAATAAGAAATAGTTCCTGACAACGAGCTCCTAAAACTCTTGTGATTTCCTGAGTGATGGGATGCTAGGAGCATCTTTGGTAATATTTGGTCTCAGTCCCCTGTTCCAGGAGCTTCTAAGACCCTTTAAATCCTTACAGTGATGAGTGTCTTTTTGTATGCTAATGAGATTAAGGTGAGGGGGGTGACTACCTAGCTTCAGGATGGAGGCTGCTCACCAGAAAGACCACCAACGCATGATCAGAAGTTTGGAACTTCCAGTCCCGACCTCATTCCAACGTCCAGGGAGGAGGAGTGCTAAAGACTGAGTTAACTGCAATGGCCAACGATTCCATCAATCCTACCTATGTAATGGAATCTCCATAAAACCCCTAAACAGCAAGGTTCAGAGAGCTTATGGGTTGGTGACATACCCATTTGCCAGGAAGGTAGTACCCCCCAACTCCACACGGACAGAAGCTCTGCACTTAGATATCGCACCATAGGTACCTCTTGATGTGGCTGTTCACCCATATTTTTTACAATATCCTTTATAATAAACCAGTAAACATAAGTAAAGCATTTCCCTGAGTTTCCCTGAGTTCTGTGAACCATTGTAGCAAACCATCAAACCCAAAGAGGTTATTTTTTTAATTTAATTTTTTAACATTTATTTATTTTTGAGAGACAGAGAGAGAGCACGAGCAGGGTAAGGGCAGAGAAAAGGAGACAGAATCCGAAGCAGGCTCCAGGCTCTGAGCTGTCAGCACAGAGCCCGACACGGGGCTCAAACCCGGGAACCGCGAGATCACGACCTGAGCCAAAGTTGGACGCTTAACCGCCTGAGCCACCCAGGTGCCCCTAACCCAAAGAGGTTATTGTGGGAAACCCCAATTTATAGTCAGTTGATCAGAAGCACAGGTCACGACCTGGAATTTGCAATTGGTATCTGGGTCAAAGGAAGGGGCAGTCTTGTGGGACTGAGCCCTTAACCTATGGTGGGGTCTGTCCTAATTAGTGTCAGAATTGAATTGCTGACACCTAGCTGGTGTCCAGAGAGTTGGAGAATTGTTTGATGTAAAGGGAAAATCCACACATTTGGTGTCAGAAGTGTGAGTAGAGGAAACAAGTTTTCCCTTTTAGAGGCAGACACAGTATGTCTGACTGGTGATCACTCGGCAGGGGACAGGAGCAGGGCAAGTAAATGCCAAATCTCCCCAACCCCTAGGAAAGTTTGGAAACACTGCATTTAAATTTTTAAAACGTATCAGGAGGGGGAAGGGTGATGGGACACCACTAATAATTTTTCTTTATGCCCGATTGTATTTGTTATGCTATTCCAACAAAAATAAATTCATGTTTGCAATTAAAACATGAAATTCTAAAGAACATCCAAAATATCAGATGAGCAAGTTGCAAAAGGCCATAATATCCCAAACTCTAAATAACCCATTCATTTGTAAATTGAATTCCTACAAATCAAATTCTGATCAGCAAGCTTGAAACCCTGCACAGCTTGACAACAGACACCCTCATCTCAAATATAAAAATGTTTTTAATGTTTATTTATTTTTGAGAGAGACAGACAGAGTGCAAGCAAGGGAGGGGCAGAGAGAGTGGGAGACACAGGATCCAAAGCAGGATCCAGGCTCCGAGCTGTCAGCACAGAGCCCGACGTGAGGCTCGAACCCACGAACCGCAAGATCAGAACCACAAGATTATGACCTGAGCCGAAGTTGGACACTTAACCGACTGAGCCACCCAGGCACCCCTCAAATATAAAAATATTAAAACATAACTATGTAAAATATAGAGAACCATAAGTTGAGTTGCCATTGACTAATCGACATACAGCTTCGTGAAATGAGACATGTATCAGTCTCAATTGTATGAAATCAAAGTCAGAACCAGAGAGTAGAAAGGTGATTGTCAGGGACTCAGGGATGGGGGAAATGAGGAGATATGGGTCAAAGGATATAAAGTGTCAGAAAAATCAATTGCTTCTGAAGATGTAATGAACAGCATGGTGGTTATAGTTAATAATACTGTATTGTCTGCTTGAAATCTGCTAAGAGAGTAGATCTTAACTGTTCTCACCACACACACACACACACACACACACACACACACACACACACACACACAAATGGGAACTATATGAGGTCATAGATGTGCTAATTAACTTGATTGTGGTAATTATGTCAAATGTATACACATGTTAAATCATCACATTGTACACATTTAAAAAATCATGTTGTACAACCTAAATATATACAATTTTCACTTGTCAATCATACCTCAGTAAATCTGGAAAAAAATAAATAAAATTGCAAAATGTTTTAATTGAGGGCACCCGGGTGGCTCATTAAGTGAAGTATCTGACCTCGGTTCAGGTCATGATCTCGCGGTTCACAGGTTCAAGCCCCACGTCGGGCTCTATACCAACACCTCAGAGACTGGAGCCTGCTTCAGATTCTGTGTCTCCCTCTCTCTCTCTCTCTCTCTGACCCTACCCTGCTCACGTTCTGTCTCTCTTTGTCTCAAAAATAAGTAAAAAACATTTTTAAAAATCTTTTTTTAATAAAAATAATAAAAAATAAATTTTTTTATTGTTTGGTTTTCTTTTCATATTTCAGAGGCCACACTTCTTTTTAGGGTACACACATTCCCATAGGCCCTTGTGAGACTCATATGTGCCCAGCACTGGACCTCATGGTCCACTGGACCCCTGGATAAAGCAGCTCTCGTCCGGGCCACATAAACAGAAAGTTCTCTACGTCTTGCTGAATGGACCCTATGACTCACTTTTGTATTTCTTACATCAGCCCTGCTAATGTGTCAAAGCCAATGCGGCAGGCGACATGGAAAGAGCTGACAGCGGAAGGCCAAGAAGACAAACAACGAATGGCTGCCCCCTGGAACAAAGAGGTTAATTACTGGCACCTAACTTATCTGAGGGAAGATGTCACACACCCATATTACCAATTAACCTCACCTCTACGAAACCGCCATGGCCGCAATTAATAGAAAGTGACTGTCATCCTAATTACAAGGTCTATACAAGAGGCCAATGTCAGGCATGGAGACTTCTTTTATAACCTCCTCCTGGTGAGTTTCCTAAATTTTCTGGCATCTTTTCCCTAAGTTACACTCAGTTCCGCTTTCTCCTTAAAACCGTCCCTTGAAATAGTTGCTGCTGACTGCTGTCCTGTACGTTACTTTTATTGAGCATTTACTACACGCGAGGCACCATGTAAGCACTTCCTAAGCATGATCCCCCTCCTCCTGCCTACTTCACGCACTCATGGTCCCTGGTCCCTGCCTGCTGCAACTTTTCACTTGTCAGCTTCCAAACTTGGTCTTAAGAAATTCAATGTTGCCACGTACCTGCATAAAGGAGCCGTCTCTCTTGACTCCTACAGGCGGCCTAGCTCACAAGAGAGCAACGCGTAAATCAGACTGCCAATTGATTGGCCGCTGTTGAGAAGCAGAAGTGCTCGGGGGACACAAACTCATCTTCGCTACCAGGCACGTTTCTTCTGTTACAAACCTGTACAGGAAGCCATTGCGCCCACTGTTAAGTGTCCCCTTCACTGTCCCTTGCTCACCGAGGTGGTAACTTCTATAACACCTGTGATTCTTTGCCAAGACTTTCTCTGGTTCCCAAAACAGGTCAATCCATCGTGGAGGCTGAAGTGTCACCGAGACAATGCCCCCAGGAGCAGCTTCAACTGATGACTGGTGTGAGTTGAGGAATAAGTGTTTCCTCATCCACACAACTCTGTGCACCATGAGCAGCTTGGAAGCATGTGCGTCAGTCTCCCAGGGCCCTGAGCGAGAGTGAGCCCAGCTGGCCCTCAGCGAAACCCCACAGCTGACCGCCCTTCTCTGGCTCACTTCTCTCCCCGGCTAGCACTTTGGAACCATGTGCCAAACGGAATCCCTGTACTCAAACCCGTGTCTCTGGCCTGCAGCTGGGGGGGGGACCCAGCTGAACAAAGACGTTATAGGCTGTCGTGCAATCACAGAGTCAGTTGGGCGGTCATAATACTGAGCCCCTCCATCCTAGGAATCGATCTGATGCACAGGCAGGTTCTCTTGCTTGCAACTCTCTTTTCTGAACAGGTCTAGACACACACACTGATCAGTCTGGCCTCCTTGGACCCGCTTCCACGGATGCTCAGTTGACTCCGTCTCTGTGCAGAGGACAACCCAGTTGATCAGACTTGCGTGCTTTTAATCACAATTTCCATCCAGGTGCCTTCCTGACATGGGTGGGAGGGAGTCCCCGGGCTCGTCCAATTAATTCATCAATCACACAGGCTCCCAACCAGGCTTGGGCAAGGGGACCCTTTGTTTTTCCTTTTCTTTCAATAGATATTTAGTTACGCAAGTTACACATTAAAAAATTCCGTTTTATATAAGAACTGAAACATGACAGATAAGGCTAATGTCCCTCTTGAACACCACCTTTCCCTAAGAATCCCAGTCCCTTTCTCCTCCTCGCCCCACAGAAGTTACCTCTGTGGTCCAGTTCCGGGCTTTTTCCTATGAATTTACACACAGACTAAGTCACAGAAAAGGTTTGGGTAGGGGGAGGTTAACATAAATGGCATCCTATTGTACACACGTTACATCAGCAACAAAGAATAGAAAAAGGAAATTTAAAATGCAATATCATCCTCACGGTTTGTGGGTTCCAGCCCCACATCCGGCTCTGTGCTCACAGCTCAGAGCCTGGAACCTGCTTCGGACTCTGTCTCCCTCTCTCTCTGCTCACGTTCTGTCTCTCTCTCTCTCAAAAATAAATAAACATTTAAAAAAATTTTAATGCAATAACATTGGGGCACCTGGCTGACTCAGACAGTGGAGCACATGACTCTTGATCTCAGGGTCGTGAGTTCAAGCCCCATGTTGCGTGCAGGGCTTACTTATATAAATAAATAATAGAGTGCAATATCATTTACCACAGAATCAAAAAATAGTTTAAACCTGGTAACAAATTTAACAAAAGGCGAGGAAGATTTCTACATTGAGAACTCCAGATACTGCAGACAGAAATTAAAGAATATTCACATAAATAGAGAAATGTCCCATGTCAATAGACTCTTAAGATTTTAGTTCTCCCCAAAATGATCTATGGATTCAGCGGAATCCCAATCAAAATCTACTAGGCTTTTTAAATTGAAATTTACTAGCTGATTCTAAAATTTATATGGAAATGCAAAGAACCTAATAAAAATCAAGCAATATAGAAGAAAGGCAAGGAGGAAGAAAAAGCTCACACCACCAGATTTCAAATCTTATTTAAAGCTTTAATTATTAAGGTTTTGCGGTGTTGGCACATGATGGACAAATAGACCCGTGCACAAAATAAAGTTCTGAAGCAGAACCACACGTAGACAGTCATCTGAGTTACAATAAAGGCATTGTTATTGTCCAAAAGGATCACTTGAATAGATGGTCCTAGATCAATTGCATATCCATATGGGAAAAAAAAAACCTTGATTCCCTACCTCACACCATACACAAAACTTAATCTAAAAAGAACACAGACATACTTAACATATTCTTCATCTTGCTTTTCTCACTCAGCGACATTCTCTGAACATCATCACCCTGCTTAATTTTTTTTTAATGGCTACAAGTAGCCCATGCCAGGATGTAGCAGGACGGTTTATCGAGCTATTCCTCTCACACAGGTGTATGTGCATTCTCCAGTAGTGTCCGAGAAGTGGGATTTCTAGGTCGTTTCCTTCAGATCAGTTAGTATCTCCATTATATGTGGTTTCTCCAAGTTCATTCTCAGTTAACATTAGTGTTTTGTGGTTGTCCCATGGAAGGTAGAATCAATACCCTACCCAAAGCTGGTTTGGAGTCAAGACTGATGAGGCCACACATGCACCAAGAGAGGACATAAAGATTTGTTACTCATATCGTGAAATTTTTCTGGGGAGAATAGGGCAGGCACTCAAGCTGGTCTGGAACATCTTGACCAAAGAGAGGAATGAGGCTCTCATATTATTGTGGTTAGGGAACAGAGCTGGGTGAAGGTTCCCACATATGTGGTGCCACAGGAGACGGCACGTGGGATTCCTTACTGGCTTGCCCAGGTATGAAGCAAAGGGAAAAGGAAAAGGGAGACAGTTTGAGAGCTGTTGGTAGTCAAACATCAAAATGGAGTCACACTTTATTATAATTGGTTTATGTCAGCTTGGGTCAGTCAGTACCTTGCTACATGAACCATATACCCTCTAGATCAATGAATAGTCACTAATCAATTTATCACAGACTCTGGGTTTAGCTGAGCATGTCAAGTTTGGCTAGGTTATGCTCCTGACTCAGTTTCCCTCCCCATCTGAAAAATTATTAAAGAAAACCACCAAGTGCATATATATATCTAAGCTGCTCACTAGTCCTTAATTGAACACTTACTATATGCTATGTACTATTCTAAGAGCTTCTGCACTGATTAGCCCTTTGCCATATAACAATCTATGAAGTGAGAACTGTTATCCCTATTTTATAGGTGAGGAAATTGAAGCACAGAGAGGTGAAGTGATTTAACAAAATTGCATAGCCGGTAGGTGGCAGAAACGGGACTCAAGGCCAGGCTGTCCAGATCCAGAACCCAAGCTCTTAGTCGTTATGCTAGGCTGTGGACTCCTTTAAGACAGTGACAAATGCACGGTCCCACTATCCTGTACAACTCCAGGATCAAACAGAACACAGTGTGAGTGATGCCTTCTAGAGCTACAGAACAAGATGGGTCTTGTGTGCACCTAACACAGTGCCTGGCATATAGTAAGTGCTCAATAAACATTGGTGACTTAATGTACTTACATATAATAATAACAATACAGCATTATATTATCCATGAGGATACAAAAATCAATACAATAAAGTCAACTGAAGAGCTCCAGCTCACACGTTGGGCATTATTTCAATGTCCCATATTAATAGCAGCACAGGAGAAACCTCTCTATACCCATGAGATTGAGACTCCAGGAGGGTAGGAACTGAGTCAGTTTGTTCCTGTTGGACCCCAGTAGCCCGGCACAGGGCCTGGAATATTCATTCCAAAAGCACTTGTCAAAAAATATATGGGTATTTGGACAGAAGATACCTGATGAATAAATGGATACATGCATGTGTGCAAGGAGGAAGGGATATTTGGGTGGACGTTTGGATAGATAGTAAGATATATGGATGGATGAGTGACCATATGAGTGGATAGATGAATAATGATCAAACACAAGGACAGGTGGGGGAATCGATGGGTAGAATAAGTAGTTAAAATCATGCGCTTTTTTTTTTGGTTTTTTTTAAGATTTCATTTTTAAGTAATCTCTACACCCAACATGGGACTTGAACTCACAACCCTGAGATCAAGAGTCGCACGCTCTACTGACTGGGCCAGCCAAGTGCCCCTGTCATGGACTGTTTAGTTAGACTGCCTGGGTTCAAATCCCAGCTCTCTCATTTATTCCGGGAATAGAAATGGAATTAAAAGGATGACAAAGTAACCCAAAACAAGACCCTGAGGAGGCACAAGAGGGTAATCTGTGAATGAAATATTTATGGAACACCAGAGTCAAACACCTTCCTTGTACAAATGGGAGCACTGGAATTCACAGAGGCAAAATCACTCATCAAAGGTGACACAATTGATTAGTGGTAGTACCAGAAAAAAGAAGTCCAGGTTTTCTGACCCTTTTTTATTCATTCAACAAACATCTATTTAGCACTTCCAATTTTCCAGGCAGTATACCAGGTGCTAGAGATCCAGCACTGGGCAAGACAGACACAGGACCTACCCTCAGAACCCCGAAAATCTAATTAGAAATGATATTGTTATATGGGGAAGCTCCAGGAGTTAGGAGAACGTATAACAGTGAAAAGTAATCTAGCCTGGTGATCAGGGAAGGCATTAAAGTTAAAACCTAAAGACAACTGAAAAGATGGATTGGAGACATTTAAGCAGAACGATGTATTAAACAGCTCCATGACCCTCAGCAAACTGCCTAATCGGCCTGGGCTTGTTTTTCCTCTTCTTTCAATGTAGATAATAACTGCCAAAATAGATGGTGCTCAATAAATGTGTGTTCTCCTTTTCTGCCCCAGGAGGGTGTCCTTCTAATCTAACTGCCATCCCAGGAGGGAAAAAGAGTTGGGTGTATGTATAGTCTAAAAACACCACGTGTGTTCGTTTATCCATTCTATAACATTTATTCAACCCTGGCTATCTGCCAAAGGCTTTTGTGGACATGAATGTATAATCGCTACTCATCAATTCTAAGAGGATGTATCAGTCAGCTTAAGCTAGGGTATGCTGCAGTAACAAGCACTTCAAAATCCCAGTGTCTTAACACAACAAAAGTTTACTCTTCTGTCACAGTCTGTCGCGGGTCCAGGTAATTCAGGAATCCAGGCTGAAATGATACTCTGATCTCACATTTTGATCATGAGGCCCTCACATTCCACAGGGCATAGACAGACACAGTGAGAACTCACAGCCTTTCCTATGCTTAGACCAGGAAGTGACCACACCCCTGTGCTCAGAGCTCATTGGCCAGCACTGATCACATGGCCCCACTTCACCACAAGGGGGCGAGGAAGGCGGCAGAGCATATGGAATATCTGATGAGCGTTACTATCTCTGCCACAGGGAGACACATACGAATAAGCTCACAAATAAGGATATAGTTACAATTGCAGCATGTTCCAGGAAGGGTCTGGTTGCAGATGGCCTGGCCAAGGCTCCTAAATTAAGACTTCAGATGGTGCGCCTGGGTGGCTCAGTGGGTTAAGCGTCTGACTTTGGCTCAGGTCATGATCTCACGGTCTGTGAGTTCGAGCCCCGCATCGGGCTCTGTGCTGACCGCTCAGAGCCTGGATCCTCTTTCGGATTCTGTGTCTCCCTCTCTCTCTGACCCTCCCCCATTCATGCTCTGTCTCTCTCTGTCTCAAAAATAAATAAACGTTAAAAAAAAAATTTTTTTTTAAAGACTTCAGAATGCAGCCGGCCACACACATAAAACTACAGGTAAAAAGAAATAAATGATGGTCTATCATAGTCCTGGATTCTCAAGACGAGGTTAGGAGTCTTGCCGAGTTGTCTGTCCCTGCATCCTGGCAATGATTTCATTTCTAAGCACAAGCCACCAAAAACAATGCAGAGCACAGAAATTCAGCCCCACAATCCCCACAGCACCTGTAAAAACAGCCTGAGTGGCACAGTGCCCAGAATGTATTTATTGGATCCCGTTCGGAGGCTGAAAAGTTCAGCACATCACAGCCTGTGCCTAACTGGTACCAGGCTTCAGCTCATACACAATAAACTCGCCCAGAGGTCTCGAACTCAAATGCCCACAGGGACCACTAAATGAGAGGAGGTGGTCTCAGGGGACAAACAAGGAGACGGTGCCCAGTGAAAGGGACAATTGCCCCTCGACACCACCTGCGTATTGCTACTGGGGCTTATTTTTACATTTCTAAGAGACATTGGAAATCTGGATTTTTGTGTGTGCGATCTTAGTTTTTGTTTTTTTTAATGTGGGAATTAAATTAATTTTTTGATGTTTTATTTCTTTACTTTTGATAGAGAGCATACAAGTGGGGAAGGGACAGAGAGAGAGAGAGAGGGAGAAAATTGAAGGAGGTTCCAGGCTCCAAGCTGTCAGCACAGAGCCCAGGGCGGGGTTCAAACTCATGAACTGTGAAATCATGACCTGAGCTGATGCTTAACCGACAGAACCACCCAGGCACCCCTAAAATTAATTAATTATTAAAAACCCTCTTTAGGGACGCCTGGGTGGCTCAGTCGGTTAAGCAGCCGACTTCGGCTCAGGTCATGATCTCACGGTTCGCGAGTTCAAGCCCCGCTTCGGGCTCTGTGCTGACAGCTCAGAGCCTGGAGCCTATTTCAGATTCTGTGTCTCCCTCTCTCTGACCCTCCCCTGTTCATGCTCTGTCTCTCCCTGTCTCAAAAATAAATGAAACGTTAAAAAAAAATTTAAAAAAAATTAAAAAAATAAAAAATAAAAACCCTCTTTAGTTTAAACAAAATGTACCTGCCATCCAGATTCATGCAGCTGGACCCCAGTTGTCTGTTAAAGCTCTAAAACAGTGCAGAGGGGCCTTAGACAATTCTGAGTCTCCCCAGCTGAAGTAGCCAGAAAAAGAGAAAAGCTGATGTGAACAGGGAATGGTTATGTACATACAGGTGCTGGATGAAATATTATGTACCCATTAAAAATATTCGTAAGACAGAAGGACTGGGAGACATGCCCAAGGAGAAAATTCTAACTGAAGAGAAGAGAACACCCAAGAGTTGCACACAATATAAACAACCCACATATTGAAACTACGTATCAAAAAAAACTTGAAAGGGAATGCATCAAAATGTTCACAGTGCTCCTTGGGTGATAGGAATATAGATAGTTTCCATTTGTTTGTTTGTTTTTTTAATTGTTTAATGAATATGTCCTCTTCATAACAAGGGCAAAACTGCAGATTAAAAAAATTAAATATTGGCGAGCCTGGATGGCTCAGTCAGTTAAGCATCTGACTCGATTGGGGCTCAGGTCATGATCTCACGGTTCGTGGGTTCGAGCTCCACATCGGGCTCTGTGCTGACAGTGTGGAGCCTGCTAGGGATTCTCTCTCTCCCTCTCTCTCTGCTCCTCCCCTGCTTGCACTCCCTCTCAAAATAAATAAGCAAACATTTTTAAAAAATTTTTTTCAGTAAACATTTGTTGGGGTGTGCTTCAAGGAATTTTAGACCTGAGAAAAATACTACTGGTCATCTCCTCCAGAAGCTTCTTGCTCAGCACAAGAGGACACTGAAGCCCAGGGAAGCTGAGTAACTTTCCCAAGGTCACACAGCTGGTAAGCAACAAGGCTGGGGTGGAAGCCAGGTGTCTTGAATGTCAGTTCAGTTTCAAGCACCACAGGCTACCGACCCAGGCATCATATAGATGGGAGGAATACTACACAGAAAGGAAAAGAAAAAGGAAAGAAAGGGAGAAGAAACGGAGGAAGAGAAGGAGGGAGGGAGGAAAAATCTTAAAACTCGTCCCAAGCTTTGGATAGGTGGGGTTTTTTTTCCCCCAACCATTTTATCTGTGGATCTGCTCATTTCCATAAAAGCTGATCATCTTAATTTTGTCAAGACTCTGCAGAACATTTCCTCTTGTTCATGCTCCCCGAGGTAAGAAAACTTGCAGGAAGGAACCGAAGAACAATTTTTACACTTCTAATTTAATTACTACTGTTCTCCTCTATTAGGGTGCTCATCAAGAACTCGGGTTTGAATGTTCCTCCTCAAAACCAGTGTGTAACGCGGTGGACACAGAATTAAGAAAAAATTAATTTTAAATGTCGGAATTCCTGTGGGAGAACACGCTTCTATAATTTACCTTCCGAATCCATTAGTGCTCTGGCAGTGTAGGAATTTAATATTTTAGTCACATCTTACATCTGGTGAACCAATCCACACGCATTTGCTAATAAAAAGGCTGTCTTGACTAAACTATATCAAAATCCACAGCAGCTAACTTCCCCCACTGCCCTCAATACAAAATACAAAAATGATGTTGGCCCAGTCCTTGGTTACAAGTGGTCTTGTTGAGGGGGCTGGACTATTTTCATAAAATCATAGAATCTTAGAGCAGGGCTTGAGGGGGCGCCCAGGGGGCTCAGTCGGTTGAGCGTCCAATTTTGGCTCAGGTCACGATCTCGCGGTTCATGGGTTCAAGCCCCGTGTCGGGCTCTGTGATGACAGCTCGGAGCCTGGAGCCTGCTTCGG
This sequence comes from Panthera leo, assembly GCF_018350215.1. Classification (NCBI taxonomy): domain Eukaryota; kingdom Metazoa; phylum Chordata; class Mammalia; order Carnivora; family Felidae; genus Panthera; species Panthera leo. The sequence continues at coordinate 10,135,430 of NC_056690.1, read as the reverse complement.
ATTCCGTGTCTCCCCCTCTCTCTGCCCCTCCCCTACTCGCACTCTGTCTCTCTGTCTCTCTCTCAAATATAAAGAATTTTAAAAAATAAAAAAATTTAAAAAAAGAAGGGCTTGGGAGATGGAAGAGATGCGTGGGGCGGGCAGGGGAGACAGAAAGAGACCAAGAGATAAAGAGAAAGAACTTGATGTTAAGCCTGGAGAAAAATGGAGAGATGAGCAGAGAGAAACAGAGACAAAAGACTGAGACCCGGACGGCAAAGAGACATATAGAAAGACAAAGAGATAATGATAATAATAATGGTAATAATGACGATGATGATGACGATGGAGACTGAGAGGAAGACAGAGGCAGAGACAGATAGGAAGACAAACTGGCAGAGACAGAGTGAGGCACAGAGAGGGACAGAGGCACAGAGGTAGGGAGAAAGAGAGAGGGAATGACGGAGAAATGCTAGTCTTCCTGCAGCTTTAATGCCCACATCATCATCGTTGTAACAAACCATAGACAACCTGTTACCTGGGTTCAGGGTGCCCACCAAGGTCAGGGGCAAGGTCAAAATAAAGTGGGTTTTTGGAATCCCAGACAAGACAGAAGGAGAATGACCAGCACAGCTGTCTGGCCGAAAGGCTGGACTCTCAGATTCTGAGCCTTGGACGTGGCACTAGAGTCTTGTGATGCACTCTAGGCATGTCTGACCCCAACGCATCCACTTTCTGCCTCCTGCCCAGACAGTCCTAACAGGCAGTGAGAGATTCCACACAGCTCTGAAGCACTTCCTATAATCAGGGCTAATGGCTGCAGACCAGGAAAACACCAAGCTCAGGGTGACTTTCAAAATCCATGCACTCTCTCTCTCTCTCTCTCTCTCTCTCTCTCTCTCTGTCTCTGCCGTGATCTGAAAACATCAGACGTGGTCACCAGCTCAAACCGAAGCTTTGTTTGCCCTCCAGACTCTGCTAGCCCTCAACCTCAGGATTCAGCCTAGATTTGCCCCATCTGCTGACATTTAGAGAGAGAACAAAAATGATGTAGTGATAATATCAATGAGCATTTTTTGACCACTTCTCGTATGACAGGCACTGAGCAAAACTTTACAAGAATTGTATCATTTCATGCTCATCACAGAACCCTCTCCCTTTTAGAAACCGCATTTTAGGTAAGAAAACGGAGACTCAGAATTTAGGTGTCTTGTCTGAGAGCAAACAGCTAATGCGTTGGGGAGACAAGATCTGAAACTGTGACCCACGTCTTAACCACAATGCCTGTCTTCCAAGTGTCCCCTACGAAGGTTCATTTAGAGACTGCAGTCCCAGGTGGGCAGGAAAATGGTTTCTGATATCCACCATACCCCTTCTCTCCACGGATTTTGCATGCGCTGTTCCCTCTACCTGAAATGCTTTTCCTTTCCCCTCTTCCCTCTCTCCCGGGGCTTTTACGACTGCTCACTTTTTAGATCTCAGTTCAGTCGACTTTCTTCAGGGAAGCCTTCACTGGTTCCCTTGACCAGATCAAATTCCCCTTTATGATCTCTCAGGGTGCAACATACCTTTCCTGGGTTTACTTACAGCACTTGCCATCTTACACATAATCGTGTGATTCTTTGATTAATCACAGATCAGCCTCTGGTTTTGCTCATCCCTCTATCCATCACGGTGTGGGCCCCTAGCCCATTGTAGGTGCTTCCTGTATATACGTTTAATTAATTAACTGATTAATGATCAAGTGAATGAAATAACTAGAAATATATGCCAAACTCAAGAACAGAAATATGAACATGGGTAAATTCCCTAAGAGATAGCTAAGGGAGTTGAAAGTAGTTGTGTCTAGGGATGGACCAGGACAGGAACAGGAAACTAGTATTTTGATGTAAATGTTATAATCTTTTTAAATGTGTAGTTTCATTACTTTGATAGACTAATTTTTTAACTGAGACTGTGACAGACTGAAATTAACTACTTTACCAGATTTTTTTTTAATATAAAAAGATGAAAGGGCGGAAGGAGGGGGTTTTCCAAACGGAAAGAGAGAATGGGGGGATGGAGGTGTGTCAGCAAGGAGGCATCCTGGAGAACAAGTCATGAAATGCAAAGGATCTGGGTGCCCATGTCTGCGTCTGAGAAAAGTAACCCGTGCGGGAGATACTTTGTTCTGAACAGCCAGCCCTGCAGCCACTGGCCACACCTGATTGGACGCAGAATCAATGCCCAAGCTAATGGCAACCAATCACAACATGAGAAGGAGACCATGAGTGAAATTCTATCCAATAGAAGTGCTGCACATCTGGGGCACGTGCAGTGACTCAGTGGGTTGAGCATCAGACTCCTTTTTTTTTTTTTTTTTACAAGTTCTTTTTTTTTTTTTTTAGACTGCTTTGTTGGAACTTTTTTTTTTTTTTACATTTATTTATTTTGAGAGACAGAGAGAGACAGAGCACAAGTGGGGGAGGGGCAGAGAGAGAAGGAGACACAGAATCAGAAGCAGGTTCCAGGCTCTGAGCTGTGAGCACAGGGCCTGAAGTGGGGCTCAAACTCACAAGCCGTGAGATCACGACCTGAGCTGAAGTCGGACATTCATCCTGAACCACCCAGGCACCCCAAGCATCAGACTCTTGATTTTGGCTTGGGGCATGATGCCAGGGTTGTTGGACCTAGCCCCAGATGGAGCCTGTTTGGGATTCTCTCTCTCTCTCTCTCTCTCTCTCTCTCTCTCTCTCTTCCATCTCTCTCTGATAGATAGAGGGATAGATAGATAGATTGATTGATTGATAGATAAAAACAAGTACTACACGGTTCATGATGGCAAATTCACCAATCAGATCCTCTCTTGGGAAGTATAAATGGCAGAGGAGGCGTTGGTTCTGACGTACAGACACATAGCGGAATTGAAGGAGGCCCTCTATGAAATTGTGTACAAAACAAATTTCCCGGGCTCTATAGCTTTGATCAGATTATCGAGGGAAACTGTGATGAGCAAAGGTTAAGGACTAGTAGATAAAGCAGGTAATTTTTTCTCTTAATTTTTGGAAGGTTTCATGTAAAAATTATTTAGATTTCCATCTTCTGTTCCAAAAATTATGGTAACACTGAGCCTGTAATTTCTCATGGTAATGATTGCCCAGAGCTGAGTCGCAGCCGCTCCCTGTGGACGGGGCACGTGTTCTCCAACTCATCCTATCCCTACCATTCTTGTATTTTCCTGGCTCACTTGTTGACATGTGATGCCTGGACCATGTAAACCGTTGAGTTTACAACTCTTAGCTATCAACAAGTGACTAGTTCAGACTGAAATGTGAGTGGCTGATACTTTTGCCTTTGTTTTTGTTTTTTTACATAGGAGCTTAACCCATTAAGATCTCTAATGATGGAGAGAGAAAAAAAGATCTCTAATGATGGAATTCATAGGACAAATAATTGTGAATCCCTCTCGGGTCATGTTTACACTCCCTACTGTCTCTCCCATTCAGGTTGGACCAAAAGAACAGAAATCCAATTCCAGGAATTGTACCCCTCTAAAAGACTTCTTTTTTTTTTTATTTTTTTTTTTTATTTTTTTTTTTTATTTTTTTTTTCAACGTTTTTTATTTATTTTTTTGGGGGGGGACAGAGAGAGACAGACAGAGCATGAACGGGGGAGGGGCAGAGAGAGGGAGACACAGAATCGGAAACAGGCTCCAGGCTCTGAGCCATCAGCCCAGAGCCTGACGCGGGGCTCGAACTCACAGACCGCGAGATCGTGACCTGGCTGAAGTCGGACGCTTAACCGACTGCGCCACCCAGGCGCCCCAAGACTTCTAATCTTCTGTAGACCTTCCTAGAGTTCTCTGCATTCTATTTGTTTGTTTGGTTGGTTTTTGTTTGATTTGGGGTTGTATTGTTTTGCTTTTGTTTTTGGATATGGGAAGGTTGTTTCTGGTTGGGTTTTTTTGTTGTTTTGAGGAGGAGGGGTTGGTGATTTGAGGGGCTTTTTTGTTATGTTTTGTTTTCTTACGAGCTGCCGGAAATTACAGTTTTGCCTCTCAAAAGAATCTTGGCCCCTAACAAAATAGGGAATCAGCACCTCCCTCTGACTGACACATACTATTGAAAGCTTCTGTTTTCCTTCCTGACTCTGAGGTAACAATCATAGACAGGCACTATCGCTGGGGTCACGCTGAGAAAAACCCTGTTACCTTTGCATAACAAAATGCTGCGCAGTATGAAATGGTCTCATGCTGGGCCCATTTTCCTAGACAAACTGACTTTGAATTGAGCGGTGGCAGTGAGAGAAACAAAGGCATCTGATGTCAGAGTCTGTGATGTTCTTTATACAAGCTTGAGAACAGTGACTTCCTCTGTAACTCAGAGGGGGAGAGAGATTGCTTGCCTGAGGCTGGTGTCTCAGAGACTCAATCTACTTGAGTCAATTACATTTGATTCAGTACTTCCTGAGCATCATTATGTGAAATGCACCACATCTGACATGTGGGGATGCAAAGAGGAGGAAGACAGAGCCACAGCTCTCAAGGAACTTGAAATCTACTCGGGGAGATCAGACAAAACCACAAAGAATAATAACAAATATCGTTTCTGACTAAGTAAGGACATCTGATCCTTCCACGCCAACAATTTATTTCCCACATTTTTTTTTTTCTTTTTGGAAGCCACCATGCTCCCAATGTCAACCTTTTTGGTCCAGGTTTTGGTCCAGCCCCCATTGTCCAAGTTCCAAGTATCTGAGCCTCTGGATCCAGCCGTACCTGTAATCCTCCCTTAGTCTTTTCCAAGTCTTGAAACTATAAAGTCATTTACTTATTTATTTATTTATTTAGTCTAAGCTGGTTTAGGTTAACTCTTTTCACTGAAAGAGTCCTGACTAATAAAAATATATACAAATGCTCTTACTTATATTACCTCCTTTCATCTTCAAAACAATCCTATAAGATTTATAAGAGAGAAGGAGCTCTGGCAGGGCCCTGGAGAAGGTAAGACGAGTGTGAACGCCATGAGTTTTACTATGGAATATAACCAGGCTTTCCTAAACAATGTTCTCCCCTCCACCAAATTGTCTGGAGATCTGAGCCTTAGGTTATTAAGAACTCCGACTACAATCAATTAAAAAAAAAAAAAAAAAAAAAAAAGTGTGACCCTGGAGGCAGGAAGACCAATGAGGGAGGAGGATAAAATTCGTCCAGGCAAAAAGGCCTAGAGCAGTGCCTCTCAAACCTTAACATGTATATAGATCAACTGGGGATCTCATTAAAATCCAGAGTCTAATTCAATAGGTCTGGAGTGGGGGTTGAGATTCAGCGTTTCTAACCATCTCCCAAGCGGTGCTGACGCTGCTGGGGTCCAGGGCCACACTTTGAGTAGCCAGGGCTTGGACCAGGGCAGTGAGCAGCCAGAGGTGGCCATGGAACATGTTTTATTTGACTCATACAGTATTTTAAAAATGAAAATTGTTTTACTATACTAGTTTCCCTATTTTTCTGTATGTTCCAAACTTTTCATTATAAAAAGTGTTTTTAAGTTTAATTGCCAAAATCTATAGGTGATTTTACATAAATGTCTCGCTTTCTGGCTTCCCGAGAATTTGGCGGTTCTGGCCGCACCGCGCGCACAATCCTGCCTACAGCAACCTTGAGTCTCCCCGGTGGGGCTCCAGCCGGCCCCGCGGTCCATCCGCTCGGCTCAGCACCGCACAGCGATCGGCAACCCCTGGGCCCGCGGGTTAGGCGCACATCCAACACCCTGGGGCTACCCTGGCGAGGTGTTGACCCGCTGCCGGCCTGGCGAAGAGGGAAAGAGGGGCACTGCCGCGGTCGGTGCCAGGCCGCTGCGCCCCGAGGGACCGCTCGCACCCGGCGACCACCTGTTTTCCGCGCGCGGATGCAGCCACTCGCAGGGACCCGCCCCCCAAAACCCAGGGGATCCGCGGGTCCTGTGCCTTCGCCTCGCCGTCCAATTCCGTCGTCGCCCCACCCCCAGTTCTAGCGCACCCTCCAGCTCCAGCAGTCCCATTCCCGCGGACGGCGTCCTGCGTCCCCTCCCCGCCCCACATGGCTCCCCCACGACCCCCTACCCGGCGCAGGCTGCCGCTCCGGGAGGCCGGACCCGCGGCGGCCGGCCCCCTTCCCTGCCCCGCAGCTCCCGCCCTGCCCACCTTACCCGCCCGCAGCGATGGTGGGCCGGCTGCCCGTCCTCCTCTGCCTCCAGCGGTGTCGCCTCTGCGACCGCCGCCACCGCAGCGGCAAAGCCACCTGCGCGTGACCCTCGATCACCAAGTCCCCCCCCCCGCCCGACACACACACCACGCACACATACACACACATGCGCGCGCGCGCGCGCTCTGCCCTTAGATGTGGGAGCAGTGGCCCCGGGGGGAGTCATAGAGGGTTCACGAGCCAAGCCTAAGGCTCAGGAAGACCACCACCCCCTCTGCCTCCTCCGCCCAGAAAAGTTAGTTGTCTCTGCAGGTGGGTGGCTCAGCCGGCAGAACCCATTCGCACGGTCCTCCAACCCCATTCAGAGAGTCATTCCCTCCCTTTGCTGATCCCCAACAGACAGGGACGTGTGCTTGCACACAGGAACCCTCTGCCCTCAAGGAAGGGTCCCCAAAGGAAAATCAAAGGGCGTGGGGTCGGGCCCGCGGGGTCCGCCTTCATCTCTAGTCTCTGAAGGAACATCCGTGACTTCAACGGTGCTGAAAATGGACTTTCCACCAGGTTTTTTTAACCCCTTTGTGACCCAAATGAAGTAACAGTCGTAACCGGAAGTCTTACAGGAAATGTTTCAGGCGAAGTCCTTGGAACAGAGTCCGGCACGTGGTAGGCACTCAACAGCGTTAGTGGTTATTCCTGTCGGCTTGAGTTGGGCAGGACAGACTGTCACCAAAGCCGAAACGGAACAACGCATCTTTCCAGCATGGAAACCATCTCATTCTCTTCCTCTTTAAGGCAAGTGATGCAAAAACCAGAGCACTGGGGCCAAGTCTGCCCTGCAGAGTCTGTTCTGCGTGGTTTAGCTGGTGTTTTAGAAACATGTGAATCGGTTGCCAAAACTTAAAAACCGGAAGATCACATAAACAAGGGGATTTTCAGTCGTTCTTTGAAAAGATAGAAAGTTTGGGGGCGCCTGGGTGGCTCAGTCGGTTCAGCGTCCGACTTCGGCTCAGGTCATGATCTCACGGTCCGAGAGTTCGAGCCCCGCGTTGGGCTCTGTGCTGACAGCTCAGAGCCCGGAGCCCGTTTCAGATTCTGTGTCTCCCTCTCTCTCTCTGACCCTCCCCTGTTCATGCTCTGCCTCTCTCTGTCTCAAAAATAAATAAACATTAAAAAAAAAAAAATTTTTTTTTTTTTAAAGAAAAGATAGAAAGTTTGGGCCAAACCGAGCCTACTTTTCTGGAAGCAGGAGCTCACAAGCAGGGGGCTCTTTAAAGAGGGGTTGCCTCTGATTAGTCCGCTAGGCTCCCTCGCTCCTTTAAAAGATCTTCTTGGCCCCTGCAGACCTTTTGAGGTTGGCCTAAGGCCTAATGCTGAATTTTGTCCAGTTTCCCCAAGAAGTAGCTTTCATTATCCCCATTTTACAGAAAAGGAAACTGAGGCTCAGAAAGGTCGAGTAAATTGCCCAAGGTCACACAGTTAATATACAGCAAAAGTGAAGTTGGAACCCAGTCTTTATGCCCTGAGCGCCTTAGCGTGGCAAGCGATTTACATCAAGCCTTCCTTTTGAAAGGAGCATTTTTATTAATAGCACACTTTGAATGCCAATTTGTTGGGATTGTTGAGCAAGAACTTAAATTTTTAGCTTCATCTAAATTGGCAGTGCTCTCTCCCACACTGTCTCCACCTCCTTATTTTTCTCATTTAAGCGCTCTGAAAAATTCTAAAGGTTTAACTAAAATCGAAAATGTTTCTTATTTCATCCATCTCAAGTTACTGGCAAACGTAGGTGTTCTTTCCTTTCCATTTCTTTCTTTTTTTTTTTTTTTTTTTGTAGCTTCCTTATTTATATTTTACTCTTTGTAGTTTGTAAATTCCCTCTTACCAGCTGCTTGCAAAATCGAAATGTCTTTACTGTTAAGTTTCTGATTAGGGTTGTACAGTCTTGTAACCCAATAAACACATATATGAGGAAAAACTGTGTGCACATATACACGCCCACACACACACACACCCAGGGCGCCTGGGTGGCTCAGTCGGTTAAGCATCCGACTTCGGCTCAGGCCATGATCTCGTGGGTCATGAGTTTGAGCCCCATATCGGGCTCTGTGCCGACAGCTCGGAGCCTGGAGCCTGCTTCTGTGTCTCCCTCTCCTTCTCGCTCTCTGTCTCTCTAAAACAAATAAACATTAAAACAAAACCTGATACACACCCCCACTTGTAATAGATTCTTGGTGTCTCTCCAGGTCTTAGTGTCCCAAAATGTTTCCATAGATCTTCAACCCAAACGCCAGAATCACTGACGGCATAACTGTACCCTTGTTGTGAAGTTTTGGGACACCTTGGTTGCAACCATTAGCCATAAATAGGATCCTACATTACTGTCGATTTATAAATGTTGACAACTCATTCGAAAGAATTTTGAACACGGTGGCAACAACTCCCCACCACCACAAAAAGAGAGAGAGAGAGAGAGAGAGAGAGAGAGAGAGAGAGAGACAAATCCAGGAGGCCAGGTGCAACAAGTTCATGACCTCTGTTCTCAACTTTCAGGGTGACTGCTGTGTCTACCCCTTTGAAGTCAGTGGGCAAAGATCTCTGCCTTGATGCTTTTCCCTCTCCTCCTTGGTCCCTGGGGCCCCTGGATCCCTTTGAGCCTCTCCATGTTGACAGTGTGGGTTCTCAGCCATTCTATCCCATAGATAACCACTCTGCAAGCAGGGTGGGTGGGCAGAGGAAGGGAGGGGCTTCAGAGAATACACACTGGAGGAGAAGAAGAGGGAGTAAGAGCTCTTCGCTGTGGTCTCACTTAGCCTCAGTCATCTCTCAGGTGCTACTCAACGTGTGGTCCCTCAGCCAGCAGCATCGGCGGCAACCGGGAACTTGTTAGAGACGCAGATTCTCGGGCTCCACCCCAGACCTACCTATCAGACCTTCTGGGGCAGGACTCCAAGGGAAACTATGCTTTAGTCCTCCAAGTGACCTTGGGGTTAACCTCCCCCTCCGTGCTTCTACACTAATCTCTGTCCCTCCACCTTCAGTTCGATTACCAAAGCCCCACCCCCCCATCCCCCCATTATCCTGGCCAGACCCCAGAGAGAGAGGAAGGCTAGGAGCCTCTCCTGCCACACTGAGAATTTTGAATAACTTCATTCCTTGCCTTTGGAACATCATCTTACAATTCAACAATCAGCAAATAACCCAATAATATGTGGGCCAAATATCGGAACAGACAGTTCACAAAAGGCGGCACAGAAGTGGCCAATAAGCACCTGAAAAGGTGTTCAACAGCACTAATCATCGGGAAAGTGCAAATTAAAACCTCGATGAGACACCACTATGCACCTACCAGAAGACCGACAATAATAATAAGACCGACAATATCGAGTGTTTGTGAAGGGGGTGCAGCAGCTGGAACTCTCATTCGTTGCCGGTGGGAATGCAAAACTGTACGACTCTGGACAGGCATTTGGCAATTTCTTATAAAGCTAGATACACGCTGATAACCGCAATTCCATTCCTAGGCATTTACCCAAGAGAAATGAAAACCTATGCCCACACAAAGACTTGCACATAGCAGCTTTATTCACTAAAGCCCAAAACTGGAAGTGACCCAAATGTCCATCGATGTGGGCACAGAGAAACGAATTGTGCATATCCATGGAATGGAATACTAGTTAGCATCAGACGCAGGCAATACCATGGATGAATACCAAAACCACGCGGGGCAAAAGAAGCCAGACAGAAAATACTACACATTGTATCGTTCCATTTATATGGAACTGTAGGGATCTACACTGATGGGAAGCCAATCAGTCAGTGGCTGTCCGGGGTTGAGGGGATGGTGATTAATGGCAAAGAGATATGAGGAAAGTTTCTGGGGTAATGGAAATATTCTGTATCTTTGCTGGAGTGGCGGTTACACAGGTGTATAAATCTGTCAAAACGCATCCAACTGTCCATTTAAAATGGGTGCCTGGCTGCACGTAAATCGTACCGCCATTGAGAGGATTGTTCTCAGCCTTACTGCCCATAAATGGCACTTCAAGAGATGTGATTATTTTTAACTGCCTGTCCTGGCCTAGCTGTGCCCAGGAGGGAATCACTGACACGGGAAGCGACAGGCATCTCTGGCATTCGGTCTACCTTGGTGCCGAGCCTGGGCTCTCTGATTCCTGCTGCAGCTTACATGCAGGTCAGCAGTGCAGAGGTTTTTCCCACATCAAATAACTTCAAAAGTCCAGTAATTGGCAAGCGAGCGTCTCCAGCTCAGTGCAATTACCAAACACTCCTCACTCTGCCCCTGGAACCAGCAGATAACTCTGGGATGGAGATCCTGCAGGGAACACAGGGGCCCCTCTCGGGGCCGTCTGGGGACTCTCACCAGCCACCTGCAGGCACCTGCGTCCCAGCCTCCAACACTGCTTTCCTGATTGGAGTCTGGACCATCAAGGCCACGTTCCCTGGTTCCTGAGCCTTTCTGAAAAGAGAAGAAAGCCACGGACATTCCAGCAAGGCGGATCCGCACCTGACGGCGAAGCAGACCTGCACGTCCCTCGCCTCTAGGGGGCGCCTCTCGTGGAGAATGAACACTCCCGGGATGGAGACCTGGGACCTGAGCAGCGCGGCAGCCCCACGCGAGGCCCAGAACGGCGAGGGTCTCTGGCGTTAGCTTGACTAATCCCCACTAGGAACCAATTCTGTTTAGAGGCGCTTTTCTTACTGTGGTGAAATTCACATAGCATAAAATTAACCATTTTAGAGTGTTCGACTCAGGGACGTTAAGCGCGTTTGCAACGTTGTGCAACCGTCACCTCTATCTAGTTCCGGCGCACTTCCACCGCCCCAGAAAAGAGACCTTGTACCCATTAAGTGGTCCCTCCCCTTCCTCCCTCCCCTGGGCTCCTGGCAACCACCAATCCTCTCTGTCTCTACGGATTTGCCTGTTCTGGATGTTTCATATAAATGGGATTATACAATATGTGGTCTTTTGTGACCGGCCTGTTTCACTGAGTGTGGTGTTTTCCGATGGTCATACTCTCCTGTAGGGATATAGGTCACTTTTCTTTTCTTTTCTTTTTTTGGTAATGTTTATTTATTTTTGAGAGAGAGAGAGAGAGAGAGCATGTGAAGGAGGGGCACAGAGGGAGACACAGAATCCGAAGCAGGCTCCAGGCTCTGAGCTGTCAGCACAGACCCCCATGCGGGGCTTGAACCCAGAACTGCCAGATCAGGACCTGAGCCGAAGTCGGGCTCTCAACTGACTGAGCCACCCAGGCGCCCCTGTATGTCACTTTTCTTGATCAACTCATAAGGTGATGGGCAATTTTGTGTTTACAGTTCCTCCGACAGCCCCTTATCTCAGTCCTAGGAAGGCAGCAGGCCTGGGAGTTCCTTGGAGGACGGGTCCATGGCTTCCGAACGGTCCACAGATCCCTGATGCTCTAACAGAATACCGTAGCCTAAGCAGCCTCAACAACAAACGTTATTGCTCACAGTTCTGGGGGCTGGAAGTCTGAGATGGGGGCCCTCCTGCTGGTTATGTCTTCACAGGGCCTTTCCCTGATGCGTGCACACAGAGAGGTCCGGTGTCTCTTCCCCTTTTTACAAGGGCCAGGAGGGCCCCCCTCTCATAACCTAATCTAACCTAATCACCTCCAAAAGGCTCCACCTCCAAATACCATCACATTAGGGTTAGGCTTTCATCACTGGAATTTTAGGAGGACACAACATCCAATCCTTAAATAGCACCTCCTCTGGCCCTCTCTGACACCCACTCATGCTTCCAGCCAGTTTTCTCGTGGGGATGTAAAATGGTACAGGAGCTTTGGAAAACAGTGTGCAGGCCCTCATAAAGTTAAAGATACACTTACCATATGACTCAGCAATTGCCCTCTGAGACACGTGCTGAAGAGGAAGTGCTGGGTTTGAATGCAGACCTGTTTCACTTTCCAGATGTGGGCTCTTGAGCCAATGATGAGGCCACCCTGAGAGTCGACTTACTCATCTGTGAAATGGAGATAACAGTAATACTTTATTCATTCATTCAGTCAATATTTATCGAGCGCCTCTGTAACCGGGCGGTGGGCATGCAGTGGTGAATGAGACAGATACGGCTGTCCTCGAAAAAGGTCACAGTTTGGGAAGGAACGTAGACATTAAACAAATAAGCAAATACATGTATCATTACAAATGGCGATACATGCTAGGAAGGAGAAGAGCAGGGAGCTACCAGAGGGGATAACATGGGGTGCTGAATTCACTTACTGTTTTTTATTTTATTTCTAAGTAATCTCTGTACCCAAGGTGGGACCCAAACCCACAACCCTGAGATCAAGAGTCACCCGCACCACTGACTGGGCCAGCCAGGCGCCCCAGGGGCACTGAATTTAAATTGAGGAGTGGGTGAAGGCTCTTTTGGGGAAATGACCCATAAATGAAACCAGCAGGGCAGAAGAGCCCGTGAAAAGGCCCTGGGGCCACAGAGCCTCAGTGCGCCTGCGGAAAAGACGGAAGGAGGCAGTGGCCTGGCACCAGGTCATAACTCCACTGTAGACCAGATGCGACATTTGGATATTACCTTACAAGCTAGGGGGAGTGTCTGAGTTCCGCTTTCCCCAGAAGCAAATGTTGGTTGGTAACCTGCCCCCCGCCTCTGCGCACACGGGGGCAGGGAGAGACCCAAGAGGCAGACCTTCCAGAGCGCGCGGCGCTCGCTGTTCATAAGCAGGGGACTTACCAAGCTTGTCTTGGCAGCCACAGGGGCAGGAGGTCTCCCCACTGCGACCAGAACCTTAAACGTTTACCCTGAGCTCTTAACGGGGCTTCAGTCACCTTGGTCTCAAGCGCACCTGACTCCCTGGAGGACAGCTCCTTGAAAATGGCTCCCACCGCGGGAAAGGTGGGCGGAGCTCCCATTTCAAGGGCAGGGGAGGGGTGAGGAGCCTCAGATCACGTGGTGGCTCAAGGATCAAGCTGGGGTCGCGTCCCCTCTGTGACCTCCAGCCACACTCCACCCCTCATGACCCCGACCGGCTCTGACCGTCTCCCCCGCCACCCCTTCTGCAGTGAGCAGCGTGTCAGCAAGAGCTTTCGCGGGCATGCACGTGGCTCGTTCCGTGGCTCTCTGGTGGCACTGGAGGCAGAAACCACCGCGACCGATATCCACACGTGGAAGACACAGATCATGATCATGATTTCCAAAATAAGAAACAATATTTTTTTCATCAGGAGCCCCTCGATCTAAACCACTTACGTATTTCCCCGCCCCGAGGCTGGGGGGTCAGATCACTCTGGGAATTTATAAGTGTCATGTGAGTTAATCAGGAATGGTACCTGAGCAGACTCATGAGGTCTGAACTCAAAACATTCTGTTCGGATAATAACACACATGCCTCTTTGCAAGGCAGAGCCTATTTCGGGACAGCCTTTTCTTTTTTTCTTTTTTAAGTTTATTTATTTATTTTGAGAGCGAGACAGAGAGCGAGCACGGGGGAGGGGCAGAGAGAGAGGGAGAGAGAGAATCCCAAGCAGGCTCCACAGTGTCAGCTCAGAGCCCGATGCGGGCTCGAACTCACAAACCTTGAGATCATGACTTGAGCTGAAATCAAGAGTCGGATGCTTAACCAACTGAGCCACCCAGGTGCCTTTTTTTTTTTTTTTTTTTTTAAGATTGTTTGTAAGTTATCTCTATACCCAACATGGGGCTTGAACTTATAACCCTGAGATCAATTGTTGCATGCTCTATCCAAGCCAGCTGGGTGCCCCAAGACAGCTTTTCTCATTAGAGGCATTTTGGCATTCAGGGGGACAGGATTTGTAGGCTGTGATTTAAGTCTCGTAGGGTGATCTTAGGAACGATGTCCTCCAGGCCAATGGAAGGAACAAAGATAGGCTCAGTCACACAGTGTCCAGATGATCTCAACACCACCTCGCTGTCTCAGGGCTGCGTCCATGAAAATGGATCCCACTGTGATAACAGCAGAAGGCACATTCCAAGGACAGGGGAGGTTGGGAGAAGCCTCCAGTTGCCCAGGTCCAGCTGGAGGGTCAGCCAGCAGTCACGTCTTGAGGACCTCCTCCAGCAGGGGACCCCGGGACAGAGATGTGAGTGCAAATAATGCACTTGGGGGAACTGGCCTCAGGAAACACTGATAGAGGAGAGGGCAAGGCAGAGGAAGGAGGCAAATACAGAGCAGAACACTAAGCAGATTACCCCTGGGGCAACAGGGCCCAAATCCCCACTCAACGTAATCCCCAGCCGCGGGGTAAAGGATCTGCAATATTTATCCACCGGCTATCACCTGTCATCATTGAGATAGGTCTGGAAGTAGGAACCGCAGGGCTTGGCCGTGGAGCGGACATGGGATGGGGGCAAGAGGGCCGGCAAGGGTAGCCGCTGGCTCTGTGAGTGAAGTTGCTGTTGCCTGAGAAGGGGGGGTCTGGAGAGGAGGGTGCTGGTAGTATTGAGAAATTCAAGGGAATTAAATGAGTTCTTGCAGGCAACTACCCGAATCCAGGCACGCCGTGTAGTTCTGTTTTTCCTTCCACCCCCATGGTTCTGGAAGACAAGATTAAAGCCTCTGACGAAGCACCTGGGTGGCTCAGTCAGTTAAGCATCTGACTTTGGCTCAGGTCATGATCTCACACTTTGTGAGTTTGGGCCCCACATTGGGGTCCGTGCTGACAGCTCAGAGCCTGGAGTCTGTTCAGATTCTGTGTTTCCCTCTCTCTCTGCCTCTCCAACCGCCCCCTCCCCAACCCCCACCTCACTCATGGGCTCTCTGTCTCGAAAATAAACATTAAAAAGAATTTTTTTTAAGCCTCTAGGGCACATGATAAATGAGTTTGCAACATTTAATCTCTGGGAAATAACACACAGTAGTAGAAACAAGCCTTGCCTACCCACCCTGACAGGTTACTGCAACTCGGTGTGGCATCCGAACCCAATGCTGGAGGCAAATCCAGAAATTACCTTTGGTCCTGCTACACCAGGGGCAAAATCTTTTCCTGGCTGGTGGCGGCTGTGGCATAAACTGAGCATTAGAGTAGTCCTTTTCAGCTGGTGACATGCTTTTAATTCAGGAAGTTTCAATGGCTCCGTTCGTGAAAGTGGGGGAGGGGCAGGGAGAGGGAGAATCCCAAGCAGGCCCCCACTGTCAGCGCTGAGCTGGGTGTGGGGCCCCTGTGGGGCTCGAACCCACAAACTGCGAAATCGTGACCTGAGCCGAAGTCAGTCACGTAACCGAATGAGACACCCAGGCTCCCTAGAAAGGGAACTTTCTTAAGGAGGTAAATCGCACAGGCAGAGGTGAACGGTTCACTAAGAAAGAAACTGCAGTGAGGTATGAGAATGGGATGATTATGTCCACAAGTTGCTTTAACAGAGAATACAGGGCCTGGAACGACATTGTAGGTTGGAAGACAGAGATGTGCAAACTCACCTGAACAGCAGTACAAATGGACACTACCGCCTTAGAAAACTGTCTCGCAATGTCTTCTAGAACTAATCATGCATAGACACTATAATCTGGCAATTCCGGACATATCCCAAAGAGAAATGCATTCATCAGTTCACTAAAAGACATGCGCTAGAACGTTCCAGGTGGTCTTATTCATAAGAGCCAAAACGTCAAAACAAAACAAAGAACCCGAAAATAACCCAAATGCCTACCAACAGTAGAATGGATGGATACATTGTGGTATATTCACATGAGATATATATACAGTGTGGTAGAGTCCTGTACCGCAAGGTGAATAAATGGTTTATAACATGGATGATTTCCTGCACAAAATCGCAAGTCTAATAATCATACTTTGCCTTTGGACATGCTGTTAACTAATTCTTTCAGGAAATAACTGAGCGGTTACCACTAGAACAGACACTGTTCTAGATACCGGAGATACAGACAGTAAGCAAGACCATTAAAACTCCTTGCCCTGGGGCACCTGGGTGGCTCAGTCGGTTAAGTGTCTGCCTTCGGCTCAGGTCACGATCTCACGGTTCATGAGTTTAAGCCCCGCATCAGTCTCTAAGCTGACAGCTCAGAGCCTGGAGCCTGCTTCGGATTCTGTGTCTCCATTTCTTTCTGCCCCTCCCTCGCTCGTGTGTGTGTGTGTGTGTGTGTGTGTGTGTGCACGCTCTCTCGCTCTCTGTCAAAAATAAACATTAAAAAAAAATTTTTTAAGCCCCTGTCCTCACAGAGCTCACATTCTAGTAGGGGAAAAAAAAAAAAAAACAGCAAACAAATAGTACATCCAAAATCCCTGAACATGTTTTAGTTTGGCTTTTTTGAATGGAAGTAGACAACTTAATGAGGAAGATTGAAGTAAATGCCTTAAACCCGGAGTCCGTGGGCCCTTGTGGGGGGCCTCGTCCTTGAATGGACATCGAGGGACCAACGAATCTTCCAGAATTACGTGAAAAAGCGTGTATGTCTGGGGATTTTTCTGGGGAGACGGTCCAAGGCACTCTTGGATTCTTAAAAACGTCATTGACCAAAAAAGAGTTCACAGTCTCCCGATTCCCTCTAGTCTCGCTTAAGTTACGTGCAAACATTTTCAGAGCACATACCTATAAGCACTGGGATCAACTGTATTTTGCTTGAGTTGCTTCACATTATTTCTCCGAAGTAGCAAATGCACAGCCATGTCCTCCTTGTCGTTTGTCAATGCTACAGAAGACTGCACCGTGTCAAATTCTGTTCACTTCACCCAACCACTGTCTTCACGTCAGTCCCCCGGTACTTTCTCGTGCCTCGCCATTCCATAAAGGTTGCTGTGAAGACCTTTGCACAGATTTGTTCGTTGCTTCTAAAGGGTTTTCCCGGAGTGTGTTTGAAAACTGCAAGAGGTGGGCGTTTTAATACTCTGTGATCGGTGCTCACCACGTTTTGAATGCAGCAAGAACAGCTATTAAAAATCACCTACAGGATGTGACAAAAGGGATCGTTTTTGCTCTAATTTGTCATTGATCTTCCTCTCTCTCCCCTGTAATAATAGTCATCTATCCTTGATACAAGAGGAGAGTGAAACATAGTACTTATTACAATAATGGAAAAATACCTATTTTCTGGCAAGACATTTCATGCTTCTATGCCCCTGGAAGTTCCACTCAAATCTTTCCCCATCATTCACCATAACCAATGTGTCAGTTTCAGGGTAAACAGGCAAGATGGGGGCCGGGGAGTGGGGGGTGCTGAGGTGGGGGGGTGGTGAAGGGTAGAATGTTGCCATGGGAACAAAGGATTTCAGTGATGAGTATCCATGGTGATTGTTGCTAAATTTTGAGAGGTTTTAAACGCTTTATTTAAAATACATAACAACTGTGCAGCTGCTGAAGATGTTCTGAGGGGAAGAGAGGAATGAGTTGTTTGCACTTTTATGGATACGCTTGGCGTGGTTTGGCAGGAAGGAGATAAGGCAGCTTAAGGACAGACATGGTCTACGTGTGATACTATTTAGCAGTTATTGAGGACCGCTATCCCTCTCATACTGAACCCTTTCACACCTCCGGGTCCCATTTGTACCTGGATTGCCTACTCAACAGGGTAATACCTGGGATACACTCAGGCAGAAGCCAGCCCCCACCCTGCTCCCTCCCTGGGCACCCTGCTCCCACCACTGCCTGGGAATAGAAACACGCAGAGCTCTGAGCAGAACTGAGAGTTCCCAAGGGGCGAACCTCACTGCAAGCTTAAAATAGGTGCTGGGGAGTGCCAAGCAAGGACTATTTCTTTCTTCACCCTCAGACTCACATGGATGTGAGTATGAATTGGAGAAATGGGACTAGAACTCGGATCTTCTAATTCCTAATCCAGAGTTCGCTTATTCTCCTTTTGTATTAGAACAAAATTTGACTGTGAACAGCAGAGACCCAATGTAATAGAAACTGTAACGAGATGAAGTTTATTTCTCTTTCACACACACACACACACACACACACACACACACACAAATCCAGAGGCTCAGGGAACCAGGCTTCTTCTATCTTGTTGCTCCACTGTATGCAGACCCCATTCTTATGGTCACCTCATTATCCAGCATGGCTGCCTGATTCCAGCCATCGCATCCAAATTCCAATCAACAGGAAAAAGGAAAAGATGAAGAAATAAAAGCAAAGGGCCCAAACAGCTGCCTTTTAAAGAATATTTCTGAAAGCTACCATTTGGCACCCCCCCCCCCTTATATATTATCTAGTATAAGGCCTCCCTTGGCTGCAAAGGAAGGAGGGGAAAAAAAGAAAGAGAGAAGTTCTCACTGTCCAGATTCATCTAAAGTGAGGACCTGAAGTGGTTCTTGAGAAATAATTTTAGATCATGCATAATCATCTTGGGAGAAAATGATCCCCTTTCCTTTCCCTTCCAATCCTGAAAACGACAAGCACAAAGTCTCAGGTCGGTCCTACAGGTACTGAACACCTGCTATTGTCTCCCTTTAATAAAAGGAGAGCGAGTCTCAGCCCTAAGCTCTCAGTCGTCCTAAATCCCTCTCAATATTAAACCCGGTGTGCAAAGCAGACGCTAAATTTTGTTTTACATGAGTTGCTGTCTTCACCGATCACTTTGTTTTAGAGGCCTTGCTAGAACCTACTATCATTGTTCTGTTTGCCTTGTATTAATGTTCATTTACTTTCTATTTTGGTGAGTCATAGGATTTTCCATTTATATCTGTGATTTTTTTTCCCTCTTAAATAAACATCTTCACACTTTTTAAGTGAATTGATTTCGAGGAGGAAACCTTTAAGTAAAGAAAAGTACGGGTGGACCCGGATATGTTAAAAGCGTGACTGAAATCAGGGACACACAGTTTTGGTGGCAAATACAATGGCTGAGTCTGGAGCAGGCTTATGTTCTAATCCCGGTCCTGCCGCTGACTTGCTGTGTGACCTTAGACAAGTCCTTCACCTCTCTGGGCCTCTGTTTTCAGACCTGTAAAATGAAGAAAACTAGACTCAATAGCGGCCAAGATCTCTGCTCCGAAGGAATGCTGGGGTCCGCAAACGTCTCCAAATAGAACTCCCAAGAGCCCCAGACATCGCTTCTCCAGAGGCACCAGCTTTGCGTCGGTGACCGTTTGAGTATTCGGAAACCACAAACACTTGGCTTAGCAATGGAGATTAATCTGTATTCAGAGCATTGAAAATAAATAAAGGTTTTTTAAGCCAGAGGAGAGCCGTCTCCCAAACATGCAAAATTAGACTTAATTATTTTTAAAACAATACGTCTCTTAATTTGCAAATGAGCAGAACAGAATGCTAAGCAGGGTCTTATTTTGGATGCTAACTACTGTTGCTGTTTCAATTGAAGATTTTCATACTCTCTCTTCACACTTCCCCTTAACTGCTTATTAATAACTCTGCCTTTTCCTTGGCTTTGAATTATCCCTAAATATGAAACCCGGTGTGCACAGCAGATGCTAACTTTGTTTTACATGACTTGCTCGTCTTATTATAACCCGAAACAAAAGACCCATTTCCCATTTTCTCAAGCAATGCCAAGGGATGGTCTTCTCGGGAGCTCTGGAGAGGGAGACCACCGTTCTTCAGACGTGACAACACCTGGGTGCCCATGCATATCAAGACACACTTGAAAATCACCATGAGGCACTCTCTTATTCCCGCATATTGGAGAAACGGAAATTTCTAACTGTAGCAAGTGTTGGCAAGGGTGTGGACGTCTTATAGGCAAGAAGCCAATCCAGCAAGATCGTATCTGTGGTGGACAGAACAATAGCTTTGAAGTCATCTACTCAGCAAATATTTATCGAGCACATACTACGTGTCAGGTACTGTTCTTGATGCTCAAGCCATAGAGCATGGCGGACAAAACAGCCTGCTTTCGCGGAGCCGACGTTCTAGTGGAGAAGGGTGGCAAACAACAAAGGAAGGAAGTAATACGGGATGTTATATAATGAGAAGTGCTCGGGAGAAAATTCTCAAAAAGAGGAGGCGATTAGAGGTAGCAGGAAAGAATTGCAATTAAAAAAAAAACTGTCAGAGATGGATCAATGACGGGACATCTGAGCAAAGGCTTGAAACAGGTCTATGTGGATATTGAGGAAGAGTACCCCAGGCAGAGGGAAAGCCAGCGCAAAGGCCCTGAGGTAGAAGCATTCCTGGTACGATTAAGGAGTAGCAAGGAGGCCCGTGTGACTGAAATGAAGAGGGCAAAGGGACAATGACAGGAGATGAGGGCACATAAGGGGCTTGTATGCCAGGCTGAGGATTTGGGCTTTTACAGTGTGTATGATGGGAGCCACGGAAGAGCTTTGAGCAGAGGAAGCACTTAGCATCCCTGGGACTGCTGGGCTGAGAACAAACCGTAGGGTGGAGGGTGGTGGCGAGGACATAATCAGGGAGGCCAGGGAAGAGGCTACTGCAATGGTCCAGGTGAGATGTAACAGTGGCTGGACACAGTGACAGCAGTGGGAGTGGGGGAAAAGCGCGAAGGTTGAAATGTATTTTGAAAGCAGAAACTCGTTAGATTAAATCCGGGTGGGGCTGAGTTCAATCCCAGCTCATCCGCTTTCTTAAGCATATCACTTACCCTCTCTGAGCCTCGGATTCCTCATCTGTAAAATGGGGATAATCATTCTACTTAGGGCTGTGCATAGCAAATCAAGGCTATTATTATCATCATCTGCACCAGCCAGTGTCCCTCTTCTTGCGGCTCTGCTGACCACCTGGAGAGCCTCACGGGAGCTCCTGGGGTCACAGAGCCATGTCTCCGATATGGAAAAAGGAAATGGGTCTGACCAGAGTGGAGCCTAGATACTGAGGTCACCAGCAGCACAGAAGCATGATGGGTCACAGGCACAAGAGGGGACTGACCGGCACACGACCTGTCCTCAGTCAGTGGCCAGAAGAACTCTCTTCTTCCCTCTCTGTCTGCCTCTGCCCATCCCCTCTCCTCCCTCCATTAACTGCAGCCTCTTGTTCTCGACGGAGAAGGTTCGGGCTGCCTCTGATGGCCTTTCTGCACACAGAAGATGTGGGAAAAACAAAATAATTACGCCCTGCCTTTCCTGGTATCTTTCAGCTGGGGACCCAAAGTGCTTTTCCAACATTAATGAGACCGCTGAGGCTTCCAGCAGCTGAACATTGCAGGAGGTCACAGACAGAGTGGGGGACAGGACTGGCAGGGTCTCTGTTCCTGCACCCTCGGAGCCCCCAGGAGGAATATGAGCTAATTCAGAAGAATGTCCATCCTGTTCTAAAAGGATGGATGAATCTGCCTGTAGGGTCACTTCTTTTAAAAATGGTAAAATTCAACGCAAAGGAAGTCAGAAAACCTTCAAATGTTTGTGGATGAAATCTTATGTAATTCATACTGATTACCGACAATCAGCTTATCCATGCCTGCCATAATCAAGCTGGAAATCAGGGTAACATCATTAAGTCAATCAACAAACATTCCCTGTCATTTCACATGTCACTCAGACCTGCTTTTCCTGACCTCTCTATCCTAGAATAGCATCCCACTAATCCGCTACCCTCCGCCTCCATCACCGTTTGGTCCTTTGTCTATTGCTGTATAAAATTATGATTATTAATCTATTTTCATATTTACTATTTCCTCTCCAACCTGGAAAGAAACCTCATGTCTTCCCTATTTGTTGTTTTGGCCCAGCGCCTCGTTCAGTGTCTGGCAGACAGTAGGCCCTCAATAAATATTGAATGAGTGAATGAATGGATGGATGAATGAGGGAACAGCCCTTTGAGGTAGGCAGCACTGGTATATCTTTGCCATTTGACAGATGAATAAACTGAGGCTCACCCACAGCGAAGCAAATAACTCAAAGAAGGGAAAGAAAGGGACTCATAGGGGTGCCTACGGCATGCCACGGACTGGGCCAGATGTATTGCATACTAAGCTCTCGCCTGAACCCTTTAGCAACCATGAAGAAGGCACAATTATCCCCATTTTACAGATGGACAGCAAAGTTCAGAAACCGCATCGAGGCAGGCAGAAAAATGCCACCACCACCCTCCCCCCTCCCCATACAATGTCCTCGTCCTAATCCCTGGCACCTGTGAATAAACTAGCTTACATGACAGGAGGGTTTTTTTTTGTTTTTTTGTTTTTTTTTTAATTTTTTTTTTAACGTTTATTTACTTTTGAAATAGAGAGAGACAGAGGATGAACAGGGGAGGGTCAGAGAGAGAGAGGGAGACCCAGAATCTGAAACAGGCTCCAGGCTCTGAGCTGTCAGCACAGAGCCCGACGCGGGGCTTGAACTCACGAGCCATGAGATCATGACCTGAGCCGAAGTCGGACGCTTAACCGACTGAGCCACCCAGGCGCCCCGACAGGAGGTTTTTAAAGTGGCAGGTGGAATTGAGAGGGCTAAGCAGCCGACCTTAAAATGAAGAGATTGTCCTGGGTCATCGGGGTGGGCCCGGTGTAATCACAGGCCCCTTTACACGTGGAAGAAGAAGGCAGGCCAGTGTCACAGATGCAACACGAGGGAGGGCTCAGCCGGTCGTTGCTGGTTTGCAAAACAGAGGAAGGACCCACGAGCCGAGGAGTGCGGTTGTCCTCCAGGAAGCTGGAAAACGCAAGGAAACGGATTCTCCCCCCGAGAGCTCCAGAAAGGA
The DNA here is from genome assembly GCF_018350215.1 of Panthera leo. Classification (NCBI taxonomy): domain Eukaryota; kingdom Metazoa; phylum Chordata; class Mammalia; order Carnivora; family Felidae; genus Panthera; species Panthera leo. The sequence goes on along the minus strand of NC_056690.1, from coordinate 10,112,696 downwards.
ATGCGTCCCTACTGGAAACTTCGTTTGGGTCCATTTTGGACTGTGGACCCCCAGCACCGTGAGATAATGAATTTGTGTTTTAAGCCACTAAGTATGTGGTCGTTTGTTACAGCCGCGGTGGGAAACTAAGAGGTTCCTCACGACCAGCCCCCAGGAAGTGCTTGCGATAGGGTCACTGCTGCCCCCCAAGGAGACGAGCACAGCTTGCAGACAGGCCATCCTGTCCCTAGCTCAGTGGACAGCAGGGGCGTGGCCTCAGTCCCAGCCTGACCGATTGGACCAGGGAGGGACAACCGAACCCAAATAGGTCAAACAGGGGCTCCCTGCCTGGAGTGTGGAGTGGACACAAAAGCCTCAAACTGGTTTCTTGGTTTTTGTTTTTAATGAATTTTTTTAATGTTTATTTCTGAGAGAGAGAGGGAGAGAGAACGCGGGGGACGGGCAGAGAGAGGGTGACAGAGGATGGGAAGCAGGCTCTGTGGTGACGGCACAGAGCCTGATGGGGGGAGCTTGATCTCAGGTCATGAGATCATGACCTGAGCCGGAGTCAGACGCTTAGCCAACTGAGCCACCCAGGCGCCCCTAGTTTAAGAGCAGCCTCAGCACCAAATCTACTTGGTGAATGGGGCTTATTAGACCTGCATTGTGCTCAAGAATCGTTTTGTTTTTTTAATTAGCTGCCCATGTGTTTAGATCTTGAAATTTCGTATTTGCAAAGTCTGGGTGACCCACTGCCCTTCAAAACCCAGAGCACCTGGCAAGAGCAGCCCGCACCCCTGCACAGCAGGAACTGGCCAGAGCAGCCCGCACCCCTGCACAGCAGGAACTGGCCAGAGCAAGGTTCAGCTTCCGTCTTTAGAAGGAATCTCATGCCCCTCTTTGTCCTACGTTATACTTCTCTCCATTCGCTTCCCAACACTACAAACAGGCACCCATCAGCATCTCCCGTCGTGCCTGGGTTGTTGTTTGCCTCACAAGTAGGGAGATGTTTCCCCAGACCCCATGAGTCTGTTTGTCCCTATTCCCCATCCGGGCCAAACCAGAATGACCCTGTGGACAGCACCAACGGGTTCCAAGGCCCTCTGGATCTCAGTTGGGTTAGGCCACTGGGAGCTGCCCGTGGGAGATCAGAGGGAAGAGTGTGCTGTTGGATTATTTACGTCACTGGCTCCCTCCCTAGGAGGTCACTAAGAGCTGACCGCAGCCCTCCACTAAACGCCACGACTCCTGCCTGTAACTCTGAGGCACCCGAGATTCTAAACTCCAACCTGGGTTTCCCGGTCCTTCTTCAGGTATTTGTGCCAAGTAGGAGGGCAGATCATGTTTGATTGAAGTTTATTTGCATGACTCATAATTTTCAAATATATAAACAAATGGTATATGGGCCTCCCTTTGCAGTCTTGCCTTGGGGGCCGCAAATGTTAAGAGTGGGTCTGCAAGGTAGCCCCACTCCCCCCGCAAGCTAAAAAGTAGGCATGACCCAAGCTGGGCTGGTTGGATGCCCCTTCCCCGCAGGCTGAGACTTCTGGGGATGCCTTTGACTTCACGGAGCCCGAGCTGGTTTCTGTTGCTTACAACCAAAGAATCCTGACAGATACACAGGTCTGCTCAGCCCCAAGTCCATTGTTTCTCCCATTAGACAAGGAGGAAAATACACACGAGGCCTGCAACCACAAAAGAGAGAGGACTTGGAGAGGGAGGAAGGGGAGGGCAGGAGGGCCTCCTCAGGTACATCTCACAGGAGGAATCCAGACTGAGTTGGACCCACTGCTTCTTGATGTCCTCCTTTGTCCCTCCCCTTGGACCTCGCTCTTAGCCCCCATCCCCCATCCCCCATCCCCCATCCCCCATCCCCTCTTCCTCCCACCCCAACTCACTCAGGGAAATTGTGCATTAAAATCCACCGAGTTGCATAAAAAGGTTGTGCCTTCAGCTCCAGCCTCTACCCTCAAATGTATCAAACGAAACCACAACAAAAAAAATTTGTTTTATTTTCACTAGGAAACCTTCAAAGCCTCCCACACTTGATTCTCCATCCTTTGTAAATATTTCTATCTCATCCCCTAAAAGTGATCTCGCTGAATGGATGAATACTAATCTGGAGAGAGGACGGAGGAAATTTACATCATTTAAATGAGAGCCTCTATTATGCAAAATTATTATTCAAATTATGCAAACTTCCTCCTCTCAACTGGCTGAACTTGCTCCAGGCTCCAGCTTGGGGCAGAGCACTCTTTGTGGGAGGGCAGGAGGTGGCCAGAGAGAGAAGCTGGACGCTAAGCTGAGCGGCCAGAGGTCACTCGCACCTGGGGACGGTCCACTGTGGGAAGGGTCCTCATACACTGCTCGTCTGTGCATCCCTCTCTCACTTAGGGTGTGCAAATGTCTGCGTCATGCCCCGTGAAAATCACAGGAAATGAACCCCCCGGATGTTGTGGCTGTATATGAAGATGACTTGAACGGCAGCTGCAAATATTCCCAAAGCCTGGGAAGGCTGGAATCCCTCTCCCAGCAGGGTGTCACGTAAAGATGAGACAACCTGAAAAACAAGTTAGCTTTCAAGGGAAACAGAGAAAGAATAGAACGTTGGCTACAACAGAGACCAACATCCATTGTTATTACTGTGGATGCTGATACCACTAAGAACTCCAGTCCTTTGCCAGTTTTGTTTTTGTTTTTTTTTTTTAATTTTTTAACCTTTATTTATTTTTGGGACAGAGAGAGACAGAGCATGAACGGGGGAGGGGCAGAGAGAGGGAGACACAGAATCGGAAACAGGCTCCGGGCTCTGAGCTGGCAGCACAGAGCCCGACGCGGGGCTCGAACTCACGGACCGTGAGATCGTGACCTGAGTCAAAGTCGGACGCTTAACCGACTGAGCCACCCCGGGCCCCTATACATTTTAACATCTTTGCCTTATTGAGACGCAGACAGGGAGATATTAATTCTTCCCATTTTGCAGATAGACATCTGAGGCCCAGACTCGCCCACACGAACACGAGCAGAGGGGAAAACACAGGTCTTCTGATCGATTCAGAAGCCAGGGTCCCTTCTGCAGGCCACACCCCCGGGTCCCTGACTCCCTCTTCATCAGTTCAAGTTCCACTGAGAAAGGTAAACCTTTTCTTCAGCCAGAAGGCAGATTCATATTCGTAAATAAGATTGGAAATGTTTTAGAGAATGAAGTTTTCAAAGGCCCTCAGTACTTAAGAAGCATTCATTCATTCGTGCATTCTTTAGTCAAGATCTGATAGATTCTCTGTTCTATGCTGGCATTGTTCCCTAGGTGGTCCTGAACTGTAACCAACTGTGGGAACCACTGATCCAATCCCACCCCTTCGTTTGACAGATTGGGAAACTGAGGCCCAAATAGTTCCAAATAGGAACAGTCACTCGCCCAAGGAGGAGAAGGAGGTTCTGTGTCCCAGGCCCTTCACACACATGATCGCCCGTGACCCTCATAGCCACGGTGAGAAGTAGGCATTATTGTCCCCAGTTCACACACAGGACAAAGAGAAGAGGCCAAGGTCCCAGGGCCAGTTAGGTGGGAGGAGGTGTGACGACCATGCCCTGTCCTAAGTTGGAATCCCCGGAAAACCTACTCGGAGACAGAGTTTAGCACGCCGGCTACTTATTAAAGAGAACCCTCGGGATCAAGCCCTGTGGAAGATCGGGGAGAGAAGCAGGAGTGGGCAGAGGGGAAGCTGAGTATGAGACAGCCCCGGCCACACCCTCAAACCTACCCCACAGGGAGTCGTGATACTAATTCGGTGATGTTCCCGGTGGGTCCAGATGGCCGGGCCTTCGTGCTCCTCCTTGAGGAGTCTTGAGCGGCGGGCTGGCCCGGAGGGGGAAAAGAGCCAAGTGACTCTGCGGCTGAGGGATCACTGAAGGGGTGAACAGTGAGCCTGTCACACCCCCAGCAGCTGGGGCGCCCTCTGTTGAAGGGAGATCAGGCTGACACACGGACCTGAGGCTTGAGGCTAGGAAGCTTGTCCCAGGTCTCATAGATGGAAAGGAGCAGAGTCCGGATCTGAACCCAGGTCTGTCTGGTGCCAACATACCCCACCCCCTACACTTTTGCTTTTAAGCACTAGTCTACCCTGCTTGGTAAAAAGCCAAAAGCAAGGGAGTCCATAACGACTGGACAGAGGGCGTAAAAGAGAGGAGGTTCAGAGACGCATCAACCCAAGGTTTGACAGCCTGGGAGCCTGAATATGTGACGTCATCCCTGACAAATGAGAAAGTTGGAGCCACAGGAGGGAGGAGGGATGACAGGTTCAGATCTGACCAAGCTGCCTGTGACAGGGGTTGCTGGAAAGAAAATTTGCATGCAGGGGAAGATGACGAAGCCATCATGTTGTGAATTCTCTGAGATGGCAGAGGGCCAGGAAGATAACCCAGCATTTGTTTGGAGCATTGCATGACGGGAAGTGCCATTAACACTTGGAAAAGATGAAATGCAGCCGGGGAGATTAAAGAACAACACTGCACTTTCTTCCAGGGACTGTGAGGGCTCGGCTTGTCCCCAGAGAGAGGCAGCAATTGAAGACAGTTTCACAGATGATGACAAAATGGAACAAGTGCACGCAGTGAGGAAGCAGGAGGCCTGGGTTCCAGCCCCAGCTCTGCGTTGACAAACGTGCTGTGTGTCCTTGAGCAAACCAGCTGCCCTCTCTGGGCCTCGATGAGAGTAAGGAGAGTTACAGTAAGTACGGTGAGTTCTGCCTTACTGAAGCCAAACCTAACATACAGCGAAGTCAGTTTGCTGATTTACAGGAAAATGGGTTTGCGTCCTAACGATGTGTTAGATCGTATTCTTTTGTCCCAGCCACACTAAACCTCTAGAAAGACCATTATTTCCGCAAAGAAAAATGTTTATTCTTCATCTGCTTCGGAGACAAAGCCCTCTCGGGTTTTGTTCTTCCTCTTCTGAAGGGGCATTAGGGAAAATACACATTTCAGTTTCCTCTGTGCTGTGACGGCAGGTACGTGCTGATGCAGGACAGCTGGGGCCATTTGATCGCCATGCTTCAGAGGCAATAAGGAGCCATCTAGGAAGAGCCGGGAAGGCAGGAGAGGAAGAGGCCCCTCCCTGCTCTGACAACCACCGCATACCTCCTGACCTTATCAGGAGCTCCGAAGGGTGGCCCCTCTGCCCCAGGGCCACCCCCCCCACCCCGCCACTCCCCACCTCCATTAGCCCCCGTGGTCCAAACTGGTCCCAGTGGTCCCCAACTCCCCTCCCTCCCTTCACCCCAGTGGTGGGAACGACTCCTTGCCTTGCTACCCCCTCCCTGCCTCGACATACCCCTCAGGTCTCTTCACTGCACCCACATCATTAAAAACAGCCTTCGTGCTAAACTCTCCCAACTGCCCAGTTAAAGTGTGCCTTCTCTTTCCTCCTGGAACCCTCGCTGACATAATAGATGCTCAATAAATACAGGTGAAAACAGGTAATGAATGAGTGGATGGAAAGGGTAACATGAGGTGACAGGTGTGTTAATCACAGGCTGTGGCCCTCATTTCACAGGATGTACATATGTCGAAGGACCACAATGCACACCTTCAATAGGGGCAATTTTTGTCAGGTGTGTGTCAATAAAGCAGAGGAGGGGGGATGAACGGATGGGCGGGGGGATTGAGGGGAGAAATAGGGGACTCGGCTGAGGATGAGCGTCAGCGTTAGGTTAGGAGTTGCGGGTAAGGTGAGCTTGGGGCGGGGGGTCAGGGTTAAGGTAGGAGTCCGGGGACGGACGGATCCCAGGCAGGGTTCGTTTGCCAAGCAGAGGGAGGTGGGATGACGTGGGAGGGGAGGGGAGCTGCCCACAGCTGTCTCCGCTGCCGCGTGAAGACTCCCCCGTGTCGTCTGCGCCGCCCAAGGGGACGGGAGGTGACCGTACTGTGCAAAAGGCCCATTAATTACTTTGGCAGAAGGTCGGCCGCCCGCCCCACGCTCCCTCCACAGACAGGGGGTCAGAACCACCTTCAAGATGCAGCCGGCACCTGGACGAGAGGACAGCTGACCTCAGCCTCGATCAAGGTCAGATGGAAGGAGTCCGGCGTGCCAGGCAGCCTGAAGGGGAGTCACTGGCTCCGTGGCCGTGAGAGGAAGACGTTTCTCGTCACACACAAGCAGCTCTGTAAGCCACCAGCACTGCCGCTCAGAATATACTCAGGAGATCCCATCTGGCTTCCTCCTGTGCCTAAGGCAGGCATGTCCCTCACTACAGAATTCCAGATTTCTTTAATTAATTTTTTTTTAACGTTATTTATTTTTGAGACAGAGAGACACAGAGCATGAACAGGGGAGGAGCAGAGAGAGAGGGAGACACAGAATCTGAAACAGGCTCCAGGCTCTGAGCTGTCAGCACAGAGCCCGACGCGGGGCTCAAACTCACGGACCGTGAGATCATGACCTGAGCCGAAGTCGGACGCTTAACCGACCAAGCAACCCAGGCGCCCTCAGAATTCCAGATTTCTACAGAGTCAGTGTTTCCCATGGGGCGGTTGCTCAAAACCATGGTCACGATTTCGCCATATCCCCGTCATGCGTGCTTTATTGTTTATGTAATGTTTTCCTTCAAATTGCCGCTCATCCAGCACCCCCCCTTTTTCTTGAATCCTTTTTTTTTAAGTTTATTTTTGAGAGAGAGCGAGGGCAAGTGGGGGAGGGGCACAGAGAGAGAGAATCCCAAGCAGGCTCTGCGCTGTCCGCACAAAGCTGGACGCAGGGCTAGAACCCACGAACCTTGAGATCATGACCTGAGCCAAAATCAAGAGTCAAATGTTTAACCCACTGAGCCACCCGGGAGTGTCTTGAATACATTTTAATTTTTTTTAATGTTTATTTTTGAGAGAGACAGAGAGAAGAGCACGAGCGGGGGAGGGGCAGAGAGAGAGAGACACAGAATCTGAAGCAGGTTCCAGGCTCTGAGCTGTCAGCACAGAGCCTGACATGGGGCTCGAACCCATGAACAATGAGATCGTGACCTGAGCCGAAGTCGGATGCTTAACCAACTGAGCCACCCAGGTGCCCCTAAAAACTGTTTTTGAAGAATAATTAATATATATATAAATATTTATAATAAGTCAAAAAGCAGGATATAAAGCCACGTTAATATGGTTCTAAATTAAAACCTATGGGGGCGCCTGGGTGGCTCAGTCGGTTGAGTGGCCGACTTCGGCTCAGGTCATGATCTCGTGGTCCGTGAGTTCGAGTCCTGCATCAGGCTCTGTGCTGACCGCTCAGAGCCTGGAGCCTGTTTCAGATTCTGTGTCTCCCTCTCTCTCTGACCCTCCCCCGTTCATGCTCTGTCTCTCTCTGTCTCAAAAATAAACGTTAAAAAAAATTTTTTTAAATAAATAAATTAATTAATTAATTAAAAACTATGTACAGAAAAACAGGAAAAACATACATTAAGATACTAATAATTATTTCTGATGTGATTATGGAAAATATTCCTGGTGTTATTATTTTTAAAATAATTATTATTATTACTATTTTTAATGTTTATTTTTGAGAGAGAGAGAGAGACAGAGTGTGAGCAGGAGAGGGTCAGAGAGAGAGGGAGACACAGAATCTGAAGCAGGTTCCAGGCTCTGAGCTGTCAGCACAGAGTCTGACACGGGGCTCGAACCCATGAACGATGAGATCATGACCTGAGCCGAAGTCGGCTGCTCAACCAACTGAGCCCCCCAGGCGCCCCCGAATACATTTTAAAAGGAAACATTATTTCATGCCTCAGTAAAGTAGAATGGTTAAGCCACAGACTCTGGAAGCAGACTTTCTGGGTTCAAATCCTGCCTCTGGTGCTCGGTAGCTGTGTGACCTTGGGCACGTGCTTTTGCCTCTCCATGATTTGGGGTTTTTTTTTCGTCTAAAAAGTGGAAATAATCTCTTAAGACATTGATGCAGGGGCACCTGGGTGCCTCCAGTCGATTGAACGTCCGACTTGATTTCGGCTCAGGGCATGATCCCAGTGTTGTGGGATCGAGCAGCCTGCTTGGGATTCTCTTTATTCTTCTGCCCTCTCCCCTGCTCTCTCTCTTTCTCTCTCTAAAAAAAAAAAAAAAAAAAAAAAAAAAAAAAAAAAAAAAAAAAAAAAAAAAAAAAAAAATTATGCATAATCTCTTAAGAGATTTATGGATATAAAACTCCCTCTGCCCTCTCCCCTGCTCTCTCTCTTTCTCTCTCTAAAAAAAAAAAAAAAAAAAAAAAAAAAAAATTATGCATAATCTCTTAAGAGATTTATGGATATAAAACCTTTCGAAAAGTGCCCAGAACTAATAAACACTATTTAAGTGGTGGTGGTTCCTCTTGCTGGTAACAGAAAACTAATTCTCACCGGCTGCCCCTAGACAAGGGGAAGGGAAAACGTAAACTGAAAATAAAAAACAATCATATGCCATGGTCTTTGTTACAAGAGAAATTAGCAAATGCCAGGCGTTGGAGCCTCGTTGGCACAAAGCTGAATTTCTCTTCACAGGCTAATCAGATGCGACAAGGAAGAACACGCTGACCAAGTGATCTCAAGCTCTGTCCTTGCATCAGCTACGATCATCCGGACTCTACACGGCGCTCCTCTCTGGTGTCCCCCTCCGGTCACAGGGGCGAACAGGTCCAGGAGATGGAAGCGGCCAAGGGCACGGGCAAATTAATACTGGAGTGGAAGCCCCGACAGCCGGCTCTTCTTTGTGTGATGCAAACGTCTGTCTTCGGCTTCCATTGCAGACGTCCACTTCCGGGGGCACCCATTTCAGAGAAGCACCCGGAATTATCTCCGATAAACACGTTGCCAGCCACCTCGACCAAATAGCCAGGCCCGCCTTCGCCTACTGAGGTGCCTCCGTTTTAGAGATTTGGGCTGATTTCCATAATTGCCCGGATTTTTTTTTTCCTCTTCCCGCACTTCAAATTCCCGTTCTCATATTTAAAAAAAAATTTTTTTTTTTAAATGTTGAGAGAGAGAGAGAACAGGAGAGGAGCAGAGAGAGGGAGACACAGAATCCGAAGCAGGCTCCAGGTTCTGAACTGTCAGCACAGAGCCCGACATGGGGCTGGAACCCATGAACCATGAGATCATGGCCTGAGCCAAACTCGGACGCTTAACCAACTGAGCCACCCAGGCGCCCCCCCCCTTCTCATTTTTTAAATCACCAATAAAGAGAGAGCCCAAGAAATTCTAGGACCCATTCTCAACCCCAATAAAAGCAGAACCCCAAGGCATTCTCGCTTGCTCGCTCTCTCGGTCTCTCTCTCTCTCTGGTTCTCCAAACCTCTCCTCCCTTTGCCCACCCCCTCACCTCACTTTGTGGCCCCTGGCATGCCTTGTGTGCTCAGGGCTTGTAAGCAATAAACTCTTTTTTCCTTTAAAGTTTCCTAATGCTTACTGCTGAAGGACATCTTAACAATCGTGGTAAGACTCATCAGGGTGGGTCCAGTCACAACCTTGGTTTGGAAAGGGGAAACGTCTGTGGGAAGCTCCCCGGGGCGCAGATGAGTGCCCCCCCTGCCCCCCGGACGTTCCTAGCCATGACACCTCTGTGGATAGGCTGAGACCAGCCCAAAACAAATCCAGATGTCATTCTCAGCACCGCTGGAGATGCTAGGACGAGGGTTTCCTGGAATCTTATCTTCAGCGTGAATCACCCTGAACCTCAGTCCAGCTCCGTTAAATGGGTTCCTATGTTTAGGCGGCTGTCATAAAAAGCCCTGCCGTGTAAAGGAAGGCTTACATAAAAATTCCATGAAAACTTCAGAAGCAGTCAGTGGCCATTACACAAAATTATTTGCAGAAGGCTCGAATATTTTCATCTTCCCCAAACTGCCTTTTTGAAAAAGAGCCATTAAAGGGAAGACGTCAGCAACGTCCCAGGGGCCACGAACACTGGTCCATCGCAACCGGTGTCGCTCTTAGCTTCAGGAAACTCGATTCTCTTTGCCTCTAAAACTGCCCGCGATATTCTCCTTTGGTTTTCCAAATTAATTCAAATGCGCCTTCCTCCAGACAAAGAAAAAGTAACAAATAACGTAAAATAAATTGAAACGCCAGGCTGGGGCCCGTGAAGCCAGGAGATAGGGGTTGTCACTGCGAGAGGGTGGGCGGATTACTCTCCCTCTTTCAGGGTCCGGGTTCCTCACGTGAAACAACGGGGACCCGGAGCTGATGGTCTCAGCGCACCTGCCACCTGCATCTCCTACACACACGTGCGCACACACACACACACACACACACACATACATGCATTCACGTGTGTGCACGCACATACAGGCACTCACACACGTGTGCGCGCACGCGCGCACACGCACAGTGCATTTACACACGTGTGCACGCGCACGCACATTCACACACGTGTGCGCGCGCACACGCACACACGAGGTCTAGAGAGACAAACTACCTGCTCCTCCCTCCCACTCGGCCCTCCGCCGCCTAATCGTAGCCCAGGGTAGGCCATCCCCGCCACCCAGACTCCAGACTTGAGACCCCCAGGCTTCTCATCTCCTTCGTCACACGCATCCGACTATCACGCCAAATCTTGCTGACTCGCATTCTGTTATTTCCTCTTGCTTTTATTTATACAACGTTTATTATTGTCCAGGGGGGGAAATGGGTTAAGAGTCCTGCAAGCATTATCTCCGTCAATCCTTACAACCTCAGTAATTGGATTTTTTTTTTCTTTTTTTGCTGCCCAGCACCCACTCCTTTTCTTCTGATAACAGCACCCTGTTTCCTTTTGCGAACCACCCCCCACAACCCTCAGTCTCCGAGACTTGGGAAAAGCCAAGGCACACCCCCTCCCAAGGAGCAGTCACATGACCCAGGTCTGCCCAATGAGCCTATTCCATTCTCCTGGCCAATGAGGATGGGCTCGGCAATGGGCCTGTGACCGACGGTGATCTAATGAAAGCCAATCCCATAATTTTTAAAAGTACTCTCTTATCATGGAAGTTGCTGGGGGCGGGTAGGAGTTTGGCCTGGAGATACTGGCAGCCATCTTGCTACCGTGAATAAAGAAACAGCCTAAATAAAGACCCCACTGACTCCAGAGAAAAATCCCTTTTTTTGGAGCTTCTGGACCTAGCCGTACCTGAAATTAGCACCGTCTTTAGTGAGCATATTATACAAGTAGTTACCTTAGTAGGAGAATGAAGGAAGAATGTTTCAGGTACAAAAATAGTGGAGTGGCACCTGGGTGGCTCTGTCACCCCCACATCCAGCTTCAACTCAGATCATGATCTCAGGGTTAGTGAGTTCAAGCCCCACACCGGGCTCTCTGTTGTCAGCACAGAGCCTGCTTTGGATCCTCTGTCCCCCCTCTCTCTGCCCCTACCCGCCTTGAGCTCTCTCTCAAAAATAAACATTAAAAATAAAAGCAAGTGGAGTATATGCAAAGGCCCTGAGGCAGAAGCATTTTTGTCAAACAAAAAGAGCGCCATTGTGGCTGGGATTCAGAGACTTATGACCGACAAGAGTGGAAGAAAATGAGGTATAAGAGAAGGACAAGGGCCAGACCATCCGGGGTACATATTATTCTAAGGATTTTTTATCCTAAAAACAATAGGTAAAATTTCAAAAAAGAGAGGGTTAGTAATCTGATTTGAATTTCTAAGGTGCACTGGGGCTGCTTGAAGGAGAATGGACTGGGGTAAGAAAACTAGCAGGACAGATGTTGGAGGGACCATTAAGGGACTATTGTAATCGTCCGGTGACAGAAATGGCGTCCGCATTGCTGCCCTTTGAAAGACCGTGTGGAGGAGGGGAGGCTGGCCACATCCTGCCTTTGTAGCTACACGATTTGAAAACTAATGCAACCCCCAAGGAAGCTTTGCCGCACCCAGCCGCCCGCCTGAACCACCGAATCGTGGAGAGGTAACACAATCAATAAATCTACAGTTGCTGAGTGAGAGCACTACTCTGCATACATATTGCCACAAAGCAAGGAGCCACGAGCTATTTCACCGCTTGAATTCAGTCACCCTGAAGCTCGTAAGAACCTGGAAGCAGGCAAACTGCATCTGTCAGACAGGCCCCGGGTACCTGTTCATCTTTTCCTGCTTACACCCTCCGATGGTTTCTTCTCCTGAATGGCATTTCCTCTGAGTTAAAAAATGGCAGATGTTAATGGTGAAGGGAAAAGATTCCTTTACAGGGGAGAAATCAGATATACTACCTTAACCACATGAACCAGGTTAACATCATCACTAATGCGACAAGTGAGGGGCGCCTGGGTGGCTCAGTCAGTTAAGCATCCCACTCTTGATCTCAGCTCAGGTCACGATCTCACGATTCGTGAGATCGAGCCCCATGTTGGGGCTCCTGCTCACAGTGCAGAGCCCTCTTGGGATTCTCTCCCTCCCTCTCTCTGCCCCTCCCCTGCCCTCTCTCTCACTCTCTCTCTCTCTCAAAAAAAGTAATTTAAAAAAAAATGGGACAAATGGCACATTGCACTGCCTGTTGGGACCCACAGGGGACACAGCATCACCCACATGGCATTTTTGCCAAAAATGTTTAACCTGAAACTAATCATAAGAAGCAGTCAAACAAATCTGAATTGACGGACTTTGTGCAAATCAGATGGCCTGTGGTTTTCAAATACCAACGCCATGAAAGACAAAAAGAGGCAAAGGAAATGTTCTGAATTCCACAAGATTGAATAAAAAGGACGACTAAATACCAAGCATGATCTTTGATTGGATCCTGGTTCAAAAAAACACTGTAAATTGGGGACAATTGGGGAAATGAAAATATTGACTGTTTGTTAAACAGTAGTGCCGCATCGATGTTCTATTTCCTGAACGTGAACATTGTATTGTGGACGTGAAAAGGGAACGCTCATGCCCTTAGGATTTGCGCACAGCAGTATCGAAAGTAAAGTGTCGTGCTGTCTGCTCCTGGTTCTTAGAAAAACAACGATAGGTGATAGGTAGATGATGATGATGATTGATAGATAATAGATAAGAAGAGAGATACACAGTATAATCCTGGCTCCTTCAGGGTGAGAAATATATGGTTACTGTACTAATCTATTATTCTTGCAAGGCTTTTGCAGGTTTTGAATTATTTCAAATTCAAAATCGTGGGACGGGGCGCCTGGGTGGCTCAGTCAGTTAGGCGTCCGACTCTTGATTTCAGCTCAGGTCGTGATCTCGTGGTTCATGAGTTCAAGCCCCACATCGGGCTCCACGCTGACAGTGCAGAGCCTGCTTGGGATTCTCTCTCCCCCCCTCTCTCTCTGCCCCTCCCAACTCACACACGCACGCTCTCTCTCTCCTCAAAATAAGTAAATAAACTTTAAAAAAACTTGTAGGGAAAAGTCAGTAACTGTTTAATATCCACGCACGCATGTGTGCAAGTACAGACAGAGGCCAATAATCTGCTGTCACCGTGAAGAAGATTCGTGTCTCCAGTGGGGAACGTTGGGATAGCCAAGCATCCTGGGCTGCCTGGACAGACATTGTTAATAGTGTCCCCGAAAAAAGTGCTCACCCGACTCCTGTCAAGGGCGGTTGCCAAAGGTGGAGAGAGAAACGTCATCATCCTCTGACTTCTGCTGTTATCGGCTACTCTCCGTTCATTCATCAGACATGCACTGAGTCGCTAATGGTGTGCCAGCAGCTGAGTGTACAAGGCTGAGTTAAGTCAAGAAGGTTCCTGCCCTCGTGGAACTGACCACCTAAAGTCATGCTTTGCCAACTATAATCCACAGGCCAGATCCAGCCTGTTTTTTCATAACCTGTGAACTAAAAAAATATATATATACATTGTTATCATTATTATTATATTTTTAAATGGTTGGGAACAATCAAAAGGAAAATGTAGTCTTGTGACATGGGAAAAGTAAATGAAATTCAAGCCTCAGTGTCCACCAATAAAGTTTTATTGGTACACCGTGCTATTCGTTCACGCCTCATCTCTGGCTGCTGTCTGGTTCCAACAGCACAACTGAACGGTTATAAGAGACGTCACATGGTCCACAAAGCACAAGATATTTACTCTCGGGCCCTCTCCAGAAAAAGTGTGCCAACCCTTGGAGGAAAGCTGTGTTTTTGGTGTAGCGCCCGGGGTTGCTGGAGGGTGAAGTAAGATAACGCAAGTGTGGGGCCCGGCACTTGGCGAGTGCTCGGTTGATGTGTGTTGGCCGTCCGCCTCAATTCACTCTTCTGCAAAATGAAGATAATAACGGCACCCCCCTGGTATGGTGGTTGTGTGGATGTAACCAGAAGACGCGTGTCGGGGCGCCTGGGTGGGTCAGTCGGTTGAGCGTCCAACTCTTGATTTCGGCTCAGGTCGTGATCCCGGGGTCATGGGATCGAGCCCCGTGTCGGGCTCCACGCTGAACATGGAGGCTGCTTAAGACTCGTTTGCCCCTCTCCCCTGCTCACGCGCTCGCTCTCTCTCTAAAATAAAATTTAGGCGCACCCGGGTGGCTCAGTTAGTTAAGAGTCCAACTTCGGCTCAGGTCACGCTCTCACGGCTCATGGGTCCGAGCCCCACGTCGGGCTCTGGGCTGACGGCTCGGAGCCTGGAGCCTGCTTCGGATTCTGTGTCTCCCGCTCTCTCTGCCCCTCTCCCGCTCATGCTCTGTCTCGCTCTCAAAAATAAAAACATAAAAAATTTACACATTAAAATGAAATTTAAAAAATTAAAAAAAAAAAAGAAAATGTATGTTGAGCACTTAGCACAGTACCTTGCATATAGTAATCACTCAATAAATGGTAAGGACTGGCTGTTATGCAGCTGACTTCAACAGCTCGCTTTCTGTGGGCAGGGTGATTGTCACATTTATGGTCTCAGTTAATCTGCTTAATGTTTCATATTGACGTATTTCAAACATTCAACAGAATACATGGAACATAGAATCTTGTAAACGTGTTATCTTCTGTGATAAGTTATAAAAGTTAATAGCACAGAAACATTTAGCTGAAATGGGCATTCCTGATGCCACTGGCACCCCACTTGGCCCCTCTCTGATCCCATTATCTTCCTCCCTTGCTCGGGCCAAAGCAACAACTACCCAGAAAATGGGGCTGTCATTCCCACACTTCCTTTACAGTTTTACTACGAATGATTTTTTCCCTCCACACCTTGCATTACTGCTTTGCATGTCGCTGAATATGCAAAATAAATGGTCTCATTCTGTTCATTTTCTTCCAGGATGTGCTTGCTTCTTGCTTCGTATGGCTCACCCACCCCGAACCCATTCGTCCTCAGAGGGGGGATTTGGGGCATCTTTCACGGCCTTACTCCTACAAACAAATGGCTGCTCGCTCACTGATTCCGCACAGTTGCACAGGCAGTACACTGTGACGGTCCGCCCCTTTCTCAGTGAGGCTCTGAAAACTGAAGTCACTTGGCCGAAGTCGCACAGGCAAGACTCATGACTGGGTCTGTAATCTCAGCCTTCCCCCAATCTCTCTTCTTTCAAGTCACCCCCTTCTCAGACTGAAGCAATTTCCCACTTTTCCAAAGCAGAGGAAATGGTCAAGCCGTTTCTGTTCCCAAGAGTAGAAGCCATTAGGAAAAAACAAGAGGATGTTGGCACCTCCAAGGTGTGTCTGAATCAAGTTTTGCATTCCATGCCAGGGAAGAAGGCTCGTTGAGGATTTGCAAAAGTAACTGACTGTAACAACAGTTCAAGATTTTTGCTTGGCAATTACCTCTTCGATGGGCTGTGGAAACCCTAATGCAAAGCGTGAATTTTGTTCACATCTTCCCTGCTATGTGCCACCAACTGGTAAATTTGTATAACACAGGAACAGGTTATGTCGAGGGCCTGCCCTACGGGAAGAACATATAGATGCTTACTGGGCACGCGCTACGCCCTGGAGCGTTTACCCTCGTTAAACTTCTCAACAGTCTACGAAAGGTACCATTATCTCTATTTTCCTAAAGAGGAATCAGGATCAAAGCCTCAACTGACTTGTCCAACATTTACGGCTAGTAAATGGCAAAACCAGGAAACAAACTCAAGCCTGTGGGGTCCCAAAGCCCTGTTTTCCAAGGAGATCAACACACCTAGGACAGAATGTTCCATCTCTGCCTGGACCCTAAAATTCAAATGTATTTAATATCTTAAACCGAAACATTCATTCTGACTTCCCGTGATGGTTTATCCTAAAAAATAAAGATAAGAATTATATGGTCCCTGGCAAAGATTCTTGTCTATTTTCAAAGGCGGAAAAGCTATTAAACACGACAAATCAATTCACAATAGGGCACGGTTAGAGGATCATTTGTGTGGCTGAAGTTCAGGGGTTGCTTCTGTGTCCATAACCCAAACCTTTGTTAGACATTTTCTAAAGACTTCATACAAAGTGACATTTGAGGGAAGCAACCCTTTAGAAAGAAGGAAATTGATTTTAAAGTGAGGGGGGGAAATGGTAATATGAAAAGCAACAAACATGTATGAATGAAGACGGGGGAAAACATTGCTTTTACAAGTCTAGAAATCTATCAGGACCCAGACATCTGTCACCTCCTGAACAGACTTTAATTTTAGAGTTCGCTTCCTTTAAAATGTTTTCCCCTTCTCTCCCCATAGCTAGATGGGTTTCACATATGCTTGGGATTTCGCAAACTCGGTCCTGGTAGGTGTGATGTCTAAGAATATCTGAAGCCGTTTCCAAGTCACTGCGGGATGACGCTTGTCTTGTTCTTTGAAATCCAGTCTTTGGATTTTTCTTAGTCTTCGTGGCTACTCTTGTGACGTCAGGGGATTCTCAGAACCATGTCTGTGGACGCGAACTGACCCACGCCGGGGTATCATTTCCGGCGTGGGCTTTATCTCCTTATAGAAATCTTACAGCGCATCACGTTTCAAATTACACATGTGCCTCGACACGCCCTGGTGATCTTGTAAAAAAATGCGGATTCTGACTCAGTAGGGCTGAAGTGGGGCCTGAGGGTCTCCATTTGCCAGCCCCCCGTGATGCTGATGGTTGGTGCTGCCGGCAGACTGCACCTTGGGTGGCAAAGCTCCAGGGGGCTTGTTATTCTCCACTTACCCCCTAACCGCACCCTAGATCCATCCCCTGCCCCGTGGACGACACCCGGACACCTTGGCCCTCCGGCTTGCAGATCGGGGTTGGGCCAATGGGAGGCTGGGTCCACGGTTGGGCCAATGGGGAGCAACAGCCGGAGATCCGAGTGCAGGAGGAGAGAATGGTCAGGGGATTTCTTCCTCCCCGGACGAGCCCTTCTTTGCCTGCAGCAACCTGCCGGGGACTTCTCCACGGCTCCGGTCTCCACCAGCGCCCAGGAACACTGTCCTGCCTCCCTGTGTCCTTGAGACCTAAGGGCGTGATGAACGGCAGAATAAGGGGCCCCCCAAAATGTCTCCCTCCTAATCCCTGCAACCTGTGAATATAGTCCCTCACATGGCAAAGAGGACTTTGTGGGCATGATTAAATCAAGGATCCTGAGATGGGGAGATTATCCTGGATTATCTTGGTGGGCCTGATATAATCAGGGTCCTTATAAGTGAAATTAGAATGCTGTCAGAGGAATGTCACGTCAGACGTGACCAGCCGTTCCTGGCTTTGAAGATAGAGGAAGGGGCCAGGAGGCAAGCAAAGGGGAAAGCCTCTAGAAGGTGAAAAGGCAAGGGACTGAATTCTCCCCTAAGGTCTCCAGAAGGAATGCATTCCGTCTAACACCTCGACTATAGTCCAGTGAAATCCATTTCGGATTTCTGACCTCCAGAACCATAAGATGTGGGTTTTTTTTTAAGATTTTTTTTAATTTTTATTTTTTAATGTTTATTTATTTTTGACAGAGACAGAGCATGAGCGGGGGAGGGGCAGAGAGAGAGGGAGACACAGAATCTGAAGCAGGCTCCAGGCTCTGAGCTGTCAGCACAGAGCCCGACACGGGGCCCGAACTCACGGACCGTGAGATCATGACCTGAGCCGAAGTCGGCCACCCAACCGACTGAGCCACCCAGGCACCCCTATAAAATTTTTTTAATGTTTATTTTTTAGAGAGATGGACAGACAGACAGACACACACACACACACACACACACTGACACAGAGTGTCAGTGGGGGAGGGGCAGAGAGAGAGGGAGACACAGAATCCGAAGCAGGCTCCAGGCTCTGAGCTGTCAGCACAGAGCCCGACGCGGGGCTCGAACTCACAGACCATAAGATCCTGACCTGAGCTGAAGTCAGACGCCACCCAGGCACCCCTAAGATTTTATTTTTAAATAATCTTTACACCCAACATGGGGCTTGAACTCACAACCCCAAGATCAAGAGTTGCACACTCTACTGACTGAGCCAGCCAGACCCTCCCCCCAAGTTTGTGTCGTTTTAAGCCACTATGTTTGTATTAACTTGTAAACGCAACAACAGGGGATTCAGTGAATAACATGACAAAGTCCCTGTTCCCTCGGAGAGGAAAATTCCAGTGGAGAAGACAATCAACCAACAAACAGGCAGGTATTTTGAAGTATGGCATGTGCTGTGACGAACACAGGATAGGGTGACATAATAGAGAGTGCCCTGGGAGGTCTCCATTTTGCTTAGGGTAGTTCAGAAGGGTATCTTTGGGAAGATGACACTTGAATTGAAATATAAATGACAAGAAGAAGTCAGCCATGTGAGGATCTGGAGGGAGAGCATTTCAGCAAAGAAGATCAGCATGTGCAAATGTCCTGTTGCTGAATCCACTTGGCATATTTGAGGACTAGAAAGGGGTGGGGGAAGGGTGGTGAGGGAGGAAAGCAGTGCCTGGGAAAACGTTTGGCATATGTTGTGAATGAATGACTTAGGGGAGGTCCCGGCATGGACAGAGGCCAGAGAATCATGCAGAGCTTCTCAGCCAGGGGAGGTACTAACCCCTTCTAGGGGAATTTGGTAAGGAGTGGGGTGCTTGTGGTTGTCATAGTGACTATGGGCACCATTGACATTTACCAGGTAGGGATCAGAGACGCAAAGTACTCTAAAACATGGAGGAGAGGGGCAGCCAGGAGCATCCGACTCTCGATTTCAGCTCAGGTCGCGATCTCACGGTTAGTGAGATCGAGCCTGGCATCGGGCTCTGTGCTGACAACACAGAGCCTGCTTGAGATTCTCTCTCTCTCTCTCTCTCTCAAAATAAATAAGCATTAAAAAAAATACATTTAAAAAAATAAAATAAAATAAAATAAGGAGGAGAGTCCCACGCGGCGAGGTTCTGTCCACTCCAGGAGCCCAGTAAGGAATATGGGCTTGACCTTCACAAATAACTGTGGCCAGACTAGGGCGGCGGTAGGAGAGACAGGGAGGAGCGACGGGA
This sequence comes from Panthera leo, assembly GCF_018350215.1. Lineage (NCBI taxonomy): Eukaryota > Metazoa > Chordata > Mammalia > Carnivora > Felidae > Panthera > Panthera leo. The sequence continues at coordinate 10,093,416 of NC_056690.1, read as the reverse complement.
TATTGTATCTTGGAAGGACAGAACTGGCCGACGGGTGGGACAGGCCGAGGGTGGGAGAGAGGCACGGAGAGGAGTGGAGAACGAGCCCCATGTTCCCGGCCTCAGCAGCAGCTGGGTGGGGGTGGTGCCGTTTCCTGCTACGGTGAGTGGGGGGCCGGGTGCCCGCCCGATGTTGAGGACCCCCGGCACTGGGAGGGACGGCTCACGGCTCACAGCCGCCCCAGGGGGTCAGGTTGAAGCTGCCTCCGTCCGAGACCATGACCGTCCATCTGTCTGTCTGTCCCACGGCACTTAGCTTTCTCCCTGCCCCTTCCTGCTTCTTCCGAGGCCCTTCCTTCTGCGAATCGCTTGCACGGGGGTCCCCATCGCAGGCTCCACTTTCAGAGAACCTGTCCGCCCTGTCGTCTTCTGGGCAAAGTCTCTTTATAATCGCAGTATTTAATGAAGCATTTTTACCTTAAAAAATTACAGGTATGTCTATATATATATGTGGTTTCTTTGGGGGCCGATGAGAATGTTCTAAAGTTGACAGTCGAGGGTAGTTGTATATGCCTGGGAATATACTGAAAACCACCGCACAATAAACTGGTGAATTGTATGGAACATGAATTACATCTCAATAAAGTTGTTTTGTTAAAAAAAGAGTCGTCCAGCTTCCGTCCCAAACGAAAAACGAAAAAGGCCATCCTCCTTGGTCATGGCCCCGCCTCGCTTTTCCAGCCCCGTTTCCTTCCTGCCTTCTGGTTCCCTTTGCACCGGGCACAGCGAACAACCCCCAGCCCGATCCCCCCAAACCATCCGCCTTTGTGCCCTCCGGGGACACTCTCCTGGGTCTCCCGCTGGTCCTCACACCCCTGTCCTCAGCCCAGTGTGACGTCCGCACCGGGGGCTCCTGTCTCTCTCCCAGGGTTCCGCAGGGTTCGGTGCGGTGGAGAGAGGGATGCGGCCCTTGGAGGGAGAGCCACCTGCGCTCACGTCCCAGCTCCTCCATCTGGCAGGTGAGTGGGACCTTCGATAAGTCACTTAGTGTCCCTGAACCTCAGTGTAGTCACCTGTCACATGGAGATCGGCCACTCATCCTACAAGCCCCGAACATCAGCCGCGCAGGCAACGTGCACTGGACGCACGGCGGTGAGCGAAAGGCACGGGGGAGGGGGGGGTACCTTCCTTACAGGTAAAAGTCTGCACAAACCTTCCAGGGGGGTCTGATCTGACACATCACCGTCACTTGGTGCATGAGGGGTATTGCCGTCATTCCCTTCTACCCCAAGCCTTAGTCTTCCTCCAGGCCTCACCCCCAGAGGTTTCATTTCCCATCTTTTAAAAAATTTTTTTTTATTTATTTTTGAGACAGAGAGAGACAGAGCATGAATGGGGGAGGGGCAGAGAGAGAGGGAGACACAGAATCGGAAGCAGGCTCCAGGCTCTGAGCTGTCAGCACGGGGCCCAATGCGGGGCTCGAACTCACAGACCGCGAGATCGTGACCTGAGCCGAAGTCGGACTCTCAACCGACCAAGCCACCCAGGCGCCCCTCATTTCCCATCTTTTTATTCAGCCTGTGTGTCCCCTTTCCCTACACGGGCCATAGAGTCCTTTAAGGCATGGATTAAGACAGACACCTGTCTTGTGTTCCCCACAGCGCGTAGCCCGACGCCTGACTCAGCGTGTTCATTCATAAGCGACTGGATGGCACTTTTGAAGCCGAAGGAAAATCTGAGGTTGTTGTCAACCCAGTTGCCGGGAGAACGAAGACCGGTCTCGCGTGGCGGCTGGTGTGGAGCTGCTGTGGCCCCGAGAACGCCTTTCCCAGGCTGCTCTTGCTCCCGCCGAGAACTGTCATCACAGCAAGGCCAGAACCACAACACGGCCCTTCATAGTTGCCCATCTTCCGTCCCAACCCTACAGGCACCCACAGACGAATACTTCACAGACACCGATCCTGGGGACTGCGTCATTCCAGTCCCATCAGCCAGTCGCAGGGGCTCACATATCTTTATTCCTAAACTCAAGACAAGACAGATCCAGAGCTCGGTAGAGAAAACAAAACGCGAAACAGTCACGCGACTTGACACGTTCACAGAAAGGCATACAAAAGCACTTAAAAACGGCCCGGCCTCACGTTTTAGAGAAAGGCAAACTTAGTCACATCGCATTATCATTTTTCACCTAACGACGGACTAGGGGGCAGGTTTGACTACATGCTGATGTGACGAAAGTGCGGGGAGACAGGCTGCTGGGGACACCGCGGGGTCAGCGGGGTCAGCCTCACCGGGGGACAGGTCAGCACGACTCATCCTAGGAAGAACTGGAAAACCCTCGGAGCCGGCCCTTGTGTGGCGTGACACATGTTCAACGTTGCTCGTGGTCCTCGGGGTATGATGGGAAACTGTCCGTGGGAGGAAGGGCGTGGACAGAGTTTTCCCTGGGTGCTCTTCTGAACCTTTTGCATTTTGTTCTGAGTATTTTCAGAAAAACACACAAAATTCCAAAATTCAGAACTTTAAGCCTAAGGGGGAAGAAGCCTTTCAAAGCAAAGCCACGTTGGTGAATGGGCACCAAGTGTCGGTGGTGATGAAGACGTGGTTCTGGAGATGGACGGTGGTGACGGTCACACAACAATGTCAATGCACTCAATGCTGCTGCGCCGTCTGCTGGGGGGCTCAGTCGGTGAAGCGTCGACTTCAGCTCAGGTCATGATCTCGCGGCTTGTGAGTTCAAGCCCCGCATCGGGCTCTGTGCTGACAGCTGGGAGCCTGGAGCCCGCTTCAGATTCTGCGTCTCCCTCTCCCTCTGCCCCTCCCCTGCTCATGCTCTGTCTCTCTCTGTCTCGAAAATAAGTGAAAATAAAAAAATAAAAAATAAATAAAAAATAAATAAAATGTGTGGGGCACCTGGGTGGCTCAGTAGGTTGAGCATCCGACTTCAGCTCAGGTCACGATCTCGCGGTTCATGAGTTCGAGCCCCGCGTCAGGCTCTGTGCTGACAGCTCATAGCCTGGAGCCTGCTTCGGATTCTGTGTCTCCCTCTCTCTCTGCCCCTCCCCTGCGCGTGCTGTCTCTCTCTCTCAAAAATAAATAAACGTTAAAATAAATTTTTTAAAGTGGTAACAATGGTAGATGCTGTGTTTTGTGTGTTTAACTACAATAGAAATGGTTTGAAAACGAAACAAGCACACGAGACTGAATCGCGAGGCCACATTCAAACGCCGTCGTTCAGAAGACTGCCACACTGCGCAAACTCAGGGGCTGAGACTACCTGAATTCTCTCTGGATAGTCCTGATTGTGTATAATGTTATCGTTCTTTATAAATGAACTTTATTCATTGTAAAAGTAAATTGCAATTTATGTTGTGAATTTCTATGAAAACACAATGCAGGGGAAAAAAAATCCTTTGCCCTGCTACGTGAAATTGATTTTTGCCTTAAAAAAAAAAAAAACGTGATCTTGCCGGGGCGCCTCCGTGGCTCAGACCGTAAAGGGTCCAACTCGATTTTGGCTCAGGTCATAAAATCACAGTTTGCAGGACGGAGCCCCATGTCAGGCTCTGTGCTAACAGCACGGAGCCTGCTTGGGATCCTCTGTCTCCCTCCCTCTCTGTCCCTCCCCTACTCTCTCTCTCTCTCTCTCTCTCTCTCTCTCAATCTCTCTCAAAAACCAACGAACCAACCAACAAACAAACATTTTTAAAAATGTGATCTTGGGGCACCTGGGTGGCTCCGTTGGTTAAGCGTCTGACGCTTGGTTTCAGTTCAGGTCCCGATCTTGCGGCTCAGGAGTTCGAGCCCCACACTGGACTCTGTGCTGACAGTTCAAAGCCTGCTTGGGATTCTCTCTCCCTTTCTCCGCCCCTCCCCCACTCGCTCTGTCTCTCTCAAAATAAATAAACTTTAAAGAATTAAATTAAACACGTGACCTTGGTGAAGATTGCATTCAGAATGAAATGGCTCATCCCAAGGCATAATGTACTCTCTAAATTATACTAGGAAGTCCTAAGAAAACTGGCCTAGATTACCCAAAACAGTGAATTTAGTCAATGTATTTCAGCAAGAACTCAACAGTCAAAAATGCAATAGATGAATACACAAAGTGGAAATACTAAAATGCACATTCTATTTTGTTGCAAAATGCATCCAAAAAGCGCTATTAAGGCCATCCAGTATAGATCATGATAAAGAGAATTATTCTCCTATGTTCAGTGATGGAGATGAATTAGTTGAACAGAGAAACAGGTATTTGCCTTACACGTTCATTTTTAGAAACAGATCCACACACACACACACACACACACACGTTCCCAACCGGTCAGGAAATAATGAGCTCAAGCGACCCCTACCGCTGAATTCTAACTCCCCTCTGTGTCACTATCACTTTAAATTAGCACCCTGAAGACTGTCTACTCCAGTCAGATTGTAACTATCTGCCTCCACGACTACACCACGCTCCTCAAAAGCAAGAACAGACTTTTGGTTCACCCATTCCTCAGTGCCTAGCCCCTGCAGGAGGATTTCATCTTTGCTGAATGGAAGTGAATTTGAACCCCAAATTCTTTCCAGTCCAGTATAACTACGGTCCCATCAGCTACCTCACTTCAAATCCGAGTAGAACGCGCAAGCCCCCTGTCCCTGAGCGGCCAACAGGTTCTACAGGGCAGTGTCACTTTGTTGCAACCCTCATTTTAGTAGCAATATGTTACATCATGACGTCACTCTGGGATTTAGATCGTCTGACCTCACATGACATGAATATCGGCTCGTTGGTAACGGCTGCTATTGATAAAACGGCGAATCTCCACTTCTGGCTCATTATCATTTGGCCAATTCAGTATTTGGAAGCCTAACTAGTTCCTAAGGGGGAAAAACAACACCTGCCATAAACCCATTCCCTTGAGCTCACGACCATCCCTTTGGACTGCTTCTCGGGGAGCTAAAGCAAGTGGCTGGATGCAAAGCATACGTGTAATGTGATCCAATAAGTAGGTACTTTCCTCAGAAGCTTTCCACTGACAAGACGACAGAGTCAAATAAACCCTTAGTTCTCGGTCCACGACTGATTTGTTATGGGAACACCTGCTTCATGTTCAATCCACACATTGTCTCGGGGATTTTTCTTGTGAATACGAACTGTAGAACTAGAAGGTTCTTTCATGACATGTGAAAGACAAGATCCTGCCACCGCCTCCAATTAAGGTACAAACCAGGATCTCGGGAAGGATGATGGGGAATGAGGCGTCTGCAGGCCGACAGAGCACTCGGCACCCCCTCTGAGACCCCAGAGGGTAAACACCACCGTAGCACGGAGGTCCTCGGTCCGTGGAAAGCTACCTTCCCGAGGGACAGACACCGGAGCCGCTCTTCAAAATCCTCATCACCTGGAACCGGCTGTCCGGCCTACTCGGGCTTTCCCGCCTCGTCTCGGCAGCCTGCTCGCACCCCAGGTAGAATCACTGCCTCCGGCCCCCTGCAAGGCCCGGTTCCCATGAGAACGTCACCATCGGGAGGGTGGCTTCTATGTCCTCGTCTGGCACTGCAGAGGGGCTCCCTATGTTTTGAATGGCTGGCGGACTCGTATGTGGCCTCAATCTGAAGGGACGAGCTAGGGGCGCCCGGTTGGCTCAGTCGGACGAGCGTGCGACTCCTGATCTCCGGGTCGTGAGTTCGAGCCCCGTGTTGGGTGTAGAGATAAATAAATACACTTAATTTAAAAAAAATAAAAAATAAGTCAAGGGAAGAGCTGGTGTCCTGTGGCACATAATTTACTCCCATGAGCCTCCTTTGCCACCTGTACTCCGTATGTCCACCCAGTATCATTTACGTTCCGTTTGTACGTTTCCTAACCATTACCCGTGTATTTTACAGACATACTTTCTATTTGTTACTTGGAAGTTCTTGCAAACAGAATTCCCTGTCCCCCAAAGCCATTCAGAGTGGGCACTCGATAAATGCTTGAGGAACAGACTCATGCATTCTGTTTCCCAAGTTACCCTCTAGGTAAGAGCTGGTAAATGTCGGCATATAGCCAGTGTAAGAGATTGGCCTATAATCTCAGTTTTTCCTGGACATTTCTGATGCAGTAAATGACAAATATACCATAATATAAGAAAATGGTTTTATTCCTAATTTTTAGTTCCCATACAGTTTACAAATACACGTTTACTCTGATAATACAGCTTCGTAACTAGCAACGCAGTTGAACTAACACCCATAAATACAGGTGGGGAGACCATTAACATCCACTAATGTTTCTCTACATAAACTATTCTTTTCATGTCATTTTTTTTTTAAACAATTGCAAATAGACTACATAATACGTGGGCAAAAAGGCAACTAAGTGAATCTCTTGAAACACTAAATGTATAATAAACAGTGCATATTATCAACATTTACATGATTCACATCAAAATGATGACATCCTAAAACGTATTCCTTTTAAAGGATAGATTTATCAATAAAATATTACATATCTTTTAATACTCTGGTACAATACTTCATATACTGCAGGAAAATTAAATGTAGGTCTAGTCATCAGCTTAAAAAAGGATCCTTTTCTATTAGCTTTTATTAATAAAAGAATCACAATTATGTCATAAATAAACAGGCAAATTATTAATTACATGATTTGAGGTTTAGGATGAAAACTTGTAGAAATTAGTTTGATATACAGTAAAGTTATACAACACACTAAAACCAACTGTTTAATATTTCTGCCTTGTGTGAACTGCCCATAGTGAAAAAAGAACAAACTTTCTAATGATGGAAGATAGAATAAACTAGGTTTTGGAACTTATTTTTCAAGAGCAGGAGGGAGAAAGATTTCAACAAAATTACGGGCTAATACAGATCCTGATAAAGGCATCTTGAAATCAGGGAGGCCATGTGCTTGCTATATAAACCGTGAATCCCCCAACGACATACAGAAAACAGAAACTGTACCGGGAATGCACTTACGTCTACAGTCTAAGTTTCCCTTATGGATTAATAAGCTACAACAAAACACAATTGCATACCTTTCCACCTTCCCCTGAACTAGAAATAACCCAGGATGTTATATTAGTTCTTCAGATCCCCAGTAAAATAACCCCTAAAAAATAATCTTGATAATCTTCTTGGCTGTTGCAAAGCCACTAGGCTCCATGAAGAACCTACAAACACCAAGAAAGTCATACATTTCTTTTCTCATCCTCATTTAGCCGCATCTGAAGAGGGTAAGAGGGAGAGGATCATAATTTTCAGGAGGGCCACACACTGGATATGAGGTGTCTTTTTATTTGCTTAAAAAAAAGCTATTAAGACTCTGAAATTTGGCTTTTTAAAAAAAACCCTAATGCCAAGTGTCAGATAATTTCTTCACCCCAAATATAAAACCCTATCCTATGCCGATAATTTTAAAATCCTCAACCAGCTATGGGATACTGTGCAAATTTAACGTCTACCGGCAACCCAGAAGCAGGCACACATGTATCGATCACACCTACTTTCCGGGTAACCCGATTCAACCAAGCATGGACTGCTCTGGCCCCGGGCCCTTCAACTTCCTCACACGCCACCTCTTTGGAACTTTCACGTCCACTCCTTTTTAACAGCTGTACCTCAAGCGCCCCCCGTCTTCACCGCTCTCTCTTCCCGATTCCATCTCGTGGAGAGTGACCTCATCTGAGCACCTACCATCACCTCTCACCAAACACGTAACAGACCTCAGCAACCTAGGGACTATCGCAATCTTGTCTTGGCCTAAGTTTACATAACATGATGGTTTGCGGACTTCGTGGAGGGAAATCTAAGTGAAGTCAATGTCCTGTAACAAACGAAGCCAGCAGAGACCAAGTGTTTCTGTTCCACGTACAACACAACTTAATCTTAAGCTACAGGCAGAGACGTTAATGCAGCAGGTACATGTGTACAATCGAACCCTTGTATGCTGGTGACAGACTTTGCCCCCAAAGTCCAGAGTCTAAGCTACACCACAAAATCAAGGCCAAGGAGGACAATTCAATGTGGCGGTGCAATGGAAAGAACAGGATTCAAGATCCTTGTTGCAAATACTGAACTGGAATCTCTTTCTTTACAGGCTTGACAGGAAGACAGTCGTCACTGACATTCCTCTGATGAGGTAATGACCTCTGAGCCACACCTGTGTTCTAAAGCAATGCTAGGTTCGAGGGACAGGGGACCCGAGGGGGGTGGGGTCAACGTGCATTCTGTCTGTGAAAGTGGCAGCCGAGGCTCTTCCCAAACTTCCTCAGGGTTTCACGGGAGGTAAAGACCTCAGGAAGGAAGTACTACTGGGGCCGGACCTAGTCCTTCCTTTCGGGAGCCAGAGCAAGAAGAATCTGAGTGAAGGAGACGGTCACCTAATGGCAAAGCTGCCGTGTCACTTCATCATCTTTACGAAGCCAACCAATGATACTTTAATTGAAATACACTCACTGGATGATGATTCAACACGAGGCAAAGAGGACGTCTTTGGAGAAGGCACTTCAGGTAGAACGGGAGCAAATCTCACTGCTTGGTTAAAACAAAAATGAGCGACTGCCGATGCGATCTGATCGGCGGCCTCGTTAGGAGGCCCCCGCTTTGCCGCAGCCCGGCCGAAACCACCGGCGTGGCGAGGGCACCGCCCTCGCCTCCCTCTACGGGCGCCACGGTGACAGGGTGGTTCTGCCCCCTAAACACACCCATCCTTACGAGACCGGTCTCCCCAAGTGATGGTTCAGAAAATATGCTCAGAGCCAGCAGAAATGGTTCAGGAAGCTTCTAGAAGGCCCTCTGTCCTTCTCTTTGACTTCCAGCTTACACGGGCTATTATACGCCGCTTCGATTTCCCAACGTCACCAGCAGCTTCTACTTTCGCTAACTGCTGCCGTCTTCCCGTGGCACTGACTCTGACATCCGGTTACTCTGGGGGCCCCCCCGTGAATCACACCTCAGCTTCATGCTCTCGTGCCATCCCCTCTTCCTGACTCTGGGCTGGGCCCGTGCCTTGCTCTAATCAACAGGGGGCAGTAGAAGTTCTGGGTTGAAGTCTTAAGAAGGTCTGGCAACTACTGCCTTATAGCCTGGGGAGCTCTGAGCTGCCACGTAAGCGGTCCAGCTACCCTGCTGGCCAGGCCACTTGGGGCGGCCACATGGAGGAGAGGCCAGAGGACCTGCAGAGAGAGGCCCAGCCACCCCAATGTCTCGGCCAACCGGCTGACCGCACGGGCGACACCAGCGAGAGCACAGGAACAGCTCGACTGAGCCCAGCCCAGGCTAAAGAACAATGAGGAAGGGGAAAAAAAAAGAGAATTGTTTCAAGCCATTTCGTTTCGGGAGGGTTTGTCACCGACAATCCATAAGCACAACACTGCTTGGTTGTCCACAGATGCGGTTTTTTTTTTTTTTTCCCCTGAACACAAGACAATCATTCAAATGAAAAGAAAACATGACAAACATTTCCCACCACATCCTTCTCAGTCAACAGGCTGAATGGTAATTGGTCATCTGCTACGAAGAAAACACACCTTCTATCCTAAGTCTCCATGATTCTTTTTTCCCATGATTTTTTTAATGGCAATGCAAAAGTAGACAGATTGTCGACTTCCGACAGTCTGGGGGCACTGGCTTTAATTATCATTTAGCCAAAAAAGAGGCCATCAAATGAATTACCCACTGCTGGATAAGCAATGATACCTGAACCTGTTCTCACTCCCACGGGATGCTGTTACCTTTCCCAAAACGTTTTTCCTCTTACAAGCGCTCTGTCATCCCCCACAAAGAGAAAAATGATTGAATTTTTAAGATTATAAAAAGGGGAAAAAAATGCCAAGAAGTAGAATTTGAATCACCATCATCTGCCAAATACAGAGCACAATTTAACTGCTTCCTCAATTTAAAATAAAATTCTCTAAAACAGAACAGTGTCTACATTGTAGAGATGATTTCTTCGGATGTGAGGAAATGGGTAACTGGTAATCAGGTATTGTTGAGTTAGAATACAGTGGTCTTTAAATGGTTTTGAATTTTGCCTGTCCAAAGGTAGTCGGCCACGACACAAGCCTTCCAAGTTCAAATTCATTCTTTGCAGAAACTTTCTTGCATCTGTTCTTGATGTTTTTAGGGAGAGGGTGAAAGTCCACATCTGGGGAAGAAATAAGTGAGAATTTTTAAGGAGCATGCATCTAAAAGTCTCTCGAGGCATTAAACCATTTTAAAGTAGATTTAAAGCTTTTAAGTGTACTACCCATTAAAATGGAAATTTCAACACGCAATATGGAAACTGAGCTGCCAACACACATCACACACCTGGGTCGCCGTCTACAAAGGTGACCGACAGGGAAGAGACAGACAAGGGAGAGCAGTTCCCAGTGGCAGAGCTGGACGGGATGTGGAGGTGAGCGGGGCGGGGGCCCGGGGAGGCCAGCGCCCTGTGTCGCACAGCCAATCGGGGGCCAAGGGGGGATGAGAACCTGGGCGTCCTGACTGCAACCATCCGGAGCTGTGTTCCCCCCACTTCCCGGGCCCCCACAGATCATCTCCGGGCACAGCTCGGGTAAACCAACTCTAATACAAGTGCAAACAATGGGACACCTGATCACCAACAGCAACCATCCCTGAGTACTGAGTGCCAGCTCTGCTCCCCACAGAATTAACTCTGCATTTGGCTTCAATCCTTAATGAACTCTAAAGTAAATCCAGCTGAGAGAAAAGAAGTTTAGGAAGAGAAAAAAGAGGCTGGTTTGTAAAACTCAACGATGGTACATTTTGCTAGAACACTCACAAATTAGCCGCCTGCTTAAAAATGCCACAAGTGATAGAAACAACTGGGGAGCACTTCCATTTAAATACCTCTTTCTGGGGTGCCTGGGTGGCTCAGTCAGTTAGGTATCCGACTTCAGGTTAGGTCATGATCTTGCAGTTGGTGGGTTCGAGCCCCGCGTCGGATTCTGTGTCTCCCTCTCCCTCTGCCCCTCCCCCACTCATGTCTGTCTCTCTCTCCCTCTCTCAAAAATAAATAAACATTAAAAAAATTTACCGATTTCTGTACTGAAGTCTTGGTGGGTCTTCTCATCTGAAACTTTTCTGCTGCTGCATCAGACCTACGTTTTCATAGACTCTGGCATTATCTTCTCTCATTCTGTAAAGAAAAACAAAAAAGGCATCAATAAAAACGCAGACCATGCTCTCCAAGCTTACGTGGCATTTACAAAGCACATACCACATTCTTTGGGGACCAGATATGGTGCAGACACAGCCCCCAGGAGCTAACATTCTAAGACGGGCTGTAAGACATAAACATACAGCAACATCAAGCTAGAAGTGAAATAAGAGCCTTGAGTCCCTGTGCTCTCTGGGGCTGGAGGAAAACAAGCCGTCTTCCTTGAGGGCAGAGCAAAGGAGGCTTGTATGATGATGAGGCCTTTAAGTAAGACCTTGAAGCACGGAGACATGTGCACATAGAAAGGACAGGTATTACATTCAAGCAGAGGGATCTCTTGGGCAAGAGACCCAAGAAAGGCAGGAGCAGTGTGGTAGGGACTATCCTTCCATTCAGCCCGGATCCAGCTACGAGATGGGGAACAGTAAGGGTGAGGCTCAGTGGTAGTTTAGGGCCCTGGGATGAAGGGCCAGCACATCAGAGGCCAGACTCCATTCTGCTGAGCAGGGAATGGAAATCAGAGCAGTCCAAGGGGATGGGGGACCCAGTCGCTGGGGGTGCCAGCCTGGGCAGGACAAGACGAAATGAGCAGAAGGGGCCCAGGGCCCGGGGTATCCTGGGTCTGCGCCCTACAAGGAATACGATGGGAACAGAGAGGCAGAGAACCTGTTGCACAGGAAGGCCAGTGGTAAAGGGATCGTCAGAGTTAACGTGTTCTGCCGTTACTCAGGGAAAGCTTTCGGGCAAGGACTCAGAGCCCTGACGTGCCAGTGCTGCTGCAAATGACTGCAGGTAGCAATTTAAAATATCAGCCTTCCCCATCAGTCCACCGGGGAAGGAAAAAGGAGGCAGAAGGAAGGGGCGACTTGGTGGAGAAAATGCTTTCGCTGTATAATTTCATTTCGATGTTAACTACAAGCCAAATGTAAATACAAGCCTCATATTTGCTATCTAAAACGTTTATACAGAGTATTAAAGTCAGCAGGGGTTTAAAAATCCACATCAGAAGCAAACAGAGAGAAGACTCTTGGGGGAAAATAAAAAGTAAATGTTATACCAGAGACCGATTTCAGAATATACAGAAGAACAATAACTTACAACTGCCGTTCACATAATCGATTTAACAAACGTTTTCCTAACACGTTTTTAGCTTAAACAAGGGGTGGGCACAGTTTTTCTGTAAAGGATCTGAGGGTAAACAATTTCATTTCTGCAGGCCATACTCAGTCTTGGGCATATGATAGTCTTTGCAATGCCTTTTTGTTGTTGTTTTTTAATATAACCTTTTAAAAACCATTCATGAGCTGTGCAAACACAGGCCATGGGCAGAATTTGGCCTGGGGGTTGTAGTTTGCGGACTCCTGGTTTAAAAGCCCAAAGTAGATTTCTGTTGCCTGCTGACTGTGGAAAATTAGCAGAACATGGCAGCACTGAAACATTAATAGTCAGTTTATTCACTTTTACTTAGCAAAGAGTCTCAACGCATCAAAAGGGGCAAGTTACTTACCTTTGCTGTCGATCGTTAACAACAGGTGTTATCTCCACCCCGTCAAAAGAAAAATTCAATGTTCTTAGAGAACACCATCTGCTACACTTACGGCTTCAAAGAGTCATAGGCGGTGTACCAATCAGCTTGCAGTTTAGGTAAATTAAAATTTTGTTTAGAAAGCTGATACACTCGCGCATCGGTTGGGCAACAACAATGTGCACCCATGACAAGCGTGTGCTGCAAAGACCTGTTGTTTTTTAAGCTTTTCTGCAGGACTGTATTCAGGCAGAAAGGATTTCCTTCACTCCTACTTACTCTGCGCAGGATGGTGTTGGAGTACAAGGCGGGAGGGGACTCTGATCTCCACTTGTCTGGTCCGTGAGAGAATACTTAATATTTGTATATTCGTGCCCTTTCCTCTTGCTTTTCTGAAAGGTGAAGATTGCATAAATGAGGAACTGGAATGTTTTAAAGGAATAAAGAAGCAAAGGTGGCATTTCAGCAGACAGATGGGCAGACAGGCTGAACCCTGCATACTGGTAGGCTGACCAAATGTTAGGGAATTCACCTCCCCGGTGTAAGTGCACCATACAAGTGAAAAATACTTTTGAACCTTACAATTCAAAAGCACAGAGTCATGCATTAACAGCTCACACTATCAAAACCAACTGTATCTATTTCTGAGTTAAGACAGAATTCACACTTTCTTTGCCACATTAACATCTAATCATTTCATAGTTCGCTTGCAACATTTTTAATGATTCTCAGATAAACAGTCGGGAAAAGAGCTCTAGAAATCAATTCACTACAAGTAAAAATGGCACACAGGTACAAAAGATAGTAGCACTCTTGACAGAAACCGTCACATGCCTTATCGTACCTTTCCTGCCTCCCACCCCCACCCAAGGAAAGACCCTGGCACTTCAAGACTTTATTTTGGGTTCCAATGATACTCTTGGGAAAAAAAAAAAATTGGCAAAGAAAACCAGTAAAATATAATCTCATCTCAGATGCAGAGTGAACTATATTTGGTAGGAGTCCCAGTTAGATGATTTATCACTCTTCGTTCCTAAATTCACCTAGAAACAACCGATTCTGAAAATCTAACTCACCAAGTTGTCATCATTATATAATGTTGCCTTCATTCGAGGATTATTCAAGAAAAACAGCAAATATCAGAAAGGGTACCCACATCAAATACTGATGTACAGCAGTGACTTTCATTTGCCGCCAGTGAGAGGGTAAACTGGGGCACAATTAGTCAGAACTGGAAGTACTAATCAGTATCTGGTAATAATAAGAATACATCCCTACAGGGCCGCCTGGGTGGCTCGGTCAGTTAAGCGTCCAACTCTTGATTTCAGGCCAAGTCATGATCTCACAGTTTCGTGAGTTCGAGCCCCACGTCAGGCTCTGCGCACTCACAGAGCCTGCTTGGGATTCTCCATCTCCCCCTCTCTCTCTCTGCCCCTCCCCTGCTCACACTCTCTCTGTCAATAAACAAACAAACAAACAAACTATATCCTACAATCTTGAACATCTGCTTCTTGGGAAACCCATACACATAAGCCTAAAAGAGCTATACAAGGATGTCCAGTGACATGTTATTCTTAATAATGTCTACAACAAGAGAACGAATCAACGTGATATACTCATACCATGAAATAATATGCAACAGTGAAGAGGCACAACAGAAAGAAAGACTGTGTGTGTGTGTGTGTGTGTGTGTGTGTGTGTATCAAAACAGGCTTCATAATCAATGGTAAGTGGAAAAACACAAATCATAGAACAATGAAACAGTACGATCCTATGTGATTAAACATTCTAAATATATAAAACAGTGTTATCTATTGTGTATAGACTATTGGTATTTGTATCGTAAAATATAAAAAAAGACTACAAGCCCAGCAACTGCCCTGGGGTTCCGAGGCGTGCACTTGGGGCTGACAGCTGTACCTGCCACATTTGATTGCGGTTATAAAAGAAAAAAACAAAACAAAACTTGGAAGAAATAGGATAAAGCAAAAACGGATGATTATAGATATACTACTGTTATTTAAATGTTTTGAATAAAACATAAAACAAGTTTAAATCCACTGGTGAAGTGTCTTCTTGCTCTCCTGACTCAGAACTTACCCCCAAACAACAGCTAATCAAAAGTAGAAAATCTTATTTGACATACAAGAATTGTTACAACTCCAACCTATGGAGTATAAAGCATCTCATCCCGTGTGAACTTGGGACCAACGTACAAAGGAAGCTGGACAGCCTGAAAGATTCAATGACTCTTCACAGAAAAGGCTTGACGTTGGCAGGAAGCTGGCTGCTTGTTGGCCACCACTTCCTCGTGCTGTCTGCAACCGTGTGCAAAAGGAAACATACTAAAGGGCAATAGGGTGACAGGATGCAAAGTGCCTGGGCCCTCGGATGACCTCGGATGACCTTGGACGAGCAGAGTTGCCCACTTCCTCCCCAGCTGCCTGCCAACTCGGATTTTTACGTTAGAAGAGAAATAAGCTTCTATCTTATTTAAGCCACTATTACTCAGCCTGTTGAAGCAGCCCAACCAATTTATTAACTGATCAAGCAGCCATTACACATCTTAGAATCTAGGGAAGAAGTTGCAAAAAAGATATCCAAACAGAAAATTTCTCTACGTAGTATTTTAATGCTTTGAACAAATGTTTTTAAAAATCTAAAGGCTGGGGTGCCTGGGTGCCTCAGCCGGTTGAGAGTCCGACTTTGGCTCAGGTCATGATCTCATGGCTGGTGAGTTCAAGTCCCACATCGGGCTCGCAGAGGTCAGCACAGAGCCCTGCATCAGCTCCTCTGTCCTCCTCTCTCTCTGCCCCTCCCCACCTAGCACTCTCTCTCTCTCAAAAATAAACCTTTAAAAAAAAATCTAAAGGCCTTGAAAAGCAGTCACAGATTTTTAGCACTGCAATAATGACTTACACAATAAACAATCTTTTAAAAGATATAACTTAAAATAAAATATTAAGTGGAAGACTTGACAGAGAACGGCTCTTATTTTAAAACTTATTCTGGGGGCACCTGGGTGGCTCAGTCGGTTGAGTGTCTGACTCCTGGTTTCGGTTTAGGTCATGACCTCATTCGGCTCAGGTCATGAGTTCAAGTCCCACATTGGGCTCCACACTGACAGTGAGGGGCTTGCTTGGGATTCTCTCTCTCCCTCTCTCTCTGCTCCTCCCTGACTTGTGCTCTGTCTTTCAAAATAAACAAATAAAAAATTTAAATATGCAATCAATAACCTGAAGCATAAGCTTGCTTTCTACTCAACACATTTTTTTTTAATTGTGGTAAACGAAAAACAACATATGATAAGATACATGCTCTTGGGCAAAATTTTGAGTGTACACAGCACTGTCCAGTATATGTTCTTTTTTTTTTTTTAATGTTTTTATTTATCTTTTTGAGACAGAGTCAGAGCATGAGCGAGGGAGGGGCAGAAAGCGAGGGAGACACAGAATCGGAAGCAGGCTCCAGGCTCTGAGCTGTCAGCACAGAGCCCAACACCGGGCTTGAACTCATGAACCAATAAGATCATGACCTGAGCCGAAGTTGGGCACTCAACTGACTGAGCCCCCCAGGCACCCTGAGTATACGCTCTTGATGTACAGCAGGTCTCTAGAACTTTTTCATCTTATATGACTGAAACTATCTACCCACTGAACAGCAACCCCCATTTCTGCCTCCCTTCTACTATCTTTTTTTCATGTTTTATTTATTTATTTTGAGAGAGAGAGAGAGAGAATGAGAATGAGAATGAGAATGAGAATGAGAATGAGAATGAGAATGAGAATCCCAAGCAGGCTCTGTGCTGTCAGTGCAGAGCCCGACTCAGGGCTCAATCTCATGAACCGTGGGATCATGACCTGAACTGAAATCAAGAGTAGGGTGCTTAACCAACTGAGCCACCCAGGCGCCCCTCCCTACTACTTTCTTGGGAGAAAAAAAAAAAAAAAATCAGTATTTCTACATAAAGTGATTACAAAAGAATTTTCTAACAGGGAATAATTAATAGAAATGGGACAGGAATTATTTCAATGAATTAAGTGGCTCAAGGAAAAGCATAAAAATGTTGGAGCTTCTCAGGCTTATTTAGAAAGAACAAGAAATAAAACTGATCCATAAATCAGTTGAGTTTATTTCTTAGGACTGTGACGGCCCAGGCTGTCCTTATAGAACAAGAAAAATTCTCAAGGGATTGGGGTAGTTTTGGTTTTGGGGGGTTGGAGAGAGACTTGTTTCAGAGCCTTAAAAAACGATCTGAAATTGATCTATCCTTCACCTAAATTCAATGACACAGCATAGTTATACCAAACCTTCTGTAATATTTATAATAAATCTTATAGCCTTGCCAGCTGACACAGAGCCAAGGTTGAGAGGAGGGTTCAACCACAAGTCTCTAAAATCATCTGGCATTAAATATCTTGCCATATGAAGTAAATCCAGTGAATTCTTTAACTTTAAGTTACAAAAAAGCCCCGGGCTCCTGGCTAGCTCTTGGTATCAGGGTCATGAGTTTGAGCCCCACAGTGGGCATGAAAAAAAAAAACAAAAGAAGATTAAAGGGGCACCTGGGTGGCTCAGTCGGTTAAGCACCCGACGTCAGCTCAGGTCATAATCTCACGGTTAGTGAGTTTGGGCCCCACATCAGGCTCTCTGCTATCAGCTCGGAGCCCACTTTGGATCCTCTGTCTCCCTCTCTCTCTCTGCCCCTCCCCCACTTGCTCTCTCTCAAAAATAAACATTAAAAAATATTTTTTTAATTAAGAAAAAAAATTAAGACTATGAAATAAAGCATATATCAATTTACCCAAAAAAAGCCCAAAAGCCAGGAGTAGAAAGAAAGGGTCAAATGAAAATGCTCTTGTCTAAGTTACAGAGCAACAAGATACTTGTGCAGAATGTTCTGAGCTCAAATGTCAGGATTACAAACACCTTGACTCCTGCCCACATCTCATCACAAAATCTTACCGGTTCTGCTTCTCTTTGTGCTGACCATTAGCCCCCACTGTCCTCAGCTCTCATCAGCTCTCACCTACACTGGTCCCCCTGCAACTGCTTGAGCCCAGAGCCCACAGCCCACACCCACTCCTCACTCTCAAGCCAGGGCCCTATTTTCAAAACGAGGATCTTTTTATGTCACTCCCCTGCTTCAAAATCCTCGGTGACGTCCCATTCCCCTCGGGATAAAGTCTAAAATCATTAATATGCCCTGCAAGCCCCAAGCTCTCAAGATCAGATCTCTGCTTACATTTCCAATCCCACCCATGACACCCCCCGGCCCCCACCCAACTCCCTCTACTCCAACCACACAGCTTTCTTTCCATTTCAGGAACATGACCACTCATAGCCCCAATGTCCAGCACAGAGCCTGGCACGCAGCACAGCCTATTTTAATGGATGCAGGAATGAATGAACAAAGGTGAGAAGGCCTCTTGATTGCACCAAGGAGCTTGAGGAAGATGTGTGAAAAGCACAAGTCCAGGAAAATGAATAAAAAAGACAGGACAAATGTAGACAAGGGCCTCACGGTAACTCAAACTTTCCATCTAGTGAAACTGGAGTTTTATTGAGGCAACAGCCACATCTATCTTGTTCTGTTATATCCTCAGCATCTAATCAGTGTCTGGAACACAAAAGGCACCCAAATATTTCTTAAAGGAGTAATACCCAACGAAACATTTAATGAAAGAGAAGGAGCCGGATGCTAACTGCCAGCACAGGCCAGCTTCAGTTTTGCTGGCGACAACCGAAATCTAGCACAGCTGCATTTCTATCCTGGCCCGTTGGTGATGGCAGAATTCTTTTTTTTTTAATGCTTATTTATTTATTTTTTGAGAGAGAGAGAGCGCATGACCAGGTGAGGGACAGAGACAGAGAGAGAGAGACAGGGAGAGAGAGTCCCAAGCAGGATCCACACTCCGCGCAGAGCCAGATGTGGGGCTCAATCTCACAACCGAGAGCTGAAATCAAGAGTCGGACCCTTAACCGACTAAACCGCCCAGGCACCCCTGATTACAGAACTCTTAAAGGTATCTTCTGTCCTGCAGTATGATGCACTCAGAGAACGCCACCCAGAGTCTCTACGCTGCAGTTAAAGGATGCTCGATGTGGGATGTGGAATTCTTTCCTTCAAACAAGAGTTGCCCACATGGTAAATTTGATTCTCATGGGGGTACAGGCAAGCAGTTCTGAAACTATTTCGCATGTATACTAGGGGTGAGCAAATGAGCAAATAAATTGTAGATCATGGGAACCAGGTTTCCGCCAGTTAGAGAAGTTACAAATTAGCAAGGGGAAGGCTAGTCTGAGCCTTGGGGTACTGAATGACAGCCGGAGACATCAACATGCACTGAGGTTTAGCTTATACACACATAGATACAGCGACAATTATTGATATTTATGCATATGTGCATTAGTATACAGACGTTATTTCCTAGCACTGTCTACTGAGAGGGCCCAGAAGCAGTAATACCCAGTAGCAATAAGCATACCCAACACCCAAACCTTCATTTTATTTTTGTTTTTATTAAAAATTTTATTTTTAAATAAATTCTCTTTTTTTTTAATGTTTATTCATTTTTGAAAGACAGAGTGTGAGCAGGGGAGGGGCAGAGAGAGAGGGAGACACAGAATCCGAAGCAGGCTCCAGGCTCTGAGCTGTCAGCACAGAGCCCGATGTGGGGCTCAAACCCACGAACTGTGAGATCATGACCTGGGCTGAAGTCAGACGCCCAACCGACTGAGCCCAACTGACTGAGCCAAAATTTTATTTTCAAATAAGCTCTAACTCACAACCCTTGAGATCGAGAGTCGCATGCTCTACCGACTGAGCCAGCCAGGTGCCCCCCCAAACCTTCAATTTTAAATACCTGTCTTTAATAAACAGAACTGGGGCTCCACAGAAAAATGGCCAATTCAAAGGCTAGGAGAGGGGAAACAGAAGATGAGCCCGGAGCATCTCGCATGCCAGAAAGTGAGCAAGTGCTCGAACATAAAAGGATAGGGACACGTGAAAGGGACACAGGAGCCGATCTGAAAACGTGCCTCACTCGCACCTTCCCCTGGACGACCACCTGTTTTTTGCTTCTCCTCCTCCTAATGCTGTCGCTACTTCCTGCTTCCTTCCCCAGCCCGCCGGTCCCTGACCTACTGTCTTTCTTCACTTACCCTTGTCAGCAAATTCCTTCATTCCTAAAGGTCCTTAACTCTTCAGAATTTTGAAAATGATGGCATTTAAAAGAATAATCAATGATCCCGAATGAGTTTCATCCTTCTGCTCAATTTAAAACTCAGATGGCTTTCCTGTTTACGTCTACCACTTAAGCTTTCTACTAGACGAAGGTACTTCTTACTTTACCACGAAATCAGGTAGTAAGTTCGAGCACAGAATCAAACAGTACAATGCAGAAAACCACATGTTATAGGATCTTATTTTTAGGGGCGCCTAGGTGGCTCAGTCGGTTAGGTGGCCGACTTCAGCTCGGGTCGAGATCTCGCAGTTCATGAGTTTGAACCTGCTTAGGATTCTGTGTCTAGTCACTCTCTGCCCCTTCCCTGCTCATGCTCTGTATCTGTCTCAAAAATGAACATCAAAAAAAATTTTTTTAATGAATCATCTGGGGGCACCCACGTGGCTCAGTTGGTTAAGAGTTCAACTTTGGCTCAGGTCACGATCTCACAGTTCGTGAGTTCAAGCCCCATATCGGGCTCACTGCTCTCAGCGCAGAGCCTTCTTTGGATCCTCTGGCCCCCTCTCTATCTGTCCCTCCCCCACTCTCACTCTCTAAAAAATAAATTTAAAAAAATTTATCAGCCTGACATCTCGGAGCCTGGAACCTGCTTAGAGTCTGTCTCCCTCTTTCTCTGCCCCTCCCCACCTTGCGTTCTCTCTCTCTCTCTCTCTCTCTCTCTCTGTCTCTCTCTCCCTCAAAAAACAATAAATATTTTTTAAAAAATTTTTAAAAAGTATCTAAAAATGAATACTCTAAGACACCTAAGTGGCTCAGTCAGTTAAGCGGCCGACTCTTGATTTCGGCTCAGGTCATGATCTCATTCGTGAGACTGAGCCCAGAGGCAGGCTCTGTGCTGACAGTGCGGAGCCTGGAGGCTGCTTAGGATTCTCTCTCTCCACTCTCCCTGCCCCTCCCCCACTTGCATGTGCACTGTCTCTCAAAATAAATACACATAAAAAATTAAAAGTAAAAAAAATAAGTAATAATGAATAATCTAAGTCAACACATTTTTTAGACTCTGAAGCCTCTTAGACCAAATAGCAGTTAACGTGCTGAGGACAGTGCTGGCACCTGTCAGTCCCAAAAAATACAGGCTGAATGAATGCATGCATGCAAGCACTCTTGGGGTGGGATCATCAGGGACATTTGGTTTCTAGATTCTATAATACTTCAATTATTACGGAACATTTTTGTCTACTGCCTCCTGACCCCCCAAAAAAGGGCAGCAATAAAAGTATTTTTAAAGAGGCTCCTAAATCCAAATTGCAACTCGAGATTCAGGGTCAGAGAGACTGGATGTGGTAAGGAGAAGATCTGAAGTGCTATAGAGGCTGGAGAGGAAGTCCCGGAAGTCTCCAGAACAAGGATAAATACCAAACCTTCTGAATGAAATGAAGAGAGCTCCTTCCCCAGCTTTTCCACACAAGATTACATTATGTGCTTCAAGACATTCCTGACTATTCTCCAATTTGTACCAACTGTGCTACATTCTCTTTGTATTTAGTACGAGATTCTTCTCTGTGAGCAACTTTATGCTTTAACTATTCCTGGCCCAGATTAAGGGTAACTGGAAGACAAAGAGGAAAGAGCCTATAGTAACCATCTAAATATTTCATAACACCAAGTCAGATTTAACACACTAAAGGTCGAAACCAGTTACCTGTTGACTATTTGACCTTGCATTTCGATACCTACGCTGTTTCTGAAGATGTTTTTTGTACAATGAAACAATCTAGTGTCTTCACGTGAACTGAGAACGTCCTAGGCTAACTAAGAGGTATCTTACTTGGCTAACCAGGCTCTGATAACGCGGCTACCAGTCTTTCGACTCGCCGGCAGGTGCCATTTTGCGAAGCCGAGTTCTCTGGAAGGCAATGAACAGGGTAAAGCAGGCCTGTCTGCAGCGGAGCAGCGGGGCTGGTGAGGGGAGGGGAGAAGCACAGATCCCCAAAAGAGCAGTCTCATTTCCCTCCTCTCAGCGGATTTCTAATTAACTCAGCTTTGTGTCTGTTATGAATAGCTTCACATGGAAAGGCTCCAGTTCCACATTCTTCTTCATTATGCATGGCTTATTAAAATTGAAATCTCACTGTTTCCAACTCAACCAAATTGATGGTTCAAACTGCTGTGTGCAATGAAGAGTGAAGCATTTCGTTTAAAAGATGGGATCAGGGTAAAGACGGCCCGGATCAAAACTGGAACAGGCTGGAGACTTCGAGGCCTTCGGTTCCAAACCCGCCATGTGAAAATCCCGGGATTTGCCTGGGAAAGTCCTAACCTTTCCACGTGGCCGCTGCCCAGTCAGCCAGGCCAGGACGATGGCAGGGCGTCCATCCCCACGGTACCCTGTCCTGAGAAGTCAGAGTTGTGAAGTAGGGAATGGTTTGAGAGAGGCCCTTCCTGGCTGGGAACAAGGTTCCCATTCCCAAACAGTGACAGTCGGCTCTCAGGGGCCCATCCCGCTCAAAAGGAGAGCGTAGGAGAGCTGCCCAGAGGAAGAAGACGGAAATCTGCCCGCCAGGCCCTCTGGGTCGCATACCTGCTCTTCTTCAATCCTGCGCTGTAGTGTTTCAATGTAATGCTGAACGGCCATATAGATGAAGCGGTACTGAGCTTCCGTCTGGACCATCCCTGACCTCTGAGACCGCACCATCTGAATGGTCTTGGGAACATCGATGTCGCAGTCGACACCTGCAAAGCAAACACCATGAAGCACCGGGACAAACTGCAGGGCCCGGATGAAGACGCACAACTTCTGGCAGATGCAGAGATAAAGCAAATGTTCCAACTGGACGTGTTCCGAGGGCTACACTGGCCTTCCGGGCGATACAAATGATCCCAGAAGATTAGCTGAGAAGGTGTTGGAGGTCAGGAACCCCCCCACTTTCCAAACAGCACCACCCCACAACATCCGCCAGGACGAGGGGCATGGGCAAAGACCACCGCTGCATATTCAGCAAAAGACCACAGCACTGGGACCCACAGCTCCAAGGCTCCGTTTTATGTCGAGAGTCAAACAGAATCACTTTTGTTCCCTCGCAAACACACTGGAAGTCAAAGTCCTCAGCCTAGATTTTGTGAAAATGTTTTAACATTCGGATTCCCCCCAGGCTATTTTCACCAGCATTTTCCTTCCATAAACTAAAAACAGGAACTATAGCTTCTTGCCCTCCAGATGACCTACCTTTCTCTCTGATGATGTCAATAAGGATATCAATCACAATGAACGTCCCTGTCCGGCCAATTCCAGCACTGTGGGTAGAAGGACAAAGCAATGACAATGGAGTCATTCACGGGGGTTTCAGACTCAAAACCAAGCTAGTAATATTAACAGAAACGATGTCTGCTCTTGGGAGTATTTATAAGATTGTCTATTTGTATTTGAGAATAGATTAGCTAAGAGGGCTTGGGAATTGGTCCAACCTATACTTGGAGCCCGGCTTCTCCTGTACAACGTGCCGAGGCAAGTCCCATACACTCTGGACCCTCAGTTTCCTCATCTGTGAAATGGGGATGATAGTATATGCCTTACAGGCTTGTTATATGCATCAAACATTAGTAATGTATGGAAAACACAAAGCACAGAGGCCGGCACACAGCAAGTGCTCAATAAACAGTAGCTTTTTGTGTTTTAATTTTTTACTGTTTCTTTGTTTTTGAGAGAGAGAGAGAGACAGACAGAGCGTGAGCAGGGAAGGGGGCAAAAAGAGAGACAGAGACACAGAATCTGAAGCAGGCTCCAGGCTCTGAGCTGTCAATAGACAGCCCGACGTTTGGCTCGAACTCACAAACCATGAGATCATGACCTGAGCCGAAGTTGGACGCTTAACCGACTGAGCCGCCCAGGCGCCCCAACAGCTTTTTAAAAAGGGAATTAAGTTTCACATGCAGCTACTTGTCCAACACATGGATGAGATCTGGGAAACTAAACTTGCCCCAGCAAAACCATGAAGCCCAGATGTGGGCACTAGAGGCTGTAAACTGTGGCGAGAGGCCATGGGCGTGGCCTTCGGAGGCCTGTGTGGGGAGTGGTCCAAAACCTTGAAAGTAAACAAGTATATTATCGGGAAAACATGCACCTTATTTCTGTGGCAGGAGAGAATACAGCCGTAATTCAAGTGATGAATCCTAAGTCACTATATTAAAAAAGGAAACTGGGGGCACCTGGCTGGCTCAGTCGGTTGGGCATCCGAGTCTTGATTTCGGCTCAGGTCATGATCTCATGGTTTGTGGGTTCGAGCCCCATGCCATGGCTGTCAGCACAGAGCCTGCTTGGGATTCTCTCTCTCTCTCTCTCTCTCTCTCTCTCTCTCTCTCTTTCTCTCTCTCTCTCTCTGTCTCTCCCTCTCCCCTGTGCATACTCTCTCTCTCTCTCTCAAAATAAACATTAAAAAATATTTTTAATAAATAGAAATAAATAAAATGGAAAAACAAGCAAACATTACGAGACTACATAAGGGCTGTCTGAGAATAAGGATGATGCTCCCCCCTCTGCCCTGCTACCACCAATACCTGGCAGTCCCACAGGACCTAGGAGAAATACACTCTCGGGGCAAAGTGTCCCTCAGTGCAGTTTATGCATGCCTCGAACAGAGATTAAATTTTTCTCACAGGTAAAGAGCTGGGGGTGGGTAGGTAAAAACAAGCCCTGGGCATTAAGAGACAGGCCAGGCTGCAGCCTGGAGAGGTGGCAGGGGCCAGTCACCTGCAGTGAACTACCACAGGCCCCGCGTCCATAATGCTCTCTTGCTTATGGTGGACCTCCTCCAGGAAGTCCAGCACGCCCCCGGGGTCACTGGGCACTCCGTGGTCCGGCCAGGTCCGAAAGTGGTATTGCCACACGGTTCTCTCTGTATTCCCCTGGAGTAGAGCCAAGAAAAACCAGAAAAGAATTAAATAAATCAAGGGGTTGAGGAATCGCCCCGTTCTGATCTTTCCCAGAGCCGATGTGAGCCAACTGCTCCATTTAAAGGTCATCTTTGCAAGTTTCCCAGATCATTCCTCCTTTTGGATCTGGCTGAGCAACCCTGGAGGCAAGTCTCTGCTTCTGACATAAACCAAAATGTCCAGTATAGCAACGCGTTCCTCAGGAAGCTACAACCTGCATCACCTCTCTGAATCCTCAGCAGCAGGCAATGCCTCCTTCCCTCCTCATCCACGCGTAGCTCAACTCCAGAGGCAACTGAGGCCCCTGGGTCCTGGGGCTCTCTTCCCAGCAGATGAGAAAACAGCTATCCCCTCAAGACACATTTGCCTCTTTCTCTTTTTATACCCAGCCCTCCTTCCCTCCCCCAAAACATCCACTTTTATTACAGTATCACGGTATTTTAAGTTTCTGTGTAGTGCAAAGTAGGTAAAAAGACAGGCTTTGCAATCAGAAGGCTGGGTTTTAGGCCCAAATCCCAGCATTCATTATCACTGTGGTCTCCAGACATCTCTAAGTGTCAATTTCTTCACTTGCAAACGGGAATAATAAGCCCTCTCACAATAACTACCGTGAGGATTAAACAAGACCGATAAACACACAGCCACTACTTGGCAGCAGCAAAAGACTCAGCCACTGATGCTCATCTAAGGAGAGGGGCCGTTAATAAAGGTCAAGACTACAGACAACCGGCTGCCTGGGTGGCTCAGTTGGTTAAGCGTCCGACTCTTGATTTCAGCTCAGGTCATGATCTTACGATGCAGGAGCCCAAGCCCCGCATCGGGCTCTGCACCAGAGCCTGCTTGAGGTTCTTGCTCTTCCTCTCCCCCTCTCTCAAAACAAATAAACATTAAAAAAAAAAAAAAAAGAGTACAGAAGACCAAAAGTACCGCGTTCCGGATCTACCCGGATGAGGCCACTGTAGCAGCTCTGTTCACTGCTACGTGCTCACTGCTACATGTTCGCGCTACGGATCTGAAGGCAACCCAAGCTACTGACATTTTAAAGGAGATTTTAAAGGAGAGAGTAACTAAGCCCGGGTCCACCACCAGTGATTTTCAAGACATCCAAGGAATAGGAACCAGAACTAAGAGCTTTTCTTGAAGTACGTGCATTTAATTTACCAATGCCACGATAAAAATTTTTCTCAATGTTACCAGTTGGCTAAGGCTCAGGGGCCACATGGGTCACAGAACAATCAGGGAATGAGACCCAGCTGCCCTGCACATCCATGCTCCTCCTCCGGGGTAAACCTCTGTCCCAAGAGATCTCCGCCAGGCAGTTAGGAGTTGAAATGAGATCGTGTCATAGCACTTTAAAGAAAAAATGTAATGTGTTATATAAAAAGCAGGTAACACGTGACCAGCAATTCTGGAGAAACAGTCTGTCCCGTGTCAGCACCTGAATCCACGGGTATAAAACACAAACCCAAATGCCAAACTTTCCTGTACCTGTTGTTCAAAAATCTCTGTTAACAAGAATACGGATGGTTTATTACTAAAACTGAAGAAAAATCCACCTGCTACTCAGAAACGCCTGATAACAGAAAGATGGGCGGTTAGCTCTAAAACTGAACACACCTACGTGTAATCTCTGGCTAGCGTCCCCTACATCTCTTCCATTTCTGTTGCTTCTGCTGTGCTTTTCCAGCTTCTCTCTCCATCTCTGCAGCAGAGTAAACCTCCCCCCGCCCCACCGTCAGCAGAACCACACCCCCACTGACATCAGAAGTTCTAGCAACTGGCCGGGCTTCCAGTTGGCTTTGGTCCCCTGACCACCTCATGGAACTCAGCAGACTGCCGGGCCCTCGTCTACTCTCCACCCGCCTCCCCCTGCCCCCTTGTTGGGCTTGGGCGCCACATACTATGCTGACAAGCCCCTCCGCTGCATCCCTCCCCTCCCTCCACCCTCACTCCATCCACTCCATCCCCGGGAAAAGCCCCAAGCCTGGGCAAAACCAACCACCCACCTTCTCTGTTTTGTACCTAAGGAACAGGGATTGGTGTCACTAAGTGTTCACGTTCGCCACCTCAACAGGGCGCTCAGCACTGCCCGAAATCGTGCTGGATTCCCCTCTTCTCTGCTATTACTACATTACCACTCAATACTTTTTCCACCTTCCCACATAGTTCGTCTCTGATTCCCAGTTGATGGCCTGGCCTCATAGAGAACAGAGAGAAAATCCGTTTCAGCTCCTTTACCTGCATCTGTGGCCACCTTCTCCTCTTCCCGTTCTGCTGTCACAGAAGGACGAACCCTCCATCCACCACGATGCTCTGGGTCCCACCTCTCTCCTCGCCCAACCTCCGTTCCTGCCTCCCTGCCATCTTCGCTTTGACGTCTCAAAGGCATCTCACAATTTGCGTGTCCAGAAGGCTGCTGACCCTCCCTCCCCCCTCAAATCCACTGCCACCAACCCCACGCTCTCGCTAGAAAACCGGCGGTCATCCTTAGCGCCGGCCTCGACCCTTGTCCACACTGTCGCCAAACCCCTTCTACTCAATTACCTCCAGGAGGTCCCCTTCTGTCCACCGTGCCACCTTTCACCTGGACGATTCAAGCCCTGCCATCCTGCACACCTTCTGCCAGCGTTTCTGGCCTCGTCACAGCACCACCGCCCGCTGCGATTGGTTCTTCCTCCTCCTCCTCCTCCAACTGCCCAACTGTGCCCCACGTCCCGCAGGCGCCACCTCAAGGCATCCGTCATGTCCGTCACTCCTCTTCCACGTTTGTCCTGGCATATTACATGCTATTCATTTCCAAAGGCGGGAATAAGAGGCAAAACAAGAAAGACCAACTGCCAGAGTCCCTGGGATCTGACCTAGAGGGGAGGCCGTCAGACCCGGACCCCCGCAGCGGCCTCCTAACAGGCGTGCTGGCCACTCGGGCCACCCGGCCTGGCCTAACCCCACCCGAGGCTGTCAGACACCTTTCTGGCACGCGGCTCTGTGTGTGCGTTCGCTTGGCGCGATCACCGTCATGGGCTCCGGGCTAACCACCGCATGGAGTTCGCATTTCTTAACATGAGGGTTAAGACTTCCCAACTTGGTCCCAGCCTCTCTCCAGTCTATCCCCTTCATCCCTCACTTGCCTTCACTCCCCGTAAATCCCGTTCCCCTTCCATCTGCACTGCAGTGCCAGGGCTCACGGGGACACCTCCCTCTGGGAGCCCTCTCTCCATCGTCTTCTCCGGTGGAAACCTCACTCAGAAAAGCCCCGCCTCTTCTGAGACAGTCTCCCTGACGCCCCGGCTGGAAGGACGCTCAGCCTCTGCAATTCCATGCACTTCGGATTTGTTACAGCCCGCGTCCGCTCTGCAGCGCGGCTATCTGTTTCTGTGGCTTCTCACGGCTACGCGATTTTAATTCCTTGAGGACAAAGGCTTCATTCGCCTCTGTGTCCCCAAAAGGCCTTGAGAAACTAAGTCCCCTCTCATCATGAAATTAAAATGAATCCAAATCCAACACCGTTTTGTAAAGTTAGTCACTTCAGCAACAAACTTAAAGTACGTGCGGTTAAGATCTGATGCCATGGAATCTGATCACTAAACAGGCCTCAGGGGCTTTACACTTGCTGCTCCCACACCTGGAACACTCCTCTCCAGATGCTCTAGGTGCCTGGCTCCCCCACCTTCGGCTCAAGTGACACAGCCTCAGAGAGGTTACTCTGATACAGCAAAATCTCCCCGATTACTCCATCTCTGGTACCCAGTCACTTCTACCGAAACGTCCTGGAGCCCTTGTAGACTGAGCACAATCGGAAAGCTTAGTCGGTTGTTTATTTTTTAACCTTCCGTCTCCTTAGGCTCTGAGGGCAGGAACTGCACCTGTCTTGTTGCCACTGTACCAGTATGCATCTGGTACACAGAAAGCACCCGACCCGTGAGCGAACGAGAGCATGGATAAATGCAAACGTGGGTAACCCCAGGACCCTGGATTGGTGCACACCATGACCAGCTACCAAAGTCTCTAAAATACGACAATATACTTACTTGTCCAACCTTCGAAAGCTTAAGTTCTCTTAACGTATAGTCATGAGCGGCACTTTCTTTGACGTTCCTAACACGCATGACCCCATATTCTTTTAGAGCACACTCGTCAGGCCAGTATTTGACACATTTACTCTGGAAGGGATCAGAAAAAAGAGTTAATCTCTGTGAACTCTGAAATGAAAAGCCCAAACCAGCGAAAAAATAAATGTGCGAGTCCTGCTTAATAACCAAGCTAAAGAAAATGCCCTGTCTGGCATCTGTTAGAGTTTCAAAGAAAGGGAAAAATAAGTTCGAATAAGAAAAAGCAGGCGCTTGGAAAGCCGGGGAGAAAGGGGGAAGAGAAGTCAGCCTTTGCAGAGTCGTCTGATCTAAGATGCAGGTGAAAAGAGGGTCAAGGATTGTTTATTTATCTCTAAGGAACCAAAGACGCAGAGTGAGGGCCTAGCCAGTTTGAGGGTTCTGCCCAGCCACCGCTAAATTCTGGATTCTAGGGATCTGCCTGTCACTCCGCAGGGGAGCCAAGCAATCACTCTAGAAATGGATGGGCTGCCCAAAGAGCCACCCTGTCTGATTCGCTTCCGTACCCGCGTAGGAGGACTCCGTGCCTTATCTAACCCAAGTGTGAACAGCTCCAGCACCGAAAGGCAGCGATGCGGTTTTGAACCAGCTGCTTTTTCTATATCCAGATCCATCTGATACCTACTACACACGTCACCTTCGCTTAACTGGGTGCCTGGGAACGCCAAGCCCGTAATAGCTGCTGGCTTCAGAGCAGACAAACCGAAAAATATGGCACCAAGTAAATCATTCTTGTTGCCAAAGAGGAAGATATGTAGCTCAATGAGAGAGGAGTCTGTATGTATTTGGTGATGTGTCCTGGGCAGAGGATGTTTTTGCGTTTTGGTCTTTTCTGGGAGTGGACTTTCCACAACCACCAAGATACCAACTGAAAAACCAAGAGACATCAGCCAGAGAAATTTAGCTTTCGTGCTAGGAAGACAAAGAAATTCAGTTATAAAACTGTGGATAAGAAAGCAGCTGCAGGCATCCCCAAAGTCAATGATTAACTGAAAGCGGGCGGGGGGGGGGGGCGGACATGGCAGAAGGAAGTTGACCAGAAGTATTAACAGACGGTGCAACTTTTTTTGCCTGGCAATGGCTTACATGGTCTTTTATTATTATTCCAAATTCAGCTTTCTCTTCAGTATTCTGTAGATCCAAATACCTCTTTGACAGACTTGATACAATTTTTATTATCCCCAAATAAGCACTTTTAATATTAATGGTACTCAGTGCTGTTGCTGGCCAATCAATTCTGTGACTGTTGGCTGCTCAAGAGACTCAACAGGAACAAAAAATTAAATCATAACTCTGAAAACATTTCAGCTGACTTTGAATTATCAGCAGACTACTGCGGCCCTCCTCCTAGTTTTCCAAACTCTGACACAGACTTTGGCAGACAAATCCTACAATGTGAGAGCTAATGCTTCAGTTTTTAAACTAAAGCCCAGGAATCAAAAGGAATTCAGAGTCTGGGTTTTCTCCTGTGCAATGGTGGGAGGGTGGGAGGGACCTGAGAGAGCAGGTTGTCAGAACCACCTGTGGAGAGAATATGTCCATTATCCTCTCCATCTGGGACTAAAAAGCATATTCGGGGGGCGCCTGGGTGGCGCAGTCGGTTAAGCGTCCGACTTCAGCCAGGTCACGATCTCGCGGTCCGTGAGTTCGAGCCCCGCGTCAGGCTCTGGGCTGATGGCTCGGAGCCTGGAGCCTGTTTCCGATTCTGTGTCTCCCTCTCTCTCTGCCCCTCCCCGGTTCATGCTCTGTCTCTCTCTGTCCCAAAAATAAATAAAAAAAAAAAACGTTGAAAAAAAAAAAAAAAAAAAAAATTAAAAAAAAAAATAAAAAGCATATTCGGGAAGCAGGTGCAGACGTGGGGGCGGGGTGAGGAGAGGGGCAGAGTGATTTAGCCCAGTGTCTGTCTATTCTAGGAGTTTCCGGCAGCTCTTCTTGAAAGGGACGAAAACTAATTCCTCTGAAGTGACACAAGAACCCTTTCTTCATGCCCCCTGGTCCCCTGAGAAGAGGTAGCCTCCTATGAAGCGGACTAAAGGCAGGACAGAGGGCTCAATTTTCCATTCTATACGTAGGGCAGGTAACAGTCACCTGAAGCAGAAACTGGGAAGACGTTTTACCCTGTCCATTAATTCAAGAACATCTCGTGTTACTGCACATAGCTGCTGGAGGAAGCCTCTGTTTCACAGTGACCAGATCTAGCCTCAAAGGTTTTCAGAAGTGCTGAAACTACTTAGCACAATGATGAAAACCTTACAAAATCACACTGCCCTTCAAAACTGATAGGAAAATTACATTAGAGCACTAAGATCCAAATCACCCATCTGTCTTAGGTTTAACTTGCAGATGACTGCTATATTCCATGAAAATTTTATGCAAACCATTTAAAGTGTAACTACAAAAGAACTTTGACTAGAACACAAAAACACAGAACTTTTCCAACTTAAAAACCCACATGGATGGGCTCACTTCGGGATAACGCACAGAGCTGTTACTCAGTGAGATCTGTCTGCCTCTCTGTAGGTGTGGGATGTTATAATTTTTAAAAACCGGAAAGGTCACAAAAAGTGTAGGGAGAGAACTACTTGGCATAGACAGCTGGGGAGGGGGGTGTACACGGGGACAACCACTCTGGGGGCAGTTTGGCAGAAGTTATTAGAATTTACAACATGCATACCCTATGACCTAACATTTCTTTTTCTTGACATCTACCCTAGAGAAACATCTGCCACACGCACACATACACAAGCAAGAATAAGATTATTCACTTCAGCACTGCTTGTTAAGAGCAAAAACTGAAACACTTA
Organism: Panthera leo; assembly: GCF_018350215.1. Lineage (NCBI taxonomy): Eukaryota > Metazoa > Chordata > Mammalia > Carnivora > Felidae > Panthera > Panthera leo. Next base: position 10,061,734 of record NC_056690.1, on the reverse strand, counting down.
AATGCTCAACACATAATGGTGAAATAAATTATGGTATATCCTTACCATGGAAAATCATGCAATTACTAAAAAGAAAGAGGCCAATATGTACTAACAGTAGATATTCAACCATTCACTTCGGTGGGGCCCAAAATGCACCACAAAATCCATGTATGAAAATACTTTTACATACGGTATTTTTCAGAAATTAGTACTATAGACTTCATTAGGCACCTACAGGTACATAAATACACGCATATACGTCAATGTTGGTATGTTGTGTCTATAGTAATGCCTCCCATACACGTATGTATGTAAATGCCAAGAAGACAGCATGGAAGAATACACATTGCACTGGTCACAGGGATTTCAAATGGGCGGCCAAGGGATGGTGACAAAGACAACTTTAACCATAACGATAATGTGTTTGGATATTTATATAAATATATGCTTGAATAATTCAAAATAATTTACAAAATTTTTTAACGTTTATTTAGTTTGAGAGAGAGAGAGACAGACAGACAGACAGAGTGCGAGTGGAGGAGGGACAGAGAGAGGAAGACACAGAATCCGAAGCAGGCTCTAGGCTCTGAGCTGTCAGCACAGAGACCAACGCCGGGCTCGAACTCACAAACCATGAGACCATGACCTGAGCTACAAAGTTGGACACTTAACCAAATGAGTCACCCAGGCACCCCTTCAAATAATTTTTAGATGTCTACAAGTCATGATAAGTATGATTTACATGACCAGTGAAATCACTACTTGTTAGTACTCCAATCCTTTGAAGGTACTAGATGGGGCTTTTCACATTCCCTTCTGGACTTCTGCTCCTGGATACAATAAAGTAACAGGGATTGGATTTACCCTTCCACCTCAGACAACTAAAAAACAGGAAAAATGAAAAGACATATATAATAGAATTAGTAACAAGGACATTAAAACAGTTATTACAAATATACTCCATATGTCCAAAAGGTGTAAGTTAAAAAGAGAGACAGAGACGGCATTAAAAACGAAAACAGGGGCACCTAGGTGGCTCAGTCAGTTAAGCGTCCGACTTTGGCTTAGGTCATGATCTCACAGCTCATCAGTTCAAGCCCCACGTCGGGCTCCGTGCTGACAACTCAGAGCCTGAACCTGCTTCAGATCCTGTGTCTCCCTCTCTCTCTCTGCCCCTTCCTTGCTCGCACTGTCTCTCTCTCTTTCTCAAAATAAATAAACATTAAATCAAAAACAATCTTTAAACGAAAACAAAAACAAATGGGTGGTGGGCACTAAGGAGAGTACTTGTTAGGACGAGAGCACTGGGTGTTATACGTAAGTGATGAATCACTAAATCCTACTCCTGAAATCATTATTAAACTATATGTTAACTAACTTGGATTCAAATGAAATTTAAAAATTAAAGTAATAATGATAATAAGAGATTTTTTACATATAAAAAAACCCAAAACGATAAAACTTACAGAGATGAAAAAGATAATACCTGCTGTAGAGAACACAGCGAATAGTCCTAACAGCAGATGATACACCACAGAAGGAAAAAAATCAACCTGAGGACATACAGCAAAACAAACCGTCCAAAATGAAACCGGCGGGGGCGGGGGGGGGGACAGGTTTCTTGAAACACCATCTGCCAGAAGTCATTCACTGTGTTTTGCAGGGGGTAGACAGCCGCGCAAAATGAGCAAAGTCTCCATGGGCCACAGGATAACGTCAAGCAACCTAATAATATACGTGTAACTGGTGTCCCATGTTTGAAGAAATAATAAACATTTCCAATTTGAAGAAAACTATAAAGCCCATAGATCCAAGAAGCTCCATGAACCCCAAGCAGAAGGAACATCAAGAAAACTACACCAAAGCCTGCTGTAATCACATTTCTTCTACTCTCTTTCCTCCAGAGGGTCAGAGTAAGCCTAATTCGTTTATTCAATTGTTAACATGGTCAACCTGACACGTCTGATACTTCACAGTTCATCAGAAGAGCGTGGAGTGTACCTTTCCTCTCTCCACTTCTTTCGTCGTCATGACAATCACTCGCGAGTTTTCTTGAAACACCATCCGCCAGAAGTCATTCACCGTGTTTTGCAGGCAGCCTTGTGTGGCAATGTAACTCTTTTTGGGCTTTGAATTGTTGCATTTGGTTTCAAACTCGGGCTAGAAATTTAGGAAGAAATTCCTTTAATCACTGGAAAGTTGCTTTCAGGTCACAAGAAATACAAAACACAAAAGATGGCTAGCAATGCCTGGTCAGAAAACATGGCAGGAAGCAAAGATTACCATGATAATATTTGCATTGATGTAATCTGAAACAGGCTCATTGGGATCACCATCATGGAGGACAACTCTGGTATGATCGACTGGAAGAAAAAGAGACCACAGTCAAAAAGTACTCATTCCTCTTCAGGACATGTCATTTCAAAATAGTTAATCCTCAACCTCGTCCAAGTTTTATTCACTTAGTGATAAAACCACATAAAAAAATTAAATCCTAAATGAGCACAACAATGATCCAAACACCACATGATGCCTCATAATGCGGTCTTTAAGAAGAACAAAGTAGCAACAGCCAACTCCTCGGTCTTGATTATGTGCTGTGGATATACAGGATATTACCACTGGGAGAAGCTAAAGGGTACGTGGGAGCCCTCCGTATATTTTTATAACTTCTTGTGTCTAAAAATATTTCAAAACAAAAAGTTTTTTTTAAAACCAAAGGAAGAGTAAGTATAGATAAATGACATGATGTCTGAGATTTGCTTAACATAATATGGGGGGAGAGGAGGAGCGGAGCAGAGTATAAATAAAACAGGACTAGGCATGAGTTGACAACGCTGGGAGCTGGGCAGCGGGTATGTGTGGTTCTTTATACTGTTCTGTCTACTTCTGAATATGTTTGAAACTTTCCATAATAAAATTGGTGGCTTTTTTTTTTTTAATGAAGCACATTGAACTACAACATCTAGCAGATAAGATTTTGATAGTGTCAGCTGACCAAATTCTGTACAAAAGTACATTACTGCGGGGCACCTGCGGGCTCGGTCGGTTAATCATCTGACTTCGGCTCAGGTCATGATCTCACGGTTCGTGGGTTCGAGCCCCGCTTCGGGCTCTGTGCTGACAGCTCAGAGCCCGGAGCCTGCTTCGGATTCTGTGTCTCCCTCTCTCTCTGCCCCTCCCCTGCTTGCACTCTGTCTCTCTCTCAAAAATAAAATAAAGGGGCGCCTGGGTGGCTCGGTCGGTTAAGCATCCAACTTCGGCTCAGGTCATGATCTCACGGTCAGTGAGTTCGAGCCCCGTGTCAGGCTCTGTGCTGACGGCTTAGAGCCTGGAGCCCGTTTCAGATTCTGTGTCTCCCTCTCTCTCTGCCCCTCCCCTGTTCATGCTGTGTCTCTCTCTGTCTCAAAAATAAATAAACGTTAAAAAAAATTAAAAAAAAAATAAAATTAAAAAAAAATAAAAATAAAAAAGTACCTTAGTGGTATAGAAATCTGAGCACTCTACCTAAGCAACTTATCTTATAATGGGAATTAGTGATATAGTTATATGTCTTGCACTGCCCATCTCTAAAGAAACAAGACGTTAATCAAGAGGAAGCATCTGACTGGGACTTTTAAGAGGAAAAGGCAACGACACTCTCTTCACATAACTGCAGATGATTGTTCCTGTTGCCTTTTCCTACATCCCTGCATCTCACTAATGAGTTCCATTAGGCCTCCTGAGCAGAAAGGAAAACTTAGACATAAACAGGATGAGGCTGCCCCAAGGTCATCAGGACCATGCTGTGGCTCAGACTGATTCTCTGCAAATTCCTATTGCCTTTTCTCACTATTATGAATGGCTGCATTTTCTCCCATTCTCATCTACACACATTTCAAATAACCGTTTGGATGTGATGGACATATGTACCATGTATGTATCCATATGTACGCAGAGAGAACAAGACTGTCTCTCCCTGTCTCTCTCTCTCTCTCTCTCTCTCTCTCTCACACACACACACACACACACACACACACGACAGATTTACGATACCTGACATAATGGCTTGGACCCAATGAGACATGAGAGCAAAATGCTCACCAAATTGGCTCATGCATCCCAATAAACTTTGTGCAGTTTCTGAACACCGAAATATATACACATGGATATACAAACATGCCCTATTTTTAAGTTTGGTAAATACATTATGCATGCACTGCCATCAATCTGTATGTCAGATTTAAATTTTTCTTTCTTTCTTTTTTTAGACACAGGATATAAATCAAGAGAAGTTCTAAATGTTCCTTCCCTTCACCCCAGCGGGCCGCCTTGCACAGCCCGCTCTGGCGATCCCTCCAAGAGCGTGGCGCCCAGAGCAGAGACTGTGACGGCTCCTGTGCCAGTTCTCCCGTTGGGATCTTGCTAAAATGGTCGAGAAAACCGGGAGAATAAGAACACCTGCTTTGTGCACATGTGGTGTAATTAAGTGACACAGGTGCAGGGTCCGGTACAGAACAGCCCTCAGGACACGCGCGCTACAACAGCTGTTTACTGCCATCTCTAGGGTCCTCGCCACAGGCCTCCATCCTTCCTCTCGTTCCCTGTGGCTCAACTTTGGCTCTACCAGGCAGTATCTGGGTAATTAAGTGCTTTACGAATCCCTTAGGGTCCTCTTCGGAGCAAAGTAGAATGTACCTGTATCTCCTGTAACTCGAGCTCAGAGGATCAGGGAGCAGAGCAGTTCGGGTCCTTGGGCGGAGGCTGCCTGTTCCCCAGAAGAGGGAACGGAGGCCCAGACAGAGGCGTGTCTTCCCAAGACGCACGGGCCGAGCAGCGCAGTGCAAGGACACAAGTCTGGGACCTCTGAGGGTCATGGTGTGGCCTGCCCCTGGGAGATGGCAAGCCCTGAGATACTCACTTTTATTTTTTTAATTAAAAATTTAAAAAAAAATTTTTTTAACGTTTATTCATTTTTGAGAGATGGAGACAGACCGTGAGTGGTGGAGGGGCAGAGAGAGAGGAAGACACAGGATCCGAAGCAGGCTCCAGGCTCTGAGCTGTCAGCACAGAGCCCGATGTGGGGCTTGAACCCATGAACCCTGAGATCATGACCTGAGCTGAAGTCGGATGCTTAACTAACTGAGCCACCCAAGCGCTCCAATTTAATTTTTTTTACTGTTTATTTATTTTTGAGAGAGAGACAGACCACAAGCGGCAGAGGGGCAGAGAGAGAGGGAGACACAGAATCCCAAGCAGGCTCCGGGGTCTGAATTGTCAGCACCGAGCCCAATGCGGGGCTTAAACTCACAATCCATGAGATCATGACCTGAGCCGAAGTCGGACAACTTAACCGACTGAGCCACCCAGGCTCCCCTGAGATTCTCATTCTGAGGCAGACAAAATTAATTAACAAAAGGAAATGACACATTCAAGACCGCCTGGTGGCCATTTTACCCAGCACGAGCATCACAGGAACTCAGTGGATGACATCATCCTTTCCCACCGCATTTGATGATTTTGGAAACTGCTCACAATCGAAAAAGCCTAAGGCCTCGGCTCTGCTAAGAAGACACGGAGCCCCTGGGAAAAGTTACAGGGACGCCGAGGAATCAAACTCTCCAAGAGTGACTATTACTGGACAGAATATTAAATACTTACAGGGTAGGATGTTTTTATATCTATTTTTGTTCTTATTTTCTTGTCTCTGACCCTCTTTTCTGCTGTAGAGAAGTTTGCACTCCTGTTGCTGTAGTGTCTGGAGAGGAAAAAAAGTAAATATTATTGCGTGTCGAAAGCTTTAAAAAAAAAAAAATCCTGGCTCAGCATTTCTGCTTTAGGAACGTTATCCTTGGAAATGTTCAGAGTTGAATACAACGGCTACAGAAATGCTCATCTTAACGCCGTGTCAACAACGTCAAGAACAATTTCCAAGAAGAAAGGACGGCCTGGACAGCACTACCATTAATTCACACAAACGGGTGTTCTGCGACCATTAAAAAAAAAAACGTTCTTGGGGCGCCTGGGTGGCTCAGTCGGTTAAGAGTCCGACTTCAGCTCAGGTCATGATCTCACGGTTCATGGGTTGGAGCCCCATGTCGGCCTCTGTGGTTCGAGCCCCGTGTTGGCCTCTGTGCTGACAGCTCAGAGCCTGGAGCCTGCTTCAGATTCTGTGTCTCCCTCTCTCTCTGCCCCTCCCCTGCTCGTGCTCGGTCTCTTTCAGTCTCTCAAAAATAAATAAATGTTAAAAAATATTTTTTTTTAAATGTTCTTGGAGAATTTTTAATGCCTTGAAAAGATGATCAGAGTAAACATTAAGTGAAAAGAAGGTCAAACTTCCAAAACAGTGTATTACATAAGCCATATGTCTGCATTAGCCTATGTATATGAGAAATGGCAAAAGAATATATACCAAAAAAGTAATGGGAGTGTTTTTTTTTTCAGGGTACTAGAATTATGAAGCCTTTTCTTCATTTTTTTAAACTTTTTTTTTTTTTTGCCTAAAGTTTTTAGTGGATAAATATTTATTAGGACAGAAACCTTTTAAATTTTTAACTTTTTAAAAAATGTTTATTTATTTTTGAGAGAGAGAGAGACTGAGCACGAGTGGTGGAGGAGCAGAGTGAGAGGGAGACACAGAATCCAAAGCAAGCTCTAGGCTCTGAGCTGTTAGCATAGAGCCCAATGCGGGGTTCGAACTCACAAGCTGTGAGATCATAACTTAAGCCAAAGTCAGATGCTCAACCGACTGAGCCACTCAGGCATGCCAGGAAAGAAACCTTTTATTATTTTTTTTTTTAATTTTTTTTTTTTAACGTTTTATTTATTTTTGAGACAGAGAGAGACAGAGCATGAACGGGGGAGGGGCAGAGAGAGAGGGAGACACAGAATCGGAAGCAGGCTCCAGGCTCTGAGCCATCAGCCCAGAGCCCGACGCGGGGCTCGAACTCATGGACCATGAGATCGTGACCTGAGCTGAAGTCGGACGCTTAACCGACTGAGCCACCCAGGCGCCCCATTATTTTTTTAATGTTTATTTATTTTTGAGAGACAGAGAGAGAGGACATGAGTCGGGGAGAGGCAGAGAGAGGGGGAGACAAAATGTGAAGCAGGCTCCAGGCTCTGAGCTGTCAGTACAGAGCCCGACACAGGGCTTGAACTCATGAGCTGTGAGATCATGACCCAAGCCTAGGTCAGACACTTAACCGACTGAGTCACCCGGCCACCCCTAAGAAACCTTTTAAAATAACAATTATCAGGAACGAAAGTTGGGGCACCTGGCTGGCTCAATCACAAGAACGTGTGACTCTTGATCTTGGGTTGTGGGTTCGAGCTTCACACTGGATGTAGAGATTACTAAAAAACATAAATAAACTTAAACAAAAAAGACTGAGAGCCAATGAGCATTGGTGTAGAGCATATAAATAATGGCTGTGATCATGCTCTTGACTTCATGATCTGCTGCCTACTTTTACCATCGTTTAATTCAGAGCAAGCCACATACTACCTCTCAAATTTGGATACAGTAGAAGCGGTACTGGGTACCACTGGATCATGGGCACGCAAGCTTTGCTCCTCCTATCCCACAAACCCTATGCCCTAGGCAGGCAGCGTGAGTCTGCTTGCGTCTACACAAACACCCACTCCCTACGTTTTCCCCAGCCAGGGAGTAAGGAAGGGAATGTCAGGCTCTTAGAGCAAGTGGTCAGGAGGGACTCCCCTTCAGGGAAAGGAGGTGGGGAATGCGATCTGAGAGAGCCACAGAGGGGCTAGCCCCAGCAGAAGAGCGGTCGTGGGGAAGCGAGAAGGACCAGCTGCAGAAACAGACATGAAGGTGCAGAAGCATGTTCAAGAGGTTAAGGTTTTAGTTTCAAAATTACAAAAAGTACCTCTTTGAAGGACCATTAGTTTCTAAAAAGTCTAATTTGTAAGCGGAATTCACAAATGGGCAAATCAAGGGGCACCTGGTGGGCTGAGCATCTGACTTCGGCTCAGGTCACGATCTCGCGGTTCGTGAGTTCGAGCCCCACGTTGGGCTCTGTGCTGACAGCTCAGAGCCTGGAGCCTGCTTCGGATTCCGTGTCTCCCTCTGTCTCTTTGCCCCTCTCCCCCTCGTGCTCTCTCTCTCTCTCTCTCTCTCTCTCTCACAAAAATAAATAAACATTTAAAAAAATGGCAAATCAAGAAAGTGGAAGGGACACTGAATAAAGAGAAGAAAATACATGTGTGCTATACACGTATATATAAATTCCAAAATGGTTAGCCCATCAAGGTTTCTATAAGGAGCAACAGTCAATATTGCATAGCAGTGGCCCGCTAGATTTCCATTTCATTTATCTGAATTTCACAGACAGGTATGAAAGTCGAGATTTTAAATTGCTGTTTGGCTCTCAGTTTGAAAATGCAATAATTGGCCTTGACACACAGCTCATAACAAAAGTCGGTACCCAGCTGAAACCCAGGCAGGACTAAACTACAATGTACACAGACCTCGGACGATGAGACAGTCATTCCAATTCTTAAAAGGAGCTCGGATTAAGTAATTAAGGCCATTTGCCTTCTGCGAGCCGGCATTTCCTCTGAACTGTGAGCCAGTCTTACTGAGCAACACTGCTGTGTTAGGAGAAGAAGGTTCAATCTTGATTTTCAGACATTAAGGTGAGGTTCAAAAAGAAGCCCAAACTCTACAAGCTGACTCAAGCACTTAAAAGCCAAACAAGTGGAGAGAAACAACACCAACAAAAGCTACAAGGTGGGGGTGGCTAGGAAATAATAAGCTGCTTGATTCAAAACAAACCCGACAGTGACGTGTTCAAGTGCTCACTTACGAAACATACCTCGCGTGATGCTGCTTTGCTGGCGGAGGCACAGGCCTGAGCTGTCTCTATAAAAGGCAAATTTCACCCAGCCCCTCCCTTGCTCAGGCTCCAGTGTCTACCCCGGCCTGCAACTAAGTTCCAGCTTTTCAGAACTCAGGCTCCTCCTCTTCTCTGCCTCTAACCTCAGCCAGTCTGTCTATGCCTCAGCTTCCTCGAGTGTAAGGTGGGGAAAATCCTAACTACCTACCCCACAGGGTCAGTGTAAGAGTTAAGGGAGATTACTACAAAAGGTGCAAAAACACAGCACATTGGTTGGACCATCTATTCAGGTCAGCCAGGGGCTCCCCCAACCCTGTATCAAGTTACCAATCGCCTCTTTCATGCGGATTTGGGGTCTGAACAGCACGCGGGCTGAGACAGGTCTCTGGGCCCCAGGGTCTTCCAGAACGGACAAGCCCCAGAGCGCCTGCGTCCCAGGCACAGTCGGTGCTAACTGGCAGCGGCTGGCAGTTGTCACAAATTAGTAATGACCAACTGTGTGTCTCTCCCCCCAGCTCCTTCCTTAGTGCCCATTAGCCCATTCTCATCTGCGCCTGGGGCCCAAGTTGTCTGAACACATTTCGTTTTCCACAGTGGAAGGCTGCCCTCCATCCAGAGTGAGGCTGAAAATAAAAAGAAGGGCGACTTTCCCTGCTCTGCCTGCAGAGGCTCCCCAACTGCACCCGAGACAATCAGCTGCCACCTGCTGTGGGGTGCTTCCTCCCCAGCGCCAGGCTGATGGCCGGAAGAAGCAGAAGACTATCCAGCGAGCCGGCCCCTGCACGTCACAACCCTTCCATGGTTTATCTTCCACAACCTCCTCCCCAGCAGTCCCGGCGGCACACCAAAAAAGCTGCAAACGACCTGTCAGGCTAAATGTCACAGTGTCTCCAGCCCCATTCTCCACTGGGCAGTGGCAGGGATGCTAATGACAATGACAGGCAGAAGAAGGGACAATGTAAAGCAGGGATGCAGGCTGCAAGATCCCGTTTTCCCAAGTAACACCACAAAGAATTTGGATCAAATGCCGAACCCTCAAAATGTGCCAGAGGTTAGTTACCATCGCCTGATTGCATGAGTCAAAACAGATCTAGAGCCAAAGGGATTGTGTCAGATTTTAAGTCTTAAAAAGCATCAAGAGAAGCCAATTCTCTGATCCACACTACATATTTACAAGTGTCCAGGGCTGGTGCACCTGGCTGGCTCAGACAGTGGAACATGCAACTCTTGATCTCAGGGTTGTGAGTTCGAGCTCCACATGGAGTGTAGAGAGGACTTAAAAATAAAATCTTAAAAAAAAAAAAAAAACAAAAACGAAGAAGAAGTGCCCAGGAGCATGACCAACTGTGGATGGGACAAGTGCTCATGTGCAGAACCATCCCCTGACGTTTATGACCAGGGAACACTCCTGCTTCCCACCCCCGGGGCCCCTCCCAGCCTAAATGCCAGGGGCAGCGTCCCCAGTCACTATAATGACCGAATGGGACCCCCACAAGGCTTCAAAAGCCCTGATTGAAAGCCACTGGACCTGGCTCTTGACCAGAATGTCAGGAATCCAAACAGAGGAGCAGGTTCAAGGAGAGACAGACAGGCAGGAAACACACTGGCAGAACCACGCATCCCCAGGTACCACGACAATGACAAGGGCCCAGTGACCATTCTGCCTGCACTGTTCCGGGCAACGGGGACAAATCACAAAAGTAACACCAGCAACCATCAAGGCCAGACCAAACCACAATTACCTTGCCTTTAAACACAGAACTACAAGGGCGTATATGCTGCGTGGGGTAAGGGAGGGGTGGGGCTGGAGAAACGAGACTGCCAAAACGTTTGCAAGTGTCAAGGGTGCAGGTAGGGGAAGAGAAGGTCCATCGTTCCATCTTCTCTACTCTGGGGTATTCAAAAGCTTCGATAACAGAAGAAGGTTTCTCATGAACAAAATAAAAGCTAGAAGTGTAGAAGCTCCTACTGGCTCTGCCCCCACCCCACTCTTGGCTGCAGCCTCCCGAAGGACAGAGAGGGAGCGGAGCAAGACTGCCAGGCAGGTGGGCTCCTGGCCCTGACGCCGTGAATGATTATTAGGACAGCGGTAACCACCTGGGCAGGATCCGAAACCAGGCCCGCTACCCGGTCTGAATGACCCTCTGTGTTCCTCTGGCATCCGTCCTGTGTGCAGAGGACGCTGCAATTTCTCATCCCGTCCCCCCCGCTGCAAGCTCTGCAGGGTCGCCAGGCGCCACGGGCGGGTGAAAGCCCCCCGCATCCTGATACCACGCCGCACAGCCTGTCGCCGTTTCTCTGCTGTGGGATTTGGGCAGCCTGTCCTGAACGAGTCCTCAGCACCACCCAGGCACGAAGGGGCAGCTGCAGACTCTCGGCGCCAGAGAAGGTCCCAACTGATGGATAAGCACTTACGAAGGTGACGGACAAAATCAACCCAAGACCTGCTTCCCCTCCCGGTGCCTGATGTAAGCCCAGACGCCCCCGTCCTCCCAGAAGGTGGAGAGTAAGGAGGAAAATGAATTAAAAGGCATGGTGCCTCGGGGGAGAACAGGTTCTGACACACGAAACTGCAGCAGCAGTACAAGACAAATCTATAATTAAGTGTGGAATTAATTATGTGGTGTGCCGTCTAGGGAGTGAGATCCATGAAAACTAACCGAAGCAGGTTTCTGGGAGGAGCCAAGGCCTGAAGCAGGTGAAGGATTTAGACAGGTCCAAGGAGGAAAGGAAGCCATCCCAGCAAGTTCGGGAAGGCAAGCAATGTGGCTAAGAGGCGAGAGTTCTTCAGGGGGAAGGAGACTGGTCGATGAGTCTGGAAGCTGTGTGCCAAGAAGTGGAGGCGAATGGGGTTAGATGCGGAGAGTCGGAAAAATGACGCCGGGCCTTGAAGACCAGGCAGAAGAATCTTCAACAGCTGAGTGACAAGGTTCTGACACACGAAGTTCACACCACAGCCAACCATCTGCCCCCTGGGGACAAGTTTCTCACTTCTTTTTGGGCTTTAGTTCCTTGGTCAAAATGAAAATGCTGTGTCTCACGTAGGAAACAGGGAGCCACTGATGGTTTCTGAGCAGAAGAGAGACAGGAGAAATGCTGAGTGCAGGTTCACCTGAAGGGTAAACGGAGGGTGAGAGGCAGAGGGAAAAAGAACAGTTCGTGTCTCTTGGGGCGACGAGAGCCTGTACCTCTGCTGTCAGACGAAACTCCTGTGTCCACGAATGCCTCCCTGGGCGGCCCCGAGCAGGTGCCCCGACTTCTCAGCATGCCCACGGGCTGCTCCACCTACCCCACAGGCCTGGGGATGCAATGAGATGACTTCCCTAGCCCCAAACGCGGCGCCAAGTAGACAACAGACACGTTTCCCTCCGCCCTCTAAGCAGAAAGACATTAGGAAAGAAGAAACAACAGCACTTGGTGAACGGCAGGGTATGGCAGAAACGGGACAAAGAGGAATTGAGAGAGGCCCTGAGGATTCCAGCCCACGGCGCCCAAGGATAAAGAGCATGAGTGCCAGACACAGGGCAGTAAAGGGGGCGGGAGGGGGTATTTGGTTTAAAGGGGAAAATAATAGGCTCCTGTCTTGAATGCTCAAATTTGAAGAGACAGAACTGTGAAGAAATACGGAAGGCATCATTGAAAAGGCAAAACCAGAGCTCAGAAGCAAGATAAACTTAGGGGGGAACCTGGATAAGATAAGAATGGACGTGCTCCCCAACGAAGAGCGAACCTCAAGCAAGACGAGCGGAGGGCCCCGACCACGCTGTGGGGAACCACCGGAGTCAGCCAGTCAGAAGAGGAAAAGGCAGCGGCCAGCAAGAGGCACAGGAAGAGGAAGAAGGAATAAACCAGGCGTGTGCTGCTGCAGGTCAGAGAAACCAAGGAAAGAACACTGTGGGAATGAGGAGCTGGACGGTGGTCTCAAAAGCAGCACACGGCAGAAAGAGGCTAGAGCAAAGACTACTCGTGGCACAGTAAGAAAGCCACTGGGGCCTTCCGCCTGTTGGCTCAGTGATGGTGGAAGCAGTCACGGTCGGAGGTTAAAGCAGGCAGGAGCTCAGAAGAAATGGCCACAGCACAGGCCCACCTGGTGAAGAAGACAGGAGACGACGGCAGACGCAGGGAGAAGCAAGGGCGGTTGAGGGCCAGAGGGAAAGGTGACACAGAGACGCGAACGTGCCCGAGAGCACCTTCGGCTCTTACTCTCTGTAAAGACGTCAAGCGGCTCTGGCAAACTGAAATGACTCTCAAAAGGAAAACCTGACACTGGAGGGGCAGAGAACAGAACAGAGAGAGACGCTGGAAGAGAAGCAGTCCAAAGGAAACAAAGGAACTTCTCCAGGACGGAACGTTTCGCTTGCCGAATGAAACCTCCAACCGCTGCAAGGCTCTGCCCACGGGAAGGCAGCAGCTCTTCTATTCAAGCAACTGGGAGCTTTGGGACCTACGTGGAAAATCCCGGCTGCGGCGCGGGCCTGCGGCCTGGAGCACTTGCAGCCCAAGGCTGGAGCCCTACTCGGGGGCTGTGGTGAAGCGTGGTGGGGCTTGGCCACCAAGGGGAAGAGTTCTGCTAGAGATCGCCAGCAAGAATTCTTATTCTAGACACAGCTTTGGGGTGCAGTTAAAGTCTTGTCTCCATAAAACCTAACCGTCTCGAAGCAGAATTTACAGCTCCCCTGAGCAGGATGTAATCACTTGAAAGAAATCGAACCGGCCTGTGGGTTTGAAGGCAGGCATTAGCTCCTCCTGGAGACACGTCAGATGGCACAGTGGCCGAGGGTCCAGGACATCTGTGTAGCTGTCAAGGAAGTGACTGCGCTGCCCGTGCGAATGGAAAACAGCTTCAGACCACGACACAGAGAGGCTTGCGTAATAGGAGGAGGATGGGCTTTAAAAACAAAAATCAAATTGCTAAGGCAAACAGGCTTTAAAGTGCTGGGAAAAAATAACCCCAGTGAATATGATGTTGCGTGGGGTTTGTATGGGTATGTGTTGTGGGGTGTGTGTGTGTAAGTCAGAAACAGGAGATTCAAAGCTAAAATTTTTCTGGAATTCATCACTGCCACCCTGAATTAGACCCTATTGTGCAAGTGTGTATAGATGGGTCTCGAAGACCGAAATGTGCATTCACAACCCTCAAGCAGGGCCTCCACCTGAAAACTGCAGGGTAGTAAAGAGATGAACATCTCCAAGCAAAGCCAGGAACATTCCTCCATACTTTTTAAGCATCAGAAAGCCATTCCCTACTGAATATATGCAAAGCATCTAAACCTAATACCACTTTCTCTCCCTCTCCTTCTCCCCCTCTTTCTCACTCTTCCCCCTCCCGCCCTCATCTCTCTCCCTTTCTCCCTCGCTCCCTCCCCCCTTCCCTCTCTCTGTCTCCCTCTCTCCCTCTCTCTCCTGAAAACAACTTGTATTCAACACTCAGCCCAAATACATCCTTTCTGTCTATGGTGTGCCAGGCTCCCCTGGAGTCTCTACCAGGACTACAGGAAACCAGGCAGGACTACCTGTCTTTGTGGGGCCCACGGACTGCTTTGGGTTCTTCTCTTAGATAATATGCACACAGCACACCTCAAATAGCAGGATCAAAGTGTATCTCTTTATTTGATCACCTTTAGTTGCATCTGAGCAAAACCTCTCTTTATTCTGACAGACCTAGTAACGCCATCTGCTTCTGCGAATTCACGGAACAAGAGACAAACGTGAAAACAACGGCCACACGGAGGGCCCATGAACTCCAAGGAGAGCAGGTAGTATGAAGGAAAGGGCTGCTGCTAGTGCACCTGTAACAAGAACCCATCCAGGCACGGGCACGGGGATCCAGGAAGGTTTCCCTGAGAAAATGATCCTGAGGCTGGGAACTGAGGAGTGTTAGTAAGGTGAGACGAAAAAGGAACGTTCTAGTACAATCCCACCCATAACACCATACGAATAAACGCACCGCCGTCAGACGTCCACCAGTTCAAGTTTTAACAAGTCCACAATGAAAGTTGATCACCTGCCCTCAAACCCATTCCTCCCAGCCTCCCCGTCTAGGTAAACCACGACTCGATCCTGCCAACTGCTCGAGCCAAAAACCTTCACCACATCCTTGCCTCAGCTCTGCCTCAACCACACGATGCGTTGACTCTACTTTCAAAATATCTCGAGAACCCAACCACCTCCACGGCTGCTACCCTGAACCAAGCCACTGCCATTTACCTGCTCTGGCTCCTGTGATGTGCCTCTCTGCGGGTCTCCCTGCCTCTACGTCCCCCTTGCAGAAAGCCTCCCATGCGGCAGCCGGCAAGATCACATCCCTCCTGTGCTCAGAACCCTCCTCAGACTCTGTCACCAAGTAAAAGCCAATGCTGCTACACGGACCCGTGGGCCCACGGACCCCGTGTCATCTCGCTCCTCTGTGTCACTCCACCCACATTCCCCTTCTGCCTGCTCCTCTCCGACAGTACTGTTTGCTGATGGTGCAACGTGCACGCACACTCCGCGTTCCCGCTTCAGGGCCTCTGCGCCGTTGTCCTCTCTGCCTGGAATGCTCTTCCTGAGGTTATCTGTATGGCCCGCTCCCTTATGTCCTTCAACTCTCTGCTCGAGTACCGCTGCATCAGAGAGACCTGAGTAAAATGGTAACGACCCCATCAGCACGCCCTTCCTTTCTGGCCCTACTTTATTTTCTCTATAGCACGTATCACCCTCTCCCGCAACAAACATTCACTCGTTTCTTTGTTTTACTGTGTCTCCCCGTTGGCCATAAAGCTCCATAAGGATAATGACTTTTATGTGTTTCCTGCTGCATCCCCAGACCCTAGAACAGAACCCGGCCTGGAGTCTGTGCTTAATAACTACTTGGCGAATGAAGAAAATGAATACATCATGCCACCACCAGCGTCTCCTGTTTGGGGGAAATATTCTCAGGACGTCTGCCCGACTCCCGACAACACTCATCTCTAACAACTGCTTTCCCCTTCAGACACAGCTGTTCCAAGTGATCGTGTCCTTGGTACTCTCCTCAGACCAAGATGGATGGCATCTGAGCCCATGAGAATCCTAGACTTTGTACGAAGCTGCTGGTTTCAGTGTCTGCAAGGGGCCAGAAGGAAGGTTTGTGAGTCAGGAAGCAGAGGAATCTGCTTAAGGAAAAGAAGGACGAAGCAGGTGTGTGGAGAGCAGGCAGACTGGACACAGAGCGGCAGCAAGACGGAGGAGGGAGAAAGGAGAGAGCGGAGGCCAAAGGACTGCCAACAGCAAGATTGCCATCCACCACTTGGGTCCCGCAGTCAGATGCAGCGTCGAGGTGCAGCCCAGTGTCCCCTGGGCAGCCCGGGCCTAGAGGACTCCAAAGAGAAGAACAGGCTGAGAGAGCGTGCAAATACTCTATCAATGCGGCCGTGCGATACGTACCTCGCCGAGATGTTCAGGGCTGAGCTCAGGTTTCGGGTAACGCACAGCGCAGGCACAAAATCATAAGACCATAACCTGCCTTTTCATTTACGTAGCGAGTGTCTCACTTCAGAACCTTACTTCATCCCAGCAAAGCTAGAACCATCCTCCTCCTCACATTCAAAAGCAGAGACACGCAAGAGACGTAAGATGTTTACACAGATCAAGAATGGGAAGCCTCTAGGAAAAAGTCAGACTTGGGGGTCACAGTGTCTTCATCCTACAACACATCCTAGAAGAAGACCAACAACCCGAATTCATTTCAGAGGCCAAGGAGAGAAGAATCGAGCAGCTTCCCAAGAGACTTTGTATTTAAGACGCGTCAAACGCAGAAGTAACTCGTAAGTGTCTTCTGGGGGAACGTACCCGAAAGGACACACGGAACTTTACGGGCCACAACAAGACACAGCTGTCATTCAGAGCTCTGGTTCACCGTAGAGACCATCAGAGTCCTTGGTAAGAAGGAACTGATCCCAAATTATCACCTCCCGGGAAACAACTGAAGTACAAGTGCGAAGAGAATAATGCCTTGCTGTCGGGATCCAACTTCAGTTTCAGAGGGTTTAGATTGTAACGAGTCTCTGCTTCCACATATCTGGTTGGTTTCTATAATGGTTTGGTTCTGTTCTGAGCTGTGTTCCCCAGGCCCCAACCTTAAAGGGCAATTTGGGGGGGGGGGGGGGGGGGGGCGGTGGCCCTGGGTAGCTCAGTTGGTTAAACATCTGACTCTTGGTTGCGGCGCAGGTCATGATCTCACGGGTGGTGAGATCAAGCCCTGTGTCGGGCTCTGTGCTGAGAGTTCGAAGCCTGCTTGGGACTCTCTCGCTCCCTCTCTCTGCTTCTCCCCTGCTCATGCTCTCTCTCAAAATAAATGAACTTAAAAAACAACAAAGGGTGTTTTTTAAAATTAACTGGATTTGAGAAGCAGATACCTAAGAGACCCAGAAAGCAGGTCACCAGCTGTTTAGGTCTGGTTTCAGCTGTCATCAGATGAAACGTTAGTCCTGTGCTCTGATTTAGCGAATGACAATTTATGCGATCAGCCTGACCTCTATGGAGAACAGACATGATATTGTTTTTTTTCCATTTTTCCCAAAAGCCGGTTCACTGGCTTTGTTGTTAATAATGTATAAAAGATTACCTGAATCTGAGATGTCACAGCGAAACTATCAGGTCAGCATTTAGAAGCAACCTTCTTTTTCCAAGGCCAGGAAAGTCACGCTAGGAGCTATTCTAAGGTCACATCTTGACCCCACCGACAGGATCATGAGCAACACCCCTGATGCCACAAGCTTCCCAGGAAGGTCTGACTTTGTTTCCCTAAGCACTGCCTAAGTGACATTAGTGTTCAAGAACCCACCGGGCAACAGACACCCACCTCACTGCTGTCACTTTTTTTAAAGTTCATAGCCACTGTGAAGGAAAAGTGGTGTGGACGAACGATCGCCTCCGCTACCATTTAAAAATTTTTTTTTCAACGTTTTTTATTTATTTTTGGGACAGAGAGAGACAGAGCATGAACGGGGGAGGGGCAGAGAGAGAGGGAGACACAGAATCGGAAACAGGCTCCAGGCTTCGAGCCATCAGCCCAGAGCCTGACGCGGGGCTCGAACTCACGGACCGCGAGATCGTGACCTGGCTGAAGTCGGACGCTTAACCGACTGCGCCACCCAGGCACCCCTCTACCATTTTAAGAGAATGTGTAACGGGGTGCCTGGGTGGCTCAGTCGGTTGAACGTCTGACTCTTGATTTTGGCTCAGGTCATGATCCCAGGGTCGCGAGACGAGCCCCATGTCGGGCTCTGCGCTGAGTGTGGAGCCTGCATGAGATTCTCTCTCTCCCCCTTTACCCCTCTCCCCAGCTTGCTCTCTGAATGAATGAATGAATGAATAAATAAATAAAATGTAAAATGAACAAGGATATAGATTAAAAAAACAGCTCACTACCCGGGGTGCCTGGTGGCTCAGTCAGTTAAGCGTCCGACTTTTGGTTTCAGCTCAAGTCATGAGCTCATGGTTTGTGGGTTAGCGCCCCACACTGGACTTGGTGCTGAGCATAGAGCCTGCTTAAGATTCTCTCTCTCTCTCTCTCTCTCTCTCCCTCCCTCTGCTCCCTCCTCTGCTTGCACACGCGCTCATTCTCTTTCAAATTAAAAAATTAAAAAAGAAACAAAACCTTAAACCCTTCTTAAAGGATCTAAGATTTAAAAAAAAAAAAAAAGAATTCCATAGAACTACTCTACAATCCAGCAATTGCACCATGAGGTATTTACCCAAAGGACACAAAAATACAGATTCAAAGGGGTACATGCACCCTAATGTTTATAGCAGCATTATCAACAATAGCTAAACTATGGAGACAGCCCCAAATGTCCATCGACTGATGAATGGATAAAGAAGATGTGGGGTGTGTGTGTGTGTGTGTGTAGATATATGTGTACACACACACACACACACACACACACACACACACACTGGAATATTACTCAGCCATCGAAAAGAAAGAAATCTTGCCATCTGCAACAACGTGGATGGAACTAGAGTGTATTATGCTAAGTGAAATAAGTCAGTCAGAGAAAGATAGATATCATATGGTTTCACTCATATGCGGAATTTAGGAAACAAAACAGATGAACGTATGGGGGAGGGGAGAGGGAAAAAAACCACAAGAGACTTAACGATAGAGAACAAACAGGGTTGATGGAAGGAGGTGGGCAGGAGATGGGCTAGATGGGTGATGGGTACCAAGGAGGGCACTTGTGATGAGTAGTGGGTGTGTTGTATTTAAGTGAAGGATCACTGAATTCTACTGCTGAAACCAATATTGCGCTGTATATTAACTAAAATATAAGTTTTTAAAAATTCCATAGATACCAAAGTATTTACAAATAAAATAACACGGTATCAGGGATAACTGGCAACGTTGATAATGATGCACGGGGGTTCTTTATACACATCTATTTTATATAGTACATTCAAAAAAATATTTTTAAGTTTTATTTATTTAAGTAATCTCTACACCCAATGTGGGTTTCGAACTCACAACCCCGAGATGAAGCGTCACATGCTCTTCGGACTGAGCCAGCCGAGTGCCCCTCAACATTTTTTCTTAATCAAGTAGGAAAAAACACTTCTCAGTTCAAACAAACTGCATGTGTGTGCACATGTGCACGCATGATGATCAGGAAAACGTGAGCAGTGACTGATATCCACAATATTAAGGCATTACTGTTAATAATTTTAAGTGTGAGAATGGTACTCTAGTTACGATCTTTTGAAATGAAATAGTTACAGATGAAAAAACACCTGGGATTTGCTTCTAGATAAGCCAAGGCAGGGGGAGGCAGTGGGGAGGAGTTAAAAAAAAGACTGGCCACAGGGCACCCGGGCAGCTCAGTTGGTTAAGTGTCTGACTCCTGATCTCAGCTCAGGTCTTGGTCTCGGGGTCGTGAATTCAAGCCCCATTGTTGGGCTCCACACCGGGCATGGAGTCTACTTTAAAAAAAAAAAAAAAGACTGGCCACATATCAACAACTGTCAATGCTGGGTGACAGACATATTGCTGTGATTATACTCTGCCCTCTGCTCTTGGATAGATCTGAAATTTTGCATAATAAAAACTTTGGAAAAATAGGTTTGCCATTCCAATTTCTGAACTCATCCCGCCTATCTCATGAGGCTTTATAAAGACTACATGAAATGAATGAAAACAAGTGAATGTAATTAAACGACCAGAAATGCTGCTCTTTATTTTCGCCGCTGGTGGGACACAGGGAAGAAAGCAGTGGGCTTGAGATTTAAAAATTCTGACTGATTGGGGCACCTGGGTGGCTCAGTCAGTTAAGTGTCCGACTTGAGCTCAAGTTACGATCTCACAGTTCGTGAGTTCAAGCCCCGTGTCAGGCTCTGTGCCGATAGCTTGGAGCATGAAGCCTGGTTCTGATTCTCTGTCTCCCCCTCTCTCTCTCTCTGCCCCGTCCACACTTGTGCTCCCTCTCTCAAAAATAAATAACGAACATTAAAAAAAAATTCTGGGGGCATCTGGGCGGCTGAGTCGGTTAAGCGTCTGACTTTGTCTCAGATCACGACCTCATAGTTCATGATTACAAGCCAAGCGTCAGGCTCTACGCTGACAGCCCAGAGCCTGGAGCCTGTTTCAAATTCTGTGTCTCCCTCTCTCTCTTCCCCTCTCCTGCTCGCTCTCTTTCTCTCAAAAATAAACAAATATTAAAAAACACTGTTTTTTAATCTGACTCATTATGCTGATCATCAGTTTCTCAGTGATGCCCTTCATCACTGTCTTCCCTCTCTCAACTAGAAGCTCCCTTTTTCTTTTTTAACGTTTTTATGTATCTCGGAGAGAACGCTAGTGGGGGAGGGGCACAGAGAGAGGGAGACAGAGGATCTGAAGCAGGCTCTGTGCCAAGAGCAGCCAGCCCAAGGTGGGGCTCGAACTCACGAACCACGAGATCATGACCTGAGCCAAAGTTGGATGCTCAACTGACTGAGCCATCCAGGTGCCCCTCAACTAGAAGCTCCTTAAAGACAGAAACCCTGTCCATCTTGTTCGCCATAGTGTCCTGGGCAATAAGTCCAATGCCTGGTATGAAAAAATAAAGCTGAGTTCAAGTTCCTGTTCAGCAATGTGGAGCGGGGACTGTGACTGTTCTGCACCCAACCTCAGCGTTGCGGTGCAATCGGTATTTGTGGTACAGTGCTGGATGGTTTACTTAACCTCCCCAAGCCTCAGGCTCCTCCTCTGTAAAATGGAAATAAAGTCTATCTCAATAAGCTGATCTGACCTGTAGCCACCTCATGCGGCCATTCATTTGTTCCACACTTATTAATTCTAAAAGTCCTACAGGAAGTAAGTAATAGTCCATCATTCCCATAAACAGAATAGTAATAATAAAGTGACATAAACATTCGATAAATGTAAATACCCATTCAACAATTATTTATGGAGTTTCTACTGTGTTCTAGGCGCTGTGCCACATGCTAGAGGTAACTATGAAAGTAAGTATGGCATGATCCTTGTTTTTGAGGAAGTTTTCAATCAACTGGGTGAGAGGAGAGAGAACACGATCACAATGTGAATTGGTAAGTGACATACCAGAGTAAAACAGGAACATAGCACATTCCCTCTGGGGACAGTCTCCTACCCAAGTTGGTTTCAGGAGAGAAATCAGTTCACTTCCCAAAGTTATAAATGTCAACTCCCAAATTAAAACCACCACAAGGTATTTCACTTTCACTTATTCACTGCAATAAGGCTATAGATTCTCTCTAAAGAAGCCAGCCAATGCTGGAAATCTTCCAAAGGAATTAGATCCTTTTGTTTTTCTGGGTTTTTGCCAGCAGTCCAAACCAAAAGAGCCAAATGGAGCTATTGGCTCATCCATTTAATATTAACTGCCAACTCCCTTCTCCCAGAACACAATGCCCTTCTATTTCAGAGAAGCCCCCTCAGCAACTTGTTCCATGTCAATCAATGGCTGAATTAAGAAAGAGCACAGATTCAATCCTTTCAGATCCAATTCCAAATACAGGGCCAACTTCTCTCTCATTAAAAATAGGATTTAATAACTCATGCAAAAAAAAAAATTTTTTTTTAATAACTTACCTCAAATTCTTCCCAAAAGCCTTGTTTGACTTTATCTGTGGTCTCAGCTAATTTGCTTAGTTCTCGAACCCGGCTTTCTATTTCAGCAGCATTGATGCGTGTTGTGTTGAGGGGCTAATCAAATTCAGCAGTTGGTGTGAAATGAATAAAGTATTATTAAAAAAAAAAAAAAAAAGAGTTCCATCTTGATATTTGTAAGGCAAGGACAGGAAATTCAAAGGATACAGTAATTCACAACAAAAGTTTTCAAATACGGTTTCACTTTTCTGTTTTGTCAGAAAATGTATCTTTCTTCAATCCCCACACACACTTTACTCTGCTGATAGAAATTCAAACCTATTTTTCTTCATAAATCGATCCCAACATTATTTGGGGGAAGTCTGAAGTAGCAGTAAGTCCAAAGGGAGTAAGTGTAATCACCCAAAGTAAACCAAAGGGAGGCCTACTATGAACACTTGGCAAAAGCTTGCCTTAGAAACTCCATAAAGCCTTTTAGAGATACACATGGAGATATCACGGAAAGGACATAATACCTGGAATTCGTTTCCAAATACCCCAGGGGAAGAGCAGTGGAGTGCGGTAACAATGAAACAAGATTTTTAAGTTGATCACAATTGAAGCTGGGTGATGGGTGTATGGAGGTCCATGATGCTATTCTACTTCTGTATATTTAGAATAGTCTGTACCAGGATTTTCTAAACTCCGTAAGGAGATGAAGCTTTAGCTTTCTAATATTCTCACCTGCTTGAGTTGTAGCACTGTGCCCAATGTTTCCACCATGGGGTTCTTCTTGTAATGCTCCACGAGATCTGTCAAAGAGTCAAACCGTTCTCCTCCACCAACATCGTATTTCAGTTCCTTTCAAGACCAAAAAAAAGAAAAAAATCCTATTACCTTTATGTTAAATTATTATTTTTCCCAGCTGAAGTACAGAGACTGACTCTCCCCCAAAGAAAAAACGGCTGTCGTAGTACAAAGAAGAGAAAGCAAGGATGATGGAACAGGAAAGGCCGACCCAATGGGAAAGAGCTCACCGTGGGGTGTGAGATCTAAGTAAGTATCCCTCGGCACCAGCACAAAAGTCTCCCCTTCATACGTTAACTAAGTAGGTTAAAGAAACGAAAAGCAGCATTATTTACTATTTACTTACACTCTAGGCTAAGCAACCATACGGCAGGCTGCTGAAGAGAAGGTAAATAACAACTTCTCTCTGAAATGCAACAAACTCCAAGGCTGGCTAGGCAGCACTGAAGCCCCCAACACCCATGTCTCTATTTTCCCCTTCTAATGAAACTTTAAAAGGGAAATTATAGAGGCGCCTGGGTGGCGCAGTCAGTTAAGCCTCCGACTTCAGCTCAGGTCACGATCTCGCGGTCCGTGAGTTCGAGCCCCGCGTCGGGCTCTGGGCTGATGGCTCAGAGCCTGGAGCCTGCTTCCGATTCTGTCTCCCTCTCTCTCTGCCCCTCCCCCGTTCATGCTCTGTCTCTCTCTGTCTCAAAAATAAATAAACGTTAAAAAAAAAATTTATAATAAAAAAATAATAATAAAAAAATAAAAGGGAAATTATAAACAGAGACCAGGAAATTTTCTCTGACAAAAAGATCAGAATAGGCGACTTCAGGGAAACAACAGGAAAACAGTTAAACTCAGAAAATGCAAAACCCTAAAAATTAAATATGAAGATGTTTGGGTATGATCTTTTATTTAAAAATAAAACTGCGGTGGGGAGGGGGGGAAGCACTTTCAGAATGACAAAGGACAGACCTCTGAAAATCCATTCTTCCATAAAAGCAACCAAAATACTGGTAAAAACTGTCACCGACTTCTTCAGAACTCTGAAAATTAACCAAGGACTTGCACCAGCCCAAGGAACATTTATTTGAGAAAAATGATTGAATCTTGGTAAGGAGCAAACCCTGGCATTCTAACTTGCCCTCTCTTCCCATGCACCTCTCTCTTTCAGTAGCCTTGAAAACCAACAGCCTCATAACCACAGTAGCTGCGAGAGCCAGCATAGCCAGAGGGGACAGAATGGATTTGGAACCCTCTCAAGGGACCAATCCCCAGAGAGTGCTCCCTACAGGCAAACCTTGCTTTATTGCACTTCACTTCATTGTGCTTTGCGGATACGTTATTTTTTACAAATTAAAGGTCTGTGGCAACCCTGCCTCCAGAAAGTCTATTGGCACCATTTTTCCAACAGTATTTGCTCACTTTGTGTCTCTGTGTCGCGTTTTGATAATTCTTCCGATGTTTCCACTTTTTCATTATTACTGTATGTGTCACGGAGATCTGTGATCGGTGATTATGACTTCCTGAAAGCTCAGATGATCCTTAGTGTTTTTAGCAACAAAGCATTTTTTAATTAAGGTTTGCTGTCGTTGTTTTCTAGACATATTGCAACTGTACACTTAATAAGATACAGTATAGAATAAACAGAACTTTTATGTGCACTGGGAAACCCAAAAAATTCATTTGACTTGCTTTGTTGCAATATTCACTTTACTGCAGTGGTCTGGAACTGAGCCCACAATATCTCTGAGATATACCTGTATTGGGCCTGCTTAGCAGCTCCCTGGAAAAGCCCTGTTTTCAGAGCCTATGTTTATTTGACCTGACTTAGAGTTCACTCAGCCCTGTCTTCAGGGGATCTGCCAAAAACAATCAGCAGCAACTGTTTAATATCAGAGCAGCCTGAGGCAGCAATACCAACCAGTTAAAGCAAATAAGAGACTGACCAAAACGGAAAAAGGAAAATCTAGGTGATGTCCACATAGGGCTTGGAAAACCTCTAACATAGAGAGGCAAACCAAGAAACAAACGCTTAACTGTAGAGAACAAACTGATGGTTACCTGAAGGGAGGTGGGTGGGGAGAAAGGTTAAACAGGTGATGGGGATCAAGGAGTGCACTTGTTGTGATGAGCACCAGGTGTTACACAGAGGTGTCGAATCACTATATTGTACACCTGAAACTAATTATTACGCTGTATGTTAATTCACTCGAATTTAAATCAAAAGTTAAAAACAACAACAACAACAAAACCTCTAACATATTCTTGAGAATCCAGAGGGCTATGTGACTGTGCAGGGCTGTGTGAAGTGTAGGGAAGATCCAAGAAATCCCTTATCTTTACCTCTAGTTGACCTTGAGGTTATGCACAAACAGAAGGTGAAGGCTAAGGCAGAGTTGTAATCGGCCAGAGCGCTGAAAGTATGCCCCAACACACACCCACACACACAGAGCCCTCCCCAGTCTCTCCTCTGCCCCCGGTAAAGGCTAGGAGACTAACCACGCAAAGACTTCAGTGGCTACACATAGCGAAGAATACAGGAAAATCATGGAACACAGAAAGAGTAACAACTACAGCAACAATAAAAAAATAGCGACAGCAAACCCTGGAAAAGCCGGCGTCTGATTTCCAGAGTCCTCACACTGTATCACTTAAAATGTCTAGCTGCAAACAAAAAAAAAATATGAAACATGCAAAGAAACAGGAAAGTATGGACCAAACATGGGGGAGGGGAGAACACTTAATAAGAGAAACTGACCTTGAAAAAGCCCACATAAAGACTTGAAATCAGCAAGTATAAATATGTCCAAAGAACTAAAGGAAGCTTACTTTATAAATTAAAAGAAAATAGGAGGATGTTGTCTCATCAAATAGAGAATATCACAAAAACCTGTACACAAATGTTTACAGCAGCATTATTCATAATAGCTAAAATGCCCATCCATTTTTAACGGATAAACAAAATCTACTCTAGCCACACAATGGAATATTTGACAATAGAGTTTATTGACACACACTACAATATGGATAAACCTTGAAGACATTATGCAAAGTATAAGAAGCCAGACACAAAAGCCATGTTATATAATTCCACCTATATGAAACATCTAAAATAGGCAAATCCATGAAAATGAAAAGTAGATTAGGGGTTGCCAAGAGCTGGAGACAAGGGAAATGATGGGGAGTGACTGGGAATGGACACAAGGTTTCTTTTCGGGGCGATGAAAATGTTCTGGAATTAGTGTCGGTGATTGCATCATATGTGAACATACCAAAAGCCACTAACTGCTTTAAAAGGGCGAAATTACATGGTATGTGAGTTGTACCTCAATAAAGCTGTTTTTAAAAATATTTATGTAATTAAAAAATTTTTTTTGAATGTTTATTTTTTGAGACAGAGAAAGACCGAGTATGAGCGGGGTAGGGGCAGATAGAGAGGGAGGCACAGAATCCGAATCAGGCTCCGGGCTCTGAGCTGTCAGCACAGAGCCCGACATGGGGCTCGAACCCACGAACTGTGAGATCACAACCCGACCTGAAGTTGGATGCTCAACCAAATGAGCCACCCAGGCGCTCCTGTATTTATGTAATTTTAAAACTGAAGCAGTAAGTGAACAGTTTCTATTTAAGAAACTATGTCAAAACGAAGTTTGACATAGTTGACCAAGAATCAACCTCCTTAGTCCCATCACCACATTAAAAACAAGAAACAGTGAGTTCAATTCTCCGAGCCCGAATGCAGGAACTCTGTAACATGAAGGCAAATGCAGTCACAGGCCAGCCTGTGATAGTCATAAGGAGGAACCGAGGTCACCACTTTAGAAACATGGAAGAGTGAGGCTGACCGACTCCAGCCACAACCAAGCAGAAACAAATTCAATAGTACAGGGCAGAGGCGATTCACTGAGGCAGGATTTGATCTGCCAGAGATAGACTGGAAGTAAATAACAAAGTCCTGAAATGATGAAACAATTATAATAAATAATGTACTAAAAGCATATCAGCCTGTAACTAAACGAGCAAAGAAAATCTGACGTCGGAAGTGATGTCTGTCTTCTTCTGGCAGAAAAATCACCCAAAGACGACATTTTGCCAGACCTGTAGCTCAAGTGCGGCTTTACCTGACAGCGGATCATAACGTGGGTCACTTTAGACTTGCCATCGTTGCTCTCCCCTTTGTCGTCACCAGTTCGGACAGAGAGAACAAAATCTCCAGGATGGCTCTGGCTCTCTCGCACCAGAAAGCTGCCGTGTTTTCCTTTCTCCGTTAATAATTTCTCTGCTTCTTTCCCAGACAGGTGTCCGTGAAACCACCTAAATTGTTTTAAATGAAAATCGGTTGAGCTCTGCCATGAGGTCACAGCATTCTTTCACAAAACTGCCATACACAGCGAGCTCCTAAGCAATTAAAAAACAGACACAGTCCTCTAAGAGGTTGGTCAATCCCGCACAAGGCAGAATTTGCAGCCCAAGCAGGAAGGAAAAATGGCAAAGATGTTAAGAATAACAATTCAACTTTTTAAATGGGCCCACAGTCCTTGGGAAACAAATGTCCTCAATCTTTCCTATTTTCGTTTCCATCTCCAGCTTTTAAAAATGCATTTTGTCATTTCTCCATGCCCTACCCTAAAAGGATCAACTATGTAAACACAACCATTTAAAGAAATTAAAAGAGAAAATCATGGTAGAAACAGAAAATCATTTGAATGTTTGCCCTCGCTTTGGTATGTGCAAATTACATAAGAAAGGATTTTCATTATAAATGAAGCATCCCAAATGTTTTAATACGTCCAACCAACACTTTCAACAGCCTCCAAGTTTTCTGTCAATACCTTTGGAGCATACACTGGGCTATCATTTCAAACCCTAATGCGCATAACTTCTAGAGCAGGGGTGAGGGATTTTGTTAAAAATGTGAATTCCCATGCCTCACAACCAGAGGTAGTGACACATGAAGCCCGAAGGTGGCCCAGCAACCTGCATTTTTACCCAGCACTCCAGAGTCCTGATGTAGGCCATCAGAGGACACACTCTGAGACAACAGTACTCTCAGATACTATAAAAAACATCTTGGGGCACCTGGGTGGCTCAGTCGGCTGAGCATCCAATTTCAGCTCAGGTCATGATGGTTTCTGAGTTTAAGCCCCACATCGGGCTCTGTGCTGACAGCTCAGAGCCTGAAGCTTGCTTCCGATTCTGTGTCTCCCTCCCTCTCTCTCTCTGCCCCTCCTCCACTTGAGTTCTCTCTCAAAAATAAACAAACATTAAAAAAAAAAATTTTTTTTTTTAAACATCTTAATGGGGTGCCTAGATGGCTCAGTTAGAAGAGCATGTGACTCTCGATCTCAGGGTTGTGAGTTCAAGCCCCATGTTAGGGGTAGAAATTACTCAAATAAAAAAACAAACTTTTAAAAAATCTGAACCTAGTCATATTAATCATGCGGCTTTTTCCCTCAGCATCTTGGTAAGAAAGCAAGCACTATCATGGCAGAGAGTGCTAATGGCTCATCACTAGGGGAATATACTTTGAGTTATTTTTCATCCACCCTCAACTGAACAGAGTAAAATTCAGAGATAAACTGAGGTGGCTGACAGCCTTTTGCTTGAAGCTACAGTGGTAGCTGGAGAAACAAACTATCGGCATACAAAGAGGTGCAAACTGAAGAAACCTACCTGAAGATACAAAATATACAAACCTACTTAAGAGACCCTGAATTTGTACTGAGTCAGAGAGGAGACTGGGGCTGTAGAAAACCAATAAAAGCAATAAAAATAGGTCAAGCCCTGGCTTTCATCAGCTTAGTTCCAACATAAGGTAGCAGGGGTGGGGGAAGATCTCTGAAATAACGGAATTTCCTCTAAGCAAGGTCATTCTCCACATTTGTGGATACTACATAAAAGAACTGATGAAAAATCTGACCCTCTGAGCTCTCTGCTTTTCGGCTTCTGAGCTTAAACTGACATCTGTTGGCGGCATTGCTGAATAGCTGGTCAGGAGCTACCACTGAGAACGGTTGCTATTTTGGCATCTCCATTATCATTTGTTTTTCTCTCCTAACTCTCAAAGATTATCAGCTCAAGTCCAATAATCCTAAAATTACCACAAGTACCAAAAACATACAGGAATAATCTGAGATCCCTGCAGAGTAAGTGTAAGGAATACTGATGGCCACTTTTACAAGAAAAGGGGGATCTGAAAGTAATCTGAGCCCATTTCTTCCTTCAGTAAAACTTAACTTGAAAAGGTTACAGCTTGAGCAACAGATCAAGCCAAACCCCCACGATGCATTCAGAGAACACCTACAGCATGGAAGAGACGCACAGACTCTGGAGTCGCTAAAAGTCACTGACCTTTCAGAGGTAGGGTCTGCACAGTTCAAAGGATATTTGAGCTCAATAACATCTCCATTCTTCTCTTTTAATTGCCCGTGGTGTTCCATGTAATACTGGACCAGCTCAGCCAAAGTGGCAAACTTCTCCCCTCCGTACAGGTCATAGTAATCACCGGTGTTCTGAATCTTGATGTGGGTGACAGCTCCATTTCTTCTAAAATAGTCCATTAGGGGAGAAACGAAAACTAATAAAGAGCCATGCTAGTAAAAATGGATCTCATAATTCAATAGCAGATTTCACCTCAACGTGGAAACACACCCAAGAAACCGGTTTACATCTCTCCTGTAACAAACGCCGTGAGTCAAATGACCACGTGGTCAACCATTTCAACACAAAGGGCTCTGTTTATTGGTTCCTTTCCCTTGTACAACTTCTATGTTCAAAGTCTGACCTATCGGGGGCACCTGGCTGGCTCGGTCAGTCAGTGGAGTGTGCGGTTCTTGATCTCTCAGGGTTGGGAGTTCGGGCCCCCCATAGGATGTAGAAATTACTTAAAAATACAATCTTTGAAAGTCTGGCCTGTCAAACTGCATATATTAAGTGACAATAATTTTCCTCATCATTAATTAATCGAGACACATACGTTAAAGTTAAACATCCATCTATCTTGTAATCTACTAAATCTACTCATTAAGTATTTTGCTCCCCACAAAATGAAACTGTATGGCTATCAAAGACTTGTATAAGAATATTCATTGTAGCCTTATTTGGAATACAAAAATATTGGAAACTCAAATATTTAGCATCAAAATGGATAGTTATATACTCATACAATAGAACACAACACAGCAATTAAAAACAAAACAAAACAACACTGATACATACGACACGAACAAATCTCAAAAACATTACATTAAGAGAAAGAAGCCAGGGGATACCTGGCTGGCTCAGCTGGGAGAGCATACACTTGGTCTCAGGGTTGTGAGTTCGAGTTCCATGCTGGGTGTAGAGATTACTTAAAATCTTTGGGGCACCTGGCTGGCTCAGTCAGTTAAGCGTCTGACTCTTGGTATAGGCTCAGGTCACGATCTCACAGTTCATGGGTTCATGGATTTGAGCCCCATTGTCAGTTCGGAGTCTGCCTGGGACTCTCTCTCTCTCTCTCTCTCTCTCTCTCCTCTGCCCCTTCCCCTGCTTACACTCTCTTCTTCTCCCTCTCAAGATAAACATTTTTTAAAAAATCTTTAAAGAAAGAAAGACAGAAAGAAAGACAAAAAGACAGAAAGACAGAAAGAAAGACAGAAAGAAAGAAACTACTATCTCACAGACCACCTATTAATCACAAAAAGAAAGGGGCGCCTGGGTGGCTCAGTCAGTTGAGCGTCCAACTTCAGCTCAGGTCAGGATCTCATAGGTCCTAAGTTCGAACCCCACATCGGGCTCTGTGCTGACAGCTCGGAGCCTGGAGCCTGCTTCGGATTCTGTGTCTCCCTGTCTCTCTGCCCCTAACCCACTCACATTCTGTCTCTCTCTCAAAAAAAATAAACAAACATTAAAAAAAAAAATGTACTCATAATCACAAAAAGAAAAAGGTGCCTTTACAATGGGAAAATCTGGCAAACACCTCAATCAAGTGATTAAACTGAACACCCCTAAGGGGCTCCTGAGCAGCTCAGTTAGTGACACATCGTACTCTTGATTTCAGCGCTGGTCAAGATATCTCATGGTTCGTGAGTTCAAGCCCTACATCTTGCTTGGGATTCTCTCTCTCTCCCTCTCTCTGCTCCTCCCCTGCTCTCTCCTACGTGCTCTCTCTCTCTCTCTCTCTCTGTTTCTCTCTCAAAAATAAATACAATACAATACAATACAATACAACAACACAACACAACACAACACTGAACAGCCTTGAAAAATGGGACAAGCAGGCCCCATGTATTTCCCACTGTGAGATAATGGGGCGGGCCGAACACTGCCCCTGTCGTGCACTTGCCAAAGTTGTGTCATCTGAATTTAAAAATGAGGAAACGATCAGCAAATTGGATTGAAGGACAACCTACGAAATGACTGGCCTGACTGGCCAAAAAGCCAGAAGAGAGAGAAAAAAAAGAAAAGGTCAGGAGAGACTAGAAACATAAAAATTGAATGCAATGAATGATCCTTGACTAGATCCTCCTGAATCTAGTGTGGGGTGGCGGGTGGGGCACGACATGGGACACGGGGTGGGACTCAGACACTTGCAATCACTTCAAAAGCCATTACTGAAATAACAAGGGAAATCTGAATATGAATATCAGATGGTATTATAG
Organism: Panthera leo; assembly: GCF_018350215.1. NCBI lineage: Eukaryota > Metazoa > Chordata > Mammalia > Carnivora > Felidae > Panthera > Panthera leo. Next base: position 10,030,418 of record NC_056690.1, on the reverse strand, counting down.
AAGCAAGGTTAAAATGTATTACCTATAATAATGATTTTTTTCAAGATATGGAGTTTCTTTCCTTAATGTTTATTTTTGAGAGCAAGAGAGAGAGAGAGAGAGAGAGAGCGAGCAGGTGAGCAGAGGAGCAGCAGAGAGAGAGGAGGGCAGAGGATGTGAAGGGCTGAGAGCAAGCACAGAGCCCGATGTGCTACTCCAACTCACGAACCGTGAGATCATGACGTGAGCCAAAGTCAGACACTTAACTGAGCCACCCACGCGCCCCTCATAACTGAGTCTGTAGTTACACAGGAGAATGTTCTTGTTTATCAGACATAGACACTGAAGTTTTTTTGTTTTGTTTTTCCCAAGGAGGACTCTTGCCCAGCATGGAGCCCAAGACGGGGCTCGAACCCATGACCCTGAGATCAAGACCTGAGGATCCGACTCTTGATTTTGGCTCAGATCGTGATCTCATGATTCACGGGTTCAAGCCCTACATCAGGCTCTGCACTAACAGTGCAGTAATAGTGCAGAGCCTGCTGGGATTCTCTCGCTCTCTCTCTCTCTCTCTCTCTCTCTGCCCCTCCCCCGATTACACCAACTCAAAATAAGTAAATTTAAAATAATAATAAAATAAAATAACATAAAGGTAAAAATAGGGGCACCTGGCTGGCTCAATCAGTGGAGCGAGCAACTCTTGATCTCAAGGTTGTGAGTTCAAGCCCCATGTTGGGTATAGAGATTATTTAACATCACAATCTTTTTAAAAGTTTTAAAACAAAGTAAAAAATATATTGATTATCTGCACTTTGCTTTCAAAAGGTTCAGGGGGAAAAAGTAGACACACAAACACTCAGAAGGGACAAACATAACAACATGCTGGCAGGTGAAGAGAAGGTGGGTGGTCACATATTCATCGTTCAACGTTTCTATAAGCCAGAAATTTTTCAAAATAAAAAGTTGAGGGGCAAGGAAAAAAAAAAAAATCCCACCAAGTCTCTAGTCCCGGTCCTGCCGCTGAGTAGCTGCGAGACTAGGTTACTAACTTAACCTCTGGGCCTCAGCTTAGTCACCCGTAAAATGAAGATAATTGTGGTACTTATTCATAGGTTGCTGGGAAAATTAAATAGAATGGTATGTGTAGAGTGCTTGGCACAAGGGCCTGGTGCATATGTCAAGTCCTCAATCATGTCCGCTGTCACCATCATGATCATCATATGCTCTCCAAACAAACTCTTACAGCTCAAATATCACACAACGTTTAAGTTAGAGGTCCGTGCTGATTCAAGCCCTGAGGACTCACGAAGACCCATTCCTTGTATTAAAACACAAGAAAAAGTTAACGACGGGGGCTCCTCAAAAACTAGTCCAAGCCAAAAAGAGGTTTCCCAAGTCCCAAAGGGATCCTAAATAAACCCACCACAGTTTATCCAACCCTCTATTGTGGGAGTGTTTTCAGTTTGTTTTACATTTTTTGAACAGTATGGCCAACATCCTGTTACAGGTCTCTTTGAGCAGATGGGACGGTTTTCTAGAAACTGACCTTCTCTTACATACTTATTTCCCTTACTCTAGATTATTCCAGGAGCTGTAACGCTACTGCCTTATGATTTTGCTGTTATTATTACTATTTTCAAATAAGGAAGTAAGTAAGATGTGTTGGCCATACTGTTCAAAACATTTGAAACATAAAAACAACTCAGTGTCCCACAACAGAGGACTGGATAAACTGTGGTAGGTTCACAACATTTGAGTATAGCCATCAACATTAAAATTAATAATTAGATCTCTATGTACCAGCACAGACCTCAAAAAGTTTAAACAGGAAGTTGCAGAATAATAGATACATTCTAAGGCCTGTGTATGTGAATTCTAAAAACACACAAACCAATTTTATATTGTTCACAATAGCAGCAAGACAGTGCAAGTATAAAAACACATTCAGGAAGGATACATGCCAACCTCTCGATGGCGGTTTCCTCTGGGGAAAGAGGGAGGGGATGGGACTGGGCAGGGGAACAAACGGGACCACAACTTCCTCAGTGATGTTTTATTTCTTGAAAAAGAAAAGTGATCTGAAGAACCTCTTCAAAAGCATTTTTCCCATTAAGAAATCAACAGAAGGAAAAGGGAAAACGCACGCAACCAGGTTCAGGATGTGTGGAACCCGGATCAAGTGTTGGTGACGACGGTCTGTTCACCTCACCCACGGGGGTCTCTCAGGGGAGAAGAAGTGCCCATCATGACGCCCCTTCTGCTGTATTCCCACGCGCCCACTCTCGGGAGGCCTCGCCTGAGGCCCGTGAGCAGGCTCGAGTCGCATCTGACACGTGGGCCAGGCCTCGCCATGGGCCAGCAGGCAGGCCTTCGGACTCTCAGGGAGGGTAGCAAGCGGTCCTGGTGTGGTCTTAACGTTTCTCACCCCTTCGGGGTTCTCTTTTTCTTCCAACTTACCTGACAGAAAGGGTGAAGTCTCCAGGGTTACTTTTACTGGGCCTCGCCAAAAAACTGCCATCAACTCCTCTTGTCAACAGCAGGTTTTCTGCCTCCACGCCAGTGATGTTTGGGTGAAACCATCTTAAGCAAGAGAAAAATGGAGAGAGCCATGAAAACCAAGGGACTCTGTCACTTCCCACACCATCACACCGAAAATGCCTAGGGGCAGAGCAGCTAATAGAAATAAAAAACAAGGGGAGCCTGGGTGGCTCAGTCAGTTGAGCGACCGACTCTTGATTTCAGCTCAGGTCATGATCTCATAGTTTGTGAGACTGAGCCCCACACTGGGCTCTGCGCAGACAGGGAGAGCCTGCTTGGGATTCTCCCCTCCCTCTTTCTCTGCCCTTCCCCACCCCCAAATAAATAAACTTAAAAAAAAAATCTTTACAAAAATACAAAACAAGACCTTCCCTTCCTCTTCCCCCTCTTCTCCTTGGTCACTCCCACCCCCCCTTGACTTCCTCTTGGTAGGAGCCTAGCTAGCATCCTGCCAGCACAATGGGTGGGGCTGGGGCATGGTCAGTGGGACCGGGGCTGGGGGTTTGGATACTAAGCCAAGCCCAAAGCCCAAAAAGACAGTCCAGGAGATTGAACACATGGAGTGGAATTACACAAGTAAATAAACAAAGAAACTAATGAATAAACATACTGAGGATAATGAGAGCCAGATTTCTCACTGTTGGAGAGGCAATATACATATAGACAGGGAGAACACCCAAATAAACTCTGGTGTTAGATTAGAATCGGAGGTAATGTAAACTCTAGCTTTTAACATACATATAGAGATAACTATAGAAATACAGATGTAGGTTTCCATGTAGGTATGTGCATATGTATGATGCACACAGATTTTCCTAGCTCTTTCTTCTAAAAGGGCCTGGAAGCAATGACACCCCAGTAGCCATCAGCATAACCAGCCCCCTTATCATGGTTTCTAAATACTTTTCTCCAACAAAAGGAACCGGGTTTCTTGGAGAAAAAGCTGATTCCAGTTCTGGGCACTAAAAGTAAGATGAATTTGGAACACCTTCCTGTATCCAGCTCCAGTGAGGACATGTCAAAAGAATACAAGAGCCAGCTTAAAGGGACTCATACCTGCCAAATTAGACAATTTGTACCTCAAAATTAAAAAACGATATTGGGGCATCTGGGTGGCTCAGTTAGTTAAGCATCCAACTTCAGCTCAGGTCACAATCTCACAGTTCGTGAGTTCGAGGGCTACGTCGGGCTCTGTGCTGACAGCTCGGAGCCTGGAGCCTATTTCAGATTCTGTGACTCCCTCTCTCTCTGCCCCTCCCCTGCTCATGCTCTGTCTCTCTCTGTCTCAAAAATAAACATTAACCATTTTTTTTTGAAATAAAAAATGATATTAATAGAAAGCAGACCATTGAATAAAATAAGAAACCTAACAGTCCATATGGATCTCAATTTTTTTTTAACTAATTACGGTTCTTCCAAAAATTAAGTATGGACTAACCATGTACACCGAAATTCCACTTCTGGGTATATACCCAAAAGAACTAAAAGCAGGAACTCAGATATTTGTATACACATGTTCATAGCAGCACTACTCATAACAGCCAAATGGTGGATGCAACCCAAGTGCCTACCAACGAACGAATGGATCAACAAAATGTGATTATGTACATCAACGGAATATAATTCAGCCTTGATAAGTTAGAAATTCTGCCACACGCTACAACACGGATGAACCTCGAAGACATTGTGTTGAGTGAAACACACCAGTCACAAAAGGGCGTATACTGTAAGACCCTACCTCTCCATGATGCACCTAAGGTAGTCAAACCCAAAGAGACAGAGAATAGGATGGTGGTTGTCAGGAACCGGAGGAGGACATGGGGGTGTTAGTGCTTAACAAGCACAGAGTTTCAGTTGAGAAGATGAAAATGTTCTGGAGATGGATGGTGCGGGTGGCTGTCCACCAACGTCAATGTGCTTAATGCCACTTAAAAATCATTAAAATGATGCGGCGTCTGGGTAGTTCAGTCGGTTAAGCGTCTGACTCTTGATTCAGCCCAGGTCATGATCCCACAGTTCATGAGATCGAACCCCGTGTTGTGCTCTGCACTTACAGTGCAAAGCCTGCTCAGGATTCTCTGTCTCCCTCTCTCTGTCCCTCTCCCACTAGCGCACACACACACACACACACACACACACTCTCTCTCTCAATCAATCAATCAATCAATCTTTTTGAAAGTTTTAGGGGCACCTGGGTGGCTCAGTTGGTTGAGTATCTGACTTCGGCTCAGGTCATGATCTCATAGTCCATGGGTTTGAGCCCCGCGTCGGGCTCTGTGCAGACAGCTCAGAGCCTGGAGCCTGCTTCGGATTCTGAGTCTCCCTCTCTCTCTGCCCCTCCCCTTCTCACGCTCTGTCTCTCTGTCTCTCTCTCTCTCTCTCTCAAAAATAAACATTAAAAAAAGTTAAAATAAGTTTTAAAAAATGGTTAAAATGACAAATTTTCTGTTATGTATATTTAACTGCAATCAAATACAGGAGGACAAAGGGAAAGCTCTTTGCAGTAGAAGCACAAAGAATGATATATAATAAATACAGGAGTGACAGAATTAGGAAATCACCTTTTGGTAACTGTCACATTAATAGGTCAGGCAAGAACTGTCACAAGGCACTAAAACTAGTGGGTGAACATTTCAGGAAATATAGGGTGTTTATAGCAACTCAAAGTACCTCCCCATGAAATGTTTATTAATTACTTATTAATTAACAAATAAAAAATACTCAGGGGCGCCTGAATGGCTCAGTTAGTTAAGTGTCCAACTTCGGCTCAGGTCATGATTTCACGGGTTCTTGAGTTCGAGCCCCACATCAAGCTCTGCAGAGAGCTCAGAACCTGGAGCCTGCTTCAGATTCTGTGTCTCTCTCTGCCCTTCCCCCACTGACACTCTGTGTCAGTGTGTGTGTGTGTGTGTGTGTGTGTGTGTGTGTCTGTCTGTCCATCTCTCTAAAAAATAAACATTAAAAAAATTTTATAGGGGCGCCTGGGTGGCTCAGTTGGTTAAGCGGCCGACTTCGGCTCAGGCCATGATCTCGCGGTCCGTGAGTTCGATCCCTGCGTCGGGCTCTGTGCTGACAGCTCAGAGCCTGGAGCCTGCTTCAGATTCTGTGTCTCCCTCTCTCTGACCCTCCCCTGTTCATGCTCTGTCTCTCCCTGTCTCAAAAATAAATAAACTTTAAAAAAAAAATAAAAAAAAATTTTATAAATAAACAAACATTAAAAAAAAATTTTTAGATACAAACTTCACAGTGGAGAATTTGACAGATAACTATCTTAACCAACAGATAAAAGTTAACATCACCAGTTATGGATTAAACTGGCATCTCGTGCCTCCTGACATCATGCATGGAGAAGAGCAAGTGCCATTTCTGTGATATTCCCATCAAAAATGTATTATCTAACCTAATTATGAGGAACGTCAGACAAACCCCAAATGAGTGACATTCTACAAGGTCAGATGGAGGTAGAAATTCAAGGGTATCATTATAATATAAATTTCCTGATTTTGACAAGTGTACTGTATGTATGTCTATGTTTTTAGGAAATGCACACTGAAGTATTTTATTTTATTTTATTTTAATGTTTATTTATTTCGAGAGAGAGGAGAGAGAGACAGAGCACGCATGAGTGGGATAGGGGCCGAGAAGGAGACAGAATCGGAAGCAGGCTCCTGTGCTGTCAGCGCCCTACGCGGGCGGGGCTCAAACTCACAAACCGCGAGATCATGAGCTAAGCCAAAGTTGGACACTTAACCAAGTGAGCCACCCAGGCGCCCCAACACACTGACGTATCTTAGAGTAACAAGACAACATGTTTGTAATTTACTCTCCAATGGTTCAGAATGAAATTAGACATACAGTGCGTATATACATGGGGGGAGGCAAATGTGATACGATGCTAGCTGGCAAATCTGGGTAAAAACTAAACAGAAGTTGTATCATTCTCAAGACTTGTATAAATTTGAAGTTATTTCAAAATAACAAGTTTTTAAAGACACACAAATAACGAAGTCCACCACGAATGCCGTCCACTTCAGAGGATTCCTCTTTGAGTTTCCAGTAAGATTTCCTTCGTGGATTCTAAAAGTCACCAACATTTGTGGTAAAAAGAGTAATTTCGGAAGTCAAATCACCCAGGACCTTTACAGACTAATCCAATACTCCCAGGAATATAAGTCAATTATTAAATGTAGAGTCCCGGTACTGATACGCAAACGAACTTTGAAGAGACTTCTCGACAAATACTGGCCCAATGTGAGTTGTTTTACAACAGTGAAAGAGAGAAAGCAAGGGTGAAAAGCTGTCACAAATCGTGCACTGAGGACATGGACAGTTCTGCAGCATCACGGTGAGGGCTCTGATCACACAGACCTAGGTGCACAACTGAGCCCTCCCACTGACTAGCTCAGTGACCTGGGCAAGTTCTTTCTACTTCTGATTTATCATCCACAATACAGCAATAATAATTCTTAGGTTTGTTTTAAGAACAAACTGAGGGGGCGCCTGAGTGGCTTAGTCAGTTAAGCGTCCAACTTCGGCTCAGGTCATGATCTCATGGTTCGGGAGTTCGAGCCCCGTGTCGGGCTCTGTGCTGACAGCTCGGAGCCTGGAGCCTGCTTCGGATTCTGTGTCTCCCTCTGTCTGCCCCCTCTGCTGCTTGCGCTCTATCTCTTGCTCTGTCTCAAAAATAAATAAACATTAAAAAAAAAAAAAAAGAACTGAGAATCCATACAACGTAATATCATTCGGTCATTTAAAAGGAATGAAGCACTGATAAATGCTACAATTTGAATGAACCTTGAAAATATTCTGCTAAATGAAAGAAACCAGACACAAGAGGCCACATGTTGTAGGATTCCATTGATGTGAAATGTCCAGAATAAGCAAATTCACAGAGACAGAAAGTAGATTTAGTGCTTGCTTTAAGGGGGAGAGCTAGGGGCACCTGGGTGGCTCAGTCGGTTAAGTGTCCAAATCTTAGTTTCAGCTCAGGTCATGATTTCACAATTTATGGGTTCAAGCTCCACACTGGGCTCTGAGCTGACAGTGCAGAGCCTGCCTGGGATTCTCTCTCTCTCTCTCTCAAAATAAATAAACAAACTTTTAAAAAGCAGGGGGTGGGAGGGAGGCGGGGGGGACACCTGGGTGGCCCAGTCACGTAAGCGTCTGTCTCTTGATTTTGGCTCAGGTCATCATGATCTCAGTTCGTGAGTCTGAGCCCCACATGGAGCTCTGCGCTGACAGCATGGAGCCTGCTTGTGATTCTGTCTCTCCTTCTCTCCCTGCCCCTCCCCGTCTTGTTCTCGTTCTCTCTCTAAATAAATAAATAAATAAATAAACATTAAAAAAAAAAAAAAAAAGAAGGGGGACAGGTAATAGGTACAGGGTTTCTTTTTGAGTAATGAAAATGTCCTAAAATTGTAATGCAGCATGTGAATGCACTAAAAACCAGTGAACTGTATACTTTAAATAGGTGAACTGTTGTGGTACGTGAATTATCTCTTTAAAGTTGTTGAAAGAAAAAAAGAGAAAGAAAGAAAGAAAGAAAGAAAGAAAGAAAGAAAGAAAGAAAGAAAGAAACCGGGATAATAAAAGAGAGGGCTTTAAATTCACTCATTCCACAAACACCGAATACACGGGCACTGAGGACACACCGGTTAACAGAGTAACATCCCTCTCCTCAACAGGGTTTCTTTATAACGGAGGAGGTAAAAACCAAAAGCTAAAAAAATAAAAGTAAATACATAAGATGTCAGACGGTAAAACTGCTACAAGAGGCAGCGAGAGGGGAATAGAGGATGAGGGAGACACTACTTTTTTTAATGTTTATTTTTGAGAGGGGGAGAGAGAGAGAGAGAGAGAGAGCGAGCACGCATGCGCCCAACGCAGGCCTCAAACCCATGAACCGCAAGACCATGATCTGGCTTAAAATCGAGAGTCAGATACCCAACCAACTGAGCCACCCAGGTGCCCCAAGGGGGATGCTACTTATACAGGATACATGGGGAGCCTCAGCGACAAGGTAACATTTAACAAGACCTAGAAGGAGCAAGGCAGCACATGCCCATATGTGGGAGAGGAGCACGCCAGGCAAGGGGAGGAGCAAGATCAAGGGCACAGGGGAGGACCGTATTTGACACGTGTGCAAGAGGCCAGTGTGGCTGCAGCAGAACAGGCAAGGGACAGACAAGTACATGAGGCCAGTGAGGTCACGAAAAGCCAGAAGATGCAGGGACTCAGAGGGCCCTGTAAAAACATCAGCCTTTATTTTCTGTAAGATGGGAAAGGACTGGAGGGTTTTAGGCAGAGGAGCAACATGATGTGACTTATATTTCTAACGTTTATTTATTTTTGAGACAGAGAGAGACAGAGCATGAACAGGGGAGGGGCAGAGAGAGAGGGAGACACAGAATCTGAAACAGGCTCCAGGCTCTGAGCTGTCAGCACAGAGCCCGACGCAGGGCTCGAACTCACGGACCGTGAGATCATGACCTGAGCCGAAGTCGCACGCTTAACCGACCGAGCCACCCAGGCGCCCCGTGACTTATATTTCTAAATCGCCTTTCAAACTACTGTGCAGGGATAGCACCCAAGTCAGTTAAGAAAGCTACTGTGATATGGGGCGCCTGGGTAGCTCAGTCGGTTAAGCGTCCGACTTCAGCCAGGTCACGATCTCGCGGTCCGCGGGTTTGAGCCCTGCGTCGGGCTCTGGGCTGATGGCTCAGAGCCTGGAGCCTGCTTCCGATTCTGTGTTTCCCTCTCTCTGCCCCTCCCCCATTCATGCTGTGTCTCTCTCTGTCTGAAAAATAAACGTTAAAAAAAAAAAAAAAAAAAAAAAAAAGAAAGCTACTGTGATAAATAATCCGGACGAGAAATGATAGGACCAAGGACCAAGGACCAAGGACCAAGGTGGCAGCAGTGGGAGGAGTGATAAATAGTCCAACTAGGAATATCTTAAGGGTAGCCAACAGGATTCCCTCAGGGATTACACACGGGATGGGAAAGAAAGAAAGAAAGAAGGAAGAAGAATGACTCCTAGGTTTGGAGTCTAGTCAACTCGAGGGTTGGAGATACGGAAAGGGTGGGGAAAGGAAATTAAGTGTTAGAAATGGTACATATGGAATTTAAGATGCTTAGTTACCTGAGTGAGGGGCACACTAAGTACATAATGTTAGATATTACTGACAATCATAATAATAAATATAAGATTGTTCTGACAAGAAATAATCAGAAGAGGCAAGAACGCACACATAGTCCATCAACATTCCTGCTGTTTACATTAATGGAAATTTGTTTTATTTTTAATTTTTCCTGTACCATCTCACTAGTGTTTTAGGGGAATCGAAACATCATTCTCATTGGCCTAGGAAAAAAATCACAGGGCTCAGAACAAAAGGAAAAAATATTAGTTTGCTTTTCACTCTCTCTGAGAGCCTGTCAGAAGATCAAGACAGAATTTCACCCAGGAAGAACTCAACCTTAATTTGTATACCTATCAGCTGGCATCCCATATTTTGCATTCAGTATGATTACCTAAACTACCCAATTTTTTAAATTTTTTTAAATATTTATTTATCTTTGAGAGACAGAGAGAGACGGAGCATGAGTGGGAGAGGAGCAGAGAGAGAGGGAGACACAGAATCCAAAGCAGGCTCCAGGCTCTGAGCCGTCAGCACAGAACCCGATGCGGGGCCTGAACCCACGGACCGTGAGATCCTGACCTGAGCCGAAGCTGGACACCTAACCGCCCCCAATTTTTTTTTTAATCTTGCCCAGCTTCTTTGATCCTTGGTTCCCACCTGAGTCCCCACAGTCCTCAGAGGGCTTCCAGATATTTGTAATTTTTCAAAACATATAATGGAAATCTTACATCACCCCTCAATTTGTCTACCTACATAAAGTAATTAAAATGTCAAATGCCTTTTGTTTGTGGCTGCAAAACAAGTATGGTACTTGGTGTGGTAGTCTGACGCAGAGTGGCATAATGCTGCCTTCTACCAGAAAGAAAGAAAAGAAAAGAAAAGAAAAGAAAAGAAAAGAAAAGAAAAGAAAAGAAAAGAAAAGAAAAGAAAAGAAAGAAAGAAACAATTACCATATAATAAATACAGATTTGGAAACAATTTTTTTCAGAAGGCATAATGCTGCCTTCTTAAAAAAAAGGAAGAAAAAAGGGAAAACGAATTATTATACAATAAATGCAGGTTTGAAAACAATTTTTTTCAGAATATTAGGTTTATGCTTAAAAAAAAAAAAAAAAAAAAGAGGAACCCCCCTGGGTTGAAAAGGCTGGGAATCACTGGCATCGGGTGGCCAAGCCTTATAGGCAGGAACACGGGCTGCAGCTAGTTTGCCCTGGTTCACATCCCAGCTGCATGTGGCCGCGGGCTAGTTATTTCACCTCATCGTTAACTCATCTATAAAATGGGCATAGTAACACGCGCATGTGTGCAAACACACACATGCACGGCATCCTCCTGACCTATACCCCAATTTTTTTCACCTACTACACCTTGAAGATCCTTCTATAGCAGTGCGTTCTTTTTAACAGCTACATGATATTCCATCGTGTGAATATACCGCCCAGAATTTAATTGCCAGTATAGGATATTTACATCATGCCTAGGTTTCGTTATTACAAATAATGCAGCAGAACATATCCGTTACAATCACCATTATACACTTTTTCAAGTACATCTCCAAATCACATTTTTAGAAAACTGCTTTGGCAAGAGTTTGCCTTTCACTTTGACAAATCTCCCCAACTGCACTCAAAAGAAGGTACCAGTTTCGACTCCCATAAACTGAGTGTGAAAGGCCCTGTTTTCTCTCACTTTTGCCAATACTGCATATGTTACCAGATTTTTTCATCTTTGTTGCTCTGATTCATGGGGAAAAAATACCATTCTAGTTTGCATTTCTGGGTGAGACTAAGCACTTTTTCGTATTTTCAAAGTCTCTTTTTCTTCCTTTTGTATGAATTGTCAGTTGGTCACAGCTCGTTTTCTCTCGCATTTTTTTCCTCCGTTATAGGAAGGAGCTCGTGACACAACCAGAAAATGATCCTTTATTATATGTGTGGCAAATATTCATCTTAGCTTTTGCACTTTTCACCCTGCGGTATTCTTTTTCCACAGAAATTCATCGTGGCATGGTGAAATGTATCAGATTTTTCCTTTATGATTTCTAGGTTGCTCACTATACTTAGAACAACTTAATTCACAGCACTGTTGTGAGATAAAAATAAGACATAAAATGCTTAGCACAGAAGCAGCCCTTAGAGTTGCACCTTTGGAACTAGGAATTTACTTTTTAGTCAGAATAAAATTCTCACCATAAAGGAACAGAATTTCACAGGACCCTGCAAGGTGTGGCCCCAACCTCTCTTGCTCTGGTGACTTCTCCGTTTTCCCCATGTGGTCAAGCCTGCTTTTCTCCACGGTCAGATGCTCCCATCCTGCCTCCTCACAGCACCTAAGTGATATCAACATGAAATCTATGCACGCGTTCCTCCAACCACCAGGTTAAAGGCTGGACTGGCAGCTCACAAGGGGGAGAGAGCCTGTCTGTTTCAGCACCAATGTGTAATGTGTACCTCTGGCTCCAAGCAAAGGGGCTCACACATGATTCCTCAAATATCTGTGGCTAGAAGGGAAGGATGAGAGCAGCCATGCGATGGGGGGAGACTGTCACTGCTCTCCCACATCCACAGTTCCCCCACAGACACAGGTCATAGGTGGTGTCACAAGAGGTTGTCAGAAGAGACGCAAATGTCAGATGGCGAAGGCTCTTCTTCTCAGACCTGCCCCACCAACTCTTTTATTTGAAGAAAAAGATGATTATTTCTAGCAATCAATTCTTAGCCAATTTGTAGCGCTAAGGAGTTTATCTTCCCCAATCTGTACGCTATGGCAATTTTAATAAGAATTTCCAAAGCAAATGTCCACAGCCTCAGCGCGTAAGACAAAAACTTATTAAAACCCCCTCATGCACTTGAAAACACTACGTTTTGATATTTTAACTACGTTAACATCAGTGGGGAAAGAACACTCAGTCTACTTCTCTTCGTCTCTGTTACCACTCTGGCACCTATACAGCCCTTCACCCAGCTTTGTTCTCTGGGCCCCTCACCTGTAAACGTGCAGGTGTTCATAACCATGGTAATAGATACACATTAAAAAAAAAAAAAAAAACACAGCTGCTCAGGGTTCTTTCTACGGGACTACAAGCTAAAGCAGACCACATTGGGTAGCCCTATAAACAGATCCCATTTAAAGCAATGAAATTTTACATTTAACCGGGACATTAGAGGGAAAGAACCAAAGTCATAAACATCTCTACAAAGTTTGGCAACCATTCTACCAAGGCTGTGGTGGATAGAATATCAACTGTTTAGTTTTAAGCGTTGTTTAATTTAGTAGGAGTCAAAAGAAAATATAATTTTGTTCTATTAAATGTATTTTTTTTTAAATCACACCTATGTTCTGGATTTGTTTTTCCCTTCAATAAATCCACAAAAAATAAATAAAGAAATATAAAAAAAAAAAAACCCTTGAAAGAAATGTATTTTTACTCACTAATATGAGTTGCATTTTTCTTTCCTTCCCCCCCCCCCCCTTTCGGAGAGAGAGACAGAGACAGAATACAAGCAGGGGAGGGGCAGACAAAGGGAGACACAGAATCCGAAGCAGGCTCCAGGCTCTGAGCTGTCAGCACAGAGCCTGACGCGGGGCTCGAACTCAAGAGCCACAAGATCATGACCAGAGTCGAAGTCGGACGTTTAATCGACTGGGCCACCTAGGCGCCCATGAGTTGCATTTTTCTAAACATGAAATAAGCCCAGCCATCATAGCATGAAAAAAATGTAAAATACTAAATTTTCTTTCCCTTCCTAATTATTTGGATTGAAAAAGGTCAGGATAAGGCACAAGTTTGTTTCCCCATCTTGCACTTTAATTTGGAAAGAAATATTTCAAAATGTGTAAAAAAACATTTGTTTTTAAAAAGCTACTGCTTGTAAAAAGTTAAAGCATAACTTTAAATGTTTCTGGTATGCAATTAGCAAGCATCACAGTAAAGACTGTATATGCAAACCATCATCAATGGATGCTAAATATAGGGAGAAACCCAAGGGGAGCAGGATACAGGCAGGCATGGTTTCACACTGTCTCCTCATCAATTGCTAATTAGTTACAAGAGAGAAAATATTTTATACAAGGAGAAAATGCACAAACTCTTAACCAGGTGATCACTGATGATGACCAACGTCATCAATGGACATTGTGTACTTCCAGATATGATATCCCAAGAAGGACACAGTTATCACCTACATAGTACTCAGGCTAATATCTAATAATGATGATATATCAGACAAATCCAAAATGAGAAATCTTCTATTTTAAAAGGGGAAGGGAGAGATGTATTTTTCCCAAAAATCACTAGCATAAAGGACAAAGGTTGTATGGGGCACCCAGGTGGCTCAGTTAGTTAAGCATCAATCAGACTCTTGATTTCGGGTCAGGTCATGATCTCACAGGTTGTGAGTTCAAGCCCTGAATCAGGCTCTGTGCTGGCAGTGCAGAACCTGCATGGGATTCTCTCTCTCTCTCTCTCCCTCCCTCTCTGTCTCTCCCTCCCTCATACCCTCTGTCTCTCTCTCTTAAAAATTAACAAATCAACTTAAAAAAAAAAAAGACAAAAGGCTATAGAAGTATTCCAGATTTAAGAGATCTAACAGCTAAATACAACTGGATCCTATACTAGAAGAGGAAAAAAAATCTATAAAGGACATTATTGGGTCAACTGGCACAGCTACAATATAACAGGTTAGACAAAAGGATTATTATCAATGGTAAAATTACTACAGTTAAAAATTAAAAAGGGGTGCCTGGATGGCTCAGTTGGGTAAGTGTGTAACTCTTGATTTTGGCTCAGGTCATGATCTCACCATTCACAATGGAGCTTCATGTCGGGCTGTGCACTGACAGTGTGGAGCCTGCTTGGGATTCTCTCTCTCCCTCTCTCTCTCTGCCCCTCCCCCGCACATGTGTGCTCACGCTCTCTCTTTCTCTCTCTCAAAATAAATAAATACACTTAAAAATTTTTTAAATGATAACTTTATTCTTAATGTTTATTTTGAGGGAGAGAGAGAGTATAAACAGGGGAGGGGGGGAGAGAGAGAGGGAGACACAGAATCCGAAGCAGGCTCCAGGCTCTGAGCTGTCGGCACAAGAGCCCAACACTGGGCTCAAACTCACAAACCTGAGTTTCGTGACCTGAGCCGATGTCAGACACTTAACCGACTGAATCACCAAGGCGCCCCAAGGATAACTTTATTCTTAGAAAATATGCACTGAAGGGGCGCCTGGGTGGCTCAGTCAGTTAAACATCCCACTTCGCCTCAGGTCATGATCTCACAGTTGGTGGGTTCCAGCCCTGCGTCAGGCATTGTGCCAGAGCTTGCTTCAGATTCTGTGTCTCCTCCTCTCTCTATCCCTCCCCTGCTCATGCTCTGTCTCTGTCTCTGTCTCTCAATAATATATAAACGTGAAAAAATTTTTTTTAATTTTTTTTTTTTAACGTTTATTTATTTTTGAGACAGAGAGAGACAGAGCATGAACGGGGGAGGGTCAGAGAGAGGGAGACACAGAATCTGAAACAGGTTCCAGGCTCTGAGCTGTCAGCACAGAGCCCGATGCGGGGCTCGAACTCACGGACCGCGAGATCATGACCTGAGCCGAAGTCGGCCGCTTAACCGACTGAGCCACCCAGGCGCCCCAAAAAAAAAAAATTTTTTTTAAAGAAAATATGCACTGAAGTATTTAAGGGTAAAGGACTATGATATATGTAATTTACCCTCAAATGTTTGGGGCAAGATTATAAAATATTATATACGTGTATTTACAGACACAGAACATAAAGCAAATGGGATGAAAAGTTAACAGTACTGAGTCTGGGTAAATGGTACGCCATCTATATGTGTATTCTTTGTACTATTTTTATTCTTGTAACTTTTCTCTAAGTTTGAAATGAATCCCAAGTAAATAAAAATTCTTTAAAATTTTTCTGAAATATCCATTTGCTACAGTTACCAGCATGACTTACATCATCAGTAAGTTCTCCATCCCTACACCCCCGAAGCTGGCTGTGCTAGGTACCAAAACAGGGATGACAGAGAGAAGAAAATAAGTAAGACAGAGAGGAGAATTCACATGGAGATAGAGTATGGGGACAGAAAGAAGACAGATTTATCGTTTTACTACCAAAAATATTATATATTTAAATAAGAACTTACAAATTGTAAAATAAAGATCTCTCCACGTTTATTACACATACCTTTCTTCAGCAGTTGTGAACTAGCCCTGATAGCAAGGACAAAGCAACACAGTATTTGCTTTCATCCGTCATGGCTGATTAAAATTACTGCTACACTTACTGAATGCCATGTGCCAATTCTGAAACTCCAGAAATCAAACTTTTAACCATTACCTTCGGCTACTTATTTCTAAAAATTTCTAACAGCAGGATCTAAACCCACACATTGTCCTATTGTAACCGCATGCTCTCACCTTTGCATATTTTACAGGAATAATGCTTACAGAGTAACCTGCTGATGCTGAGGACGCAAAAGACATTACAAAAGTGACTTCTGCTGCTGAAGGTGAAGCCTGGTAAACACCACCCGACCCATCAGGTAGACTGGCAACAGGAGATGCGGCCGTTGGATGGTGGTCTCTTTACCCCTTTATTAAATAAACTATTATTTCATTTACAACTTACAAGTATGCCTATCATGTTATTAAGAGACAACAGAGGAGGGTGATGTTTACAGAGGAAACTCGGTAACCAGCACTTAGCACAAAGGCTGGACACAGCAAGAGTTTAATACACATTGGCTATCACTTTTGTTATCATTATTATTACTGGTGGAACATAGCAGGAAAGATTCATCTCATGCATAATTATGTCACTATCACAACAGGCCCTGTTGACGTATATATCATTTATGTTGCACTGCCTTTTAATAAACTTAACTTCAAGGTTCAAGGGCTGTCCCTACATTATTTCAAATAGCATATAATTAGAAATTAAAAGTGCTAGTCCATACCCTATCTACTTGAGCTTTGATATATTTTAAACTCTTTTTCCTGAGCTGTTTTTTCCGAAAAGCACTGGTAATCACTGAAAACTTTTTCCCACTTATAGTTAATATTTGTGTCCAACCACTGACAATTCTGGGATGTGCAGCATGCTTATCACAAATAAGGAGAAGTTAGAGTTCACTCAATCCCTTAGTTCTTAACGAGGGTAAAGACAAACAGTAGAATTAATAAAATTAGTATTACAGGGCTGTCCTCAAGGATTATAAACACTTGAACTATTAGGTACTAAGGCCACACATCTCTATGCCTGGCCCCATCTTCCACCTGATGTGGATGTAAATGGCAGAGTTTAGTCTACCAAAAAAAAAAAAAAAAAAGGTAATGCAAATGCATCTGTACTACAGGAGACAAATTACTATAACTCCATTTGAGTTAATCAACAAGGTGATTAATATCGTGGGTCCAGACAAGATGAGATGAAACAGATAAATTTCCAGTCCTCCCTTGTATATAGTAGGCATTTGATGAATGGCTGTTGACCGAATTTGGGGGGGAGGATAAAATACATGGGGAAAAGGGGGATAGAGAAAAAGTCACATGGGAAGGAGAGAGGGAAGGAAGAGTGTCCCCCTTTTGCTCATTCTAACACCTGCACACCTGTCAGCCCCTGATGATCCCTTCTAACTGGCCATCTTCTGGCGTTATTATTTACTAAGGATCTCAGGTCATACGTGTTCTAGACAGGGACCACCCATCCCTTAGAAAGAGCTGAGAGCGTGTATGTGTGTGCACATACACACACACCACCACCACCACTTGTGAAAAAAGAGCCACAAACCGGTGTCTAAAAACAAAATGCCTAAAACACATGAGACTGAGTGAGCCTCAAGAAACAAAAGACAGAATCCCTGCCTGCAGGAGAGTTTACAAACCCACACGATTTTCTGGGAAATCACACCAGAAATCTAACCCCCCCACCCCCCGTTAGTGAACACATATTCTACAAAGCCTTCGCTCTCTGAGGCTAGGAACTTATTTATGTCAAGTGAGTTTAAAAAAAAAAAAAAGAAAAAAGAAATGCTGACAAACCAAAAAGAAAATACAATGATGCTGAATTTTTTGTTTTATCTATGCACCCTCTTCCCCCAGGGGTGTGGGGCAACAGTCAAGCAGGCCGATAATTTCAGGAACTTATTCTCAAGACTGTCATGCTAAGAAGAGTAAACTAGGGATCCAAAGTCTAATTTCAGTTTCTTGACTAAATATAAAGTGACACTGGGTATATCTTTTGTACCAGCTGCTCCAAAAAAAAAAAAAAAAAAAAATCATTATCTTTGTCCTTGGGGAGAAAGTTTATAGTTTGGTACTTCCTGCAGATTACAAGAATATTCCTCTTTTCTAATTAAATTTTAATATCCTGTAGGAAAAGGATAAGTCATGAAGAAAGGGCAGTCAATAGGGACCAGCATTCTAAGTAACAGAAGCTAGAAAAAAAGTTGTTAAGGCAGCTTTTTAATGGTAGTGGATCGTGGATAGCTCTGTCTTTATAATATCTTCTCATGGAATTTCACTGGTCAGCATCATGGCTCTGATGACAAGGCAATAAAAGCAAACTGCCTCCAAGTCTTTCTACAAATGGTTGCTACCCTAGTTCAAAGCCTCTCTCTCAGTCGTCTGCTCTCCCTGAGTCCACTCGTGTCTCCTACAACCCTTCCTTCACGCTAGCCAGAAGGATATTTTTAAACTGACCAGCTCATGCCACTCCCCTGATCACATCCTTCTATGGCTTTACACTGCTCTTAAAATACAATCCAAACTCCTCTCCATGGTCCACATGACATTTGAAGACTTTACAAGTTCCTATGTGGTCCAGTCCCCACCTACCTCCCCAGGCTCCCTTTTGCTCTTAAAGTGCTCCAAGAACTTCCCCACCTCAACACTTGCATACTTGCTGTTTCCCAATGCCCAAACACCCACCCAGGGCCTAGCACAGCGCCTGGCGCATAGTAATCTCACAATAGTTCTCGAGTGAGTGGATCAACATTTCAATAGAATGGTTCGATGGGATGATAAAGACTGGAATCTAGAACGCATTATCTTTACAATAAACATATTATATGTCTGTGTGTGTGTGTGTGTGTGTGTGTGTGTATTTGTACATATATATGTATGTATTCAGTATAGGCAGACCTACAGCATGTATATATGTATATATCAGCATACGAGAACGTATGTATTCTAAACAGAATATTCTATACGAATAAATTTCTATTTCAGTTTAATACTAGCTTTATCAAACCCACTTGACATCGGCACACAAGTCTGTCTACCTCTCTGAATTCAATGCTCCTTGCAAACATGAATAGTACCATCCATGTTTCAGCGTTGTCAAGGACGGCAGCACACGCAAGTTTACGAAACGCACACAACGCTCCAAAACTCAGTCGTGAACCGAGCTGCAATTTAGGGCGTTTGAATCCAGTTCGGGGTCTTAAAGCCTTGGCTGCAGTACACAACTCCTACAGAGCATCAGTATTTGCCTTTCCTTAAAGGTAAGGCAGTATTTGCCTTGCCTCAGAAACGTCCGCACTGGATGGCAAGTGCTGTCTGAGTCCCAAAGGGAAAGAGGAATAAGCACAGCGTCCTATTGTTCGGTGGCTGCCTAACAAAGTCCACTAAGGCCCGCTAGTAACAATCACAAGCACGAGCTGGCTCTGCTTTTTCAGGATCTTGTGCGACTCTCCAACAGGCTCCACACTGACCATGTACAAGAAGGGTAAGTAATCTTAGCGGTGGCCCCTGCATTTGAGCAGCTCTGGTCAAAACCCTGAGCTTACACAGGGACACAACACTAATAAAGACATCCCGGTCGCAATTGGAAAGGCACAGAACTGTCATTTTTCAGCAAGGCAAGTTTATTTACTCCCACGGGAGATAAACAAACATGGCCACCAGGGAGAGCCTGGGACAAAATGTACTTGACCTGCAACAGATAAACCAAAAGCCTGGAGTGTGCGAAGGAGCTACATTTTCTGCTCCTATGTAGCTCCTCTCGGCTCAAGTCATTGTACACTATCTTTCAGAAAAACAAAAAAGCAAATGTAAAGGATGTGCCATATGCTGAAAGAGGGCTTGGAGAATACAGACAGTTTTGTCAGCTGAACAAGGCAGAAATCAGGCACACAAGCAACCTCAAAAGCTAAATTCGGTACTACGACCACTAAATTATGGGGGGAGGAGGGAGTCATTTCATTATTCACTGCCTTCATTTCCCTACCTGTGATGTTGAGAAATATCAGTATACTGAATACACTTACATTTTAATTACTGAATGTATACAAAATCTAAATCCTAAACACACCGCAAAGAATTATTTTGATTTAAATTAAGCAAGCAAAACAAAATTGAGAATAGTATTGGTCGTTCAGAAATCAACTCATATGATCATCGCCTCAGAAAGATCATTCCTAAACTCATCAAACGAACTACATTATCCCCCTTTGTTGTTTTTTATTCCTCCCGGCAGTTTTTACCACCCGAAATTGTGACATTCATTCATATGTTTCTTTTCTCTCTCTCTCTCTCTCTCTCTCTCTCTCTCTCTGGACCAAAAGAATAACATCGTTGCCAGTCTTCCGGCTTTATCTGGCATGGTTCAATAACTATTTGTTGACTGAATTAATACTGAGGTTAAAAATAATTTGAAAAAGAACAACAAAGCTGGAAGACTAACGCTGATTTCAAACCTTATAATAAAACCACGATAATCAAGACTATGTGGTATTGGCATAAGGACAGACGACTAGATCAATAACATAGAATGGAGTCCAGAAACAGATCCACACATAAATGGACAACAGATTTTCAACAAAGGTGTGAATTCGAGAAAGACAGTCTTTTGAACAAATAGCACTAGAACCACTGGACATCTATATGCAAAATGTATACAAACACACACACACACACACACACACACACACGTCTCCACACCTCACAATATACAAAAATTAACTCAAAGTGGATCATAAACCTAAAGCCTTTTAAAAAACATTTGAGGCCTTGGGTTAAGCAAAGCTTCCTCAGCATGATCCATTAAAAAAAATTGATAAACTGGACTTCATCAAAATTAAAAACCTCTGCTCTTCAAAAGAGACTGGTAAAAAATGAAAAGACAAGCCACAAACTAAAAGAAAATATTTGCAATTCTGATAAAGAACTTGTATCCAGAATAAAGAATTTTTTTTATTTTTTTAATGTTTATTTATTTTTGAGAGAGAGAGAGAGAGAGAGAGAGAGAGTGAGCAGGGGAGGAGCAGAGAGAGAGAGAGACACAGAATCTGAAACAGGCTCCAGGCTCTGAGCTGTCAGCACAGAGCCCGATGCGGGGCTCGAACTCATGGACTGTGAGATCATGACCTGAGCTGAAGTTGGACGCTCAACCGACTGAGCCACTCAGACACCCCAGAATAAAGAATTCTTGAATCTCAATTCAAAAAAACAACTAAATAAATATGGAGGAAAATAGTTGGGCCGATTAGACACGTCACCAAGGAAGATATACAGATGGCAAAAACAGCACATGAAAAGATGATCAACATTATTAGTCACCAAGAAAAATACTAATTAGAACTACAATGAGATACCAGGATACACCCACTAAAATGGTTAACATTTAAAAACTGACCATACCAAGTGTTGACAGAGATGTGGGGTAACTGTAACTCCCATATGCTACTGGTGGGAATGTAAACAGTTTAGCAATTTCTGAAAAAAGTGAATTATACATCTACTGTATGATCCAGCCATTCCCCCCACCCCAACAGGTATTTTCTTAAATACCTCTTGTACATTCACAGCAGCTTTGTTTGTGAGAGCCAAACTCCAGAACAACCCAAATGGTCCATCAACAGGTGGATGGATAAGCAAACAGTAAGACACCCACACAATGGAGTGTTACCAAGCAATAAAGAGAAATGAACTTTTGATGCATGCTACAACATGAATCTCCACATAATTATGCTGAGCATAAGAAACCAGACATAAAGTTCCATTTATATAAAATTCTAGGAAGTACAAACTAATGTGTCCTGACAGAAAGAAGAACAGCGATCACTTGACAAGGAAGGGATTAAAAAGGACACAAGGAAACATCACAAGGGACGATGGATACGTTCATTACCTTCACTGTGGTGATGGTTTCAGGAGCGTATGCACACGTCAAAACATCAAATTGAACACTTAAATGTACGCAACTTATTGCGTGTCACTTATACCTTAATAAAGCTGGTTAAAAATAATAAAAGAGACCTACAGCCTGAAGAAATAATAAATAATTCCCAATCTGACTTTTTAGGTGGCACACGTTTCTTCTCGATAATAGATGGGGGCCAGAGAAAAGGAATGATCTCTCCACTTGCTGCTTTGGCTACAGCACTTCCCTGCTTCTACGCTAACAAGCTGGACAATGTAGGGTCTATTACCACCCGGCCCCTTCCCCACTCCCAACCCCCAGTCTTTTTGTCTCCTAAAGAAGCAGATCCTTACTTGTCTGGAAGAGCAGACACAAGGAACAAAAGGTTCAATGGCTATTTGACAGATTAAAGAATAGACAACTGTTTTATTTAAAAGCTCCCTAAAGAATTAGAACATTTGAGGCTATCCACTGTTCTGTTGAAACGCAGTTACATATTACCCAGATCTGTAAGCACTTGCCAAGAGACCTGTCCAAGTCACTCACTTCCTAAGAGTTTATGGTTTTCTTTTCTCTCCCTCTTTTCCTTCCACGAATGAAAAATGTGCAGGTGTATTTCGAGAAGACATTCCTAATATTTTGAAAGTTCTCTCATTCAAATAACCCCAACAGCTTGAGACAGTTTTGAAATGTCTAAGACAGTGATCATTACAAGACAATAAAGGAAAAGACCAAACAACGGGTCTTATGTGTGAATCGTAATAAAGAGTGGCAATACAAAATAAAAGGACCATTATCTGAAAACAGTAAGTCACGCTACAGTTTACCAACAAAATAAGGCTCACAAATGATTAACAATAGTTATAAGATAATAATAGCAACATGGTGATTAATAGCAGAGATTCTGGCTCCACCACTTATTGGTCGAGTGAGCTCAGGCAAGTTGCCTAACTTCTGAAAATCAGTTTACTCATCTTTAGAACCAGGATAATAGTAATGATAATAATAAGAGAAATAATTCCTCTTCTCATAGGGTTATAGTGAGGATTAAATGTATTTGGTTTACAGTAACAACTAAATAAATGTTAGCTATTAGTCGTATTATTACTCTGAACTTTCAAAGGATCTCATTAATTCACTAATCCTCCTGACTCTTAGGTGCAAATCCTGTCATTTACTAGCATGTAACTTCTAAGCCTCAGTTTCCACACCCGTAAAACGGGAGGGATTAACGTTACCTGACTTGTAAAGTTGTGGTTAAGGATTAACTACAGATACAGCTCCCTTCCCTCCCATCTCCCAAAGCGAAGACCGCGGAGGAAGGAAATACTTCTAATAGCAGCAGATACAGTCAGTTTTTCCACTTCTGGCACGTGAGGCGTGGGGGAGAAAGGAGGTGCAAAGAGCCACAAAGAGGGGTCAAGTTCCTGAGTGAAGCCCCCAAACGCGCGCGAGAGGCAGTGACCCAGAGCGGCTCGACAGTCGGGGGCCTGGCCCCGCGCAACTCCCTCCTCTCCCCTCCCGCGTCCCGGGCCGAGGAGCCTCCCCAAGTGAGCGGGGTTATTTCGGAATCACCATGAGGCAATTCTCATGAGGCAATGGGTCAGGAATGCGGCGCTGAGCCGGGCCGCTGGCGTCCGCGGTTCCCCGGGCGGCTCTACCTGCCCCCGTCCTGACGGGCATCCCCAGGGCTGAGGGAGCCGGAACTCGGGGAGGCAGGAAATGAATGGGGACCCGAGAGGTGGGGGCACGGTGGCGCCGGGCCCCCCGGCCCAGGGAGGACTAGAAGTTGGGAGAGAGCCTGCCCCCACGACCCCCGGCGGGAGTCCGAACCCCGGCCGGGGCGCCCCCTCCCGGGCGGGGCTGATCGAAAGCGGCGGGGGCCGGGCCGAGGCCCGGGCCGGGCCCTCGGGGCTCCTCACCTCCGCGATGTCATGTTCCTCCCGCCCTCCGGCTCCGCGACGGACCCGCTCCTTACTCAGGTTCCGCTGGGCCCGGTCACATCGGGCTGGCCCGAGGGAGGCCCGCTCGGGACCGGACGGGGGGCAGAGCCAGCCGGCCGCGCGCAGACCCCCCTCCAGGCCTGGGGATCCCGGAGACTGTGCAGCCGCCCCCCAAACCCGGTTCGCTCCTCCTCCTCCTCCCCCGCCTATCGCCGCCGGCGCCGCCGTGACGTCACCCCGCGCGACGCCCGCCGCCACTTCCTGCTCCCAGGGCGCCCGGGACTGAGCAGCGGCTGGTAATAGCGGTTCGTAGGCTCGATGGAGCCGCCGCGACTCATTTCCCGAAGCCCCTTCACCCTCCTTTGGACCTGGGCTGCAAGGTGCGCGTGGCGTCCTCACTGCGGGGCTCACTCCCACGAACCGGTTGCATCCGCTCCCACCGTGTCACTTCCCTGCACTGACTGCCAAACCGAGTTTCATTCATTTCGTTCCACAAATCGCCGCTCCACTTTTTAGCTGTGTAACCTTAGGAAAGTTGCTGAGCCTCAGTTGTTGAGTCTCTGAGCTTCACTTTTCTCCGTTTCTTCATCTCTGTAAAATGAAGGTAGTACTATAATTGTATTCTCTTCGTAGGATTATCGTGAAGATTAAATATGCAAAATGCTTAGGACTAACCCTGGCCTATTTAATAAGTGCTTTGTAATTGTTAGCTGGATTGTCATTATAGTTAAACATTTGTTGAATATTTTCTGTCTGGGTGTCCATAGTTTTAAGCTATGGGGATACAGTGGTGAACTGGAAAGACAGTCTCTGCTAAAATACTCAAGACAATACTGTACTTCCATCTTCCTTTCCTTGTCTTTTCTCCATACCCCTTTATATTATCATTTTAAATAGGATAGTTAGGTAAGTCTTCACTGAGGATGACAACTTGAGCAAAGATCTGATCCTGGAGCAGTCAGTGGGAATAATTCAGGCGAATAGCATTTCAAGCACAGGGAGAGGCAAGTGCAAAATCCCTGAGGCAACAGGCTGCCTCCTATATTCCAAAAACTATGAAGAGGTCTCTGGCTGGGGCACAGAAGGAGGTGCGAGGGGTGAAGAGGGAGCAGTAGGAGATGAGGTGAGAACAAGATAGAAATGATCTCGGGTCCTACAGGCTATTAAATGAACAGTAAAATGGAGAGTCGTTGAAAGATTTTTCAATAGAGAAGGACTATAATCCCTGTTTTAAAAATGAAAGTAATAGGGGTGCCTGGGTGGCTCAGCTGGTTAAGCGTCTGACTTTGGCTCAGGTCATGATCTCGTGGTTTGTGGGTTTAAGCCCCAGGGCGGGCTCTGTGCTGACAGCTCCGAGCCTGGAGCCTGCTTCAGATTCTGTGTCTCCCTCTCTCTTTGCCGCTCCCCCACTCATGCTCTGTCTCTGTCTCTCAAAAATGAATAAACTTAAAAAAAAAAAAAGTAAAAGTAATAAAGTAAGGGTACTCTATTAGAATCAGATCAAGAGGGCAAGTCTGGAAGCAGACTAGTTCAGAATACTAACATACTGTAATATTCCAGGCTAGAGATGATGGTGGCTCAGACCAGAATGAGAGGGTAGAGCTTTTCCCTGATGATGGCCCTTCTGACTCATAAAAGGTCACAGATGTAGTAAGTGGCAGAGTCAGAATTCAAACCCACATCTACGTAGCTTCAAAATCTTCTTATTTCCTCCCAATGTTCCCCTCCTCATTTCTATACAGAGAACTCTTTTATAGTGTTCTGTTTCAGCCTTGGTGATATGGAAAAAAAATCCTTGTAAAATTTGTCTTTAATATACGTCAGTTTAATTTAGGTCATAGGCCTTCAACAAGCAGTTGTCCAACCTGTTTCTTTCCAGACCCCCTAAGTCCTGGCCTCCTAGATGACTCGAACAACACTCTAGCTGATCTTAGGCCTGCAGATTTGCTCTTTCCAGCCCATCCTTTGGATAATAGCCAGAGTAATCTAAAATGCAAAACTAGTCACTCCCTACATTGAGTACCTCAATGGCTATTCACTGTTTCTAGGATGAAGTCACAAAAATTTTTAACCTACCTAGTCTGGTCCCTGCTTTTTTTACCAACCCTTCTTCCCACCCCTCTATGACCCAGGCTTGCTGAGTGACTTTTGGCTCTCCTCAATATACCATGTTCTTTCCCAGCTCACGGGGCCTTTAAACAATCTGCTCTCTCTTCCTAGAGGGTTCTTTCTGGCCTCATTCCTCATTAACTCTAGTCTACTCCTCAGATCTCAGACTAGAAGTCATCTCCTCTGGGTTGGGAAGACTTACCTGATTCTCCCAGTCCAGGTCAGATGGTCCCCAAGACACCTATCCTAGCTTAGAACTGAACACAGTCCACTATAAAGCTAAGATACAGTGTCATATGGGGGTTAAATTCTTGATTCCAAAGCTCAACCTTCCTGCCTGGGTGTCCATAAGTAAGTCATTTGACTTCTCCGTATCTCCGTTTCCTTCTCTTGTAAAATGGAGGGAACAACATAGGTAGGTGGTGAAGCATTAAAGATTTGTTTTTTATAAAGTGCTTAGTGCCAGTCACATAAGTACTTGACAAATGCTGGTTATCATTTGTCTCTTTTCCAAAGTAAACTGTAAGCTCTTGGAATGCAGAAACCATTGCTTCCCCAGTCTTCCCTATATTCTGGACACTCTGCAGCTGGAATGATCTTTCAGGAATACAAACCTAATCATGTCATTCTGTGCTATGAGGGAGTTCGAAGACTTTAGCACTAGGAATGAAAACCTTCCATTAGCACATCAGGCCCTTCTAAATGTGAACCATGCCCACCTGTTCAGCTCCATTTACTCCCACTCCCTCACATAATCTGGCAGTTTCCAAAGGCCTCTTGCTGTTTCTTGCATCCTGTCTTCCTAAATTTAGTTCCTTCTGTCTGGAACACCCTTTAAACCCATCTCCATCCGGAAAACTAAGCATCAGACAAAATTCAACTCTCATTCAATCAGCTTCTCCAAGAAACATTCTTTGCACACCCCCCCAAAACCACTTCCTGAGTATAAAATAGAGACCCCCCCCCTCCCCTATGGGGGCTGCCTATTCATCCCTCTATAGGCCCTTAACACAGTTTAACATCATTGTTGGTTGATTCTTCTGTCTCTTCCCCTGGACTATGAGTTCCTTTTAGAACAAAGTCTTTGTCTTCTTCATCTTTATTTTATTTTATTTTTTTAAGTAGGCTCCATGCCCAATATGGGGCTTGAACTCCTAACCCTGAGATCAAGAGTTGCATGTTTCACAAAAACTGAGTGAGCCAGGAGTCCCCTTCTTCCTTTTGATATGCCCAGAGCCTATTACAGTGCCTGGCTTAGAACAGGCTTAAGAAATGTTCATTTAGGGGTGCCTGGGTGGCTCGGTCAGTTGAGCATCCGACTCTTGGTTTCGGCTCAGGTAATGATCTCATGGTTTCCCGGGTTCGGGCCCGCTTTGGGATTCTCTCTCTCCCTCCCTCTGCCCCTCCCCTACTTGTGCTCTGTCTCTCTCAAAATAAAAAAATAAATTTTAAACTAAAAATTTAAATAGAAAAGAAATATTCACTTAGGAAAAATTAAAAAGAAATATCTGGGGCACTTGGCTGGTTCAGTCGGTTAAGTGTCTGACTTTTGCTCATGGTTTGTGAGTTTGAGCCCCGGGTCAACCCTAACAGTGTGGAGCCTGCTTGGTATACTCTCTCTCTCCATCTCTCCCTCTCTTTCTGCCCCTCACCCCCTCGTGCTTTAACTCTCAAAAACAAATAAATAAACTTTAAAAAAAGAAAAGTACTCATTTAGAGATACTTTATTTTTATTTCTTTCTCTTTTTGTAAAAAAAATATATTTTTTAATGTTTTTATTTATTTTTGAGACAGAGAGAGACCGAGCATGAGCAGGGGAGGGGCAGAGAGAGAGGGAGACACAGAATCCGAAGCAGGCTCCAGGCTCCGAGCTGTCAGCACAGAGCCCAACGCAGGGCTCAAACTCACAGACTGCAAGATCATGACCTGAGCCGAAGTCGGACGACCAACGGACTGAGCCACCCAGGCTCCCCTATTTCTTTCTCAACTACAAAAGCAATACAAATTCCTTACAACAAGCCAAATAAAAATAGTTTTCCCTGCTCCTCAATGTATATATATTCCCTACTCCACCCCCACCAGTGTTAATAATTTGGTATTACACTTCCACTTTTCTCTATCCCTATACAAACACACACACATACATCCCACACCTACACTCACATACATAACATATAGGGATTTTTTTCTATTTTATTTATTTTTTTTAAGTTTTACTCATTTTGAGAGAGAGAGCATGAAAGCAGGGGAGGGTCAGAGAGAGAGAGAGAGGGAGAGAGAATTCCAAGCAGGCTCTGTACCGTCAGCTTGGAAACTGGTGTAGGGCTTGAACTCACGAGCCTCAAGCTCATGAACTGAGCCAAAGTCAGATGCTTAACTGACTGAGTCACCCAGGTGCCCCTATTTTTTAAAAATGTCTTTTAATGTTTATTTTTGAGAGATAGAAAGACAGACAGAGTGAGAGCAGAGAAGGAGCAGAGAGAGAGGGACACAGAATCTGAAGCAGGCTCCAGGCTTTGAGCTGTCAGCACAGAGCCCGACACGGGACTCGAACTCACAAACCATGAGATCATGATATGAGCCAAAGTCGGATGCTTAACCAACTGAGCCACCAATTTTTTAAATGAGTTCATAATATGTGTCTGTGTTCATGGATTCATAATATGTATATCGTATTAAGTATGTGAATATATATGCATATATAATCACAAAGACATATCATAACTTTTTCTCTTAATATATCGTGAATATCCCTAGACCAGCATAGTATTCAATACAATATAATCTGAGCCATATATGTAATATTAAAGACTATAGTATTCACATTTAAAAAAGGAAAAGGAGGGGTGCCTGACTGGCTCAGTTGGTAGAGCATGTGATTCTTGATCGCAGGGTCATGAGTTCAGGCACCACCTTGGGTGTTGAGCCTACCTAAAAATATATAAGTAAATAAATAAAAAATTTTTAAAAAGTAAAAACAGGGGCGCCTGGGTGGCTCAGTCGGTTAAGTGTCCGACTTCAGCTCAGGTCACGATCTCGCGGTCCGTGAGTTCGAGCCCCGCGTCGGGCTCTGGGCTGATGGCTCGGAGCCTGGAGCCTGCTTCCGATTCTGTGTCTCGCTCTCTCTCTGCCCCTCCCCCGTTCATGCTGTCTCTCTCTGTCTCAAAAATAAATAAAAAAACGTTAAAAAAAAAAAAAGTAAAAACAGATGAAATCCATGCAAATGTTTAACTCAGTGTCTCACGATATTATCATTCAACATATAATCAATAAATAGAAAACATTAATGAGTTAGCTTACATTCTTTTTTTCTTGTTAAGCCTTCAAAGTCCAGTATTTTACCCTTATAGCACATCTCAATCTGAACTGGCTACATCTCCAATGCTCCATAACCACATTTGGCTAATGGTACTATATTGGACAGCACATTTAGATGTAAGTCATGCTTTCTCATAGCTGCATAATATTCTGTGGAATGGATATACATTTACAGTCAATTTCTGTGTTAATGGGCATGCAAATTATTTCTAAGGTTTCAGGGGTGGGGAGTCGCACTGAAAGTAGTGTTCCATGAACTTGCTTATTTTTTTAAGTTTATTTATTCATTTTGATTTAAAAATTTTTAACTTAAAAAAAAATAATAAAAATGCTTTTAAAAAGAGGGGCACCTGGGTGGCTCAGTCAGTTGAGCATCAGACTTTGGCTCTGGTCATGATCTTGTGGTCCGTGGGTTCAAGCCCCACATCGGGCTGTGAGCTGACAGCTCAGAGCTTGGAGCCTGCTTTGGATTCTGCGTCTCCCTCTCTCTCTGCCCCTCCCCCACTCGCGCTCTGTCTCTCTCTCTCTCACAAAAATAAATAAACATGAAAAAAAATTTAGGGGCACTTGGGTGGCTCTGTCGGTTAAGCGTCCAACTCTTGGTTTCAGCTTAGATCATGATCTCACAGTCTGTGGGTTCGAGCCCCACATTGGGCTCTGCGCTGATAGTGTGGAACCTGCTTGGGATTCTCTGTCTCCTTCACTCCCTTTGCCCCTCCCCCACTCGCTCTCTGTCTCTCTCAAAAAACTAAACTTAAAAAAAAATTAAAGCTTATTTATTTATTTTGAGAGAGAGGGAGGGGGTGGGGCAGAGAGAGAGAATCCCTGTCCGCAGTGCAGAGCCCCACCTGAACTCACGAACCACAAGACGAACTGAGCTGAAACCAAGAGTCAGGGGGTTAACCGACTGAGCTACCCAGGTGCCCCGTGTGTTTTGTTTTGTTTTGTTTTGTTTTTTAATTTTTTAATGTTTGTTTTTGAAGCAGGCTCCAGGCTCTGAGCTGTCAGCACAGAACCCCACGCGGGGCTCAAATCCCCAAACTGAGAGATCATGACCTGAGCTGAAGTTGGACGCTCAACCGACTGAGCCACCCAGGCTCCCATCCCCATCTTTTTTTTTTTTTTTTTTTAAAGGTTTTATTTTTAAGTAATTTCTACACCCTGTGTGGGGCTCAAACTTACAACCCTGAGATCAAGGGTGGCATGGTCCGCTGACTGAGCCAGCCGGGGGCCCCTCCGTGAACTTTCTTATGAGAAAACTATTGAGTGAATGAGTGAATCACTATGTTGACCTCAACATTAACACTTACTAGGGAGGTATTATCAATGTTGTCAATATCATTTCCATTTTATAAATAAGAAAACTCATGTGAGGAAGCCTATCATAAGATCACATAGCAAGTGAGCTCCAGGTTTCAAGGTCAGCACCTTCTCTGCAGCATAACTGCCTGCTGCTTTTTTGTCTTTCCGTGACACAAAGAAGTAGGGTTCAATGTGTCTGCGTGACGTTGGATAAATCATTTATTTTATTTATTTGTTTCAAGTTTATTTATTTTGAGAGGGAGAGCAACCACATGTGTGCAGGAGGGGCGGACAGAGGAGGAGGGGCAGGGAGAGAGGAAGGGAAAGACAGAGATTGGGAATCCCAAGCAGGTTCTGCACTGTCAGCCCGAAGGAGCTACTCAAGGCTTGGACTCCCCAACCGTGAGTTCATGACCTGAGCTGAAGTCAGAAGCTTAACCGACTGAGCCACCCAGGCGCCCCCGATAAATCATTTATTGTAAATGAGCTTCAGTTCTTTTATCTTTTTTTTTTGTTAAGATTTTCTTTTTTAAATAATCTCTACACCCAACGTGGGACTGGAACTAAGGATCCTGAGATCGAGTCACAAGCTCCACCGAATGAGCCAGCCAGGCGCCCCTCTTTCATCTTAAATTCCTACTTCCCAGGGAGGTTGCCCTGAGGCTTAAAATGGTTTAGTGTCTGCAAAAATGTCTCCTTTGATAAAAATTTTGCCCAAGTAATGAACAATAGATTTTGCAGTACCATAATGAAACACAAGAGGGGGTTCGTTTATGTTTTTATTTCAACGGCAGGCAACTTAACAAATACTTTGGTACATTTACTAGGTAAAAGTTTCTGAGATTGTCAATTAAACAAACGTTTTTTTAACGTTTATTTTTTGAGAGAGAGTACAAGCCGGGGAGGGGCAGAGAGAGAGAGAGACACAGAATCCGAAGCAGGCTCCAAGCTGTCAGCACAGAGCCCAATGCAGGGCTTGAACTCACAAACACAAAATCACAGCCTGAGCTGAAGTCAGACACTTAACCGCCTGAGCCACCCAGGCGCCCCGGAGATTGCCAATTTCCAAGGAACTCCGGTGAGCACCTCTGCACTCATTCATTCTGATACATTTTCTGAAGTAGGTGTTTCTGGGAGGTGTTTTGCTCAGGAAACTAAACAAATAAAACTGCTGACATTTCCATTTCAAAAAAAGAGCAGTGCCCAAGATTTCCTTGAGAATATTACAGGCCTGGACAGTGAATAATCCTAAACTGGCATAAAACACAGCCTATTAGGATCACACTAATCCTTAATTTGTGCAGAAGGCAGACACGTTTAGAATCACATGTTTCAGCAAGCATAGCCAACCTGCATTCACTGTAGTCTGAAAGTTTCCACTGAAATCTCTGAGGCCTTCAGAGACATGTGATTACCATACTTGTATCTTCAGTCAATCAGAATGAGAAAAAACTACATGATTCCCAAGGACACAGCCACAAAGCAGGTGATTTGGATCTGAAGAAAACCAAAGTGACAGGGGGCCTGGGTGGTTCAGCGTCGGACTTCAGCTCAGGTCACGGTCTCGCGGTTTGTGAGTTTGAGCCCTGCGTCCAGCTCTGGGCTGACAGCTCAGGGCCTGGAGCTTGCTTCAAGTTTTGTGTCTCCCTCTCTCTCTCTCTGTTGTTCTCATGCTCTCTCGCTCAAAAATAAAGAAACGTTAAAAGAATTTTTTTTTTAATTCAAAGAAAATCAGGGTGAAAAGCTCTAGCCACCAGTAACAAACAAATGAAAGAGAACTGGAAAAATTCAAGCCAAAAGGTGTCACGAAAATGTACATGTTGCCTTAAGGGCTTTGATACAGTAAAAAATTATAAGATACAATATTTTATTTTGCCAATGTACTGAGTATTCTTATTCTTAATTCTAATATGAGCAAAGAACTCTCTTATTCATCTTCATTAGTTATCTCTTTAATCTTTACAGAGGATGGTTAAAAGCGCAATTTCTGAAATCAGATCCATGTTATGAACAACTTACTTAACCTCTTTGAGCCCCAGATGCCTCATAAGAGTATCCTTCGTAAGTTGTTGAGAGGATTACATGAAATAAAGCAAGGCACATAATGCAGCTCTAACCATGTAGTATAAAATATTGTATTGTTCTTTTTTTTTTTAAGGGGGAGTGGGGAACTGAACCCACCTTAGGGGATGAGTCATGTCCAGTTTTGTTTTGTTTTTTTAATGTTTATTTGAGAGAGAGAGACAGACGGACAGAATACGAGCAGGAGAGGGGAGAGAGAGAGGGAGACATAGAATCTGAAGCTGGCTCCAAGCTCTGAGCTGTCAGCACAGAGCCCGACGCGGGGCTCGAACTCACGGACTGTGAGATCGTGACCTGAGCTGAAATCAGTCGTTTAACCGACTGAGCCACCCAGGTACCCCCACAATATTGCTTTTATTATCCCTGGTGCAGAATCTTTAGCAGAATACTTGGCACATAGTAGGATCTCATTAACAACTATGTTGATGATGATGATAATGACAGTGGTGCGTACAGTGGAGGTGATGGGGGGTGATGGCAACAAGAACTAACATTTATCTAGCACTTATCATGCATCAAATACTGTTCTTAGTGATTTTGTGTATAGAAATTTATTTACTCTTCCCAACACCCCTGTGAGGCTGGTAATATTGTTACCCTCATTTTAGAAACGAAGAAACCTGAAACTAATGTAACATTATGTGTCAACTACACTTTAATAAATGAAATAAAGTAAAATAAAACTTCAAAAAGAAAAGAAATGAAGTGCAAAGTGGCCAGAAATTTTTGTGGAAGGGATGAACAACTATGTTCTTATATGCCTCTGTACCTCTTGCATTTATTCTTCCAATTACCACTTTGATCTGCTAAATTTGTATTTATTCTGCCAAATCCAACACAAGACCCAACTTTTTGCAGAACCTTCTTAAACCTCCAGGAAGAAATAGCTTATAATTATTTATTTTTTCTACTTGTTATTCCTTTGAATGAGCGTTCTTTGAGAGCAGGAATATATTTTATTCATCTTATTTTTTAAGGTTTTTTTTAGGGGTTTTATTACTATTTTTAAATGTTTATTTATATTTGAGAGAGAGACCGCGCAAGCAGGGGAGGAGTACGGAGAGGAGGACCAAGGATCTGAAGCGGGCTCTGTGGTGACAGCAGAGAGCCAGATGTGGGGCGAACCGCGAGAGATCGAGCCTGCAAACCGCGAGATCATGACCTGAGCCGTCCTGGGAGGCTTAACTGACTGAGCCACCCAGGCGCCCCTTTTAAGATTTTATTTTTAAGTAACCTCTATATTCAGGGTGGGACTGGTACTCACCACCCCGAGATCAAGAGTCACAAGCTCCATCGACTAGTCAGCCAGGCACTGCTATTTTATTCATTTTGAATTCTGGCTTCCCTGACTCTCACCATTGAGCATAGTCTATAGTCTAATTAGGGGATATGGACTTTAAGTCAACTTCGGAGAAAATGTCTGTGTAAGGTTTCCAGTTAGCTTTTCATGGGAAAGATTTCACTTTACTTGGAGATTTGGTCTTTCGTCTCTCTCTCTCTCTCTCATATTGAAAATGGAAGTCTTTTCTAATGTCCTTAGTAAGCAAAATAAAACGTTGTAACGTCGGCTTCCAGAAGTATTTTGAGAATTTTGTTGGTCTATAAAGTGAAACATTTTCAAAACGTTCCTTGCTTTTTGCCTGTTATAAGGACACCTAGCTCTCCACAGTAGCACTGTCAAAGGAGGGGAAACTACACTTCCCATAATGCCTCAGCTCCGGAAGGAAGTGAGGCTCAACAACTCCCGTGATTCCTTATAGACCGGAAGCCGGGATCTTAGTTCTCTTTCCCATCTTGCAAGGTAAGTATGGCGGGGCTTCTCTGCGAGACTAGATTTCAGGATCCCTAATCCTTCACCATCCGAACCGAGAAGGAATCAAGTAGGCACCTGCAGGGGTCGAACATGCTCGGGGCCAACTGAGAGGCCTCCCAGACGCTTCATTTTTCTCGCCTGGGTTTGCATAGGGGCACGAAGAGGTTGAGGTGGGATGCCGTAGAGGCTCCGGAACTCCGGCTGCTCGCCACCCTCCTGGGCTGGGGATACTGGACCCCTCTGGGGATCCGTAGCGGAATAGTGGGGCCTCGGGGAGCATGGGGACAGCGCGCGCTCTGGAATCCCGGGTTCGGGTTCGAAAAGACGCCGCTGAGTTTGTCTGAGCCACGTTGGGATTTGGAGCCGAGGCCAAATGCTGCTTTTCCTTCTTCCCACGTCCGCGCCCGGAAGTCGCCTGTTGGCTTTGCGCTTCTTTTCAGCCTGGCCTGAGTGTGCGCTGAATGTGTCTGTGTCCTCATCTCCTAAGCCGAATTTCTCGAATAAGACAGTAGTCTGAAAAGAGCAAAAGCTCTGGACGCGAACGGTTTCAGGGTCCAGCGTCGCTGCTTCATAGCTGTGGGGATTTATTTGTCAGATTTCTAGTTCCCAGAACAGTAATGGTGAAATAATGGAATGGGGACTTTTGACCACTAAATATTTAGCAAACAGATGTAAGATTTCTTCAAATTAAAAAAAAAAAAAAAAGGTTGTAGCGTATTCGGGAGACAACCCAAAAATTAACCATTATGACGGTTGTTGCAGATGTGTGTGGTTTTGGAGGAAGACCTATCTTATAGGGGAGGCATGAAAGAACGTTAGAGGTACTTGGACAGAGAAAGTGAGGGTTCCTCCCCTCGGAAGCCTATCAGTGTCCAGTTTAGATACTGTTCTGTTATAAGGTAGTTGGTGAAATGCCTTTCTTTTTAATCTGTGTATTGCTAGATGGCGGGTGAAAAAGCTGAGAAGCCGGATGCTAAGGAGAAGAAACCTGAAGCCAAGAAGGCTGATGCTGGTGGCAAGGTTAAGAAGGGTAACCCCAAGGCTAAAACGCCAAAGAAGGGGAAGCCCCACTGCAGCC
Organism: Panthera leo; assembly: GCF_018350215.1. Classification (NCBI taxonomy): domain Eukaryota; kingdom Metazoa; phylum Chordata; class Mammalia; order Carnivora; family Felidae; genus Panthera; species Panthera leo. The sequence goes on along the minus strand of NC_056690.1, from coordinate 9,994,969 downwards.
GAAACCCTGTCCTAGTCAGAGGAATTGGCAGGTATTCCCGATCGGCTATGTATTCGAGAAAGGCCATGTACAAGAGGAAGTATTCAGCAGCTAAATCCAGGGTAAGGGATGAGGGGAGTCACTGAGCATCACTTCCCATTCTTAACCTGAGGAATGTTGGTCTGCCTCTGACTTTGACGCATTTGTGTCCTGATAGATTGAAAAGAAAAAGAAGGAGAAGGTTCTTGCTACTGTCACAAAACCAGTTGGTGGTGACAAGAATGGTGGTACCCGAGTGGTTAAACTTCGCAAAATGGTAAGATTTGGAAGGTTTGAATGGTGGGAGGGGTTTTTTTTTGTGTGTGTGTTTACCTACCGGAGAATTACTAATGGAGGATTCTGGCCTTACAAACATTTGTAAACTTTTGGACCTTAAACATTGGTTGTTTGATATCAATTAAGTAGATATTAATTAGATATTAATAACTGATATTAAGCAGATATTAATTAATTAATTAATTGACTCTTCTGTGCTTCGGTTTCTTCGCCTGCAAAATGGGAATGAAGGTTTGCCTCGCAAACCTTCGGTTTAGGTTAAGGAATGGGGTTGTTGTGAGAATTGAGGCCCGAAGCCTAGGATGCTCCTAGGCCTAGAGAGCGTTTGCGGACCAGAGCACGGTTTCTTGGCTCCTCTTTAACCACCCACAAGACCCGACTCTTTCTCAGTGTTTGCTCTGCAGTTTTCATTGTGGAAACATGCCCGGATGTGTTACAGTCATCACAGTTGGAAATTACTGCCCAGAGAGAGAGTGGCGCTTTGATTCCTGGTCACGGTTTTTTTGTGAGCTGGTTTTTCTGTTAGGTACTAATGTTTGAAGTAAAAGCAAGAGGCTAGGGGCGCCTGGGTGGCTCAGTCGGTTGGGCGGCCGACTTCGGCTCAGGTCATGATCTCGCGGTCCGTGAGTTCGAGCCCCGCGTCGGGCTCTATGCAGACAGCTCAGCCTGGAGCCTGTTTCGGATTCTGTGTCTCCCTCTCTCTGCCCCTCCCCTGTTCATGCTCTGTCTCTCTGTGTCTCAAAAATAAATGAAAAAGAAAGTTAAAAATTAAAAAAAAAAAAAGCAAGAGGTTATTGTGAGTTACTTGTCACACCCTTAGTAGCAGTCTTTGTGTGGGGTCTTGTTTTCACAGTAAGTGAACTGGTACTCTTGATGTAAACTTTTTTTTTTTTTTTCCTTTATGGATAAAGTGGGAGTAACGCATGTTGATGGGGAGGATGTGAACACAATTGGAATCGAAAAACAAGCCATGCCTCCTTCGTAACCTCCAAAATGTGCATCAGACGTGTTGTTTCTGGAGAAGGACGGTTTAGGTTAAGGTCAGGGACCCCAGAAAAGCTTGAGAATCACTGCCACAGGACAGTGTGTAATGCTAGGACCGTGTATGATAGCTTGCCATGGAAGTCTCAGGTTTGGTTTAATCCCAGATTGATGGTTTTCGTCTTTGCCTGAACACACAGCTCTGTTAAATGGATTCCACCCTATGTTTTACATGGAAAGAGCAAGCAACATTGATCTTTGCCAAATTTAGTATCTACGGACGAGTGAAAACGAACTGTAATAGTGTAAATAAAGCATTTGAAGTAGGTGAAAAGGGTGTAGCAAGTGTTTCACTGAGACCACCAGCTCTACTAATCTGATGAGCTTGTTTAAATAAGATGAACCTGTGGATTCTCTACAGCCTAGGTATTATCCTACTGAAGATGTGCCTCGGAAGCTGTTGAGCCACGGCAAAAAACCTTTTAGTCAGCATGTAAGGAAACTGCGAGCTAGCATCACTCCTGGGACCATTTTGATCATCCTCACTGGGCGCCACAGAGGCAAGGTGAGCAGAACACCTCGGCTCGTGGAGCTTCAGCTCAGGTGTCTGAGCCGCAGGTGCTTGATTATAATGGGTCACACTCCAGGTAGGATTCTTCATTTGCCTACAGTAACTAGTTCGCGGCGGGTGGGTAGCCCATAACAAGACCAGCAGCCCAGTCACTAGCATGACGTATTTAGTCCGTAATGTATGATAAATTATTACCATTTCCTGCTGTTGGGCTTATTATAGATGATTCCTATGTCCCTGTATCTGAAAGTACTTGTATAGATTTCTAGGGATGGAACTCGTGAGTTAAAGGATATTAAGTAAGCGTTAGAAGTAATGGCTGTTCATTAAAAAGAAGCACCCAAAAGTATTGCTCATGTCCAAGGGTCATCCCTGTTGGTAGTTTGGTGTAGTTGCTTCCAAGATTGCTGAGCAGATACGTATTGAGAAATTTCCTTTACCAAATTTATAAGCCTATGATTTGATTAATTCAGAAGTGCATTTGTAATTGCAGAAATCCTGAGATTTCTGTTTAATTCACAGAGAGTGGTTTTCCTGAAGCAACTGAGCAGTGGCTTGCTACTTGTGACTGGTAAGAAAATCCTTGAGTTTTATACTCTCTGAAACTTGGCATTTTTTTTTTTAACATTTATTTATTTATTTATTTATTTTGAGGTGGGGGGGGGGGCGCAGGGAGAGACCCCCAAGCAGGCTCCACACTGTGAGTGCAGAGCCTGACCCAGAGTTCGGTCTCAGGAACCATGAGGTCATGACCTGAACTGAAATCCAAGAGTTGGGCACTTAACCGAGCCATCCAGGTGCCCTGAAGCTTGGCATTTTAAGTGTACTTTTGTGCCCACCTAAATGGAATTCTCAGTGCTATGTGGTTCCGTGTCTTATTTCATTGTCGTATGTATACCTGAGTTCTGAGGAAGCAAGTTTACGTTCTGTGTGGCAACATATCACCAAGTATCTGCCACCTAAAGTGCAGAATGGCTGGCTGTTAACCACAAGGAATGATCTCACAGACTTGTAATTGGTCTTCCACTTGGAACCAAAGGGAGTTGCTAAACAGGTAAAAAGTGAACTGTTCACTCTGGAAAGCAGCGCTCAGTTTAAATTTGTCAGGAACCTGTGGTTTTGACCAGTGTGTTTGAGTGACTGCTGTCTCCTAAGTCTTTGCTTTCTCTTTGCCTCAGCGTGTTGCTTTTTTCCCCCCTCAGGACCTCTGTCCCTTAATCGAGTTCCTCTGCGTAGAACACACCAGAAATTTGTCATTGCCACCTCCACCAAAATTGATATCAGCAATGTGAAAATCCCCAAACACCTCACTGATGCTTACTTTAAGAAGAAGAAGCTGCGTAAGCCCAGACACCAGGAAGGTGAGATCTTCGACACGGAGAAAGAGGTAAGCTGCTTTTTCTGTCTTCGTTTTTGATAGCTCCGGCTCCTCTGGGTGGGAGTGAAAATACAGTTACGAATCGGTGAAGAAAAGTCGTAAATCATGAGAAATATCTGGGGAATGATAGTGTTCCAGATGCTGCTGCATTCAGTAATTTTTAATGGCAGTTGAGAGCTCATCTCAGAATCTTTTTGAGAGTTTTCGTGGAGCTCTGAATTCACTGCTACTGTTCTAATGGGAGTTCAGCCTCGTTTATCCTTGATGTCTTAAAAAAGACAAAAGGAAAAGAGCTACTATTTCTGTTATACTCGAAACAGGTTGTATTTCACAGCCCTCCAAGGAAAGGATTATTAAAATTACATTCTAAATATCCGTGGGATTGGGTATTTGTGAGATAGGATTCCTGAGAGGACTGGAGTGTGGTACTTGTGCCCTGCTTCTGAATGATTTTCTTCTTTTTTTTCCCTCCCTTCCCCCTAGAAATATGAGATTACAGAGCAGCGCAAGGTTGATCAGAAAGCTGTGGACTCGCAAATTCTGCCAAAAATCAAAGCCGTTCCTCAGCTTCAGGGCTACCTCCGCTCTGTGTTTGCTCTCACGAATGGAGTTTACCCTCACAAATTGGTGTTCTAAATTTCTTGCAAAGAACCTAATTAAATAACAGATCCATCTCTCCTGTGCCTTTTTTTTCTTTTTTGTTTTTAATCTTTCTCTGCCCAGAGGTGTGGTTTGACTCTGCGTGCTTGTGGCATCTTGGCCTCTGCTAAGAGCAGTCGGGGTCGGGAGGCTGGCACCAGCTGCAGTGGAAGCTCCACTGTGTCATCGGTTTGGATCAGCCTTCTTGCCTTGCTCACCGTCTGGCTTGCCACCCAGCACCCACCAGTAGGGAATAGCGACATTTCCCCAGTCGTTACCGAGCAGGTCAGTACTGGGCTATGTGGACAAAAAATCGCTCTTCTCTTCAGGCCACAAACTTTCCTTCCTTTGAATGGGTAATACCCATTTCTCCCCCATAATCATTGCACTCTTGTATATCTGGTTTTTTAAAAGCATACATAGCAACATAGCAAATGAGTATAATTATTTACCATCTTTTTTGTTTGTTTGTTTGTTTTTAACCAAAAGGCCCTTATGCTGTACATACTATTACACAGATGACAAACCGTGTGTTTTGGTCATTCCATAGAAAGTCCCATCTTCAGGGGCACCTGGGTGGGTCAGTCGGTTGGGTGACCGACTTCGACTCAGGTCATGATCTCGCAGTTTGTGGGTTCGAGCTCCGCATCGGGCTCTGTGCTGAATGCTTGCTCGGAGCCTAGAGCCTGCTTTGGATTCTGTGTCTCCTCTCTCTACCCCTCCCCCACTTGTGCTCTGTCTCAAAAATAAATTTAAAAAAAAAATTTTTTTTTTAAATGTCCCATCTTTACTGATGCAGACTATAGTAGTCTCTTATATGGATATTTGGGTTTACATCTTTTGTAAATATATACACAGTAGTAGATGAGTTCTCAAGTGTGCACACAGGTGAGTGAGTATCTGGTAAGAATTATTTTTGGCTGAGTAAGGATTTATGCATTTTTGATTTTAATAGATTGTGCCAAACTGCCCTCTGTGGGGTTTGAACCAGTTTAGCGTCTGTATAAAAGTGTCCAGGGGTGCCTGGGTGCTCAGTCAGTTGAGCATCTGACTCTTGATTTTGGCTCAGGTCGTGAGATTGAGCCCTGCCTCAGGTTCCACACAGGACATGGAAACTGCTTGGGATTCTCTACCTCTGTCTCTAAAAAAGGGTTCATTTCTCCACAGGCTCCCTAAACAGGGGGTCATCAGATTAGAGGTTTTGGCAGTAGGTAAGGGAAGGATGGCCCTGGTGGGGTGTTTTTTAAAGTTTATCTAATTGGCAATTAACATTTGGTGAAATTCGCGATCCAGTGATGTTTATGTAGTTCAGTAAACATCACCACCACCAAAGTTCCTTCATGCTTCTAAAGTCAGCTCCCGCTGCAGGCAGGCATCCAATTTCTGTAAGGTGTAGTTTTGCCTTTTACAGAAGGTCTTATGCCACTTAGCATAACGTTTTTGCGGTTTGTTCATATTCATGGTTCGGTGGTTTTTCACAGTCATTTGTTGCTCCATTATATCATTGTATTAACTTCCCTAAAATTCACCCACCAAACAACTTTGGGTTGTTCACAGTTCCTGGAGATGGTGAATAAAGCCACCATCAGCATTCACATACAGGTTTTTGTGTGGATGTGTTTTCATTTCTGTTGGATGAAAATGCGGGATTGCTGGGTTGTATGGTAAATAACACGTTTACCTTTGTAAGAAACTGCTAGGACTTCCATTTTGTATCCCACCAACAATGTGTATTACTCCACTCCCTTGCCAGCGCTTGGTATTTTCAGTTTTGTTAATTGAGAGAATTGACAGTTTCGGGTGTACGATATAATGATCAGTACTGTAAGTCTGGTTACCATCCATCACCGTATGTAGTTAGGAAATTTTTTGTGAGAATTTACACAATCTAGCAACTTTCAAATATATGGTAGTGTTAACTATAGTCACCATGCTGTAGGTCACATCCCCATGATGGTCTTTTTTTTTTTCACTTTTTTTTTTTTTTTTTTTTTAATGTTTATTTTTTTGAGAGGGAGAGCTAGAGATCGCAAGCTGGGGAGGGGCAGAGAGAGGGAGACCAAGGATCCGAAGTCCGTACTGTGCAGAGCCTGATGCAGGGCTTGAACCCGCAAACTCAGATCATGAGCTGAGCCAGCCCTATCTTTTTAATTCTAGCCTCTTGAGTAGATACATAGCTATGTGCTTGGATACATTTTTGAAACAAATCTGAACATGTCACTTCTGGCTACGGCCTTTTAGTGGCTGTTTATCACTCAGGTTCAGTTCCAAAATCATCTTGGCCACAACACAAGACCCTCTGATTGGCCCGTTTCTTCAGCCTACTCTTCTCTGGCCCATCGGATACCAATTACAAGCAGTAGGCCCCTCCCACCCCCCAGGTCATCCCTCTTTGACCTGGCTACTTGACAACCCTCCTCAGATTCAATAATTTGCTATCATGACTCACAACTTGGAAGCGCCTTACTTGAATTTATTGTAAAGGATACAACTCAGCCAAATGGAGGAAGTCTATAGCACAAGGTAAGGGTGGGGAGTAGCATGGAGTTTGCATGTCCTCTCCAACACTGACGTGTTCACCAACCCAGAAGTTCATCAAACCTTAATAATCCCCAGCTTCGAACCCCAGGCCCCGGCCCGCTACTCCCATTCCCTCCCTGCCTTAAGTCTGGGTAGGGCTGAAAGTTCCCACCTTATAATCAGTCGGGCTTTCTGGTGGTTCGTCCCTTCTTGAGGCTGGGGTCTCATCCTGTAAGTCACCTCATCAGTGTTAACTCAGGTATGATCTAAAGGAGCTTCTTAGCAATAAAAAAAGATACCCCTACCACTTGGGAAATTCAATGGGCTTTAAGAGCTCTGTGTTAGGAATCGGGGGCAAAGACCAGATCTATCTATGTGCTCTACCACATTCCCCATGTCAAAATGTGCAGCTTAGTCACACCTGCCAAATCCCTTTTGCCAAATGAAGTAACCTACAAGGGGGGCGGGCATTAGGCCATAGACACACTTTGGGGCCATTATTCAGCCTACATCACCTCCCAAGCTGTAGTGACCAAGGTCTAGGGCCTGATTCCCAGTGTTGGCGGCTCTAGTAAGTGTTGTACTGAGTTCGGTGCTGCTCTTCCATGTATAATTCAAAAAAAAAATAGTGTCAAGGTACAAATGACATGTAAGGACAGACAATAATGCTCTGGCTTTCCCCATTGTACAAGTATACATTATACAAGTATAAAATGGGAATTTCTGGGGCGCCTAGGTGGCAAAGTGTCTGACCATGTGGTTCCTGAGCCCACGTCGGGCTCTGTGCTGACAGCTCAGAGCCTGGGACCTGCTTTGGATTCTGTGTCTCTCTCTGCCCCTACCCCACTTGTGTGTTCTCTCTCTTTCTTTCTCAACAATAACACGTTTAAATAAAATGGGAATTTCTTTGGGAAAAAGGTGTGGAATAATACATTCAAAAAATAACCATTGAGTGCAGGTCAATTGGAAACTAGAGGTTAAAGTCAGAGCTTTGGGGATCAAAGGACTTTGTTTTGAATCCTTGTTTTGCTGCTTATTCACTTACCTTTCAGATGATCACAATAGCAAATACTGTGGTCCTGAGTATGTGCCAAGCGGTTAAAGTATGTACTTCTGTAGAATTACTTTATTGTGGTAAAATATATGTAACAACATGTACTATCTTAAACTTTTCTAAATGTACAGTTCGTATTGCGCAACCATTACCAGCATCCATCTCCAGACGTTTTTGTCATTCTAAACTGAAGTCCTGTGCGACTCCCCTTTCCCTCTCCCCCAGCCTCGGTAACCTCTATTCTACCTGTTCTCTCTATATTAGACGAAGATACAGATATAGATTGGATATAGAATACTATGAATATCATGAATACAGAGGATACTATGTAGCTCATATAAGTGGAATCACACAGTATTTGTGTCTGGATTATCTCACTTTGCATAATTTCTTCAAGGTTCATCCATGTTCTAGCCGGTGTCAGAACTTCATCCCTTTTTATGGCTGAATCATATTTCTTTGTGTGGGTATATTGCCTTTTGTTGACTCATTCACCTATGGATGCACATTTGAGTTGTTTCTCCCTTTTGGCAACTGAATAAAGCTATTGTGGCCATTGACATACAGATACTACTCAAGTGCCTGCTTTCAATCATGTTTGAAATTGCTTGGGGGCCCCTGGCTGACTCAGTAAAGCATGCAACTCTTGATCTCAGGGTCATCAGTTTGAGTCCCACATTGGGTGTCAAGGTTATAAAAATTCTGAAGATTATGGGCTGCTTGGGTGGCTCAGTCGTTTAAGTGTCCAACTTTGGCTCAGGTCATGATCTCACGGTTCATGGGTTTAAGCCCCGCATTGGGCTCTGGGCTGACAGCTCAGAGCCAGGAGCCTGCCTCAGATTCTGTCTCCCTCTCTCTTTGCCCCTCCCTGACTTGTGCTCTGTCTTTCAAAAATAAACATTTAAAAAAAATTTTTTTAAGTTTATTTATTTTGAGAGAGAGAGAGCACATAGGCTGGGGAGGGGCAGAGAGGAGAGACAGAATTCCAAGCAGGCTCCACGCCATCAGTGCAGAGCCCGACGTGGGGCTCCAACCCACACACTGAGATCATGGCCTGAGCCGAGATCAAGAGTCGGACGCTTAACTGACTGCGCTACCCTGGCGCCCCCCCAAAAAGTTATTTTAAACAGTACCTTTAAAAAAGCGTGGGCACTTGGCTGTTTCAGTCCATGGAGCATGTTACTCTTGATCTCTGGGTTATGAGTTTAAGCCCTATGGTGGGTGTAGTTAAAATCTTACGCGGGGGCCTGGGTGGCTTAGTCCATTAAATATCCAACTCTTGGTTTTAGTTCATATCATGAGCTCATGGTTTGTGAGATCGAGCCCCATGTTGGGCTTTGCGTTGACAATCTTAAGAAAAAGTGGAATTGCTTGATTGTATGGTAATGATGTTTAATTTTTTGAGGGACCACCATACTGCTTTCCACATTAAGAGCTATACTTTTACATCCTGGGCACCTGGGTGGCTGACTTCGGCTTGGGTCATGAACTCATGGTTCGTGAGTTTAAGCCCTGCATTGGGCTCAGTGCTGTCAGCACAGAGCCTTCTTTGTTTCCTCTGTCTCCCTCTCTCTGTGCCCCTTCACCCCCTCTCTCTCAAAAAAATAAACATTAAAAATACCATTTAAAATTTTTCTTAAAGGGGCGCCTGGGTGGCTCAGTCGGTTAAGCGGCCGACTTCGGCTCAGGTCATGATCTCACGGTCTGTGAGTTCGAGCCCCGCATCGGTCTCTGTGCTGACAGCTCAGAGCCTGGAGCCTGTTTCAGATTCTGTGTCTCCTTCTCTCTGACCCTCCCCCGTTCATGCTCTGTCTCAAAAATAAATAAACGTTAAAAAAATAAAAAAATAAATAAATAAATAAACAAAATTTTTCTTAAAAAGATACATTAAAAAAAATTTTTTTAACATTTATTTATTTTTGAGACAGAGAGAGACAGAGTATGAATGGAGGAGGGTCCAAGAGAGAGGGAGACACAATCTGAAACAGGCTCCAGGCTCTGAGCTGTCAGCACAGAGCCCGACGCGGGGCTCAAACTCACGGACAGCAAGATCATGACCTGAGCCAAAGTCGGATGCTTAACCGACTGAGCCACCCAGGCGCCCCAAAGATACATACTTTTAACTCCCTTACTACCACTATAGGAAGCAGGTTCTTGTATTTTTCACTATCACTCCTATTTTACAGATGGGAAGACTAAGGTGCAAAGAGGTTAAGTAACTCCTCCAAATGGGATTTGAACCTGGAATGTCTGGCCCTTGGACCCATGCTCTTAACCATGTCCTCTGCTGCCCCTCAGATGATTAAAGCAGAACCTCGTTTCAATTAATTTCCCTACATGTGGACTTCCCTACAAAAAGATGACTCGGAATTAATTCATTTAGTGATTTTTTTTTTTTTACTTTGATTTTCCTTAATTTTTTAATGCTTATTCATTTTTGAGAGAGAGAGAGAGAAAGTGGGCCTGACGTGGGGCTGGAACTCAACAAAGCGTGAGATCGTGACCTGAGCCGAAGCCTGATGCCTGATCGACTAAGCCACCCAGGTGCCTCTAGTGATTCTTAGTGTATTAAGCCCGGACTATGTGCCAAGCACTGTGGTAGACGTGATGTATCTTACAGTCTAGCCAGGGAGACCAGCATCTACGTTTGCATTGGTCATTATTTAATTGCAGTTAACTAGTCCTAAGAGATATAGTGTGGAAAGACATTGAGAAAGAGGTGAACTCGTGATGTTTGGGGAGGCCAGGGGAGTTCTCTGTGAGGTCGTGAGACCTGAAGGATGAGGAGTTTGACAAGCTTCCCAGGTGAGGAAGTGCATCTAGGCTAGGGGACAGCAAGTGCCAAGGCCAAGCAGTAGGAACAACGACACAATTGGTAAAGAAATTGAAAGAAGCCAGGGTGACCTTAGATCACAATGGACACTGAGAAGAGGTGCAGAAGCAGCCGAGAGGCAGGGGCATAGGGAGCGGGTAGGCATGCAAGCCGTAAAACCACCTTACAAATGAATGTGTGAAGTCTTTTGCACAGCATCTTCAGATTCAGCACTAAGAACCTTTATGGAGCAACTACTTTATTCTAAGCACCACGCCAGGCACTCAGGATTTAGGGATTAACCAAAAAACAAATGTCCGTATTGTTAGTGGCTGACAATAAAAAGCATGTGTTTCACCCCTCCAGGGTCCGTGGGTAGGCTGTGGGTTGGCTGAACTTCGGGGCTGGGATCTGGAGGGCTCAGCTCCAGGCTAGGGGCTGGTGGCTCAGTTCTGCCACATGTCTCATTTGGGGACCAGCGACTCCCAAAGCGGGTGCCAATGGACACAAAGACATTTTAACCTCTGCTCATCTGCTAAAACTCCATTGGCTGAAGCATGTCACATGGCCAAGACCTCAGTGGGGAGGGGAGATCTATTTGACCTGCTCTGATGGGAAGTTTGGGGAAATTGCCCTATTAGTCTCCTGGGGCGGCGGTGACAAAGCAGCACAGACTGGGCGGTTTAAAACAACAGAGATCCAGTCCCACGGTTCGGGAGGCTGGCAGTGCAAATTTAGAGTGTCAGCAGGGTTATTTCCTCCTGGTGATCCTTGGCGTTCCTTGGCTCCTAGATGCATCACTCCGATCTCTGTCTCTGTGTCTCCGTCCAAATTTCCCTCTTCTTATGAGGACACCAGTCTTTGGTGTCGAAATCTAGCATAACATCATTCTGACTTGATTATATCTGTAATGTAACCTATTTTCAGAGAAGGAAACATTCACAAATTCTGGATGGACATGAATTTGGAGGGAACACTCTTCCAACTAGTACAGTCTCATAACAAAGGGCATGGCTGTATAATTTTAATAAAGGGAGAAAGTGAAGAATTGAGAAGACACTTTGCAATCCACCACGGGACTACAGCAAAAGCCCAGAGAAGGGAATGATGATGATATCTAGTCTGTGAACTATGAGTATTTTAGTTCAGTGGGTAGAGAGGGGGTGAGGACCATGAGAACTGATGCTGTAGCCCAACAAGAGCTTGATCCTGAGGATTTTGTGGGGCAACAGAGGAAGTCAAGAGAGATCAGGATTTTAGAGCCAGAGGATAATCATATTTGCATTTTAAAAATCTTCTGTATGGACATGGGTCTAGAGGACACGAGGGAAAACTAAAATATGTTAGTAAATGGACAGTTGCAGGAATCTGACCAACTAAGTGATTTTTAATTTTTTTGATGTTTATTATTTGAGAAAGAGAGAGCAAGCAGGGGAGGGGCAGAGAGAGAGGGAGACACAGAATCGGAAGCAGGCTCCAGGCTCAGAGCTGCCAGCACAGAACCCGTTGCGGGACTCCAACCCACAGACCGTGAGATCATGACCTGAGCTGAAGTCGGCCACCTAACCAACTGAGCCCCCCAGGAGCCCCCCAACGTAGTGATTTTTAACTCATTAGAACCTCCGATGTGAATTTTTACGCGAAAGAAACTTGCTGACACAAAAATAAGTAACTTCCAGGGCACAAGCTTGAATTACACTAAAATTGTGGGGAATAAAAACCCCCACCGGTGTGACTCTGGAATCCTAATGCTGCTTCAGAGCGAATTCCTTCGTAACAAGGATATTGAAGAGAAAATATCCTTATGCTCATCAGACACAACCATTTTCAAGTTACTAGGTGCATATCTAGTTCCTATGGATGTATGTAAGTTTCTACATACATCTGATTTTCTTCATAGAATACTATTTCATGAATATTTTATACTGCTGTCAAAACTTCAAATTTATTCTTTTCAATGGCTGCATACTATTTATTTTAAATCTACGTTATTATCTCACTTCTTAGATTTTACACATGCTATTCTGAAGGCTTGGAAAACTCTACTGCTACCCTTCCCCTGACTACAGTCCTCACTTTTGGTCAGTTTTTGAGCCTCCACATTAATGACATTTGGGGGTTGCATGCAAATGTCAACATGAAGGGGGGAACTGTTCTGTGCATTCTAGAATGTTTAGCCGCATCTCTGGCCTCTATTCACTAGATGTCAGTAGCATTCAACCCCTTCATGATGAAAAAACTCATCCAGGCATTGCCAAATGTCCCCCGGTAGGCAAAAATCACGTAGGTTCTCCATGGTTGAGAACCACTGCTTTAGATCTCCTGCTGGCCCCCAAGTCTCACCCCAAATATGAATCAGGTGTCTCTGCTCAATGTGCTCCACTCCCCCCTCACAGATAGGACTTCTTGCACTCAGGGAATACTGAATTAATGAAAACATAGAGTGCTTGCTTTTCCTTTTGTGAAAACTCTACGATTATGTCTTCTGCTCACTTTTCCTTTGAGTGTGTGTGTGTGGGGGGTACCATTTCTTCCTCTAAGTTTTTGCAGCAGGGGAGATTTTTGCAAATTGGCAAGTCAGATTTTTTTTTTTTTTAATGTTTATTTCTGAGACAGAGAGACGGAGCATGAGTGGGGGAGGGGCAGAGAGAGAGGGAGACACAGAATCCGAAGCAGGCTCCAGGCCCTGTGTCAGCACAGAGCCTGATGCCGGGCTGGGACTCACAAACCGTGATATCATGACCTGAGCCAAAATTGGACGCTCAGCCGACTGAGCCACCCAGGCGCCCCGGCAAGTCAGATTTTTAAATTCCGGCGCAGCAAGGCCTCTGGTGCCCACAGGGGGGCGCGAGAGGACACAGCAACTTTCAGAGCTCCAAGGTGCTTGATTTTACCAATGAGAGCTGCACCCAATGCTGCCTCATCTTTGGGCTTTTCATCAACGTGGAGGCTGGTCCCTTAGCGATGGTAATTCAAAGGAGCGCCAAGGAGAATTTCTCCCTCTCCGTTTTCAAATACATCTTTCATCCGATTTCCTTTCCCTGCCGCTTCATAGACCCACCCCTGATCCGAAATAATCTTCCTTGAATTAAAAAAAAAAAAAAAAAGGAAAAAGGAAAAAGAAAAAAAGAACAAGATCTACCAGATCATTTGGAAAAAAAAAAAAAAAGATTTTAAGTAGGTGTATGTTTCCTCTTTGAGACTGTGATTAGTGAGATGGAAATAATCAATCTCCCCCACAGTTTCTGTCAGTGTGTGTGTCTATTTAGCAGATGTGTGCATGTGTTTTTTCCCTTGGTGCTTTGAAAAACCTTAAAAATTAACATGGATGCTTTGTTTAAAGCTATTTCAAGCTTTATTAAGGCTTTTCAAGGACCACTTATCTTCACTCCACACTCGCATTTTGTGAGCCCAGTAAGGATTACAGGCTCATTTTAGACAGTCAGCTGGTACAGAAAAGCCAGCAGAAGGGAGAGATACTGCAAAATCCCAGAGGGGCCCCAGCTTGAGCTGAGGCCAGTGAACATCACGTCAGCAGCTGGGGCAGCAGGGAGATGGTCTTCATCAACAAGCTTGCTCTCTCTTGGGGAGATGCTTCCCAAGAGAAACTGAGGTCCAACCTACCAACACTATTTTTCCTGCTTTCTCATGCTGCTTGTTTGCTTCCAACTTAGGGTTGCCCAGTCAACACCTTCTCTTTTCTTCCCATCTCGATACCTCAACCTCATTTTTGAATGGAAGAGTGGAAAGGACAATTCCCAAGAAAAGAAATCATAAACCATAAGCCTTTTTTTCTATGAACCTATGAATGGATGTTTCCTGTGTGCATAGGTGTGTGTGTGTGTGTGTGTGTGTGTGTGTGTGTGTGTGTGTGTGTTGTCTTGACTAAATTTGGATTCTCTGCACATGATCTCCTGGAAGGATTCTATGCTTCCAGCATAGAGTTCTTTTGCCCGGGGACTTTCTTTGTCTTTCTGACCATTCTAGAAATTCCCAGTAAATGGTCTTTTTCCAGAGGGGGTTCTATAAATATTAATTCATCAGCTGCCTCATCATGGTACGGTGGCAGGCATGCAGTCCTATGACTAATTAATTACTGTTGCTAAAATATTAAATAACTATTCATTATGCAGTCTAAAGACTTTCAGCCCTGGGTATGTGCTGTTTTCATTAATTAGGGTGAAGGACAATAGTTTCTGGGCATCTTGACTCCTGATCTTGAAATATAAGAATAAGAGCAGGAGAATGTTTCTCTGAGCTACACCGATGGTTATTTAGATTCTAAAACCCGAGCATTTAAAAAATGGTGATGGTTGGCATTAGGTTGGGAAGTTGTAAGCAAAGGAAAAGAAGTGCTTTCTTTACAGCCAAAATAAGGAAGCTGGGATCGTAGAATGAGACAGACCTGGGTTCACATCTGAGCTTTGATAGTCATTGGTTGTCAGACATTGAGCAAAGTATCCAGTGGAGCTTCGGTGTCCCAACTGGAAGAGAGGACAATAATACTCCCTCTCTCCTAGGGTTGTTGTGAAATGTCATTTTATTCCATTGGCCTGTGTCATTGTTTTCATGGCACTGATCTGCTCTGAACTGCTGGACTTAGTATTTCTTTGCTCCTTGTCTGTCTCCCTCACTGGATCGTCGTCTTCCTTGAGAGAAGACTTTTCCGCCTTAGCACAATGTCTGTTATACAGCAGGAATCAAGAAATATTTGTTGAAAGAATAAGAGAAGCATAGCCATCTTTCTGTGGAATATCTTTGACATACGTTATTAGAACTGTCCAGCTCCCTGAGAGCAGGGAGTCCATTTTTCCTGTATTATTTCAGGGATTCAGATATAGCTCCATTCTATATGCTTCCCAGGATTTGACATCTACTAGAGGCTCAACAAATGCTTGTGGAATAAGTATCATAAAATTGAAATTTAACATTAGAAGAGGCGTGAGATTGTTGTTAACAGTGCCGTGAATAAGAATTATTTGTTTAGGAGGGAGGCAGTGCAGGATGGAGCCTGCTGTAGGTTCAAATCTTGATTCTGCCAGTTCCTAGGCAGGTGCAAGTCACTTAATTCTGAGCTTCAGTTCTTGTACAATGGGCTGTTCATGAATCATCTGAAGGGTGTTATGGTGGATACATGAATAGAAGTATTCTGATTCCTAGGTGTTCAATAGTTTGTTTAAAAAAATTTTTTTTTTGCTTTTCTCAAATGTAATACACGCTCTAGGAAGAAAACTGGGAAAACATTCCAAAGCACAAACCATAGGTCCCCCAGTCAGTGCATTGCTGAAATTTACCCATATGTTATCAGGCATGATATCCCCAGTCTTTTATTCTGTATCTACAGTCATACATGCTGTGTCATTTTTAAAATGCAATTGTAGGGGCACCTAGGTGGCTCAGTTAAGTGGCCGACTTTGGCTCAGGTCATGATCTCCTGGTTCATGAGTTTGAGCCCTGCATCAAGCTCTGTGCTGACAGCTCAGAGCCTGGAGCCTGCCTTAGATTCTGTCTCCCTTTTTCTCTGCCCCTCCCCCACTCGCACTCTGTCCCTCTCTCTCAAAAATAAATTAAAAAAAAAAATTTAAAAAAATGCAATGGTACATAGACATAGTTAAATTCCAAATTTTCCTTACTATTTTAGCCTGATTTTTTCCATTTAGCAATACATTGTAAACATTCACTTGCATTAATATTTTTCACAGACATTATTCTGAATGGCTTCATAATATTTCATCTTACGGATATACCATTATTATGGTTAACCATTTCCATATTGTTGAATGTTTAGACTGGTTATAATTTTTTCTCTCATAAGCAATACGGACCTGTCCATCCCTGTGTGTGCATCCTTGACAATGGGTCTGATTATTTCCTTGGAACAACTTCCTCATAGCTGAGTTGCTGGATCAAAGGGAATGCACCTTAATGTCCCTGTGACTCATTTGCTTATTTATTCTTTATGAAAACTACTTTTCAGAGCAGTTTTAGGTTCACAGCAAAATTGAGAGGAAGGGACAGAGATTTCCCACATACTCCCTGCCTCCACACATGCATAGCTTCCTTTATCTTCAATAGCCCCCACCAGATGGTACATTTGTTGCAGGTGAGGAACCCACACTGACACATTATCATTCCCAAAGTCCATAGTTTCCATTATGGCTTGCTCTTGGTGGTGTACATTCTATGCATTTGGACAAATGAATAATGACATGTATCCATCATTTCGGTATCCAAAACCTCGGCAACCACTGATCTTTTTACTGTCTCCACAGTTCTGCCTTTTCCAGAATGTCCTATGGTTGGAATCACATACTATGTCACCTTTTCGGATTGGCTTCTTTCACTTAGTAATATGCCTTGAAGTCTCCTCCATGTCTTTTCGCGGCTTGATGGTCATTTCTTTTTAGCTCTGAATGATATCCCATTGCCTGGATGCTACTGAAGAGCATCCTGGTTACTTCCAAGTTTGGGAAATTATGAATAAAGCTGCTAGAAACATCTGTGTGCATGTTTTTTGTTTTTTTTTTTTTTTTTTGTGGACATACACTTTCAAGTTCTGTGATACCAATGAGTGCTTTTTTTTTTTAATTATAAAAAAATACAAAGATGATATTCACCTCAACCATTATTCTCTGCATGGCAACTCATGTTGACAATTTGGTATGTGTTCTTCCATACATTTTTCTCTACACACATAGTTCTTTCCTAAAATGGGCCTGCGTGCTTATTTTTAAGGTGCATGTCAATCAGTGTTAAATACTGATGGAATATAACAATAGTTTCAACTCCCACTAGGGAACACTTATGCAGTGCCAGACTTGGGGCACCAAGCATTGTGACCAGTGCTTTATTTACGTTAGTTTTTTTTTTAATGTTTATTTATTTTGAGAGAGAGAAAGAGAGGGAGAGAGAGAGAGCGCAGGCCGGGGAGGGGCAGAGAGATAGAAGGAGACACAGAATCTGAAACAGGCTCCAAGCAGTCAGCAAAGAGTTCGAGGCTGGGATCGAACCCGCCAACCGGGAGATCATGATCAGAGCCAAAGTTGGCGGCTTAACCGACTGAGCCACTTAGGCACCTCTATTTTCATCAGGTTTTGAGTGCTTATTGTTTCCTAGACATTTTAGTAACTATGAAGTACCTACTGTGAGGCTCTCCCAAGTGCTTGTGAACAAGCGTGCACCGTGCCGGATTTGTGCACGTATCTCATTTAAATGTGAAAGCAGGGGCGCCTGGGTGGCTCAGTCGGGTTGGGTCCGACTTCAGCTCAGGTCACGATCTCGCGGTCCGTGAGTTCGAGCCCCGCATCGGGCTCTGGGCTGATGGCTCAGAGCCTGGAGCCTGCTTCTGATTCTGTGTCTCCCTCTCTCTCTGCCCCTCCCCCGTTCATGCTCTGTCTCTCTCTGTCTCAAAAATAAATAAACGTTAAAAAAAAATAAAAAAAAAATAAAAATAAATGTGAAAGCAGCAGGGAGTGAACCGCTATGTTCTGCCCAGGCTGGGGGCTCTGGCCACTTCAAGGGGTGCACACCTGAGTAGGGAGAGGAGGGGAGGCGGCGGCTTCTCCCGGCGGACAGCAGACCCAGGGCGCCCCCAAACGGCTAGGGGTAGAGGAGGCGGGGAAGGTCAGTCGGAGGGCAGGACCGAGCCAGAGGCGAAGCACCGGTCCTGCAGACCTGAGAGCCCCCGGCGGCCCGGAGTGGGCGGGGCCAGGCGGGTGGGCGGAGCCTGTATTGTCCGCTCCGCAGGGCATGCCGGGAGCCCCGCCCCCAACATGGCGTCTCACTGACAGTTGGCTGCCGAGCGGCAGAGGCGGGTCCTGCTCCTCAGGGCGGCGGCGGCGGCGGCGGCGGGGCTGGGGTCTCCGGGGCCGGGGGTGGGGGGGGATGGCGGATCGGACCGCCTAGGGCGGAGCTGCACAGGCGAGGCGGCGAGCGGGGCGCTGCAGGCGGGCGCGGCGGCTGCTGCTATGGACTGGTGATCTCGGCGGCTCCTGCTCGCATCTCTCCCGGGCCGGGCGGCTGCTCCTCACCGCCAAGCCCTCACCCGGGGCCATGGGCTCATCGGCGGCCGCGGCGGCTGCGGCGGCGGCGGCCGCGGACTCGGCGCAGTGGCTCTCGGTGAAGGAGGAGACCATCTTCCTGCACGACGGGCTGATCCGGGTCACCGACCTGGCCGAGCTGCCCAGCGAGATCCTCGGGGCCCCGGAGGCCGCCGACACCGACCTGGAGGTGAGCGAGGCTGCTCCCCGGCCTCGGCCAGCAGATTAGCCCACCCGCCCTGCGTCCCCGCGATCGGGGCCGTCGTCACACCTCTGCCTCACCCCGACCCCGAGGTCCCCCGAAGGCTGCCCCCGGCAGGTGTGTGGGCGCGGGGCGGACAGGTGGGGGGGCCGCGGCCGCAGGTCCGCAGCCCGCCCGCCTCGCTGCCGCCTCGGGGCCTCAAGCCCGCCGGGGACTGCGTTTGTGGCTTCATTCGGAACGTTCCGACACCCGGCGTTTTATTAGACTGTCACCCGGCACGGCCTTCACGCTCTGGAGGAGCCACCGGCGCCTCCCCGGCTCGCTCTGTCCCCTCCCCCACGGACCCCCCGGCCTCACACCCAGGGCACACCCAGGTTGCTTAGCTCTGGGGACATTTTAATTTTAACGCTGTACACCTCGCCCTTTTTCATTCCCAGTTCTGTGTGGATTTTTTTTTTTCTCCCGGGGGAGGTTGGTGGCAGCTGTCGGTCCGTGATGGGCAATCCAGCAACTTGTCTGTGCCGTGCCTCGGATTGACACGGGGCCTTTGTCAGGGAAGCGGGCGGTGTGGACAGCGAGGGTGATGCTTCAGGGGCCCTACGGTGCGCTCTCCGCAAAGGGTCACGGGCGCTTTAGGCCTCAAGGCCTTTTTTTTTTTTTTTTTTTTTTTTTTTGTGTGTGTGTGAGCTCGAGGGTCGCCGAGAAGCCGAGGCTTACGGGCCGTGGCAGGTGCAAAAGCAAATCTCCGCAATTGTGATGTCGGGTTTGGGGGCAGAAGGAAACCAAATATGCTCGGTTGATGAGAACTTTCCACCGACTTCACTTGGTTTCGTGTTCGCCCAGAGGTGAGAATACTGGCTGTATCGTTTCATCGAGGCCAGCCGATGCTGACGCTGCACCCCCTCCACTTTGCGGGATGATATTTTGATGTGTAGGTAGCACCGGGGGGGGGGGGGGTTCATGAAATTCTTAGTGTCGCAAGGAGCACTTTCTGGGGTAGGGCGCGTAGGGCGCGGGGAGGATGGCCTTGTCTTCTGGCTAAAAACGGAATGTGAGGAATCTTTTGTGTTTTGCGGTTTTGCATGCACTTTGGCTTGCAGCACAAGGAACGTTTATAGAAATGGATTAAAACCCGTTACTGTGTGTTTCTGGAAACGGGTAGCGATCAGATCGCGTTGGCCAAGACGCTTGGGCGTGCTTGAGACGCGAGTGCGTTCCCCTGTGTTTTGTGTCTGGATTTGAGCTGGAGCCTGCAGCATTCCCATTGTGAACTCTTAATTGACTTCCTGGCCACCGAAAAGGGAAGATAACAAGTTGGTAGGGAATTCCTCACATGGAATCGTAGTTTTATTACGTCTCATTTGGGCCTATTCTAGAAAAAGGAAGCGTCTGAGTGTCTTATGGGCTTGAAAACTCAAAGGGCATTATGCTATGATGGTGGAATCCTTTTATTTAATTGACTTTGTTGTATCTGAAATGTGGGAAGTGGATGCTCTTTGTTCCTTAGAGACTAAGTTCACAGATCCCACAATTGTATACGTAATGTAATTTATTTATTTTCAGTATTAAGAAGGTAGGAGTAGTTAAAAATACCTGAGCTATTAAGTTGGCTTTCCTAAGATGTTTACTGCATAAATGCTGTTTCCACAGAAGAATGATCTTCAAGAAAGAACCTCTCTGGCTTGGTGAATTTTACAACACTCTTAAAGAAAATGTAGGTTCTGACCTCTCAGAAACCAGTATGTGTATGGGTGATAAATATTTATGGCTGTCAGTGGTGAAGAACTTTTTTCATTTCTTTCCACCTTATACGGGCTATATAGTATCAGTAGAAATGGATAGCTAAGAATGTTTTTGTGGCTATTAGATTTGTGTTTGTGTGGGCGTATTCGCATTTAGTTATTTAATGACAATCCTAAGCGTATCCTGTGTGTCAAACATCCTCTTATTAAGTTCCCCAAAGGATCCTGGTAGTTAAATACTGTTACCCGTTGTAACAACTATAAATGTTACACCCACCGTACAGATGAGGCAAGTAAACACAGAGTGTGTATGTGACTTGCTCAACATCCCCCACGCAGAACCAGTACATTAACCCAGGTCTGTCGGTCTCCAACACATCTGCTTCTTATCGTAATGTTCTGCTGTTTATCCATGCAGTAGGATACTCATATTTGTAATTATTTAACATTTTGTAACTGGCTAAAGATAGAGTAGTAAACAGGTATCTTTATTCCCTTTCTAGTAATGTGTTCTTTTTCATATTTGAGGAAGCTTAGAAGTTCATCACCTTTTTAAAAACTGACTTTTGAGGGGCGCCTGGGTGGCTCAGTCGGTTAAGCGTCCGACTTCGGCTCAGGTCATGATCTCACGGTCCGTGAGTTCGAGCCCCGCGTCGGGCTCTGTGCTGACAGCTCAGAGCCTGGAGCCTGTTTCAGATTCTGTGTCTCCCTCTCTCTCTGCCCCTCCCCTGTTCATGCTCTGTCTCTCTCTGTCTCAAAAATAAATAAACGTTAAAAAATTTAAAAAAAAAAATAAAAAAAAAATAAAAACTGACTTTTGAAATGCTGCCACCCCTGCGAAGTCTTCCAAGCCTCTCCTTCCAGTGGACACCTGGCTAACCAGTGGCCATATTTCCACAGGGTTTTCTAGTGACATAGAGTCCTTCAGGTGACAGTTTCAGATCATGACAAATTTGGATTAAGCTGACCAATTTATGGGGAGCCCGGGTGGCTCAGTCAGCTGAACGTCTGACTTTGGATTTTGGTGCAGGTCGTGATCTCACAGTTTGTGAGATCAAGCCCCTTGTTGGGCTCTGTGTGGACATCACTGAGCCTGCTTGGGATTCTCTGGTTCTCCCCACGCCCCACCACCTTTCTTCTCAGAAATAATTAAAAAAACAAACATTTAAGCCAACAAATTTATGATTGGCAAACTTAATGCATACGTGTGTAGTAACTACAGTAGAGTCTCAGAACCTTGCAACAAGAAGGGACCTTGGAGATAAGTGCTTCCCTCATTTTAGAGAGAAGTTATCTGAGATCAGGAGAGGCTATGACTTGGTAGTGAAGCTAGTTATGGCAGGGCAGACGTGTAGATCTTGGCTTTCCTGCCTTTGAATTCCACTGTTCTTTTCACTGTGTAAGTGCTGCTCAAAGTTAAATGTCAATTTCAAAAAAGAACCCATGCTACGAAGTAGATCAACATTGACTTAGCATTTTAATTTAAGCAAGAGCACAACATTTGAATTAAAATTTCTTCCTAGTTAATTCTAAACAGAAGTTTAGAATTTTTTTTTTTTTAAGTTTATTATTTTTTTTTTTGGTAATCTCTACACCCAAGGGCAGGTTTGAACTCATGACCCTGAGATCAATGCTCTTCCAACTGAGCCAGCCAGGCCCCCCAGCATTTATTTTTGAAATCAGTACATAGGGTGTAATCAACAAATTTCTTCTTCAAGTATTTGTAGACTTCAGCAGTGGGTAGGGCCCACTGTCCTGGGTGTTGAGGACACAGCAGAGGATAAAATAAAATCTTTGTCTTTAAAAAACTTTTATTTTAGTGGGAGGATATAGACAATAACCAGTAATCAAACACATATTATGTATATGTAATATGTCAAATGATAAGTGCCGTGGAGACAAGTATAGGTGGGTAGGAGGAATGGGGAGGAATAGGGAAGAATGGGGGGAAGGGCTCTGTTTCA
The DNA here is from genome assembly GCF_018350215.1 of Panthera leo. Taxonomy (NCBI): domain Eukaryota; kingdom Metazoa; phylum Chordata; class Mammalia; order Carnivora; family Felidae; genus Panthera; species Panthera leo. Next base: position 9,972,752 of record NC_056690.1, on the reverse strand, counting down.
TGTAGGATGGGCAGGACAGGAAAGCACAAGATGGCATTTGAGCAGCGACCTGAAGGAGGAGAGAGTGTACCATATGGCTCCTGGGGAAAGTACATCCTAGACAGAGGACAGCAGGAGCCAAGTCCCTCAGAGGGAAGCATCCCCGGCATCCTTCGTTTGGTGCTCTGAGCCCAGGAAGCCAAGGGGAAGAGGAGAGTGATAGGAGACGGAGAGCTTGGGATGCAGATCCAGTAGGGCTCGTAGATGAGGACTTTGAATCCACTGCCGTGTATCAGAAATGCAGAGTGAGGTTTCTTCGGGGTGTTTAAAATAGCTACCTGTGTTTATTTTAATTTTATGTTGTTGGCAGAAAGTGAAAGCTTGTAGGAAATAATGTTTTTAAGTGTGAAATAAACATAAATTGAAGAAATTCTTAAGAACTTAAAAATGACAACTCGAATATTGCATTTTGCATTACGTTTCATAGAACGTTAGTCTTTTTGTTTTTTTAAAGGCATTTACAAGAAAAAAAGCAATAGCTTATTTGTGGAAGTTCCAAAAGATTTCCGCTTCCTATCTCATTTTCCTTATAAACTCCAGTGGGGGCAGGCATCGCATATATGGATGTTGACAGGGAAGCTAATTGACTTTCCCAAATTGGCCAAGATATTTTATACTCTACAGTTGAGATTAATTTTGAACTCAGGCATTTTGGTTAGTGTTATGGATTTTTCACTCTGTTTATAAGGACCCACCCCATACGTGCATACTCACACCAATTCAGAAGACTTGAACATGAATGTTCATGGCAACTTTATTTGTGCTTGCCCAAAACTGGAAAAAACAATCTAAACATCCACCAAAAGGTGAATGGATAAACAAATGCGATTTATACTGAGTGGAAGAAGCTAGACGAACAGGAATTCATATTGTAAGATTCCACTTATATGAAATTCCAGAAAATGCAGACTCATTTCTCGTGACAGGAAGCAGGTCAGTGGTTGCCTGGGGATGAAGGTGGGTTGGAAGGGATGGGAAAAGGGGTTATAAAAGAGCACGAGGAAACTTTTGGGTGATGGATATGCTCCCTGTTTTGATTATGGTGATGGATTTATGGTTGTATATATACATATGTCAAAACTCATCAAAGTGTACATTTTAATTGTATGCAGTTTACTGTATGCCTGTTTGATCTCACTAAAACAAACAAACAAACAAACAAACAAACTCCACACAAGCCCAGTATGCTTTACTGATACTATCTAGGAAATGAACCAAGGCTCAGGAGGATTTTTTGTTTGTTGTTTTACTGAGTAAGGGAGGAGTTGATCATCTGGAATAAGTTAAGCCTTTTTTTTTTTTTTTTTAATGTTTGTTTATTTTTGAGAGAGAGAGAGAGTGAGCAGGGGAGGAGCAGAGAGAGAGGGAGACACAGAATCAGAAGCAGGTTCTAGTCTCAGCTGTCAGTACAGATCCTGACATGGGGCTCGAACCCACAAACCATGAGATCATGACCTGAGCCAAAGTCAAGACACTCAAGTGACTGAGCCACCCAGATGCCCTGGAATAAGTTAAGGCTCTGAATACTTAGGATACACTCACATGAAACCTTTGAGATGATAATTTAGATTTATAAATGTTGATGTCTTCTCCTAGGAAGATACCACCACCCTTTTTATCTTTTGGTCAGAATCCTTTGGAAGGGGCTTTTGTACTTTTATAGAATTCCAAATTCTCAATTGGGAAGAGTTAATGAATAAGTGAATAAAACTACCTTTGCTCACCAGTAGAATTAATTACCATGTAATTAATGAGCACTGAAAGAAGAGGGGCGCCCCGTCGGTTAAGTGTCCGACTTCAGCTCAGGTCATGATCTCACGGCTTGTGAGTTGAAGCCCTGCACAGAGCCTGCTTCGGATCCTCTGTCTGCTTCTCTCTATGCCCCTCCCTGCCCCCAAATAAATAAGCTTTAAAAAAAAAAAAGAAAGAAAGAAAGAAAGAAAGAAAGAAAGAAAGAAAGAAAGAAAGAAAAAAGAAAGGAAGGAGCGCTGGAAGAAGAGCTGGTGAGCTTGGCCAAATGGCTCAAGCAGCTCTCGGTTTGGCTGGCTGGCTATAAAGTTAGAATGAGGTACCTGAGGACTGTGGGAGGCAGAATTACCTAGAGGTCAAAGTCAGGTTTGAAGAGTCAGACTGGGACTGAAGTTCCAGCTCTGCCCCTTACCGGCTGTGTGACTTTGGGCAAATGCCACGCCTTTAGTAATCCCTGGTTTCTTCTTCCACTGCAACTTCTCTGTCATCATTGTCCCCACCTCTACTTACCACCCTGACCACAGTGTCAGCCTGTTGTGTGCCAGGCTCTGTGCCAAGCACTTGACACCCATGATCTCATTCAGCACTCACAAAAACCTTCTAAGGTTGTTACTATTGTTACCCTTACTTTACAAATGAGGAGACAGGGGCACAGAAATGAAGTAGCTTGACAAAGGTCATACAGTGAGTAGCAAAGCTGGTCTGACTCTAGCCCAGGGTCCAGGCTTTAGAATCATGTTTAACTGTCTCATCATCTGTAAGAGGAGAGCAATAACAGGGCTAACGTAAGGACCAGATAAGGAGGGATGTGCTTATTTATATACTTACAGTGTATGAACTGCCTTTATAAGGTGCTACATTGTTGGAAAGTTATTGCATATTCAGTCAGCTGAGCATTGTATGTGAAAGCAAAACTGTGCCTTCAACAGGATTTTATTTTCTTGTAGTGGATAGTGGAGATGGTAGGGTTTTTGTGTGTGTATGATCCCTCTGGAATTTTCTTCCTTCCCAATTGTTTGCAGTATGGCTAGGCAGATGAGATAACATTTCAGTTTTCCTCCAATTGTATGTCTAAGCTCTTGCTAAATAAATCAGTTTTGATTATTATCTGTCTTCTTGGCCTCCGTATTGACTGTCACAAAATGCCACCTGTTGGCCAGGGCTACTGGGTGGATTGTCATGCACCTGTTCTTTCCCAAGTAATAAGTTACCTGTGGTGATAATTATGAAAGGCATGTCAAGTCCTGAAAGGGCCCCATGCTTTCTCCTCCCTCCCCTTTTTCCATCTTGTTTTACAACGGTACTTGTGGGATGAACACAAGGAGTGAGGTCTGCTTCCTAAGATGTTTAGTCAATAGTTCTAGACAAATGTAAATAACAGCAGGTGATCAACTATGGGACAAATGCATAGTTACTTCAAAAGGAGAGAAGGCTGCGGATATTATATAACTACTACTTTGATCTTGAATTTTTTAACACAATTTATGTATCCATCAAACAATCTTTTTAATTTAAATTTAAATTAAGAATTTTTTTCAATTAAAAAAATTTAAAACGGAGGTGCCTGGGTGGCTCAGTCAGTTAAGCTTCTGACTCTTTTTTTGTTTTTTTTTTTTTTAATTTTTTTTTCTCAGAAAGTGGTAGTTTCTTTTTTTTTTTTTTTTAATGTTTATTTATTTTTGGGACAGAGAGAGACAGAGTGCAAGTGTGGGAGGGGCAGAGAGAGAGGGAGACACAGAATCTGAAACAGGCTCCAGGCTCTGAGCTCTCAGCACAGAGCCCGACGCAGGGCTCGAACCCACGAACTGTGAGATCATGACCTGAGCAGAAGTCGGACGCTTAACCGACTGAGCCACCCAGGCGCCCCCCCCCCCCCAAAATTTTTTTTTTACATTTTATTTATTTTGGAGAAAGAGAGAGAGAGACAGAGCACAAGTGGGGGAGGGGCAGAGAGAGTGAGAGGGAGACACAGAGTCTGAAGCAGGTTCCAGGCTCCAAGTTGTCAGCCCAGAGCCCCACCCGGGGCTCGAACTCACAAACCATGAGATCATGACCTTAGCCGAAGTCAGATGCTTAATGGACTGAGGCGCCCAGGTGCCCTATCTTTTTTTTTTTTTTTTTAATGTTTATTTATTTTTGAGAGAGAGAGACAGAGCATCAGTGGGGGAGGGGGAGAGAGAGAGGGAGACACAGAATCTGAAGCAGGCTCCAGGCTCTGAGCTGTCAGCACAGAGCCCGACGCGGGGCTCGAACTCACGGACTGTGAGATCGTGACCTGAGCTGAAGTCAGAAGCTTAACCGACTGAACCACCCAGGCACTCCAAGCATCTGACTCTTGATTTCAGCTCAGGTCATGATCTCATGGTCGTGAGATTGAGCCCTGAGTTGGGCTCTGCACTGAGTGTGGACCCTGCTTGGGATTCTCTCTCTCCTCTCTCTCTCTGCCCTCTCTCAAAATAAATAAACATTAAAAATTTATTATTATTATTTGTTTATTAAAAAAAATTTAATGTTTGTTTATTTTGAGAGACAGAGACAGAGCATGAGCAGGGGAGGAGCAGAGAAGAGAGGGAGACACAGAATCTGAAGCAGGCTCCAGGCTCTGAGCTGTCAGCACAGAGCCCGATGTGAGGCTCGAACTCACAAACCGTGAGATCATGACCTGAGCTGAAGTCGGACCCTTAACCGACTGAGCCACTCAGACGCCCCCTCCCCAAAATTTTTTAAATGAATACATGAATACATCCTCATAAAAAGTAGAAAAACAGGGGTGCCTGGTGGCTCAGTCAGTTAAGCATTCAACTTTTTAAAAAATTTTTGTAACATTTATTTATTATTACCATTTTTTAAATGTTTATTTATAATTAAGAGACAGAGAGAGACAGAGCATGGAAGGGGCAGAGAGAGGGGGAGATGCAGAATCCAAAGCAGGCCCCAGGCTCTGAGCTGTCAGCACAGAGCCTCACGTGGGGATCGAACCCACGAACCGTGAAATCGTGACCTGAGGTGAAGTCAGTCACTTACCTGATTAAGCCACCCATGTGCCCCTCGTTTTATAACTTTTTAAACTAAATGGTATGTTTTAACCTTCCTATCTCTCTCTTTATAGATCTACCACTTTTTTTTTTTTTTTTTTTTTTTTTACCGAGTTTTTCTTTTTTTTAAGTGCGGCTTGGGACTCCCGAAATACTGGTTTATTTAGCCATTCCCCGATTGATGGGTGTATTCGCTTCCTGTTGCTATACTAACAAATCATCGCAAACTTAGTGGCTTAAAACAACACAAATTTATTCTTACATTTACTCTTACGTTTCTGGAAACCGAAGTCCAGAATGAGTCGCACCGGGTTCAAGTCCGCTGCTGGTACGTCTGGTTCCTTCCGCGGGTTCTAGGGGAGAATCTGTTCCCTGGCCTCGGCCACAACTTCCAGTGGCTCCTTCCTCCGTCTTCAGAGTGTGTCAGTCTGGTCTCTGGCCTGTCATCACAGGTCTTGTTTGATGGGCTCCTCCAGCATCCCTTTTGTAAGGACCTTTGGAGTCCCCTTCCCCCCCAGATAATCCAGGGTAATCTCTGCATCTCAAGATCCTTAATTTAATCACATTTGCAGAATCCCTTTTGCCGTCCAACATCACGTTTACGGGTTCTGGGGATTAGGACTTAAATATCTCGGTAGGGAGCATTATTCAGGTTACCACAATGGGTATTTTGGTTGTTGTCAGTTTTTCACTATGAAAATTGGTCCTTCGGTACCTATCTTGCGTGTCTGTTGTGCACATGTTGTAATATTTCTCTCGAGTGGCTCCTGAGAACTAGAATTGCTGGGTCATGGGTGACCATTTTAAGTTTTATTTATTTATCTTTTTAATTTTTTTTTTTTTAACGTTTATTCATTTTTGAGACAGGGAGACACAGCATGAACGGGGGAGGGTCTGAGAGAGAGGGAGACACAGAATCGGAAGCAGGCTCCAGGCTCAGAGCCATCAGCCCAGAGCCTGACGCGGGGCTCGAACTCATGGACGGCGAGATGGTGACCTGAGCCGAAGTCGGATGCTTAACCGACTGAGCCACCCAGGCGCCCCTTTTTTAAGTTTTAATAGATATTGCCAAATTGCTTTCCAAAGTGACTGTTTTGGTTTATACTCCTGAGTGACAGTGTTTGTTAGGACCCCTTTTCCTTACACCCTCATAGAGATTATTTTAGAACTCATGGATTTGCTTGATTTTATTATTTGCTTAAGCCAATGGCTTTTGCTCTGTAAGAGGAAGCCAGTAGATGTAATTGGGTACCTGGGAATGCATGCTGAACCATGGTCAGCTGAAAGAAGCCAGAGTATTCTGTTAGTGCTGCCTCGCTGTTATCCCTTCGCTTCAGAGGACCTCTCTTGTGGCTTGATCTTCCTTGTCTTCTGACATCCATTCATTTTGGTCAGTAATCCAGTTAATCAGACCATGTCCATATTTAGGCAGGGCAGAGCAACTTCTTATTTTGATGATCTGGGGATGCTGCCAGAGGCCAGCATTGCCAGGGAGCTGCCCACTCTGGGAAGAGACACCCTGGCCCCTGAAGTGTGTTCTTAGTGCATGGTAGGTGTTAGGTAGACTGTTTCAACTCAGATTGTCTTAAAATTTTCTTTTATGTGCAGATACTTCTCTCTCCTTTTCTTTTTTTTAAACTGTATGAAAAGGGGCTCCTGGGTGGCTCAGTCGGTTGTGTCTGACTTCGGCTCAGGTCATGATCTCATGGCTCATGGGTTTGAGCCCCATATTGGGCTCTGTGCTGACAGCTCAGAGCCTGGAGCCTGCTTCGGATTCCGTGTCTCCCTCTGTCTGCCCCTCCGCTGCTTGGATTGTCTCTCTCTCTCTTTCTCAAAAATAAATAAACGTTAAAAATTTTAAAAATAAATAAACTATGAAAAATACTTGATATTAACTTTTAATTTAATTTCATTAATTGATTGTATTTTTATGTTATGCAAAACTTTTTTGCTTGTAAAGAAGTAAAAAATGAGTGTTGTAAACAGAGAAACACCCATATGTGTAAAAGAGAAAAGAGGGGCGCCTGGGTGGCGCAGTCGGTTAAGCGTCCGACTTCAGCCAGGTCACGATCTTGCGGTCCGTGAGTTCGAGCCCCGCGTCAGGCTCTGGGCTGATGGCTCGGAGCCTGGAGCCTGTTTCCGATTCTGTGTCTCCCTCTCTCTCTGCCCCTCCCCCGTTCATGCTCTGTCTCTCTCTGTCCCAAAAATAAATAAAAAACGTTGAAAAAAAAAAATTTAAAAGAGAAAAGAAGTATCCTTTGATTGTACCATCCAAAAATAGTCATATTAATTAATTTTTTACTATTTCCTTCAGTTCACATTTTTATATAAAAACAAAAGTGAGATTATATACTATACACAGTTTTGTATCCTTTAATCACTTATTGGGAGCAATTTTGTCAAATTAGACTTAAAAACATACATTTTTTCTGTGTATTTACTTTTTACTGAATTTGTTAATGTTACAGAGTTCTTGCACTCCCAAACTGTGGCTGAGAATTTAGAGAAAGAAATGATACATGGACAGCCTCACCCACCCATCATATAGTATATTAAAACTTGATTCATGTACATTTTTATAATTTCAAAATAAAAACATAATTTTTGGGGGGCGCTTGGGTGGCTCAGTTCGTTGAGCCTCCCACTTTGGCTCAGGTCATGATCTCACGGTTCATGGGTTCGAGCCCTGCGTCGGGCTCTGTGCTGACAGCTCAGAGCCTGGAGCCTGCTTTTGATTCTGTGTCTCCCTCTCTCTGTGCACCGTCCCTGCTCATGCTCTGTCTCTCTCTCCCTCAAGAATAAATAAAACATTAAAAAAAAATTTTTTTTTAAACATAATTTTTTTTAGGGGCACCTGGGTGGCTCAGTTGGTTAAGTGTCCAACTTCGGCTCAGGTCATGGTCTCATGGTTTATGAGTTCAAGCCTTGCATCGCGGAACCTGACTGGGATTCTCATTCTCTCCCTCTCTCTCTCAAAATAAATAAATAAACTTAAAAATAAAAACTTTATTTATTTATTTATTGATTATTGTTATTTTTTAAAGTAATCTTTACACCCAACGTGGGGCTTGAACACATGATCCTGAGATCAAGAGTTGAATGTTTTACCAACTGAGCTAGCCAGGTGCTGCCTAAAGACATAATTTTTAATGGCTACATAGTAATTTATAAACATAATTTTTAGTGGCTACATAGTAATTTATTGATGTACTATAGTTGTCTTGTACCTTACTGCTTTCTCCTTACATCTGCTATTTTTTTTTAAGTTTATTTATTTATTTATTTAATCTCTACACCTATTGTGGGGCTTGAACTCACGACCCTGATCAAGAGCGATCAAGAGTCACATGTTCTTCCAGCTGAGCCAGCCAGGCTCCCCACATCTGTTATTAAAAAAAATTTTTTTTAATGTTTATTTTTATTTTATTTATTTATTTTTAAATTTTAAAAATGTTTTATTTATTTCTGAGAGACAGAGAGAGAGAGAGAGAGAGAGAGAGACAGAATATGAGCGGGGGAGAGGCAGAGAGAAAGGGAGACATCCCATGAAGCAGGCTCCAGGTTCTGAACTGTTACCACAGAGCCCAAGGTGGGGCTTGAACCTGTGAACCACGAGATCATGACCTGAGCCAAAGTCGGACGCTTAACCGACTGAGCCACCCAGTTGCCCCTAATGTTTATTTATTTTTGAGAGAGAGAGACAGACAGACAGAGCACGAGTGGGGAAGGGACAGAGAGGGGGAGACACAGAATTGGAAGCAGGCCCTAGGCTCTAAGCTGTCAGCACAGAGCCCAGTGCGGGACTTGCACCCACGAACTGCGAGATCATGACCAGAGCCGAAGTCGGAGGCTTAATCAACTGAGCCACCCAGGAGCCCCAGCCACATCTGTTATTTTAAAGATAATTCCAGGGGCACTAGACTGGCTCAGTTGGTTAAGTGTCTGACTCTTCATTTCAGCTCAGTTCATGGTTTCATGTTTTGTGAGATAGAGCCGCACCTTGGATAATTCCAGCTTATAGGAGGCCAAAATTTTTTTAGTGTTTATTGTTATTTGTTTGGTAAAGTTTGGTAAATGATACATTTGTAGTAATTATTAGTGTGTTTCTGCGATCCATTACTACAGACAGTTTATAATTTAAGGGGATTTTTATAGTGCTGTATGATTCCTCTCCTGATAATGTTGAATGTTTCTGTGGAGCTTTGAGTTTATAAAGTGCTATTAAGAATAATTGTAGACTAGTTAATGTTCCATGATGGGACACTTGGGGTGGACACGCTTGAATCCCTCGTGTTTCTACTGAAACCTGCGGTTGGCTGAATTACTAGGTCATAGCACAGTTTGGAGCAATTTTAGATTAACAACAAGGAGATGCGTAATTTGCAAACCATTTTATGCAAATTGTAGGTTTAGTAATGCTGATAACTACAGATGCATCGTTCAAGTAGTGGTTTTACACCAACAAAATATTAACGTTTAGCGTGTATTTGTAATGGATCTTTCCTGTGTTTAGTATATTGGCTTTGTGCTTTGTAGTTTGCATTACTGATTTCAAAAGAGCGCTAATATAATAGATGTAACCATTTACAAGACAGGATAGAAAATCTGGACCTCCTATCTCTGTTCACATGGTTGCTTTTCTTACTGTTGAAATGAAATAATTAAGAATGTTAAAGGAAAAGCTGTGTCAACATATTTTCATCGGAACAGTGGTAGATAATAGAAGAAATGAAGTATTCTTCATTCTGATTCCTTTGTGATTATCTAGTTGCGGTGTAGCTCAACAATAACCACTGGTTTATTTCATGGAGAAAGGAGCAAATGATGAAAAGTAAAAATACATATGGGCGACTTTGGAGGAAGCATTTGTGGATGAGCTTATAATAAAAAAAAAAGTTTTCCTTTCCCTCAGGGGTTCTGAACCTGAAAATAGAATCCGGGCACCATCTATAAGAGTGCAGGGGTCTGTTAAGTAGGATGGGGAAAACTGTATCTTTATTTACTCATACCTAAGGTGAAATTCAGCATTCTCTTCAAATATGAATGTAGTCAACGAACCCCAGTGGTACTGATAGAACCTGTAACTTTGTACAACTAACACAAATCATAGCTATTTTCATATCATATTATAGATGTTGAACATATCTTGAAATATTGTTTATGCTCACCATCACTTAGAAATTATGGTAAATTGGGGCGCCTGGGTGGCTCATTCAGTTAAACATCGGACTGTTGATTTCAGCTCAGGTCAGGATCTCACTGTTTGTGAGTTTGAGCCCCACGTCGGGCTCTCCGCTGGGCCTGGAGTCTGCTTAAAATTCTCTCTCTCTCTTTAGTATTTTTTTGGTAGAAAATGTTATCCTACAAAATTTTCTATTACTTACTGTCTGCAAGCTATTAACTAGTAGTAGTTCTCTTGGATAATCTGATTTTTGTCCATTTGCCCAACACGTGTCATTAAGGAAGCTGTTTTTAAAGAAAATAACATATCTGCTAAAAAAATGACAAGACATTCTTTTGAAATAGAACAGGTTTTTTTTCCCCACCATATTTTGGGTTTCCCCCCTTGTCTGGGGAGAACGTTTGTTGGCTGAAGTTATGTGAATAAAAATTCATTAAGTAAAACTCATTAATATGCTTTATATCAGGATCTTACACTGCTACTAAAGAACTATTTTTTGAAAAGTATTTATCTATTTGGGGTGCGGAGGGGTAGGGAGAGGGAGGGGGCAGAGAGAGAGAGAGAGAGAGAGAGAGAGAGAGAGAATCCCAAGCAGGCTCTGCGCTCCCACTCACAAATCGGATCCTGAGATCGTGACCTGAGCTGAGATCAAGAGTTGGATGCTTAACCGACTGAGCCACCCAGGTGCCCCTCTTTTTATGTTTTTAAATATAACTACTGGAAAATATTAAATTCCGCTTATGTCTAACCTATTTCTATCGGACAGTACTTCTTTATACAGAGGTCAGCAAACTATGGCCATACCTTAGGGTCACATCCAGCGGTCTCTTTTTTTGTTTCATTTAAAAAAAATATTTATTTATTTTGAGAGAGAGCGTGAGCAGGGGAGGGGCAGAGAGAGAAGGAGAGAGAGAATTCTAAGCAGGCTCTTCACTGTCAGTGCAGGGCTCAGTCCTACCAATCGTGAGATGGTGACCTGAGCCAAAATCAAGAGTCAGACACTCAACCAACAGAACCACCCAGGTACTCCAGTAGTCTGTTTTTATAAATAAAGTTTTATTGAGACAAAACCAGTTCATTAGTTTACATATGGTCTGTCTTCATGCCACCGTGCAGAGTTGAATGGTTGTGACAGAGACCTTATGACCAGCAAGCCTTCTGGGGATTTTCAATTATACGCTTTTCATTTCATCCTTTCAGTGGTTCTGTGAAGCAGTAGAGGAGATATTATTTTAGGAAAAAAAAAGGCTTTGAGAAGCCCAGTCATTTGTCCAAGGTCATGCAATTAGGTAGTGCTAGGGTTAGGAATCTAGTTCTGAGTGATTTTCTACTCTACCTCTGCTATTTAGGTAGCACTTGAGTTTGATAACGTGTTATCTCTGAGACGGTAGTTAATGGCTATTATTTTAAATAAGAGCTACACAGCCAGGTCTACAGGCTGCCAGAGTAATCTTCCTAAAGCACAGTTACATTGACTTTTTTCCCAGACCGTCTATGGCTTCCAATTTCCTGCAACTAAAGTAATAATTCAAGGTAGCTATGATTTGGTTCCATTCTACCTTTCCAACCTTTTATCTCATTACTCTCTGTCTCCCCAGGAACCATATATTTCACAAGCTCACTTTCTATATTCTCCCCTACACAGTCTTGGCTTATGAGGTCCCGTCGCTCTGGGAAACCCCAACTCCAACTTTTAGAACCCTACTCTATTCTTCAAGATGCAGATCAAATGCCACTCCTCCACGAAACTTTCATGGTGCCTACAGTTAGAAGCTGTCACCCTCTCTCTGTATTTCTGTAGCACTGCCTTATAAAGTCATGTATTTGTTTGCTTGATCTCCCTTACTACATTATAATCTCTTGGAGGGCAGCTACTTCATAGTATACATCATGGTGTACCTACTAATATAGTTCAAACATTAGATGTGGATTGAACTGAATGCTAGAAAGGGTATTTAGAACAAATTTGAAAGGGTGAGATTTAATAATACCATGTGTTGAGGATACAGGTTAATGGAGAATAAGAATAGGTAATTGTTTTTGATGAACTAAAATAGTGTAGGTAAGACTTTAGGAATTTTAATTGCAGTTATGCTTTGCAATTTATTTTTTGTTCATTTGTTTTTTATGCTTTGCACTTGAGATACGAAGAATGTTGTTAATGCTGGAATAGGGATAAGCAACATGGAGTTAAAACCTTTGAATTTGTATACAGCCTAACAAATTTTGCATACAGAATAATGAATTCCTGAGGGATTTTTGAAAACAGCTACAATAGATAGAGTTAATTGCAAATACCTTGTTTTGATCATCATTCTAAAAATCTTATGAATTTGGATGAATATTTGTTTAACTTAGTTGTTTTATGGTTAGGTAGTGAACTTGAGCACTATTTGTTTTTAAGATCTTATTTTTAAGTAACCTCTGCAACCCAACATGGGGCTTGAACTCACAACCCCGAGTTCAAGAGTTGCATACTCTACCCACCAAGCCAGCCGGGTGCCCTGAACTTGAGCATTATTATATTTATTTTGAACATTTCCATGTAGAGATTTTTTTCTCCAGGGATTCCAGTGAACTCTGTCCATTTACCAGCTTTTATTGAATGACAGTGCTTGAAGACTGGAACTGTTACAAAGTTATTTTATGTAATTTAGTAAAATCTAGTTACTGATTAGCATAATAAGGCTGTTAGGCATAATTTATTTAAAACATTATAAAGCAATCTATAGGGGTGCCTGGATGGTCAGTCGGTTGAGCGTTGACTTTGACACAGGTCATGATCTCACAGTTCTTGAGTTTGAGCCCTGCATCAGGCTCTACCCTAGCAGCACAGAGACCATTCAGATCCTCTGTCCCCCTTTCTCTCTGCCCCTTCCCTGCTGGTTCTCTCTCTCTTTCTCTCAAAATAAATAAATCAACTTTAAAAAAATTATAAAGTACTTTAAAAATTTTTAATTAAAATGTTGGAATTTTAGAAAATTTCAGGACATCTGCCTGACTCATTTGGTAGAGCATGCCACTTGATCTCAGGGTTGTGAGTTCGAGCCCCACATTGGATGTAGAGATTACTTAAAAATGAAATCTTTTAACAAAGAATTTTAGAAAATTTGCGAGACATAAGAACACGAAGAAGAAAATAAAATCACTTGTATTACTACCACCTACAGATAAGTATAGTTCATATTTTCCTCCAGACATTTTTGTATGCATGTACCCTTACAGACATCTTCTAGGCATTTAGGTTCATTGTGTATACATTTCGTGCCTTGTCCTTTTTACTTAACCTTGATGTTATTTGGGGGACATTTTTCCATTCTCAATATGGTTGAGAATATAGTTTTTAATACCTGCATAGAATTAAAGTCTGCATGGCATTTCATTATATGAATGTGCCACGATTTATTTGTCCAATCCTCTCTTTGGGTAGTTAGTCAATTCTGTTGAAAAGTTTTAAAAGTTAGAGAAATAGCCTTTATAAATAGTGAGACTCTTCTCTTTCAAGTAGGCCACACATATATAACCATCTAGGGTTATTTGCCATAAGTCAGAATGTGAGCCTTCAGAACTGTGCTCTAACTGTATACAATGATAGCAGTGTTTGTTCATTTTTATATGCATAAAGTTCATATTTCCTGTCATGTAATAGAATGCATAAATTATATGTGTGGTCTGTGGTTTCAAGGGGTGCTTTATTTAATTAAAACTTTTAGGAGAGCAACACATGGTTCAAGATTTCAAAGGTTGAAAAGGAGATTCAGGGAGTGCCTGGGTGGCTCAGTCAGCTAAGTGCTGGGTAAGGGACCAACTCTTGATTTTGGCTCAGGTCATGATCTCATGGTTTATGGGATTAAGCCCTGTGTCAGGTGTGCTGAGCACAGAGCCTACTTAGCATGTGTGTTCTCTCTCTCTCTCTCTCTGTGTCTCTCTCTCACATACACACACACTTAAATTTTTAAAAATTAAGAAAAAAAAAAGAAAATAAATTCAGGGAAAGGTCTTCCTAGCTTTGTCTTCTCAGCAGCAGCCAGGGTAGTGAGCTGGTCTGTGTCCCTCAGAGGTGTCCAAGCAGATGCCCAGCAGATCCGCCTCTGACCTCGACTTCTGCTGTGTCCCCTTCTTCCCTTCATTCCGCTGCAGCCACCTTGGCCTTCTGGTGTTTGTCATGAATCAGGCTGGCAGGGCCCAAAGGTTCCCTGCCTCAGGGCCTTTGTTTGTCTCCCTGGACAGAATAAGCCTCCATAAGGCAACAGTCCACACAGGGGATGGTATTTTTGAAACTTTTAAAGTATGAAATAATCGGAAACTTGACGTATTAGAAAACGAAAACAGCCATATTGCCAATGGCAGCTTTAGTTCTCTTAGCAGACCAGTGGGACAGCTTTGAAATGACTCAAATAATGAATCCTTTTAGATGCATAGTTATATGCTTAGCACAGTTCTACAGAGTACAGATCGATACTTCGAGTACCATGTTTAAGGAAACAGAGGACTTTTAGTCCAAAGGTTCTCTGGTTGCAAGACTGGGTGGTAATTCTACATAATTGGGTGGGTGGGGGCATCCAGTGATAACTAGAACAGTTCTCCCAAATTCTGATCCTACAGATTTAGCTTTCTCTAAGTAGTTCCATTTGGTGCTGAAATGTCACCCTTCCTGCTTCTGGAGTTAAACAGATACTTACACGATAAGCAAATACATGTTTTGCACAGGACTGGTTTTTATTATTATTTTTTTAGGTTTATTTATTTATTTTTTTTTTTTTTTAAATTTTTTTTTCAACGTTTTTTATTTATTTTTGGGACAGAGAGAGACAGAGCATGAACAGGGGAGGGGCAGAGAGAGAGGGAGACACAGAATCGGAAACAGGCTCCAGGCTCCGAGCCGTCAGCCCAGAGCCTGACGCGGGGCTCGAACTCACAGACCGCGAGATCGTGACCTGGCTGAAGTCGGACGCTTAACCGACTGCGCCACCCAGGCGCCCCTAGGTTTATTTATTTTGAGAGAGAGAGAGTGAGTGCGCGCGCGCGCACACACACACACACACACACACACACACACACACACAGCAGAGCGGGGGAAGGGCAGAGAGAGGGAGAGAGAGAATCCCAAGCACTGTCACCTGGGAGACTGGTGCGGGGCTTGATCCTTGAACGGTGAGTTCATGACCTGAGCTGAAACCAAGAGTTGGATGCTTAACCAACTGGGCCACCCAGGTGCCTGGGACAGGACTTTTTTTGTTTTGTTTTGTTTTGTTTTTGAATGTTTATTTATCTTGAGAGAGAGAGAGAGGGCAGAAGCAGGGGAAGGTCAGAGAGAGAGGAGCAAGAGAATCCCAAGCAAGCTTTGTGCTGTTAGCACGGAGCCCGATGTGGAGCTCCATCTCCTGAACCATGAGATTGTGACCTGAGCCGAAACCGAGTAGGATGCTTAACCGACTGAACCACCCAGGTGCCCCGGGACTGGTTTTTAAAAGCGTATAAAATGCTATAATTATATGGCACTTTCTTTGCCTGTTGTTTTTAGAATATCTGCATGTTAACCTGTGGGGCCATACAGAATATGGTACCCTTTGGGATTTAAAGAAGGAAAGTATACTGAGCGCGGTGTTAGATAAATAAACTGGAACCTCAAAATGCAGGAGCCTTCAGAGGATGTGTGGACACAGAGCGAGCCGTGTGGTGAATCTTTTTGGCTTTGGCATTGACACATCGAGCCAACTTTTAGCCCAGCTCTGCCACCTGTCAGAACTTCCACTTCTTGGTTATAAGATATTTTAAGCTCTTTTTCATGACTTAGACTTAATTATCACTATGTGTGATTTTCAGAAACTGATTGGTAAGACAACTGCACCTCCACCCTGAATGCTCCCAAGTGAATGTTCTTGCAGTTGGCATTTTCTCCCTCCTGCCCGCCCACAACTCCTCACCCTTGGGGTCCGCCTCCCGGTTAAATTCTCATTCCTTTCCTCTGAGCTTACTCTCCTGTCTTTTTCATCGCCTTTCGTCTTTCAGTCACTCCATGGGTGTGACAAAAATGGCTGTCCTTAGGCAACCAGTCACGTCACATCTTCAGCATTCAGAATCTTATAGTTTGTGGGGCTGAAAGGATCTTAGTATCATTTAATCCAGCTTTTTTTCAGAGGTCCTTTAACCTATTGTGGTCAGTACTAAACGATGGAGGCTTTAAAAGTACTTTGGAAAATAAAGAGGTTGCATATAGAGCAGTGCTACTCACAGTTTGGTCTGCATACCATGAGCCCATAATGACAAGAGAAGTACAGAAATTGAGAGTGAAGCATTTAGAAACATAACAGTTTGGCGGGCTGATTTTGCATCTGTTGAACACAGTAAACTTGGGACTTGTAGTTTGTGTCTTTTTTTTTTTTTCACATTATTTTTGTAGTAACTTTTTAATTGTATTTTACAAAAGATTTGTTCTGCAGTGGATTAGAAAACAACAACAACAGCAACCTGGTTCTTTACCTCAGACAGTTTGAGAAGCACTGATATAGGATATTTAACACAGTGTTTGGCACATAGTAGGCCCTCAAAAACCAACAGCTTGCTCATGTCTTCAGAGTGTGCATTTACTTTGGGTAAGGATGCGAGAAATCTGAGTAGCAGGTAAAGGAAATATTATTTTATAGAAATGAGGTGATTAAAATTGGTCGTGCTGTTTTTCAAATACAAGTAATGCAGTTTTTTCCTTTTTAAACGTAGCCTGTACATGGAAGAGAGATTTATACATAGTAGAAAGCTAATTTATATTTGCACTGATTCTTGGAGACACTTTATAACATTTAACGTGCTACCCATACCCTCAGCTCTGCAAAGTTGGGGGAACTTAAACTCTGGTAGCTAGCCATATCCATAAATATTTGACTATATTATAGCAATGCTTATATATTATCTTCTTGGATAAGAAGAAGGAAAGATCTGTTGAAAAGCACTCAGGTTTTGTCAGCTTCCTCACGTCACTCAGCATCTGGAAGGTACATGGTTGTATTATTACTTGGCATTCCCATTTTAACGCAGTTTAAAACGTGCCACATGCAGCAGCCCTTCATTTTCAGGAATCCGTGGCTATTCTTTGCAACTAGATTAGCGTGTCCTGTTTTTTTAACTGAATCCAATGTAGTTGAGCTTATATATGACACAATAAATACAGACTGTCAGAAGCAGTTAGCTTACCGTGGTGTTTACAGGTTTAAGGGACATGTTTTTCATACTACTCAAGATCATGAAATTGCCACTCCTTGTTTAAGGATAAAGGTCATTGCCTGGGGTGCCTGGGTGGCTGAGTTCATTAAGTGTCCGAGTCTTGGTTTTGGCTCAGGTTGTGATCTTCAGGTTCATGAGATTGAGCCCCATGTCCTGCTCTGCACTGACAGTGTGGAACCTTCTTGGGATTCTCTATCTCTCTCTGCTCCTTCCCCACTAGTGAGCACGCTTTCTCTCTCTCTTAAAAGAAATAAATGAACATTAAAAAAAAAAAAGGTAATTGAGCCAGGTGACTTTCCTGAAATGCCACCCCTTTGAAAATTCTGTCTATAAAGTTTACTTATTTATTTATTTTGAGAATCAGTGCAGAGCCCAACTCAGGGCTTGATCCCATGAACTGTGAGATCATGACCTGAGCCAAAATCGAGTCGGGTGCTTAACCGATCGAACCACCCAGGTGTCCCTAAAACTTCTGTTTATCATCAAAGAATCCTTAGAAACAAGGTCCTTTTGAGTTGGTGGATTTCATTTTGGCAGGTTTAAAACATTATTTGAATGTTAAGGAACCTGAATGAATTGCTTTTTGCTTGGGGATATCGTCTACCTTTTTGTGATACCATTACACATAATGTAATGGGATAAATCTTTGTCCTTATAATTAAAAGAAACGACACATTTTATTTTTTAAAAATCCACGTGGAATATCCCTAATCTGCTTATTTAGATATAGGATAAATATTTTCTCTGTAGGGCAGGATTCCTTTGTTTTGAGCTTCATTTTTATTTGTACCGGGCTCAAATTCTTTATAATTTTTTTTCTTTAATTTTTTTTAACGTTTATTTATTTTTGAGACAGAGAGAGACAGAGCATGAACGGGGGAGGGTCAGAGAGAGAGGGAGACACAGAATCTGAAACAGGCCCCAGGCTCTGAGCTGTCAGCACAGAGACCAATGCGGGGCTCGAACCCACAGACTTGTGAGATCATGACCCGAGCTGAAGTCGGACGCTCAACCGACTGAGCCACCCAGGCGCCCCTCTTTATAATTTTTTAAAGTAAGCTCTGTGCTCATCATGGGGCTGGAGCTCACGACCTGGGTCGCATGCTCTAGCAACTGAGTCAGCCAGGCGCCCCAAGGCTTAAATTCTTAACATCTGAGAAGTTTGAAACTGAACCAAGATTTGACATAACCAGCATATATCATGGTTGAAGAGTAAGGAGCTTTGCAGTGATGACTGAGAATAATAAGCTATTCAAAGTGTTGCTCCTTGGTTTTAATAGGACCACTTAATTTATACAGTCAGGTTTCCCCCTCTTTCTGTCTCCTTTAGGAGCCAGGCTGAAGAACTTCAGAAAAAAGAACCGCTATTATTAATCCTTTCGAGTGCATATTACATTTTGGCAAATGCTGGCTGATGAGATTAAAATTACCCTTCTGCACTTTAAAAGTTACATTTCTGTAATCATGTTAGCAAGCAGGTGGGTCCTAGGGGGACAGGAAATGAAGATTCTTTTAGCCAACTTTTCAAAGTTTAGAATTTATTTCGGGATTTTGCTTTGACGCATGAAAGGATCTAGTCGTAGTTTCTTAAAATAACTCAGTTTATCTATGTTCGGCAGTCACTGTTGAAACCCAAGGAAGAGCCACATTTTGGAAAATAAGGAAGACAAGTAAAGAAACTGGCACTCTTTTGATGTTTTTTTTTTTTTTTTTTCCTGAGAGAGATGATAAAAACTAAGTAGTATGTAGGTGGGTTAATAATCTCAGAGCTTCTTCTCTCAGGTAGCATGTTTAGAATTTGGGGAAACAGTACAGGTTTGATGAAATATCCATGAACTTAGGTACCCAGTAAGAATCCCTCACTTGTTCTTAAGTTGCCCCTTGACTGTAAGGAAGCCATGTGTGCCTCCTTGGAACTGTAGAACCGTCAAGATAGCATTCCTAGAGAGGTCAGCAGAGTTTTAACCTGATAATGGTGGCTGCTGGTCAGGGAGCTCTCCAGTTGGGTTCTTAGTTCTTAGGAAATCCTTCTGCTTATTTCCATAGGGTTGTCCTTCTGGGCTAAGGACAGACTTAGTCTGGTCTGGGTTAAGGCAAGGACTTTGTCCTTGTTTTGGATGTTTGTTAAGATGAAAACAGTGATGCTTCCAGCCTTTGGGCGACTTGAGTTCCGGTAGGATTTCTGAAGTTTTCTTCCTTGCACATAAGGTCTTAATCATGACCCTTGCATGTTTCTGCTGTTGAGTTTTTGAGGATCAATTAGAATTATGCTCTGTGTGTTTAAAACTCAGATTGAGAGTTGAAACAGAAAGGTTCTCCTCTGCTTCCTGTATTTTCAAGTGCCTGAATAGAGCAGAGAAAATTTTTGTTACATGGCTGTCTTATGGCCAAATCCCTGGGGGGCTCTGTGTATTTTAGTAGAGATGACCTGTATGAAGTTCAGCTCTGTACTGGGTTGGGTCATACCCGCCCCCACTGCCTGTTTTCCCTCTGCATCCCTACTTGTTTCTTTATAGCTTAGAAATGTGTTTCTTTTTTTGTTTGTTTGTTTGTTTTGTTTAATTACAAATTTTTTTTATTTTGTTTTATTTTATATTTGAGAGAGAGAGACAGAGTGTAAGAGGGGGAGGGGCAGAGAGAGAGGGAGACACAGAATCCGAAGCAGGCTCCAGGGTCTGAGCTGTCAGCACAGAGCCCGACGCGGGGCTCGAACTCACAAACCACGAGATCATGACCTGAGCCGAAGTCGACCGCTTAACCGACTGAGCCACCCAGGCGCCCCACCTTAGAAATGTTTTTAATAGCCATGAGGGAGGCTAGGTGATGCTAACGTTTTAGTGACTTTTAAAGCCAGCTTGTCCAACTTGCCTTTGTATCTGAGTGATTATAGCTAGTTTTTTTTGCCTGTCTAGGATTTGAAATGTTAGTAAAATAGACATGAAACCTTTTCTGAGAAATCTCTAGCTTCCCGGTCCTTATAGGATTATAATGATAGTCACTTCCTTCTTAGTTTCTAAAATAAATTCACACACAATCCAGTTTATCTAAAAATGTACCTTCAAACTAACATTAATATTAGATGTGTTTTTAGATGTATAAAAGATGTGGTTCTAGCCAGAAAATGTTTCATGTGCTTTTTCATAGTAGAGCCCAGTTTCTTTACTCTGAAAGGGAAATGAAGTTTCAGTCTTCTGAGAAGATGAAGAAAAATCCAGTTTTATGGTAGAAGCAATTTGGTGTTGTAAACTAGACAAATAGAGCTTTCTTCCTTCAAAAACCCTCTGCTTATAAAGGGTTTGCTATAAAAATTGAGCAAAGCTTTTGGGGTGCCTGGCTGGTTCAGTTGGTAGAACCTGTGACTCTTGATCTTCGGGTTGTGAGTTCAACCCCATGTTAGACATAGAATTTACTTAAAAAAATAAATTGAGCAAAGCTTTTATTTTTTTTAAATTTTTATTTATTTTTTAAATTTATTTTTTAAATTTTTGAGCAAGAGAGAGAAAGCACGTGTGCACGTGTGCAGGAGGGGAGGGGCGGGGGGGGGGGGGGACAGAGGATCCAAAGCAGGCTCTGTACTGACAGCACAGAGCCCGATGTAGGGCTCAAACTCATCAACTGTGAGATCATGACCTGAAGTAGGACGCTAACCGACTGAGCCACCCGGGCACTCTGAGCAAAGCTTTTAGACCACAGTAAGGAAAAGCAGAGCTCTTATGTAAAGATGCCTCATTTCATGAAGAAAAAAAAGCATAGAAAAAGACTGTCTAGATTAAAGAAAAGACAGGAGGCCTCAAAGCATGGTGGAAGGGACATCACAGCTACCTAGCTTCTCATACTATTGATTAGATTCTTATTTATCAAATTGTGTTCTTGGATATTTATGAGAGACTTTCGCAGGTAGGTTAAGTTTCTGCAGCAAGGAACCATCAAAGATTTTTGGTTCTTAGTATTTGATTACAAAATGTTAAATGTTCCCAAAGTTTGTGTTTTTCTCCCTTTCTTTTTTTTTTTTTTTAAATGTTTGTTTATTTTTGAGAGACAGATAGAGAGAGTTGAGCAGGGGAGGGGCAGAGAGGGAAACACAGAATCTGAAGCAGGCTCCAGGCTCTGAGGCGTCAGCACAGAGCCTGATGTGGGGTCTGAACCCATGAACCATGAGCTCATGCATGACCTTAGCCCAAGTTGGACACTTATCTGACTGAGCCACCCAGGTGCCCCATTTTCTACCCTTTCTTTGCTCATTACCCATCCTATTTGAATCTCACAACATAGTCCAAAAAGTGGAACTTTGAATATATTTTTATGTTTTCATTTTTTTCAAGATTTTGTTTTAAGTGATCTCTACACCCAACTTGGGGCTCAAACTTGCAACCCCGAGGCCAAGAGTCCTACACTCCACTGACTGAGACAGCCAGGTGCCCCTGAATGTATTTTTTATAATTAAAGTGCATCTAAACGAATTTTGTTTTGGTGAATTTTATAAAACCTACCTCAAAGTAATGGGGAAGAGATAGGTATTCTTGCCCTGAATCGTAGCTGGGCAGCTCAGAGATTTCTGATGGCTGTTTACTCTCGTCCTTTCCTCAGAGTCTCTTGCTCTGTCTTACACATTTGCATGGATGCGGAAAGAAATGGAGAAAAGAGCAGCTTTGAATATAGCCTTACCATAAGATGTAGTTTCTGTGCAGACAGAAACTGTATCTCTATATCTCTATATCATGTACAAACAAAAGTAACATCGCCAGCAGCTTCACAATAAAGTCTACCCAAAAAGCACATTTTTGTGTGTCATCTAATATTTAGTAATTCACTTGTCGGACCTATTTTTTTTTCTTTGATGTTTCTGTTCCGAGCCTCCTGTTCTCAGCTTTTCCATTACTTAGGAGGGCTATGAAGAAGAATATGTTTAAATGGTTGATTTCAACTCCTAGGTTAGCAAGGGGTGTACATACCTAGTGATCTTATTTTGCATTATTCTTTTTACTTTTTTCCGTGTTTTTACTTTCAAGGGACGTAATGGGACACAAACTAAACCGATGTCTTATGTTTACTGATGTTATGTCTTATGTTATTTCCCGTCTCCAAGTCATATTGAAACTATGACACAGACCCCGACATATTTTAAGTGAGGCATTCTGTAAAATCAAAACCAAAAAGCTTCTTAATGGGGAAAGTTCTCAATTTCTTCATAATTGCATGCGCATTTGTGAATGAGGGCTCCTTGGTCTTCTTACTACCTGCAGTGTGGTACGTGTGCTGAATATTTGTCAAGTCGAACTAAAGCAATAATGTATGAGAGAATGGGCATGCGGGGCATGTACCTTATTCGTTCACATTTCTGCGAGGTAACTAGGTATGGGTCATTCTGTGTTTTTAAGACTAGGAAAAGTGAGGAACAGAAAGATTAGTGGCTGACATGCCTTGGATTAGAATTTCTGCCTCTTAAACACACTGAACGGTATTTTATCTGCTAAGCTACATTACTAAGTAGGTGCATATGTCCCCGGTAATGGTATCTTTCTCGCCCATTGGCACAATTTAAGCCAGGCAGGGTAGTATAAAAGCTATGTACAAATACTGTTACGAGCTTTCATGATTTATCTGTAGCTTTAACAGGGAAAAAACCCCCAACTAAATACACTACATTAAACCTTTTACTTTTACCCCCTTGCCTAGAAGTGTCTGTTTATTAAAGAACGAGATTCATTTGTATCTATCCAGCCACTACAGATAGTTTATAGACAGATCTGGAAATCTCCATAGTTGTCTTCGTTGGGGTATTTGTCTAAATGCTTCTCTTTCCCAAAGGACTCACCTGGGTTTTCACTATTAAAAGATTATTTAAATTGGTTACCTAGGGAAGATCTCCATGGTGTTGTGAGCAATATTCCGAGAGAGAGCAGAAGGAGGGCCAGCTGTGTGCCCTTATCTGTGTCTCGGCAGACACTAAACAGACTCCACCCTGGCGTGTTTGGTGCGAGCGATAGCGTCAGAGCTGATGCTGAGGCCTGTGCTTCGTGGACGGAGGACCTCCCTTCAGTAAACTTGGATTACTTTGGATGCGAGAGATTTGAATTCTTCGGAAACACTAATAAAGGAGGCAGGAGGGGCGTGCACAGCGGGCTCCTTGATGCATCTGCACAGAGAGCTAGGTACAGATCTCTCAGGTCTGCAGGGTAGAGAATACAAACCCTTACCCATGCTGAGTGGTGGCTGGAATAGGAAATGAGGTGGCCGATGAATGAAGGTGACGATTTATGTTGCCGCTCACACTCAGTTGGATTTCCGACACAGAATCGAGCTCCTGCTTAGGGAGACTAGCAGGCCCTTAATGTAGATAAGCCACAACTTAGCGTTTGGTTCTGATCGACTGAGCTAGCCATGGGAGCCAAAAGAACTGACCCAGCCCTCTCACTGAAAGGTCTCATAACCCGGAGGACAAAGGGTGGTGTAATGTGCGGCCAAAAGGACTGGCATCAGGAATCGGAGCAGACTGTCTGTGGAGAATACAAACGGAGAGTGTGTGTTGCTGGCAGCTTTAAGCTTTTAAAATTGAATTATTAAAAAAGAAATTGCAGGGGCGCCTGGGTGGCCCAGTCGGTTGAGCGTCCGACTTTGGCTCAGGTCGTGATCTCGCGGTTCATGAGTTCGAGCCCCGCGTCGGGCTCTGTGCTGCTGACGGCTCGGAGCCCGGAGCCTGCTTCGGATTCTGTGTCTCCCTCTCCCTCTGCCCCTCCCCTGATCATGCTCTGTCTCCCTCTGTCTCAAAAATACATAAAAAAAAAAAAAATAAATAAAACAGGGGCGCCTGGGTGGCGCAGTCGGTTAAGCGTCCGACTTCAGCCAGGTCACGATCTCGCGGTCAGTGAGTTCGAGCCCCGCGTCAGGCTCTGGGCTGATGGCTCGGAGCCTGGAGCCTGTTTCCGATTCTGTGTCTCCCTCTCTCTCTGCCCCTCCCCCGTTCATGCTCTGTCTCTCTCTGTCCCAAAAATAAATTAAAAAAAAAAAAAAAAAAAAAAAACGTTGAAAAAAAAATAAAACATTAAAAAAAATTCTTTTTTTAAATTGAATTATTTTTGATTATGATGAAAATAAAGCCTTAGTCACTTGAGGGACACTATAAAGAAGTTTGATTCCTTTGAAACCTAGAAAAAGGAATTCATCCAAGAACACTAAAGCATAAAGTTTATTAGGTAAAAATATACCGAGAGATTGGGGAGACTTCTTTTACCTCACTGGCTTCATATCCTTAATAGAGAAAAACAAAATAGGTACTTTAACCGTCCAAGAAGCAAATTCTGGAATTTGGAGGCTTATGGGAATATGACAGTACTGCTCCCCAAATCAGCAAAACCAAAAAAAGGAAAGTGACACAAAAGGGCATTTCTTCTAATAACATATGTTGTTTCCTCAGAAATGATTATGACCTTCCTCCTTTTAATAGTGAGAACGATGTGTTTATCTTGGGTTTTGAGTCTAATAAGACATCTGATACTGAAAGAAAAAGTGCCGTATTTTTGTTTCCAATGGTCTTTCCAAAAAAATATAAATATTTTCAGAAATAGGAAATTATTTGAGGTATTCCCATCATTCTATTGCATTCTAGAAGTAGGTAGGCCCCTTTAATCAAGTTTGTTTTTTCTCTTTTGCTCTCAGCCCTTACCAAATATAAAATCCTCCTACACCTGCTCGCCCATTTTTTACTCCGTAACACTCCAGGCGCTGTTTCCAGGAAAAGGTTAAAATTAAGAATAATGTATTTCCTGCTGACCACCATGTTTGTACTGCCACAGCTGAATTCTGGGCCAATTTCTTTTGCCATCTGTTCCCAGCGTGGAGAAGTTGAGATTCATATAACAACGAGAGAGAAGCGAAGCTAGATGTTTCATCTGACTTCTACGCCCAGAAGCATGGCTTATCTTTGCCAATTAGACTCTTCGCTGGTGAATAACTTGACATGGAAATATCACGTGGCAAATCTTTAAAATGTTGATCTTACAGTTTCCTGCTAGGCCCCTCTATGTGTAATTTTTTAAAAAGTACTGAAAATATTTTATTTTGTTTTGTAGCCTCCTTTATTTACCTGTTATATTTTAAATATTTTTCCCCATGATATTCTATACCCCCTATCCCATTCAAAGGCAATTTGTGTTTAGTTGACCCTACCTGGAAAAAAAAAAAAAAAAGTTAAAAATCAACCATAACCCTCCACTGTTAAGATTTTGGAACGTGTTCCACTCTTCTCCCCCTTCTATAAATACACAGTATATATACACACATGTATTTATATGTAAAACATACATGTGCACACTTAAAAACCAGGATCATGCTCTTCCTAACATTTTAATACATACAAGTTTTAAGTTTTTGATCCATAGTTCTGTTTGATACAGCGTTCAAGGAGCATCACAAAACCAATTTCAGCGGTGCCTGGGTGGCTCAGTCAGTTAGGCGTCTGACTTCAGCTCAGGTCATGATCTCCGTGAGTTGGAGCTCCGCGTCTGTGCTGACAGGTCAGAGCCTGGAGCCCGATTCGGATTCTGTGTCTCATTCTCTCTCTGCCCCTCCCCCACTTGTGCTCTGTCTGTCTCTCAAAAATAAACAAACGTTAGAAAAAAATTACCTAGGGGCGCCTGGGTGGCGCAGTCGGTTAAGCGTCCGACTTCAGCCAGGTCACGATCTCGCGGTCCGTGAGTTTGAGCCCCGCGTCAGGCTCTGGGCTGATGGCTCGGAGCCTGGAGCCTCTTTCCGATTCTGTGTCTCCCTCTCTCTCTGCCCCTCCCCCGTTCATGCTCTGTCTCTCTCTGTCCCAAAAATAAATTAAAAAAAAAAAAAAAAACGTTGAAAAAGAAAAAAAAAAAAAAAGAAAAAAATTACCTATTTCAAGGACATAGAGAATCTGGTTGGTAGCTTATTTTTCTCAATCATAAATTTGATCAGTTCCTTAACTGTTGCTTTAGAGATTGCTTACAAAAGCAGGTAACAGGGCCACTGAGATAAAATGTATGGTCCTCCTAATGCATCTCCTTGTAGAACATTGTGTTAATCTAGTTTATTTTATTTTTTTAATTTTTAATTTTATTTACTTAAGTAATCTCTACATCCAGTGCGGGGCTTGAACTCACAACCCTGAGATCAAGAGATGTGTGCTCCTCCAACTGAGCCAGCCAGGCACCCCAATCTGGTTTATGTCTTAATGTCAAAGCAATCAACTTTTCTCTGGGCAACAGTGCTTTGAATAAATTAAAAAAAAAAAAAAAAAGCTTTTCCATCTGCAGTTAGAATGCTCGGTGTTTAAAACTTTCGACCTTTATGTTCACTGTGCTCCAACATTTTATCTCTGTCCAAACTAAGAAGGAACTGTTTCTGCTCAAGCCCGGGCAAGGACTTGGCAGAGCCAATAAGGTGATAGCCTGTAACAGCTCCAGCAGGGAATTCTGTGTATTGCCCTGTTGTACGTCATCCATATAAACGGAATATGTTCATAGTTCGTATGGCAAGCAGTTGGCATGCAAGCTCGTAAGTCTCGGGCCAGCACACGGTCCATATGTTCGAAATCAGCGACTCTTAACACCTGCCGTGGGGCCCCCCCTCCTTCTGCCCTGAGCATCGTTGCCTCAGGAAACCACTGTGACTGGGGAGAGTGTGATTTATCTCTCAGCTATGTTGGAATCAAAGGAAACTCGGGGATCGTAGCCCGAGTCCTATCCACTAGGAGTCCGATAGTATTCCTAATATCAGTATGCATATTGATGGCTGGTGGTAGGTGACTGAAGTGTAAGTAAATTCCTCAAATTTACCTGGCTTTGTACTTCAGTCACTGGGGCGTTCCCAGTCCCAGAGTTTCCGTTTTCAAGGCACCTTGGCAGATGCCAGCTCATTTATCTTCAGAGATTCTTTGCAGCTTTATTGAAGTACAACTGACAAACAAGAGATTTTAAAATTTAACGTCTGTCCCCCCGCCGTGAGAAAAGAAATACATATTTTATCTAATAAATGTATATATTTATGGAAAAAGAAACTGAGGTATGAGGAATTTGGATTATAAACTGTAATGCAAGGATTATAAACTATAGTCAGGAGGCCAAGTTCAATCCACAGATAGTTTTTGTTAGGCACGTAGAGTTTTCAGAAATACTTTAATTTGAATGTCTTTAGGAGGGATCTGCACTGTCCAGTTTGCCGTGGACCTTACCATTCGTTGTGTGTGAAATACTAATCTGAATAACTGATGACCTCTTTCTACTAGGAAAGTGCTTATTTAGGAATATGAATCCCTTGTCTCCTTTTCTCCTGTTTTCAAAAGAGAATGACCAAGTGGGGCTGTTACTGGCTACCCACACCCCCTGGCCATCGAGTTTGTGATGGCAAATAAGCCACCAGTGACTCTCAGAGCCATTGTGGGGGCTCTAGAAATTCAGAACTCTGGCAGCCTCAGCACAAAAGCTTTATCTCCTGTTTCATGTTATAAACTGGTCATTTTTCTCTCTTGGAAACCCAAGAATACCTTCAACCATTTTCTTTCTTTCTTTTTTTTTTTTTTTTTTTTTTGTAGAGTACAGTATCTGGCATTTCATCCTAGTAATTTTATGCAAATTTTAGGCTTCATCCTAAACAAAAAGTTTGGGTGGCAGTAGAGGGTGGACAGGGTTTTTCAAGTCATACTTGATAAAAATTAACTGGGATGCCTATTACATATACAGATTCTCAGGACCTCTGATGGAAGGTGTAGGGGCAGTATGTGTTTCTAACTGGCGCTCAGGGTGACTCAGCATGTCTGGGAAACACGGTGGTGTGGTTCAGAAAGTGGGCTCTGAGCTTAGAGACTACCTTTTAATGCCAGTTCACCATTTTCTGATGACAAGACCTTGGCCACTGGCTTAATCTGCTACACCAGCAATTTCCTCATCTGTAAAATGGGGACAGTATTACTATTTACCTATCGAATGCTATGATTAGGGACTGTATAGTAAATGGGAGCTTTTTAGCCCAGTTTCTAGCACATAAACCTTTGGTAAATGTAGTTGCCTCACCACCAGACTTCCTGTGAGCTCTTGACCTACAGCTTTCTAGAGCCTTCAGGAAAGACTATGTGCTTTCTGTTTGTTCTAAAATAACTTCTTACAAAATAATATACGTTCTACGGAGAAGATTTGAAAAAGCAAAAGGAAGAAAAATACAAATTACTTGTACTCCATTATTTTATGAATTTACTTCTAGTCTCCGTAGACAGGTGTTAGAATGTGATTAATATATAGTTAGTAATTTTCTTTTGTGAAATAATTGTACTTCAATTGCTTATTTTGCTATTTACATTTGTGTCTCTTATATTAAGGTATTTTTTTTTTTTGACTTGGTTAGTTTTTGTCCGTTTTTATAGATGTGGTTTAGAGTCTTTTTTAAAAGATTTTATTTATTTATTTTAAGTTTATTTATTTTGAGAGAGCGAGGGAGCAGGGGAGGGGCAGAGAGAGAGGCCGAGAGAGAGAATCCCAAGCAGGCTCCGCATCGTCAGTGCAGAGCCTGGTGTGGGGCTCACACTCATGAACCATGAGATCATGACCTGAGCTGAAATCGAGAGTCAGATGCTTACCTGACTGAGCCACGCAGGCGCCCCCTTTTAAGGTTTTATTTTTAAGTAATCTCTACACCTAAGATGAGGCTCAAACTTACAATCCTGAGATTGTCATTTTTGTTTGCAGTCTCTTTTCCATTAGTACCTATGGGCCTCTGCTGTGTTGAGCTGTTTATGAACTAGTTAAGTTGGTTTTAGAATTTATGTCTGGGGGCGCCTGGGTGGCGCAGTCGGTTAAGCGTCCGACTTCAGCCAGGTCACGATCTCGCGGTCCGTGAGTTCGAGCCCCGCGTCGGGCTCTGGGCTGATGGCTCGGAGCCTGGAGCCTGTTTCCGATTCTGTGTCTCCCTCTCTCTCTGCCCCTCCCCCGTTCATGGTCTGTCTCTCTCTGTCCCAAAAAAATAAATAAAAAACGTTGAAAAAAAAAAAAAAAAAAAAAAAAAAAAGAATTTATGTCTGAACCACAGATACTGCTGGCTTGTTTAGTTTCTTACGGTGTGGCTGTTTACTTGGCTGAATTTTGTGCTTAACATAGTCCAAGCTGTTTCAGAAATCCCAGGACCAGTTATAATATAGCCTGGCAGTTTTTGGCCTACAGCTTCAGACGACATTGTAGGATATTTCCACGGTGGTTGTTGATTTTCCTCCTTAAATCCATTGAAAGTTGGGAATGCTTTAGAGTTAAAAAATTTATGTTTTCCCAAGAGTGACAATTTTAAGTAAATGGGAGTCAGAGTTTATTACAAACATTGGTTAAGTCATTCTACAGACTTGCCTCAGAAGTCCTTGTGAAGAGAGATCTAGAATTCACATTCAGGCCTGTTCAAATCCGGTCCCGCTGCCTTCCTGCCACAGTTGGCCCCCTGCAGGCATGTTCTGAATCCTTTAGTAACAAAGCCTGAAGATGCCACTACAGAATATATGTAGTAATCATCTTTCAACATCAATGCTGTATGCATGTTTCCGCAACTTGTTTTTTCCTACTCGTATCTTAGAGCTTGATTCATGTGTGTATATACATGAATTGTGTGTATATAAGTATGAATTATATGTACCTATATTATATCTATATGAATGCTTAGTCTCATTCTTGCATTTAGCCCTTCTATTGATAGACATTTTAGGTTGATTTCAATTTTTCTTTAATAAAACAATATTCGGTATCTTTGTGCACCAAACGTTTCTAAATCTTCACAAGCACTTATCAACACTTCATACATCAGAAACCACATCATAAATGAAGCTTGTTGAACTGAATTTGGAGAATACTGTTTTATTTTATTTATTTGTAAATAGAATTCAGTAGTACTTGTCAAGTTTTAGTGTTGTCAAAAATTTTGAGAGAATGTCAGTATGACTAGCTACCTACGTGGTGGTCTGGGACATCAAAAATACGAGTTGAACCCTTTTAAAACAAATCCATATAACAAAAATATTTTTAAGTTTTAGTTGGTGGGTGGGTGCCTGGGTGGCTCGGTCGATTAAGTGTCTGACTCTTGATTTTGGTTCAGGTTATGATCTTACGGTTCGTGAGATTGAGCCCCGTATCAGGCTCTGCACTGATAGCGTGGAGCCCGTTTGGGATTCTCTCTCTGTCTCTGTCTCTCTGCTCCTCTCCCGCTCACGTGTGCACACGCTCTCTCTCTCTCTCAAATAAATAAGCTTAAAGTCTTAGTTGGTGGAATTTATTTTGTTTTATATACAAATACAGCACATTTCCAGTGCAGTTAAAAAATTGATATATTTTTGGAGGTTACTTTGGAGGATATATTTTGGAGGATATATTTTGGAGGTAGTTTTAAGAGTTTTAATGAAATTATAAAATTACAGTTATAGATTTTGGAAAAAAAGAAGGAATCTCATTTTTCCTTTTAGCAGTGACCGCTGGGTAATATACAGTGTTGTAAGTTAAATGTGCATCAGTGTGGTGAATTACAGTGGTTTTGAAATAACTTTCTAAGATGTAAAGTGTTTTGATTGTGCTTCATGCTTCATTTTGTTTGTTGTCTGTTACATGGCTTACTAAAGAATGAGTTCCTTGGGTAAAAAAATCATATTGGAAAGAGAAATTGAACTTTAGATATCTTGTGACATTTCAGAACATAGGTATAACATGGTATAATTTAGTATATATGGCTTTGGCAGCAAAAATAGTAAAAAAAAAAAATCTCACAAGTAACTTCAGACTGTTGAAATCCATAGTGTGCTATGTCTTTTTCATTGTTGTAGAATATTTTCATGGGTTCATCCTGTATCATTTCTAGGCAGGGACTTTATGACTCAGAAGTGAAAGTAAAATCAGCACAAAGAGGGGGAATTGTATGTATTTTGCTTTAGTAATTGATAAAACTCTTAGAAATTTATTCTATTAAAATTTTTTTTTAAGTTTATTTATTTCTGAGAGAGAGACAGAGACAGAGACAGAGCATGAGAGGGAGAGGGGCAGAGGGAGAGAGGGAGACACAGAATCTGAAGCAGGCTTCAGGCTCTGAGCTGTCAGCGCATGGCTAGATGTGGAGCTCGAACTCGTGAACCGCGAGATCATGACCTGAGCCAAAGTCAGAAGCTTAACCAACTGAGCCACCCAGGCTCCCCAAAACTCTTAGAAATTTAAAATCATGGTTCCAGATCAAGGCCATAACAAGTAGATGTTTTTTTTCCTTGTTTTTCTGATCATGGGACAGGACGAGTAGCTTGGCGATGAATCTTGTATATTTCAGATATCAAAAAGTAAAACCATTCCATTATCCATTAAATATCCATTCAGGCTTTCTAAAGTCCAAATGAGAGGAAAATGTATGAACAAACCTTTGGGATTGATAGTCATAGGTCATTATTTTGGATGAGCGATGTGTTGATATGTGTTAATTTCGTCAGAAAGTTTTGTTTTTAGATGTAAATACATTTTAACCAGGAGTTTCTGGATTTACCCTTGATTTGCTAAGATAGGAGATGAATATCTAAGTATTTATATGGTTAAGCTCTGTGTTACCTTCTTTCTAATGGTTTATCCATATATTCCTTGTTCCCTGCCCCCAACAACATATTAAGTCTTAGCTAGAAAAGGTGCATTTAATTTTAGCTATTTGGTTAGTTTTTCTGAACATTTGTTCTTTGCAGACTGAGAGAGACAGATGGATTTGAATCCTAAAGCGGAGTCTTTTGATTTAGTACAAGAAATAACCAGTAAAGTGATAGACAAGGTTTCCAGGCAGTTTTAATTAGTCAGGCACAGCTGTGAGCAGGAATTGACGAGAAGGGCAAGACGCAGTGGCACAAAAGACACAGCCTTTCTCGCGTTTCTTAGACGTACACTTAGTGGTCAGCCATGGTCATTGGTAATTTTTATTGAGTAGTCACTTGGTGCATATTCACGTTTTAGCCCAACGTAGCGGACAATTACAGGCCATGGTTTAGAATTAATCTCTGATCTTATCATCAGAGTTTGAATAACACTGATTTCAGCTTTCTTGTTGATGTTGACCACAGGAAGATGAGGTCAGGAGTCTCAGATAGCAGTGCTGACCTGACAGTGTGTTTGGAAGTGGTGCCTCATTGTATCTGCTGCTTTTGGTTGTTTTGTTTGTTGGAGGGTGAGGGGAGATGTAGGTGTACTATTAGGTAGCATTGTTGGTCATTTGCTCATTCAATAAATATTTATTGAGCACTTATTATGTGCCAGAATATGTGCATGGGATACACATTAGCGGAACAGAATAGACAAAGTTGTATGGATGAAATTTGAATAAATTTGAAAAAGTTCTTTTTTTTTTTTTAATTTCAGATAATACTAACTAATGCTATTGAGTGCTTACTGCATGCCAGGTGCTGTACTCTGTGCCTGATTTCTGGAGAAACAATTAAAAATGTACTGAGGTTCTAGGGTAGAAGATATGAATGAATCTAAGTGTACAATCTATCAGAATTCTTCTGGTACATATAATCATCTGTAAAACTGGTATTTTAAGTGAGCATATGATTAGAATCCCTTCTGTGCACAGTTCTGAGGATCAGCAGATTTTGCCAACTGGGACTTTCTGTATCCCTTATGGGAGAGTTCATCGTCACACTTAATGTCAGGTGGCAGTAGTTAGCTTATTGCAGGCGCTCAAATCAAGTGCTTGCTGTAGAACAGGGTTTCTCCATCGAGGTCAGGTGATTCTCGGGTGTGGGGCCTTCCCTATGTATTGTAGGCTATTCAGCAGCCCCCACCGGATACCAGTAGTGCCTCTATACTTAGAACAGCCAAAAATGTGTGTAGGCATTGCCAGATGTCCCCTGGGAGGCGGTCTCTACCCAGCTCCCTCCTCTCCCCTCCCTTAAGTCTCTGCATTAGGAGCTAGTTTCCCTAAACAATCAGCAGCTCCTTCCAGAGGCAGAGAGAACTCCAGCATCACCCAAAGCTTAGTTTGTGTATCAGCTCACACTGTTCCTAAAAATGTGAAGCACTTGGGCCCCTCACACCTTATACTGCGGTACTCTCGTTATGCAATGATGCCATCTCTGGGGAAACCGATAAGTGTTTATCAGCAGTGGGGGTAATGATCTTGGTCTGCTTTTCAGGGCTGCAATAATAAGGAAGTACAACATTTTTTATTAAATATATATTAAAATATATTCATTTTGGGTAGAGCTTTTGAATATATAAATAAAAAATTTTTAATGTATGTTATTCTGTAATCTTACCACTCAAGAAATGGGTCCATACTGGTATCTTTAAAGCCCCCTGCATGCACTACAACTCAGCCCTTCCTCTCTCCTACATAGGAGGCTACTATCCTGAATTCTGTGTTTCTTTTTCTTCCTTCCTTCCTTTCTTTCTCTCTCTTTCTTTTTCCTTTCCTTTCCTTTCCTTTCCTTTCCTTTCCTTTCCTTTCCTTTCCTTTCCTTTCCTTTCCTTTCCTTTCCTTTCCTTTCGTCAGGGTAACCTCCGGATTTTATTGTCTTCATAATATAACAAAATAGGAAGCTTAGACCTGGATGAGTCAGCCCTTCATCTTATCTCCTCCCAGTTCAGATGGCTTGCCTCCCTTAACAGCCATCATTCTCTTAGACCTGCGGGTGGACTCAGCACATCCAAGTCTCAGACAGGCTTCTTTGCCAGTTTAGCCTTTTTCTGGAAAATCGGCTTACTGTACCCACCACAGCCACTCTGCTCCCTGTTGTAATGCTGCTTTCCCTGGGCGCGAAGAGAACCTTTGCCTTTCTTGTACTCTGTCACTTTGTGGGGCTGGTGCCTACCACACTCTTACAGAAAGTCCAGTGGGTTTTAGGAACCATTCACCACGTTTCTGAGAGTGCTAGAGCATCGTCTTTTGCTTTTCTTTCTTTCTTTTTTTTTAAATTTTTAACGTTATTTATTTTTTGAGAGAGAGACAGAACATGAGTGGGGGAGGGGGAGAGAGAGAGAGAGAGAGAGAGAGAGAGACAGAATCCAAAGCAGGATCCAGGCTCCAAGCTGTCAGCACAGAGCCTGATGCGGGGTTTGAACTCACGAACTGCGAGATCATGATGAGCTGAAGTTGGACACTCAGCCAACTGAGCCCCCCCAGGTACCCCTGTCTTTTGCTTTTCTTTATTGTTTTATCATACGTGCGCAACCCTAAACATGATAGAGCTTAGTTATCTTGTGTTTTAAGACCTTATAAATGCAGTTGCCGTATGTATTTTTTTGGTGGCTTTTTCCTTGGCTCCACATGTATGATGATTCTTCTGTGTTGATGTGTGTAGCTGTACTGCTTTTAATTTTCACTGCTGCCTAATTAAATGACATTTAACTCTCTTGTTGATGGATATTTGAGTTTTTTCCAGTTTTGTTGTTACGTTGCTGTGAATATTCTCATTCTTGTCACCTGGTATTCATGTGTAAGAATTTCGGAGGTGGATTGCTGGATTGTGGGCTATATGCATATAGTAGGCTGGATGATAGGTAGCCTCTAAAGGAGGCTAATCTCTGGCACCTATAAATGTTACTTCTTACGGGGAGAGGTGCTCTGCGATGTCATTATGTTAAGGGTTTTGAGCTGGGTAGATTTTCCTAGCTTTTCAGGTGGGCTCTAAGTGCAGTCACAAGCCTCCTCGTGAGAGGAGAGGCCAAGGGAGATTGCCCAGGGAATAAAAGGAGACCATGTGCGCGTAGAGGGAGCGATGTGGCCACAGCCGCGGAGCGCCAGCAGCCGTCCGAAGGTGGAAGAGCCAAGAAACAGATGCCCTGCTAGAGCCTCTCGCGGGAGTGTGGCCCTGCCAGCACCTTGAATTTGGCCTCGTGGTAGTGAGCGTGGGCCTTCAGAACTGTGAGCCGATAAATATCTGTTGTTTTAGGCCACTGGTTTGCAGTGATTTGTTAGCACCGCCTTGGGAAACGAAGACGATGCGTTTTCAGTTTAACTGGATGATGCCAGTTTTTCTCGAAGGTGTTTGTGCTAATGTATATTCCCACTGGAAGCGTCTAAGAATTCCTGTTTCACATTCTGGTCAGCATTCGGTACTATTGCACTGTACCGGTGGGAGGTTTCACTGAGCAATTCTGTAAAACCTGGGACAATTTCCCCCTCCCGCCGCTCCCCCAAACCTAGTAAAAATCTTGAAACGTTTATTAGTTCAGTAGTTAAAAACACTGAGTGCATTAATAAGGGGAAAATGTTGATGTTAAATGATAATGAAGTTGAGGGGTTTGGTTAAACTTCTAAATCTGCTGCAGACAATGTGGTCGCCTGTTCTTTCTCTTGTCTCCTCTCCTAACCAGTAAGGATCTTCTGTCCACACTTTTCCTTCTCTAGAAAAGAATCCAGTGATTCTTTGGCACTCCTTGCATGAACTGGCATACTCTTGCGTTTCTGTTTGGTTTATTTCTATTTTTACTCTGTTTCATTTTACAGAATCCTTTTGGCTAAACATAGATTGGTAAAATAGTATTTTGGGGGACAGGCAGTAACTATAACCTACCTACTCGATAAGCTAGTATATTTGTGCATATGTTTTGTTTAAAACACTTTTTTTAAAAAAATGTTTATTTTTGAGAGAAAGAGCACGAGCAGGGGAGGGGCAGAGACAGGCGGACACAGAATATGGACGAGGCTCCAGGCTCTGAGGGACTCGAACTCACAAATGCAAGATCCTGCCTTGAGCCGAAGTTGGACCCTGAGCCGACTGAGCCCTCCCAGGTGCCCCGGTGCATGTATTTTGAAGGAACAGGTGTTAGTCATCAATTCCAGAATACATATTACAACTTTGTTTTGTGAAGTGTATTATTTGGTGATAAACCTATTGCTCGTAGAAACAATAATTGTACCTTAGAGGTGAATTGCATTTGGCACTGTAAATAGAATTTAAAAATGTATTTTCTGGGGCCCCTGGGTGGCTCAGTCGGTTAAACATCTGACTTCGGCTCAGGTCATGATCTCATGGTCTGTGAGTTCGAGCCCTGCGTCAGGCTCTGTGCTGACAGCTCAGAGCCTGGAGCCTGCTTCAGATTCTGTGTCTCCCTCTCTCTGCTCCTCCCCTGTTCATGCTCTGTCTCTCTCTGTCTCAAAAATAAATAAACATTTAAAAAAAATGTATTTTCTCATTTGATTAATTTGTTTTCTGTTTTTCTTAAGGGTAAGTATATAAGCTGATGTGTTAGGAAAGTGAATTAATAGCTGTTTGTAAACAGTTTTGAGGGTCTGAAGAAAAACTTTCTACTAGCAAAATTAAGTGGTGAATTGAGGTGATTTAGCTAGATCTGTTTTAAAAGACTGCTTGTTTGAATAGAGTCCTAGCGTTGGAAGAAGAAATCTTTGGGGCGCCTGGGTGGCGCAGTCGGTTAAGCGTCCAACTTCAGCCAGGTCACGATCTCGCGGTCCGTGAGTTCGAGCCCCGCGTCAGGCTCTGGGCTGATGGCTCGGAGCCTGGAGCCTGTTTCCGATTCTGTGTCTCCCTCTCTCTCTGCCCCTCCCCCGTTCATGCTCTGTCTCTCTCTGTCCCAAAAATAAAATAAAAAACGTTGAAAAAAAAACTAAAAAAAAAAAAATCTTTGTCATTTACAAGGACTATAACAAAGGGCCTTCCGGTTTCTTCCTGATTATGGCTAACGATGGGCTTCTTACAACCTCTGTACACCCTGTTTTAGTTTTGACAGCCTTTATTATTATTTTTTGGTTTCATTTATTTCAGTAATCTCTATGCCCCGCATGGGGCTTAAACTCATGACCCCAAGATCAAGAGTCCCATTCTCTTCTGACTGAGCCAACCAGGCACATCTTGATAGCTTTAAACACACAAAAAAACAACAGGCATCTGGGTGGTTCATTTGGTTAAGGGTCCCACTCCTGATTTCCAATCAGGTCATGATCTAACGATGGCGGGATTGAGTCCTGCATCAGGCTCTGCACTGACCTTGCAGAGTTCGGTCTCTACCTCCCCGTTTCCCGCCCCCCCCCCCCGTCAAAATAAGTAAACATTAAAAAACCTTATAAAACATTTGGAAAATGGCAAAAAAAAAAAAACAAAAAACAATAGAATTGCATCATGGATCCCTGTATATCCATCACCAACTTGAACGATTTTCAACTCCTGGCCAATCTTGTTTCAGCTGTAACTGCTACCTGCTTATCTCTTTCCCGTATTATTTTGAAATCCATGACCTATCACTTTAACATCGTGTTTTATTAGTTTCATGTGTACAATATAGTGATTCAACCATTCCATACATTACCTGGTGTTCCTCACAAGTGCAATCTGTAATCCCCATCACCTAGTTCAGCCATTCCCCCACCCCCCTCCCCTCTGGTAACCATCAGTTCTCTAGTTTCTTGATTTCCCTTTACTCATTTTCTCTTTCCTTTTTTTAAATTTTTTTTTCTTTAATTTTAATGTTTTTAAAAATTTACATCCAAATTAGCCTATAGTGCAACAATGATTTCAGGAGTAGATTCCTTAGTGCCCCTTACCCATTTAGCCCATCCCCCCCCACCCCCGTTACCCTCTATCTGTTCTCCATATTTGAGTCTTGTCTGTTTTGTCCCCCTCCCTGTTTTTATATTATTGTTTCCCTTCCCTTATGTTCATCTGTTTTGTCTCTTAAAACGTCCTCATTTGAGTGAAGTCCTATGACTTTGGTCTTTCTCTGGCTAATTTCACTTAGCATGATACCCTCCAGTTCCATCCACATTATTGCAAACGGCAGGATTTCATTCTTCTTGATTGCGGAGTAATACTCCATTGTGTGTATGTATATGTGTGTATACACACACCACGTCTTCTTTATCCATTCATCCAACGATGATCATTTGGGCTCTTTCCATACTTTGGCTATTGTGGATAGTGCTGCTATAAACATTGGGGTGCACGCGTGCCTTCGAAACAGCACACCTGTATCCCTTGGATAAATACCTAGTAGTGCAATTGCTGGGTCATAGGGTAGTTCCAGTTTTATTTTTTTGAGGAACCTCCATACCGTTTTCCAGAGTGGCTGCACCAGCTTGCATTGCCACCAACAATGCAAAAGAGATCCTCTTTCTCCACATCCTTGCCAACATCTGTTGTTGCCTGAGTCGTTAATGTTAGCCATTCTGACAGGTGTGAGGTGGTATCTCATTGTGGTTTTGATTTGTATTTCCCTGATGATGAGTGATGTGGAGCATTTTTTCATGTGTCCGTTGGCCATCTGGATGTCTTCTTGGGAAAAGTGTCTATTCATATCTTTTGCCTGTTTCTTCACTGGATTATTTGTTTTTTGGGTGTGGAGTTTGATAAGTTCTTTATAGATTTTTGGATACTAACCCTTTATCTGATATGTCATTTGCAAATCTCCCATTCTGTCGGTTGCCTTTCAGTTTTGTCCTTTTTTTTTTTTTTTTTTTTTTTTTTTTTTAAACGTTCTTTTTTTTAAAAAAAATTTTTAACATTTGTTATTGCACAGAGCCCGATGCGGGGCTCGAACCCACAGACCGCGAGATCATGACCTGAGCCGAAGTCAGCCACTCAACCGACTGAGCCACCCAGGTGCCTGCCCTCGTTTGCTTTGTTTCTTAAATTCCACAGGAGTGAAATCATATGGTATTTGTCTTTCTCTGACTTGTTTGACTTAGTATTCTACTCTCTGGCTCCATTCATGTCCTTCCAAATGGCAGGATTTCATTCTTTTTTTATGGCTGAGTAATAGTCCATTGTGGGTGTGTGTGTGTGTGTGTGTATACACACACCATATCTTCTTTTCTCGTTAATCAGTTAGTGGACCCTTCAGCTGCTTCCATAATTTGGCTCTTGCTAAATAATGCTGCTATAAACATAGGGGTATCCTTTTCAATTATTGTTTTTGTGTTCTTTGGATAAATACCCTGTACTGTGGTTGCTAGCTCATAGGGTAGTTCTATTTTTAACTTTTTGAGGGACCTCCATACTGTCTTCCACGGTGGCTGTACCAGTTTGAATTCCTACTAGCAGTGCACAAGGGTTCCTTTTTCTCCACATCTTTGCTGACACCTGTTGTTTCTTGTGTTGATTTTTGGGCATTCTGACAGGTGTAAGGTGATGTCTCATTGTAGTTCTGTTTTGCATTTCCCTGATGGTTAAGTGATAAGTATCTTTTCATGTGTGTGTTGGCCATCTGTGTTGGCCATTTCTTTGGAGAAATGTCTGTTCATGTCTACTGTCTGCTTTTGATTTTTTAAAAATTTTTAAGTTTTTAAATTTTTTAAATGTTTATTTTGGGGGGGGGTAGAGGCAGAGAGAAAGAGAGGGAGACAGAATCTTGAGCAGGCTCTGCACTTTCAGTGCAAAGCCTGACGTGGGGCTCGAACCCACAAACCGTGAGATTGTGACCTGAGCCAAAACTGAACCAGCTAAGACACCCAGGTGCCCCTCTACTGTCCGTTTTTTGTTTTGGGGGGGGGGTGTTTCATAAGCTCTTTGTATATATTTGTATATTTGAGGTACTAATCCTTTATTGGATGTCATTTGCAAAAATCTTATTCCGTAGGTTGCCTTTTAGTTCTGTTGATTGTTTCCTTCATTGTGCAGAGAAGCTTTATTTTGATGTAGTCCCAATAGTTTGTAATTGCTATAGAGAAGTTGCTACTGTCAGTGACAAAGAAGTTATTGCCTGTGTTAGCTTCTAGGGTTTTATGGTATCAGGTCTCCCATCACATTAGGTCTTTCATCCGTTCTGAATTTATTTTTGTGTATGACGTAAGAAAGTGTCCAGTTTCTTTCTTTTGAATGTTGCCGTCTAGTTTTCCCGACATCATTTGTTGAAGAGACTGTCTTTTTCCTTTGTATATTTCCTGCTTTGTCAAGGTGAATTGACCATATAGTTATGTGTTTATTTGGGCTTTTTCTATTCAGTTTCATTGACATGTATGTCTGTTTTTGTGCCAGCACCATACCATTTTGAATCCTACAGTTTTGTAATATAACTTAAAGTCAGGAATTGTGATGCCTCCAGCTTTTCTTTTTCAAGATTGCTTTGGATATTTGGGGTCTTTTGTCATTCCATACAAATCTTAGAATTGTTTGTTCTAGTTCTGTGGAAAATGATGTTGCTATTTTGATAGGAATTGAATTAAATGTATAGATTGCTTTGCATTGTAGAGGCCTTTCAACAATATTTGCTCTTCAAATCCATGAGCATGGAATGTCTTTCTGTGACCTATCATTTTATTCATAAATACTTCAATATATATCTAAAAGATCAAGACTCCTTTAAAAAATCCTAACATAATAGTATCTTTAAAAATTAACCATTCCTGGGGTGCCTGGGTGGCTCAGTTGGTTAAGCAACCGACTTCAGATCAGGTCATGATCTCACAGTTTGTGAGTTCGAGCCCTGCGTCGGGCTCTGTACTGACAGCTCGGAGTCTGGAGCCTGCTTCGGATTCCGTGTCTCCCTCTCTCTCTGCCCCTCCCCTGCTCATGCTCTGTTTCTCTCTGTCTCAAAAATTTAAAAAAAAAAATGAAAAAAAAAAATTAACCATTCCTTAAAATTACATAGGCAGTGTTCAAATTTCCATTTTTTTTTTTTTTTTTTTTTTTTTAAATGAGAGGGAGAGAGGGGGACAGAGAGGGACAGGATCCAAGCAGGCTGTGCTGTGTGAGCACGGAGCCTGATGTGGGGCTCAAACTCCTGAACTGTAAGATCATGATCTCCGCTGAAGTCGGACCCTTAACCAACTGAGCCACCCAGGCACCCCTCCAATTGTCTTAGAATTGTTAATATTTTTTTAAAGGTTGTTTGAGGATCTAAATAAGACACACCGAGATTGATTGATACCTTTTAAACTGTTTCCTTTCTCCCCACCTCTGGCCTTCTGGTTTGTTGACAAAATTTTGTTCTTCTGGAGCATGGTTTGATCAGATTCAAGTCTGATTGTTGTCTTTGTTTTTTTGTCTTTTTTTTTTTTTTTTTTTTTGCAAGACTGCTTCTCAGGTGGTGATGTATGTTTTTATCAGTAGGCCTATGATGTCTGCTGCTTTTTTGTGATGTTTGCAGCTACTAAAGCCCTGTGCCTAGATCTTTTAAATCGAGATTGCAAAATGGTGCCGGTCTGTCATACCTGCATACTTTGATTAGTCATAACGCTTATGTAAAGGGAAGTTTTCTTTCCTCAACGGTTTGCTCATCTAGGTGTACGGTTCATATGAGAAAGGCAGGACACCTGTTTGAATCTTTCCCTGTATTAACCACTTTTCAAAATGAGTTGGCTTACCAACATCCTCCAATGGTGATTTCTTTTTCATAATATAAGCTTGTGGGTTTAAATGTATTTTGATGTGTTTGTCCGTTGGAGTTACTATTTTTGACATGGCAAAATCGCTGTTTCACAAAACGTACTGTTTTTCCAAAGACAGGCGAATGATCAGTAAGCCCATGAGATGTTTAACATCATTAACCGTCAGGGAGGGCAAATCAAAAGCACGTGAGTTACCGTTTCACACCCACTTGGATGGCTCTAATCAAAAGACATAATAACAAGTGTTAGCAATGATGTGGAGAGACTGAAATCTTCATACATTGCTGCTGGAAATTTAAAAGGTGCAGCCACTTTGGAGAACAGTTGAGCGGTTCCCCCATAGGGTAAAAACAGAGTTACCATAGGACTCAGTGGTTTTTCTGTTGGGTAAATAACCCCAAGGGATGAAAACCTACGTCCGCACAAAAACTTGAATGTTCATAGCAGCATTATTCATAACCTCCCAAAAGTAGAACTCCAATGTCCAATCAATGAATGGATAAATATGTGATCTATGCATAGAATGGAATATTCAGTAAACCAGAACGAAGTGCTCATGTATGCTACAACATAGACCAATCTCAAAAACATGATGCTAAGTGACTTATGCAAAATACCACGCGTAGTAGCATTCCACTTACATTTAATGTGAAGAATATGTAAATCTAGACAGTAGGTTAGTGATGGCCGAGGCCTAAGTAAGATTTGGGGAAAGAGGAGAGATTGCTACTGGGTACAGAGTTTCTTTTGGAGGTGTTGGAAGGGTTCTAAAATTGTGCTAATGACTGTAGGACTCTGAATATACTAAAAGCCATTGACTTTTGCACCTTAAGTGTATGACTTTTATGATGTGAATTATAAACCTATAAAAATTTTTTAAAAACTACCCAGAATTACAGATGTAGGTTCAGCCTGCTACAGCCTGCTTCAGATGTAGGTTCCAGGGCACATCCTAGACTTCTTGAAATGGTCTTTGTAGGTGGATCCCAAGAATCTTTAAGATACATTTTTTTTTTTTTTTTAACGTTTTGAGAGCGAGAGACTGAGTGCAAGTGGGGAAGGGGTGGAGAGCAAGAGGGAGACACAGACTCTGAAACAGGCTCTAGGCTCTGAGCTGTCAGCACAGAGCCCGAGGTGGGTC
The DNA here is from genome assembly GCF_018350215.1 of Panthera leo. Taxonomy (NCBI): domain Eukaryota; kingdom Metazoa; phylum Chordata; class Mammalia; order Carnivora; family Felidae; genus Panthera; species Panthera leo. The sequence continues at coordinate 9,930,100 of NC_056690.1, read as the reverse complement.
ACAAACTCACGGACCGTGAGATCGTGACCTGAGCTGAAGTTGAACGCTTCACTGAGTCACCCAAGTGCCACCACCCATCCCCCAACCCCCAAGAATCTTTGTTTTAAGTATATCCAGGAATTGTGATCCATGCTCTTCAAATTATTATCCAAGTTCTTTGTTATGCTGTGCATCCCAGTAACTTCCTTTCTCTGCTGCCTCTGGAGCAGTAAAGTCTTCCTCTTCCACCTGACAGCCCTTCAGTTTTATGAACGCTGCTCCCCATTCCAACTCCTCCCTTGTAGGCCACACACCCCTGCTTCCTTAACCATTTCTCATGACATGATTGCCAGAGTAGTCCAATCACCCTCTTCTGGACCCCTACTAGTCTGTTAATGACCTCTTAAAATGAGGTGCCCTGAACTGAACGGGATATTCCAGTTAAAGTTTGACCATTGCAGAATATAAATGAGGTTATTACCTCCCTTGCTCCTGACCCTGGAATTCTACTAATGCATTTTAAGATTTCATTAGCATTTTAAACCGGTGTTGGCTCAAATGAAGCACGTGTTTCATTCCATACCTCCCTTACCCCACCCCCAACACTCCTAGCTTTCATCTGATCCGGTTTTTTCTTTCAGGGTAATCTGGAAAAATTCCCTTTCTTGGTGGTGATGTGGTCTAAAATAAGGACATCCTAACAATTGTTCAGTAGTTGCAACCTTTCAGAGTGCTCCCTGAACATTTGTTTCCATCTTAACTGTGTAAATGGAGGCAGGCGTTGCCCTCATTTTTAGAGATGCAGAAATACAGACTGAGTGAGTTAAAGTAAAATCCCTAAGGGGAAATTGTCATTTGTGGAGTCTGGGCTGGAACCTGGATTCCCTAACAGTAGGAGATCTTGGCTGCCCATTGCTTTCACTGGTGGAGTTATACACACACACACCCATGGGTTCCATCCCCAGGTATTCTGAATTAATCTGACTGGATTGGGGCCCACTCATTAGTATTGTTTTGAAAGCTCTCATGGGGAGGCTTGATGGGTTGGCTCAGTTGGGTGGCTCAGTTGAGCGGCCAACTTTGGCCCAGGTCGTGATCTCATGCATGACTCGTGAGTTCAAGCCCTATGTCGGGCTCTATACTGACAGCTCAGAGCCTGGAGCCTGCTTCAGATTCATTCATTCATTCATTCTCTCTCTCTCTCTCTCTCTCTCTCTCTCTCTCTCAAAAAAAAATTTTTTTCTCAAAGCAATTTTAATGTGCGGCCAGGGTTGAGGACAACGACCCTAACTCGTATTCTGGTGTCCCCTCTTCTCATCACACGTATTTTCTTCATCTGATGAAAAAGCTCTTATGTGGAAGAGGAAGAATTCTTTTCCATTTCTCCAGAAGGCAGACTTATAATCAGTCCAACCAAGCAAGGGTTACTCAGATGTACAGTGGGAATCAGATGTACCTCCTAGAAGAATTATTCTTGGAATTCATGTATCTTCTCATTAATTTGGCAAATGTTTACGTGCCACTGTGCTAAGCTCTGGTGGTACAAACGTGAATAAGATCTGGTTTCCCCCTGGTGCACCAGGTCGGCTCAGTAGGTTAAGCGGCCAACTCTAGGTTTCAGCTCAAGTCCTTCTCTCCTAGTTTGTGAGTTCGAGCCCTGAATTGGGCTTCGTGCTGAGGGCATGTCTCTCTTCCTCTCTCTGCTCCTTTCCCTCCCTCGCGTGTGTGTATGTGCATGTACACACTCTGTCAAAATAATAAAAACTTAAAAAAAAAAATTTTCCCCTTTAGTACTCAGCTCGTTGAAAGAGAGAGACTGTAAATAACCCACATTATAGTCCCGTGGTGTTACACATATTGGAGTTACATAATTTCCTTTAATTTGATACATTTTTTTATATTTAAGAACAGTGATTTTTTTTTTTCTCTTACTAAAATATATGCTGAGTGTTTGAATAGATCACGGTATGGTAGTCTTTATGTGACGCAATCAGTTAACATAGTTCATCTCTTCAGAGATCTTTTTCTTTAGTCCTAACAAATGAATCATTGATCCATTCCTATTGAAACAGCAGATGCATTTTTTCCTTCTAGCTTATAGCTGATCCTCTGATAGAGGTATGTACCAGACCTGGTGGACACACATGGAAGCTCATTCTGGAAAGGGGGGGGGGGGGGAAGAGTAAGGAAATCAGATTTTTTTCAAAAGCAGGTGACTGAGCTGAATTTTGAAAGGTAGGACCTAGCCCGATGGGGTGAATATTCAGGCAACAAAAGCAGGCAGATGAAAAAAAAATAGGACCCTGGTCATGGGGAAATGACAAAAGATGAGGAGAAAATCAGGCAGGGCCAGGTCGAGAGAGAACTTTCATGCAAGAATTGGAACCATGATTCCTTAGATCCTGCGTCCTCCCCGTTGTTTGTTGTTGTTGTTTGTTTATTTAAGTTCTCTCTATCCCCAACATGGGGCTCAAACTCATGACCCTGAGATCAAGAGTTGCGTGCTCTTTCTGACTGAGCCAGGCAGGCTCCCTGAATCTTCACAGTTCTGATAATCGCGCCGTCCACAGCAGGAGTGTGAAGATGTGGGGGAAATCACTGGAGCAGGTTCTACAGGGCTGATCCAAAGCCGAACAACCTGGAAACCAGGCAGGGCCCATTCCAGTTTTGTCACCAAGCTAGGGGCTAAAACTTCTAAATTAAAGCATGCAACTTAATCACGTTATCCGTTAAAGACCCTTTTTACAAATAGATGTTGAAAGAATTTGAACATGTGTATTTCTAGGACTGGAAGGGGATGTGCAGATTTGGGGTCTAATGTAATTGATAAGTGATCCACTTTTGATTTAGGCTTTTGTATTAGAGCTAGAATTCCATCCTTCCATCCACAATTCATTTACTTGGTCCACTTGAGATCTTCTATTCTGTGAATTGCCGTATGCAATTATGCAATTCAATTTGGCCATGATTGCCATCTTCATAATGTGAAAAACGGGAAAACTTACAGAAGGACTTAAAAATTCACCCTAACATTGGAGAGGGTTTCCGTATTCTATTGCCTTTCCTGAAAAGTTCTGTGTTGAGTTTGCAAGACCAGCCAGTTGATCCGCTTTGAAATAACAACCCAGGTATAAAGTCCTTTTTATGCTGACAGGTACATCTAATGAATGGTTAATGTAGCCGATCAGGGAGTATAGTAATTCATCTGTTTGGAGCTTGAGTGATCCTGAGTTTCAGTGTATGTGCTGCCAAGGCAGGCACAGTCCTGAGTTTTAAGTATCCTTTCTTTTCGGAGAGTGAAAGGTTTTATTGTTTATTCATAGCTCCCAGTATCTGCAGTGTCTTCCCTGTCCCACTACTCAGTCTTCCCTCCTAACCAGGAATCTAACCAGCCCCTACATTACTTGCTGCCAAAGTGCAACAGATGGAACTAGTCAGCTGATGTAAGGACTACGTAGCCTGTGGTTCTCATGATTTTTTTTTGTCAGATGTCCCCCAAATTTTAAATATATCAGTTGTCACCATTTGTTTGACTACCAGTTATTTAAAAATAGCATTTGCTTTAGAAAAATCACCCCTGTAGTTATGATTGCTTAAATATGAACTCTTGAACTTATCACTGTTTTGGTTTTTTTTTTTTTTTTTTAATGTTTATTTTTGAGAGAAAGAGAGACACAGAGATGGAGAGTGAGCGGGGGGAGGTGCAGAGAGGAGGACACAGAATCTGAAGCAGGCTCCAGGCTCTGAGCTGTCGGTACAGAGCCCGGTGTGCAGCTCAAACTCAAGGACTGCAAGATCGTGACCTGAGCTGAAGTTGGATACTTAACTGAGCCACCCAGGCACCCCTGTTTCTTTTTCTTTCTCTTTTTTTTTCCCCACTATTTTTTTTTTTAAACAGAAAACCCATGTTTATTACCACAAATACTAATGACATTTTAAATTGAACAAGTGTGTTTTACATAGTCCTAATTATAGGGTATATATAATTAGGTTTTTTTTTAATGTTTATTTTTGAGACAGATTTTGAGTGGGGGAGAGGCAGAGAGAAAGAGGGAGACAGACTCCGAAGTAGGCTCCAGGCTCCGAGCTGTCGGCACAGAGCCCAATGTGGGGCTCGAACTCCCGAACTGCAAGATCATGACCCGAGCCGAAGTCAGATGTTTAACCGACTGAGCCACCCAGGCGCCCCAGGGCATATATAATTCTTATACTGCTTTTTGTTTGGTTTCAACTTTTTTTAGTTACTGCATAATATTCCATTGTCATATGTTATCTTTTTTAAGTTTACTTACTTTGAGAGCAAGAGCGAAAGAGAGCAAGAGCATAGGCAGAGAATCCCAAGCAGGCTCCTCACCATCCACGCAGAGCCTAACATGGGGCTCAAGACCACAAACTAGGAGATCATAACTTGAGCAGAAATCAAGAGTTGGATGCTCAACCAACTGAGCCACCCAGGTGCCCCTAATATCATGTTTTAATTGAACACTTTTTAAAATTTTTATTTTTATTTTATTTTTATCTTATTTTTATTTTTTAATTTTTATTTAAGGTTTATTTTTGAGAGAGACAGAGAGCATGAGAGGCAGAGAGGCAGAGAGAGAAGGAGACACAGAGCCCAAAGCAGGCTCCAGGCTCTGAGCTATCAGCACAGAGCCCAATGCAGGGCTCAAACTCACGGACTGTGAGATCGTGATCTGAGCTGAACTCGGACGCTTAACTGACTGAGCCACCCGGGCGCCCCGTTAAATTTTTATTTTTCGAGTTTGATTTATTTTTAAGTAATTGCACTCAATGTGGGGCTTCAACTCACAACCCTGAGATTAAGAGTTGCATGCTCCACCAACTGAGCAAGCCAGGTGCCCCCAATTTATTTTACTATGCTGGTTTACCAAAGATTAATTCCTATTTTCTTTCTTTTTGATTTTATTCTTAATCTGTACATCCAATGTGGGACTCGAACTCACAACACTGAAATCGAGTTGCATGCTGTACCGACTAAGCTAGCCAGCCAGCCACCCCTGAACACTGCCCTTTAGATGTTGAGATTGCTTCTATTCTTTCCACTCTAATAAAACTGTAGTGAACATTTCTGTATATTTTATTTCTGGAATTTTTTTTTTTTTTAGGGTAAATTCTTAGAAAGGAGATTACTTTATTTCTTTCAGAGGTAGGCTCTAATAGATCTTTTAATTTCTTGACCCTTTTAGAGCCTTCCATCCCTATTCCAAACAGTGAAGTAGATGGATATTGATATTTACGTTCAGGGGAATACAGTAGTTCATGCCCTAATCTTTTCTGTTAATTATTGGTTTAGTTAATTTCTTTATATATAACATGCTCTACTACTTTAACAGCCTCTCTGTGCTTTTTCTTACTACCACAGTTACTTGAAATGCATGTTGGCATTTCATATTTTACATCATGGCTGGCCGGTGTATGTTCGTGTATTTTTTCATGTGGAAAACGGAAAGAAATTGGCTGAAGTGAGCAGATCCTCTATAACTGCTCTTAGGTCAAATACTGGAATTTTGTTCAAAGCTAGATTTGGCTGGCAAATTCTACCCTGTTGGGCTTTCTAGAATGATTGTTGTTTTAGCTTAAACTTGTGTGTGTCACCTATGATTTTTAAAAAGTACTTTAAGGCTACAAGTCGCTTTGAAAGTCCTTCCTTTCGTTGGGTGACTTCATTATCACCAAAGTACAGTTAGTGACCCTTCCTTCTGATTAAGGATGACGGGGATCTTCCCTGTGTCTTAAATAGCTTTCCCCCTTCTTAAAGAAAAAAGTATTCCTTTTCTAAGGACATTCTGGTCTTCTGTCTACTTCGAGCAGTTACTGAGAGCAGTGGTTTTATAGCAGGATCTGAGACCAATCATTTAATATTCATAAGTACCAGAATAGATCCTTCATAGTGGACTTAGTAAAACTCTGAGGTATGAGGTCTTTGAGCTGATGTTTGGCCATGACCTTCAAACTTAGAATTCTGAAAAACAGCCATGTAGCGCACAGTTCTTAGTTTTTCTAAGGGGCCATTGGAATGGACAATGCTGAGTAGTCTAATGGATTTCTGAAAGCATAGTGTGCTTTAGATACTGCTAAATCAATAAACACAAGTCACTTAAGTGTGTATATTATACAATATTTGGTTAATTATAACTCAGATCCTTTCAGAATATTTGTCTTTCAAGTGGAATGCCAAAATATAACCGAAGTACTTATAAAAATAGAATCACAAGAAAAGTGCAGAAGTATATTAGTTTTTTTTTTTTTTCCAGCTAGTCTTAATATTTGGAGTTAGGTATAGATTCTGTCATATTTTATGAACCATGAAATATCACATTTTAGAACCTCTTATGTTTAAGATTGATAATAAAAAGAAATAGCTGAATTTAATGTTACTAAGCTCTTTGACTCTTGAGTAATAAAAGCCTGTATTGAATCTTTAACAGTTACTTCATATAACTTAAGGAGATGATCAGTGTACCATAAGTAAAAACGTATGTAGAAGACATGTATTGTATATCAAAGAGTTGTATTCAGCGGAAATTACAAAACAATATTGGAAAGGCTTGTAAAAACGCAACAAAACTTGTTTTAGATGTTCATAGCTGGAAAGACAAATTTAAAGTTTTGTGATTTTCTTTTCTTTCTTTTTTTTTTTTTTTTAACAACATTGAAAAATACCTTGGTCTTTGGTGGTTGATTTTATTTTATTCTTTTTACATTTATTTCTTTTGTGAGAGCACGTGTGTGCGCAAGGCAGGGAGGGGCAGGGAGAGAATCCTCAGCAGGCTCCACACTGTTGGCACAGATCCCCACTTGTGTGTGGCTCAGTCTCACACACAATGAGATCATGACTTGAGCGGAAATCAAGAGTAGGGCGCTTAATCAACTGAGCCACCTAAGTGCCCCTCATTGTTGATTTTAATATTGGAGGTTGGTTACTGACTTTTGAGTTGATATCCTTAAAGGAAAAAAAGACAAAAGGGCAGTCTACCTTCCTTGGATATGATTACAGCTTCAAGGTAGATGGTTGCCCTTGAAATAACAAGCACCTTTAAAAAAAAAATGATATCTTTCTGCTGTGTGAAAAATAAAAGGGTGATTTATGTTTGAATCCAGACAAAAGGTAGAAAAACAGTTTGTGACTTGATGGTAAGACCTTTAATCATTATTTGTTTGATCCTGTTGTATTAAAAACTAAGGGGGCTCCTGGGTGGCTCAGCCAGTTGAGCATCCGACTTTGGCTCAGGTCATGATCTCACGGCTCGTGGGTTTGAGCCCTGCATCAGGCTCTGTGCTGACCGCTTGCTCAGAGTCTGGAAGCTGCTTCAGATTCTGTGTTTCCTTCTCTCTCTGCTCTTCCCCCGCTCGCGCTCTGTCTCACTGTCTCAAAAATAAATGTAAAAAAAGTTTTTTTTAAACTAAAAACTAACTAAAAATGGCCCTAGTTCTTAATTTTAACGTGACCTGCAATATAGCTTTACCCAGTAAAACCTAGTTAAATACAGATCTAACCTGGTTGGAATTTTTTTCCTTTTGTTTAAAAATTATCGTACAGTGAAATTGACCTTTTCAGAAGGTATACTGTTGTATGAATTTTAACACATGTATAGATTCACATCACAACCACCACCAGGATACAGAACCCTTTGTTCATTCCAAAAAACTTCTTCATACCATTCCTATATAATCATAATCTGACTGTTCCCCCTAACCTCTGGCAATCCCTGATCTCTTCTCCATCATGATAGTTCTATTTTTTTCCCAGAAAGTCATGTAAATGGAATCAAACCAATTTCAAACCTTTTGAAATTGGCTGCTTGTACTCAACAAAATGCCATCGAGATTCATTGAAGTTGTGTGTATCCGTTTTTATTGCTAAGTCATTGGTTGAAATTTTATTGTTTACTTATTTAACTTTTTAAATTTATATCCAAGTTTAGTTAGCATACAGTGCAACAGTGATTTCAGGAGTAGATTCCTTAATGCCCCTTACCCATTTAGCCCATTCCCCCCTCCCACAATCCCTCCAGTAACCCTCTGTTTGTTCTCCCTATAGGAGTCTCTTCTGTTTTGTCCCCCTCCCTGTTTTTGTTATTTTTGTTCCCCTTCCCTTATGTTCATCTGTTTTGTCTCTTAAAGTCCTCCTGTGAGTGAAGTCATATGATATTTGTTTTTCTCTAATTTCGCTTAGCATAATACCCTCTAGTTCCATCCATGTAGTTGCAAATGGCAAGATTTCATTCTTTTGATTACCTAGTAATACTACACACACACACACACACACACACACACACACACCACATCTTCTTTATCCGATCATCCATCAATGGACATTTGGGCTCTTTCCATACTTTGACTATTGTCGATAGTGCTGCTATAATATAAACATTGGGATGCACGTGTCCCTTCAAAACAGCACAACTGTATCCCTTGGATAAATACCTAGTAGTGCAATTGCTGGGTCATAGGGTAGTTCTATTTTTAATTTTTTTTGAGGACCTCCATACTGTTTTCCAGAGTGGCTGCACCAGTTTGCATTCCCACCAGCAGTGCAAAAGAGATCCTTTTTCTCTGCATTCTCACCAACATCTGTCGTTGCCTGAGTTGTTAATGTTAGCCATTCTGACAGGTGTGAGGTGGTATCTCATTGTGGTTTTGATTTGTATTTCCCAGATGATGAGTGATGTGGAACATTTTTTCACGTGTCAGTTGGCCATCTGGATGTCTTCTGTGGAGAAGTGTCTATTCATGTTTTTTGCCCATTTCTTCACTGGATTGATTATTTGTTTTTTGGGTGTTGAGTTTGGTAAGTTCTTCATAGGTTTTGGATACTAAACCTGTATCTGACCTGTTGTTTGCAAATATGTTCTCCCATTCCATGGGTTGCTGATTGTTTCCTTTGCTGTGCAGAAGCTTTTTATTTTGATGAGCTTCCAGTAGTTCATTTTTGCTTTTGTTTCCCTTGCTTCCAGATACATATTGAGTAAGAAGTTGCTGCGGCCGAGGTCAAAGAGGTTTTTGCCTGCTTTCTCCTCGAGGATTTTGATGGCTTTCTGTTTTACATTGAGGTCTTTCATCCATTTTCAGTTTATTTTTGTGTATGGTGTAAGAAAGTGGTCCAGGTTCATTTTTCTGCATGTTCCTCTCCAGCTTTCCCAGATCTATTTGCTGAAGAGACGGTCTTTATTCCTTTGGATATTCTTTCCCGTTTTGTCAAAGATGGGTTGGCCATATGTTTGTGGGTCCATTTCTGGGTTCTCTATGCTGTTCCGTTGATCTGAGTGTCTGCTTTTGTGCCATGAAACTTTATTTTTTTTAATTTTTTTTTTTTTTAAGTTTGAGAGTGTGAGCAAGCGAGCAAAGCAGGGCGGGGGTGGGGGGCAGGGAGAGAGACCGACTCCCAAGCAGGCTCTGCGCTGTCAGCACAGAGCCCAGTGTGGGGTTAGAACTCACACATTGTGAAATCATGACCTGAGCCAAAACCAAGAGTGGGATGCTTTGCCAACTGAGCTGCCCAGGTGCTCCTGTTGGTTGAAATTGGCTGGCACTGAAGTTCAAATTGCTTACTTTTTTTTTTTTTTTAAACTATGAACTGTTTTCAGATACACGAAATACGTTTTTTGAATTGGAATTTGGTTTTTATTTATAAGTAGGCTGCACACCCAACGTGGGGCTTGAACCCACAACCCTGAGATCAAATCACATGCTCTATTGACTGAGCCAGCCAGGCGCCCTGGAATGTGTCTTTTTAAATTGAACATTTTTTCACTTCAGTGACTTGCATGTATGGCTAAGCAAGGCAGATACAGGGTTTACATTGTTCTGGAAGTTCTTGTTATTTTATTGGGTTATTTTGAAGGGCAAAATTTGAGGTAGTAAAATTTTCAGGTTTCTGAGAGAAATAAAGTGAACTATATAACCTTTTAAAATGTCAGTGCCAATGACAAAAAAAAAAATTTTTTTTTTTTTTTTTTTTTGCTTTTATTTCAAACCTCTTCCCACCCTTTTTTGGTCTACTGAGAAACCGATTCCTCTGGCACCTGATATTGTTTTAATGTGTTTGCTCCTAGAGTGTCCTCCTTTGTTGCTTACAGTAGTTTGTTCATTTTTTAGTTTTTGTCTTTTCAAAACTTGTTTAAATTTTATTTTTTAATTTACATCCAAATTATTATATAGTGCAACAATGATTTCAGGAGTAGGTTCCTTAATGCCCCTTGCCCATTTCTTACCCTTATCCCATCCCCCCTCTCACAACCCCTCCAGTAACCCTCAGTTTGTTCTCCATATTTGAGTCTCTTCTGTTTTGTCCCCCTTCCTGTTTTTATATGATTTTTGTTTCCCTTCCCTTATGTTCATCTGTTTTGTCTCTTAAAGTCCTCATTTGAGTGAAGTCATCTGACTTTTGTCTTTCTCTGACTAATTTCACTTAGCATAATACCCTCCAGTTCCATCCACATAGTTGCAAATGGCAAGATTTCATTCTTTTTGATTGCCGAGTAATATTCCGTGTGTGTGTGTGTGTGTGTGTGTGTGTGTGTGTGTGTGTGTATAATATACTACATCTTCTTGATCCACTCATCCATCGTTGGACATTTGGGCTCTTTCCATCCTTTGGCTATTGTCGATAGTGCTGCTATAAACATGGGGGTGCATGTGTCCCTTTGAAACAGCACACCTGTATCCCGTGGATAAATGCCTAGTAGTGCCATTGCTGTGTCATAGGGTAGTTCTACTTTTATTTTTTCGAGGAACCTCCATACTGTTTTCCAGAGTGGCTGCACCAGCTTGCATTCCCACAGTAGTTTGTTCATTTTAACCTAGTTGAATTTATATGCGCAAACTTTTGGCGTCACAAAGTTTAACTGATTTTCAAAGTTTATTTGAAAGTGAGCACATGGGTGCATGCAAGCCTGAGAGGGGCAAGGGTGGGGGAGAAAGCGAGAGTGAGAATCCCAAGCAGTCTCAGCACCATCAGTGCTCGGATATCATAAGATCTTGACCTGAGCCGAAATGGAGTTGGTTGCTCAACCAAATGAGCCACCCAGCAGGCCCTAATTCTATTCTTTTAAAAAAATTTTTAATGTGTATTTACTTGAGACAGAGAGAGAGCACGAGTGAGCAAGGGGAGAGGCAGAGGGAGGGAGATACAGTCCGAAGCAGGTTCCAGGCTCTGAGCTGTCAGCACAGAGCCTGACGCGGGGCTCTAACTCACAAACTGAGATCATGACCTGAGCCTAAGTCCGACGCTTAACTGACTGAGCACCCCCCCCCCCCCCATAATTCTCTATCTTGATAGCTGGTTCCTTCCTTGATTGAGGATTTAGTGGTTTTATTTCCCTAGTTGCTGAAGATCTAGAGAAGCTCTCCTGGTAATTGTAGGTTTTGGCAAGAAGCTAGTAGTGATTCCTCTGTCCGTATAAATCTGAATAAATCTATACCATGTCACCGATTGAAATAATGGATTAACAGTAGTAAAAATGGAGTGTTCTTCAAAATCAAAGAACCATAAACTATCAATTATTGACTAGGTATATTCGATTTTGAAGATAAAACTTTGTTCTTTTCACGTATAATCCACCTGGTAAGCAGAGTCAGACTTCCATGATAACTCGAGCATTTAATTAAGACTTGTACCTCCATTTTCTAGAGCAAAGTAATTTCTGAATTCCGCACTTCACTATTTTTATGATTTGGGCTCTTTGAGTTACATCTGATATTACTTTTAATTGGAGCACTAGCAGAAACGCCACAAGGAGAAAAATCTCCATCAGCAACTACCTGGCATTATGGCACATATTTTCACATTTGGCCGCAGTTACAATGATTTACGTGGACTGTTTTTAGACACCATCGGCTAGACTTGCTTCCGCAGGTGAAAGCGGTGGTGAAAACCATGCACGCGAACTTCTTTGTTTGTTTGTTTCCTCCCTTAGATTTTAACATTTGAGACCAAGAACCCGACGGAATTAGCCGAACGTTTGCGCTCTGTGTGTGGCAATCAGAGCAACGCCTACGCCCGCCTGCTGGAATACCGCCTGAACGCCTTGCGAGGACTGTGGAATGCCCAGCGCCAGCTGGCCTTGGAGGAACAGCACGAGAGAGAGAGTTCGGGTGACGAAGAGACCCTGGCCCTGCTCAAACGCCAGGGCTTGCTGCAGCAACCCGAGCAGGCGCCCTTCACGTCTCGGATGGGGCTCCTGCTGGTCTTCCCCCTCATTCAGTCCCAGAGCAGGACGGACCCCTCCCTCTGTAACATAACTGCCGAGGTGCTATTGAACTGCCTTCGCGACTGCCAGCCTTTGAGCCTGACCAAGGAGCCCGCCGACTGTCTCAATGGCATCGAAACTCTGCTGTGCTCCTGGCTGGAGGACGCTCCCGACACGGGCCGACACGTCCCACATAAGCAAAAGGAAAATGCTGCTGCCGCTCTGGTGGCTTTAGCATGTGCCAGGTAAGGGCAGTCAGACGTACCGCCTGCTGACGTGCTGCCGGGGGTGGGGCATGAGTAAGAGGGCAGGCCCGTGTGATGAAGTCGTCCCGTCCAGGAGGCCTTCTTGGTTGGCAGCGTTGGATTCCCCAGCCTTGACCTCGCAGAAGATGCCTTCACCGAAACTTGGCACCAGGAACCCCCAGCTGGAGGCTAAAGCTCCAGTTTTTGCCGTCTGCTCTCCCGTGATAAAGCTGAAACAGCTTAAAATGGAGAGCCAACCCTTGCGGTTATCTACTCGCCCCTTGGATGATTAGCGTTTTCGGAGCAGTAGTTAGTGGGGGTGGCATATCTGTATCTCTCCTGGGAGGACAGTCAGAAAACTTGTAGTGCTTGTAATTTTTTTTTTTTCTATGGGTGTCTCCAAGGAGCGTGTCGGCAAGTGAGGGGGTTATTATCTGGACTCAGTCCCACAGATTTGGTCACAAGTTCTGTTTTTGGACCCTGATGCTTCCGTTAATTTAATGGAAAGCTCTCTGTATATGTCCAGATTTAATAACGTGCCATCCTTTGTGTGTAAGCTGATGTTACTGATTTCGTATCAATAGGAAATGTGCTCGGAGTGGCTTTTCCAGGAGAGGATTTCCACGTTGTCCTGCCCGATAACTGTATGTTCATTGGCACATATCTGTGAGAAAAAGGTCCACTGCCCTTACTTCTAAGCTAGTTGTCTAGAGACCTGTTAGGGACCATGGTCTGACAGATTAGTGTCACTAATTAATGTCACACTAATCTGTCCCTCTTCAGAATTTTCTTTGAGTTCTTTTTTCTTTTTATCTTCTTTTTTTCTAATGTCTATTTTTGAGAGCGAGCACAAGCAGGAGAGGGGCAGAGAGGGAGACACAAAATCTGAAGCAGGCTGCAGGCTCTGAGCTGTCAGCATGGAGCCCGATGTGGGATTCGAATTCACAAGCTGTAAGATCATGACCTGAGCTTCATGAAGTGAAACACTTAAGTGAGTCACCCAGGAACACCCCCCTCCCCTTTCTTTTTTTTTTTTTTTTTTTTTTTTTTAAAGCAAAGTGTATGTGGGAAAATTCTTCTTGGAGGATTGTGAAGTTCTTAGCTATAAGACTTCTTTCCCTGTTTTTATGGCTTCAGAGTTGACCTTCAGATGGTTGACTATCAAGCTATTTTTTAAGGCAAGATGGCACCAGTATTTGTCAGTTTCCTTGCCCTGAGCAAACTGTCTTAGCCTAGTTTCAGATCCCTGAAGCCTGTAGATTGTGGAAATCCTGACATGAGCTTAATTCTGGAGACATTACTGGGTGGTACTGAAATAAGTTCCCCTGGAAAGGCTTTATATTGGATTGATCTGTATTTTACAAGCCCTAAATAGATTTATTATTAATACAAAAATCTCATTTAGAGAAAATATGCTTTTAGGTAGAACTGTCTTAAGGCAGATTTAGAATGTTAGGAATAATCATCAGCTCTTGAATTTTAAACATTTTTTTGTAGTTATTGAACATAGGATCATAAACTTTACTTTTTGTGCCCACATTCAATCTGCTAGTTATTGGAATTGCTTCATGTGCTTGAGATTCCAAATTCCACTCAGAAATGTTGAAATGAGTGTTTTTAGTTTCCTCTTGGTGTGGTTTTTTTTTTGTTGTTTTTTTTTTTTTTTTTTTTTTTTTGAGAGAGAGGGCACAAGTGAGTGAGGGGCAGAGAGAATCCCATAAGAGACAGAAGTGGGGCTCACTGGGGGGGTTCGTGTTTTACCCAAAGCGGGGTTCAAACTCACAAACTGTGTGATCATGACCTGAGCTGAAGTCAGATGCTTAATGACCAAGGCACCTAGGCACCCTTGTGTTGTTTTTAAAGATTGTTCCTACATTGTCTTGCCAATATTGCCCTCCGTCCTGGACTGTATTTACCTCAGAAGTCCTAAGCTTTTCAGTTGGGTTATCTCCTTTAATGAAGTTATTAGGGACCTAACTGAACTTCTGAGATTGATGCTTTCAAAGACCAAACATTTTCAAAACAATATTTTGAAGATGTTTATTCGTTCAGCCAACTAACATTTATTGAACACCTTTGCCAGGAACCTTGCTAGGTTTTAGGAACGTAGTGACTCATGGTTTCATACCTTGCAGTTGAATGGACTCCGGGCGATTCACCTTGTAAATAATTATTGCTCACTTTCCGTGTGCAAGGTGCCCTTCTAGGCAGTGGGGATCCAGCAGTGAGCAAGATCATTGGTGCCTAAAATTGCAAAGTTGCCATGCATAAGATCACTTCAGAGAGGGCTGCTCATTTGTAGGAAGACCTAACAGGATATTTTGCTACAGAATGACTAAGTGGAGGTGGGACAGCATTCGTTAGAGCCCAGGGAAGGCCTTACTGAAGTGGAGCAGAGGCCGGGAAGATGACAAAGAGCCAGCCAGTGACCGAGTGTCGTGGTCAAGAAAAGCAACAAGTGGCACAACTCGGGTGCTCTTTCTGTGCTTGGTGTAGTCGAGGGGACAGCAAGGTAACCAGCTGGAAGGCAGTGGGAGAGAAAAGGGACAGGAGAGGAGCTTGGCAGGGCTCAGATCCTGGAGGGGCTTAGGAACCAGGGAACCAGGGACTGTGTGGCAGGTAACTATACCTTACAGTTTGGTTTCATGGCCTTAAATGTTCCAGTGTGCTTTTGCCCCTTTATTTCAACCTTGTTGCACCCCAGGGACGGCTCCCTGTTGGAGAAATGAAGAAGCGAAAGTCCATAGGAATTAAGTGACAGGTTTGAGACGGGGCAGCTGGTGAGTGGCCGGACTCCCAGCTTGAGCATTTAGACCCTGTCTGCTGCCTTCCCTCTTTATATTGTATTGCTCTTTGGTTTTGATTCTTTGAACACCAGAAGTAGTGAAAGGGATGCTTAAGAGGAGGACTTTAAGCCTACTCGGTCCAGTGTCCGGTATTCTGTTTCTTTTAGGGTTGAGGTATAGGCTACCCAGCAATTAAAGCCTTGGCTAAGAGAATAAGGCAGCGATCCGAAGTCAGCCTATCTGATACAGGTGATCATTTCGTTCAGGAAATGTTCTGTGGTGATTTATACTTAGGATCTGGCCAGGTAAGTCCCATGCATCTTAAAAGCACCTTCTTTTAGATCCTGCTGACCATATTCTAGATTTCCCAGAGTCTTGAGTCTTGGGAACCAAAAGGAAATTGGGTAGTGGTGAGCTCTGTGAGTATTACAATCACATACTTCACAGCAAGGGAAGCAGAAGGAACACCTCTGAGCACAAAATCTTAATTGTTTGAGGCCTGGCTGGCTCAGTTGGTAGAGCTTGTGATTCTTGATGTCCGGGTCATGAGTTTGAGCCCCATGTTGGAGGCAGAGTTTACTTAATAAAAAAATTAAAAATTATTGGAATGTATTCCTCTTCAGTCATATTTAATGTGATGGGGTTTGGGGAGAGTTATGTAAAATGGATAAACTTAAAGATATTTAAAAATTAAGCTTGGAGGTGCCTGGGTGGCTCGGTTGGTTAACCGTTTGACTCTCGATTTCTGCTCCAGTCGTGGTCTCCTGGCTCATGAGATTGAACCCTGCTTTGGGCTAATAGTGTGGAGCCTGCTTGGGGTCCTCTATCTCTCCCTCTCTCTGCCTCTCCCTAGCTCCTGTTTCTTTCTCTCTCTCTCTCT
Organism: Panthera leo; assembly: GCF_018350215.1. Taxonomy (NCBI): domain Eukaryota; kingdom Metazoa; phylum Chordata; class Mammalia; order Carnivora; family Felidae; genus Panthera; species Panthera leo. The sequence goes on along the minus strand of NC_056690.1, from coordinate 9,913,998 downwards.
CTCTCTCTCTCTCTCTCTCAAAATAAATGAATGAACTTAAAAAATAAAAATAAAACAAAAACTAAGCTTGGAAATACTGTTAGATTATTTATTAAATGTAACTGCCTTCTGTAAAATCTCTCTCCTAGGCTAAAGAAGGACTTGATGAAATGGTGTCCAAGCATAATAGCCACATGTTCTTTGTGTTTGAGCCTTCTGTTTTGAACTTTTGTGTTGGGGGGAACTCGTTTACAGATGCAAGGAGAACATCCTAATTGGCATAATTGGTGCCGCTCATAAAACTTTTTGTATGAGTCCGTGGTAATCTGTACGAATCAATTATATTTTGTACAATATGTCTTCTGATTGGTGGAAACAGACCTCTTCTGGAACCTTCTCACCTGGCTAATAAAATCAACCTTCTTATTTGACTTAGCAGTTGTGACGATTTTCCTTCCTTTTATTTTTAGGGGATCATTGAAGACTTTTGTTCATACGGTCCATCTGTTACAGAAACAGACTGATCTGGGGTCCCTGCCTGTAGCCGATGTACTGTATAGGTAAGTTGTCACTTTGGATCCTTATCTTCTTCCTCCATGAGGGAGATTTGTACATAGTCTCTTTTAACAGGTAGAGCGCTAAACTGCTTAATTAGTGATTCATATTTTAAAATAAGAATATTATCCTATTCATCTTAAGAATTCTGTCTCCTCTTTCCTTTTTTTGAAAGTGTTCCTAGAGCGTGTTGTTTTTCAGTTTCTATTTTTTTTTTAAATGTAATCGCTTATAGTGAATTTTTATTATAGATTTTAAGATCGGTGAAAGTGTAAAGAAGAAACTGAAAATCATTTATAAGCTCATTACCCAAAGATAACCATTCCTAATGTTTTGGTGTATGTGCCTCCCAATCCTTACCCTAACTACCCCCCCTACATATATATAAAACCTATACATTTTATACACAACTGTACTTAAAAAAAATTTTTTTTAAATAAACATTTACTGCTTATTTTTGAGAGAGTGAGAGAGAGAGAGTGGGAGTGGAGAAGGGGGAGGGAGAGAGGGAGACACAGAATCCGAAGCAGGCTCCAGGCTCCGAGCTGTCAGCACAGAGCCCAACGCGGGGCTCAAACCCACGAGTCGCGAGATCATAACCTGAGCTGCAGTTGGACGCTTAACCAACTGAGCCACCCAGGTGCCCCAGTGTTTGTTTATTTTTGATAGAACACAAGGTGGGAAGGAGAAGAAAGAGAGGGAGACCCAGAATCTGAAGCAGGCTCTAGGCTCTGAGCTGTCCGCACAGTGCCCGACGCGCGGCTTGAACCCACAGACCATGATGAGATCATGATCTGAGCTGAAGTCGGTTGCCCAACTGACTCAATCACCCAGGCACCCCTATACACAGCTGCACTTTCATTATGTTTCTGTAAGCATGGATTTGTAATTTTTAAATTTAAAAACACGACTGTTTTTTCCAGATACGTATTTGTTCAAAACTAGTTATCTGCTCTTTGAGATGACTTTCATTTTCTTGCTGAAATGGATCGTTTCCTTGTCGTCATGATTCTCCCATCTCCCCGTTTTTAGGCTGTTGCTTTTGGAAGGGGGGCCTGGATCCCCCTCCTGTTTGCTCGGTGGCAAACACATAGTATCGTGGGGGTATGAAGACATGTTGCCTGCACCAGATAGTAGCACCGGCTCCAGTTCTGAAAATAAAGGTAACATAGGGGTTTTGCTCCTGTGACTGAAATGAAGATGTAAAAAGAATGGCCTTGGATCATTGTGGCAAACGATTTGGGTAGAACTCTGTTCTCTCAACTAAAAGCGCTAGGATCATAGACAGTGAGTTCATTGTCTGCTTTATCAGTAAAGGTGTAAAAGCTGATGCTCAGGGAGGTAAGAAAATGGATAGGTTTGACTATCGCAAGGGAAAGGGATCATCCGTACGCTTTAGCCAAGGGGCCATGAATTACTGCAGTGGACTCCTGGGTATTTGAGTTTGAGCCTGGGAGCCTTAAGTTAAATTTTTATGTCCATGAACAGAAGGTCAGATCTTGCTGCCTAAGCCTGGTGCTGTTTCTTTTAGTAACTTATTATGTGTGTGTTGTTGAACCCTCTGCCCTAAAAGGGGCGGGATTGGGGGGAGACAGATTGTTCAAAGGAGCATGGATTGTTCAGTATCTCCTTTAACAAAATGGGCTGGATTAAAATGTTTTTACACTTTCAGAAGTTTTCCATATCAGTTCATTGTGATCTCCGTGAAAATGGCAGAACTTCTCTTAATTGACCTTCACTTACCTGACTTGTTGGATGAAGGTGGCCTCTCCGTTTGTGTGGTAGAAGTACTGAGCGGTGCCCTGGCCCCCCAGGCAGGCTGCTTCTAGCTTCCTCCTGTGGAGGTGCAGGCTCACCAAGAGTCTACCTTGCTCCCAAACCTGTTAGTTGTTGTAGCTGGTATTCTGTCATTAAACAACATTATGTAACTGATGAAATAGGAATTTAAGACGCCCCAGGAAATTTTCTAAGACCTTCAGTTTTCTTCTGGAAAGACTCAAAATGAATCTCTAAGAAATTTGAGATTACTTGCATTTCTCACCCTTGATGGGGAAACTTCCTGGACAGCTTTAAGGGCATGGGATGCAGTCTGAGAGGCAGGCCACCCCTGCACCTCTCATCCTGGGGCCCGTGTCTTTTCGTGTCCACTGTTGCTTCCAAATAGTCATGCGAGCTGGTAAAAGGAACCAATGGTAAAATGGATCTGATGCAGCTAGAGTCAACAGGAGAAGCAAGAAGCCTGTAATACCCAAGAAGTTCTTAAACATTATAGGCTGAAATTTACATCTTCAAATGAAACCCAAACCCCTTTATTTTCTCCCTTTACTTCTTTTAGTATCTGCCTTGGGGTAGTTTCTTCCAGAGGATGATGGTGTTAAACTGGTCTGCTTGGTTCTCACTCCCTTGTACTTTGAGTTTTGCTTCCACCTAGAGAATATTTTTCTTAGAATTTAAAAAGTAACCTTATTTTTAATATGGAAACCTCTAACAGATATAGGAGTTGAGAGAATGCTTTAGTCAACCCCTTGCACTCCTCACTTGGCTTCAACAAGTATCAACTCGGGGCCCATCTTCTCTGTCACTTTCACTCCCACCCCTTGTCAGACTCCTCAGAAGGCCCTAGGCCTCTAAAGAGGAATGAATAAATGGATCTTTATAGGTTCCAAGTTAAAATACTTAAGGAAAGAAAATCTTTTAAAAACGATTACTCACTTGAACGGTCTTTTGAAGAACCTAATAGTTACAAATGGTAGTTGTCTGGGATTTGTAGACTGAATTCTTAAGATAACAGCATATTCATTACTAAATATGAGGGCTGTGGTGTGGGATTTCCTTCAATAGGACAGGTAGTAGACAAACTTAACCATAGTGAAATGGTGAGGAAAATACTGAAAGTTTTACAAGCTGTCTCTTTAGGACAAATTCTTGAGGGTAAATTAATAAACTGTTTACTCTTCTATGGAGTAATACGGTTTTTAGCTGACAGTGGATACAGCTGAGGGGGAACAGAGTCACTGGATGGGAAATCCACAGAAGCAGATTTTAGGTCCACGAGTTTCATTGGTATGCCAGCATAATAGCATTTGCCATTTATGGAACACTGGTTTTGAACCAGGGGCCTGTGGGTGTTCCCCTGTGCTATCTCCTTTTAACCATCACAGTGACTCTTGAGGTACAGAGTAGTCTCATTTTCTGGATGAAGAAACTGAGGTTCAGAAAGGCCTAAGGTCAACTAATACGTGCCCAGAGCTCTTAAAAGCTCATGGCTTTTTAACCACCGGATCATTACTGAAAGTCCTCGAGTCTTAGTCTTCTCAGATTAGAATTAGGAGTGCATAACTTTGACTCTATTTTTGCTATTCAAAAAGACAAGAAGAAAACTTCTGGCAGGTAGAACCAGATTCCCCTGCTATTATCTATCTGACCTCTTTCCCTGATGTTGGTTCCTGATCCCACATACATTCTAGAGGCTTGATTTGGGGGTTTGAGCCATCTTTCCTGGAAGTCACACTGAAGCATTTATTTTAGAAGTGGGAGATTATCTTTCACTGAACCTCCTAAGGCTTTTTCACTAGAAGCATGTTTATAATTTCATTAGAAAAATCATGTATATAATTTACCTGTGAAAAAATGATTTCAGATGCTGACTTAGGGCGCTGTCTCACGGCGGATGGTCTCTACCTGTATACTACTAACTCAGTTGGAAGAGGAGTAAGCAAATTGGGGTCTGGATTACATGGTACTCTCAGGTCAGTTGCATGGAACTTGCTGAATGATTTGGCTGGAACGTTTCCCTTCTTCCATAAATCTCTGTGAGGAAGATACCTGGGGATGCGGATCTTCCCCTTCTGTTCCCCCCGCCCCCCCCCCCCCAACCCACCCAAACAAAGACTGACTAGTAACTAAATAAGTCTGGACAATTTCATGTAATTTGATTTTTCTTGGATTAGTAGACTCTTGTTCTGTTAATGCATTTCAGCTTTGTTTTGACTCTAAACAGCTTGGTAGCCCTCAGGTCATTGTTTCTAGCCAGAAATTCCTCTATGATCCAAACTGTTAGAATATTCGTGCCTTCTCCATGTTGATGAATGGACATTTTTATAGTTCAGTCTTTTTTTAAATTTTTTTTATTAACACTTATTCATTTTTGAGAGAGACAGGCAGAGAGAGAGGGAGACACAGAATCTGAAGCAGGCTCCAGGCTCTGAGCTGTCAGCACAGAGCCCGACACGGGGCTTGAGCCCACAAACCGTGAGATCGTGACCTGAGCCGAAGTCGGACGCTTAACTGACTTAGCCACCCAGGTGCCCCTAGTTCAGTGTTTGTGTGCTTGGGTTTGACTGTGGATTAGCCCTACATTTCTGTGGGGATATCAGATCTGTGAATTGCTGCCTCAAGAAACCACCGTTTGAGAGGCTTCTATACATTTAATTAGATCTTTTCCCCAACTTTTTTTCTGCTGTAATTTGTTGTGGAAAATGAATATTTGCTGTAGTGTCAGTCGCAAAGTTAACGTAATACACGTACTCTCCTTTAGATGTTTTGCGTACTTAGTCATTTTTTAAAAATCGGGTAGAAGATGTTTGCCGTAGCGCATTGTGTGGTTTCCAGCAACCGCCTGGCTACTCAGCCTGTGTGCTTTCTCCCCCCCTCTCCCGCAGAGGTTTTGTGTACTGCCGGAACGAGGAGCTGGAACCAGGATGGGTCGCTTTCGGCAGCGGCGGTCTTCTCCACCGGCCTGTATCTTTTGATAACAAACCTCACTCCCTTTTCCAAGTCATTGACCAGAATACCCTTCAGGTAAAAAGAAAACCAAGACCTTGTCTGTTATGTTTTGGAGACCGTAAGGGAAGTTCCTGACCTCATCAGAGGGAAGAAGCATACAGTCGAGGTAGTTTCCTGCCACAGCGGCATCCTTCTAATTGTCACCATTGGGGCATTCTGGTTTTTTCTCTGGTGTCTTGGATTGTCCCACATGATCTACGTGAATGTGCTCTAGTTTCTAAGGCCATCGCCAAGCTTTTAGGATTAAAAAAAAATTCTAGAGAGTCAAAGATGTTACACGTACGAGCTATCTTGTTCTTTTGCCAGGTCTATTTTGGGGAGGGTACCATTTCCTTATTTGATTTGTTCTAAACAGCCTTTCTGAAAGGAGTTTGGATAAAATCATCATGTGATTAGGGATTCAGAGCTCCTCTTGACTGCTTCCAAACATAGCACCCTGTCACCATACTTGCTGGATTATGCTGAAATCACCTGCTTTTGTGTTTCTTCCCCACTCCCATGCATCCCTTTAGATCTGGACCCTATCTTCCTTATCTCTGTGTGCTTACAATGGAGCACAGTGCCTAGCATTTGATTGATGATGATAATAGTAACTGTCATTTATCCGTGTCTGTCTCTGTGCCGAGCCCTGATCTAGGCAATTTGCATACACTTCTTCTCCTACCTATGAGGTAAAACTGTGGCAGTTTCACTTTACGGACAAGGCAGCTGAGTCTAGGCATTTTGTAAGTGCTCGGCAAGTGGGGTTTTTTTTCTTCTTTTTAAAATTTATTTTGAGAGACTGTGCATATGCACAAGTGGGGGAGGGGCAGAGAGAGAGAGAGAGAGAATGAGAATGAGCATGAATCCCCAGCAGGCTCCACACTGTCCTCGCAGAGCCTGACGGGGGCTCAACCTCATGAACTGTGAGATCATGACCTGAGCCAAAATCAAGAGTTGGATGTTCAACCCACTGAGCCACCCAGGCGCCCCTTGGCAAGTGTTTATTGTTGGAGGAAGGAATGTAGCTCAAAGGTCAAGGGGCTTGTCCAGGGTCACACAGTAATTAATGGTGGCATAAGAACGTGAACCCATGGTTCTTAGCACTAGACTGAACTTTTTATATTACAACTTCCTGCCTTTCAATGGAAGTTGAAGAGAATAGTTACAGTTGCCATCTGTGGAGTGAATTCCCTGGGAGAAGTCCCCTCCAGGAGTTAAGTGGAATGTTACTTCTGCTTTTGTCTGTCCCTCAGCTGTGCCTTTCCTGGTAAACAGGGACTGTGTCTTCTTCACCATTGCATCTCCAAAGCACACAGTAGCTTCTTGATAATTGTTGGATGAATAAAACGAGCACATTGACAAATAGATGCCCAATTGACTTCATTTTTTTTTTTTTTTTTAAGTTTATTTTGAGGGAGACGAGCGCTCAAGTGGGACAGGAGCAGAGGGAGAGAGAGAGGGAGAGAGAGAGGGAGAGAGGGAGACGGAGAGGGAGACGGAGAGGGAGACGGAGAATCTGAAGCAGGCTCTGCACTGATGGCAGAGAGCCCAATGCGGCTCGAACTCATGAACCGTGAGATCATGACCTGAGCCGAAGTCAGACGCTTAACTGACTGAGCCAGGCAGCTGTCTCCAATTGACTTCATATTTTATCGTTAATGCAGACAGATGAGAATATGTTCTGTATTTATTTGAAATAGAATTATAAGCCTGGGAATTAAACAGATGTTCAATTCTAGAACATGGTTTTTATTTCACGCAACGTCCATTTCGTCTGTGTTCTTGCGAAAACTCTGATTCTTATCCAAGAAGATCCTGTTGTCACTAACGAGGTTACATGCACTGGAGCAGTTTGGGGGTAACAGAGGCCAATCAGTAGCTGTCAACTTTGTAGATTGCCTGGCACTACAAGTTCAACGTGTGGTCATAGCAACTACATTACTTCTTAACTTCTGAAATAGACAAAACAAGTCTGGAAAAAAAGTTCATATGAAATGAGTTCAAGGGTCGGAAGTAACCTTAGGGAAACTAGTGACTCACCCCGAGGGACAGAATAACAGAAAGTCACTCTTAGGGCTCCCAGAGGCATCTGACCATCTCTGATTATTTTTATTTTTGGATTTTGACTTCTCCTGCTCTTGGCATTTTTGAAAAACCTAGCCGGCAGGTTTTTTTTGGGTTTTTGTTTTTGTTTTTTTTTTTTTTGGGGTTCTCCGTTTCTCTCATTTTAAGGGCTTTTCTCTGGCAGTAAAAATTAGTATGTAACTACACATTTAGTGTGAAATGATGCAAATCTCATTCATTATTCTGAAACTGAAGGATGATCAGTATTAGAAACACATGCCTTCGTGTCTAATACAGAGAATTGGAGTTTGTCTCTTTCCTGATGATGGACTCGATGCATTTCACTAAAGCCTCATGTGCTGGGCTAGGGTCTGCCTTCATTTGTTTTACTTTCTCCTTTCTCTTCTCTGCCTCCCTTCTTCCTTCTGCCCTCTTTTTTTTACCTCCATATTGAGTAACTTCTGAGTTAGACTCTGAATTAGCTGCTGGGATATAAAAGTAAGATACAGTCCCTGTACTTTTAATATAATTTTTAGTCTGAAATTCACTTACTAAGGAAATCTCAGTACAGTTTCTCTAAAGCTTTGTTTTTGGTAATTGTTAGATAAAACACACGTGCTTAGCAGATTCAAAGCGTTTAGTAAATATCTTTGGCCTATGTTATCTGTCCCATGGGCCGTTGTATGAATTTTATATTTTTGTCATGTAATTTTCATATGTTAGAGGTATCAGTTTAATTTCTTTTTAATGTTTATTTTTGAAAAAGAGAGCAAGTGTGAGTGGGGGAGGGGTAGAGAGAGACGGAGGGTCCGAAGCAGGCTCTGAGCACACACAGCCCAGTGTGGGGCTCAGAGTCAGGACCGCGAGACCGTGACCTGAGCCGAAACCAAGAGTCGGCCGCTTAACCGACCGAACCACCCAGGTGCCCCGCTGTCAGTTTAATTTGGACCGAGAAGCCCGAGTTCTGATTCTGGACATAACGGCGTTAGTGATGGACTGACGGAATTAACAGGAAGTTCTGTGTCCCGTTAATGAAGTTTTCCTTTTCCATGTCCAGGTGTGCCAGGTGGTGCCCATGCCAGCCAATCATCTCCCGGTTGGCAGCACCATGAGCACTGTGCACCTTTCTTCGGATGGTACTTACTTCTACTGGATCTGGTCTCCTGCCAGTCTGAATGAGAAAACACCCAAGGGGCATTCTGTCTTCATGGACATTTTTGAACTCGGGGTAAGGTTCCCTTTCTGTCTCATTGTGTCTTTGCAGAGAAATTTCGATTTGGTTTCTTTTTGTATTGGTTTAAAAAGGACCCGAGAAAGGTGGAGTAGGCAGTGTGTTCACTCTTAGCTCAAATTTTGGGGTTTTTCTTGGATTTCTTTGAAGGTTTCTTTGTTTAGAATCGTAGGACACGGATAAAGTCAAGCTTTCTGAAGGTTAATCTGGCAACAAAGTGGAAATAGTAATAATGTGTAGACAGTGGGTTTTTTTTTTGTTCTTTTTTAATGTTTATTTGCTTTGGGGAGGGGGGGGCACCAGCAGGGGAGGGGCAGAAAGAGAGGGAGGCACAGAATGTGAAGCAGGCTCCAGGCTCAGAGCTGTCAGCACAGAGCCCGATGTGGGGCTCAAACTCCCGAACCATGAGATCCTGACCTGAGCCGAAGTCGGACGCTCAACCGACTGAGCCACCCAGGCACTAGACAGTGGGGTTTTTAGGCCAAAATGCCCATGGGGCTTGTTGGAAACCTGGAAGTAAATCGCAGTGGCAAGATTGGGATTATAGTACATCTTGGGAGTCTCTGAGAGTGATGATAGTTAAAATTGTGAGAAGGCATTCATTCGTTCGATGGTAGCTGAATGCCTACTGTGAGTCAGGCAGCATTGTGTTTAGGTGGTGGGAATACAGTGATGGGCAGGGTGAGCAGGCTCCGTGCTCTAATGGAGCTTGGATTCTGCCTGGTGGGTGGCTTGGGGTGGTAGTGGTGGAGTGACCAAAAATTAACCATAATCAAGTGAGCAAATCAGTAGACAAGATAATTTTAGGTCTTTGAAGGAAAAGTAGTAGTTACCCCTATTCTCCAACTTCTTCCTGGGATTGAGTAGAACATTCTAGGAAGAAGAGACCACAGGTGCAAAGGCTTTGGCAGGAGCAAGCATGTGTTTCAGGAAATGACAGGCTACTGTGGCTGGAATGCAGAGGGAAGGAAGGAGAGCTTGGTGTAGGAGTAGGACCCATGGTAGTCTAGAACTGCACCTGTCCAGTGCAGGAACCCTTAGCCACATGTGGCTATTAGAAAATTTTTTACTTTTTTTTTTTTTTTTTTTATCTTAAAGCACAAGCAGGAGAGGGGCAGAGAGAGAGGGAGAGAGGGAGAAATCCAAGCAGGCTCCTCACAGTCAGTACACAGAGTCTGACGTGGGGCTCAAGCCCACGAAACCGTGAGATCATGACCTGAGCCAAAATCAAGAGTCGGACACTTAAACGACTGAGCCACCCAGGTGCCTCACATGTGGCTACTTAAAATAGAATTAAATAAAATGTTAAAACAAAATTAAAAAAAAAAAAAAGAGGGGCGCCTGGGTGGCTCAGTCAGTTAAGCGGCCTGCTTCAGCTCAGGTCATGATCTAGCGGTCCGTGAGTTCGAGCCCCGCATCGGGCTCTGTGCTGACAGCTCAGAGCCTGGAGTCTGTTTCAGATTCTGTGTCTCCCTCTCTCTGACCCTCCCCTGTTCATGCTCTGTCTCTCCCTGTCTCAAAAATAAATAAACATTAAAAAAATAAATAAATAAATAAAAATAAAAGAATTAAAACTAAGGCTTCAATTGTTTGCTCACGTTAGCCACATTTCAAGTGCTCAGTAGCCACATGTGACTGGCTTCTGTATTGAACATCCAAGATCTAGAACTTGTCATCATTGAACATTCTGCTGGACAGTGCTGGTCTCAATAATATTTGTAGAGACTCGTAAAAGAAAAATTGCCCCAAGTCAATCTGTGACAAAACCTGTTTTAATGATGTAATTTACAGCCCCCTTCTGGAAGAAATTAGCATTCCTGGGGGAAAAAAAAAAACAAAAACCAATTTTCGAATGAATTTTAATAGGCTTTAAACTTGTTCTGGGAAACCAATCAGCCATCCCGCCAGCTGACTGTCAGTCAGGAGTCTGGTGTCCTTAAACGTACATCCTCTTGTTTTTCTATCTAGTTTCTCAGCTTCATCATCATCTTTTTTAAATGTTCCAGCTGCAGTGTCTTTGAATTGGTCTGCTAGAGATTGTACTCCTTGAACACGTGTTCAGAGTTGTCAGAAAAGTTATAGTACTTGCTGCTTGGAACAGACCTGCCAGCTGGCCAAAGGATGATTTAGGTCTTTATTGTAAGTAGAGTGGGAAAACATTGAAGACTTTCCCCTTTCTCTGATAGTTTTTTCTTTAACAGAAGCCTATCAGAAATGCATGCACGTGGACCAGAACTTGAGGTAGCACAGGAGATAAGGGTTTGGTCTACTTCCTCCTCTTTCCTTCTTCCTCATAATGTGTTTTACTTATTTTTCATTCCTCTTGTGGTTATCTCGGTAACGGACAGTGAAGCCTGTATTTCTTGTTCCTCAGCTGATGGAGGTGGTAGTGGCCCTTCCTGTCTTTCAGTGTGGGGCAAGCTGCGGCTAGAAATGCATGTTTGCTCAGGGGAAGAGAGGAGACTCCCCTGCCCGCTTCAGAGAGTCTTGGGAGCGGGAGGCACGAGGTGTGGTGCAAAGGTATGGTGAGAGGGGTGTAGGCCGAACGTTAATAAAAGGAACTGTCCATCCCTTCCCTGGTGTACTCCTTTGTGCTTAGAGACTGGCTGCCCAGGCAGAAGGCTGTACTTTATTTTCTGAATAAGCTGGGTGACTCTGGAAAAAAGACCTCCGTGTACGGACATTAGGGTTCATTTAAGGAAAGGACTTGCTGCCCTAGTGAATCACCCACGAGTGATGTCTTCCAGTAAGCAAGCCTCAACCATGTGCACAGCATTCCTGATCAGTGCTAAACTGTTTAAAAAGCAGATGCATACAGAACAACAAAACAAAAAATAAAAACAAAACAACAAACAAAACCCAACCTCACAAAACCCCAAACTTTGGAGAGGTGTGTGGGGAGGGGAAGAGGAATAGATTATCTGTATTTTTGCCAATTTTTTTTTATATTTATTTTTGAAGGAGAGAGTGACGGAGCATGAGTGGGGGGAGGGGCAGAGAGAGAGAGAGAGAGAGAGAGAGACGCAGAATCTGAAAAAGGCTCCAAGCTGTCAGCACAGAGCCCAGCGCGGGGTTCGAACTCACAAACTGTGGTGAGATCATGACCTGAGCCAAAGTCAGAAGCTTAACTGGCTGAGCCACCTAGGCACCAATCCCTCCCCCCTTTTTTTTTTTTAAATTATTGAAGCCAGGTGCTGGGTACGTGGGGCGGGGCGGTGGGGAGAGCTCTTGTGTACATTTAAAAAAGCACCCTATTGGGGCGCCTGGGTGGCTCAGTAGGTTGAGCGTCCGACTTCGGCTAGGGTCATGATCTCGAGGTCTGTGAGTTTAAGCCCCGCTGTGAGTTTAAGTCGGGCTCTGTGCTGACTGAAAGCTTGGAGCCTGGAGCCTGCTTTGGATTCTGTGTCTCCCTCTTTCTCTGCCCCTCCCCCACTCATGCTCTGTCTCAGAAATAAACATTAAAAAAAAAATTAAAAAATTAAAGCAGATAGCCAAGGATCTCTAGACCAATGAGGAACGTCTCCAGTATGAAAATATGAAATCAGAAGAACAGCCACCAGGGTTTACAATATTTTATTCTACTCCTAGCTGTATGAGATACGAGAACATCTTGCATTCATACAATATAGCACAGGGGCTCCAAAAAAAAAAAAGCTCCTGGGAATTAAAACTATGAGCCTCCCAGGCACCCCGACAATCAATCAGTTAAATGTCCGACTTCGGCTCTGGTCATGATCTCACGGTCAGTGAGTTCAAGCCCCGCGTCGGGCCGTGTGCTGACAGCTCAGAGCCCGGAGCCTGCTTCGGATTCTGTGTCTTGCTCTTCCCTGCCCTTTCCCCACTCATACTCTGTTTCTCTCTCTCTCTCAAAAATGAATAAACGTTAAAAAAAAAAAAAACAAAAACTTTTAACATTTAAAAACATAAGAAATCTCTCAAAGGGCAAAAATAAAAACAATAAATATGAGAGAAGAGTTGATAAATGTGGAGGAGCAATCCCTCTAAAGTCCTAGTTGATAGGAGTTCCAAAAAAGAGAACAGAAAACCAAGAGGGCGGCATGATCAAAGAATATGGAAAAAATGTCAAACTAGAGGGCACAGGTGTCTAGATGAACAGCTATCTGACATGGTGAATGAAAAATGCCCACCATGTGGCATATCATCCTGAAATTTCAGATAATCGTGGTGTAAAGAGAGGGTTGTGAAGCTTCCAGAGAAAATCATGTACAAATGATAAAATCATGTATAAATGATGTGGAATAAGGAAAGCACTACGCTATTTAGTAGCATTATTGGATACACAAATGGAGTAGCACTCTCAAAATTCTGAGGGAAAGTGATTTCCAGCCCAGAAGTTAGCAGTCCTCCAAAGTGTCCATCAAGTGTAGAGACAACAGAGATTTCTAGACCTTGCAGTTATACAATCAAAAGCCCATACCTGCTCTGGAGGAAATAGAACTAAAATAGCCCCTGTCAGTGGCATAAAATAGAAAGTTGGGGCTGAAGGAACTTGATCTAGGTTAAAAGAACAACCTTTGAATCATTTTTGGAGTCTGAATCAAACCATTAAGGAACATTTTGGAGACAGTTTGGAATTTGAATATAAAATGAGTATTAGATAAAACCAAGGCATTATTCTTAATTTGTTTTTAAAGTATGCAAATGGCATTGTGGTTCTATGAGAATGTCCACATTTTTTAGAGATGTGTAGTGAAGTATTTGGACGTGGAATTAGAGTGTTGACTTTGGCTCAGGTCATGATCTCGAGGTTGGTGAGTTCAGGCCCTCGTCAGACTCCATGCTGACAGCATAGAGCCCGGAGCCTGCTTCAGATTCTATGTCTCCCTCTCTCTCTGCCCCTACCCCGCTTATGCTTGGTTTCTCTCCCTCTCTCCCAAAAATGAATAACATTAAAACAAATTTTTAAAAAATAAAACGCTTGAGCCAAAAAAGCGATAGGTCAAGCCTGTGTGGCAATATCTGGATAAGAGTTGAATCTGGAGGAAGGTTCATTGGTCTATTCTCTATTTTTACATGCTTGAAATTTTTCATCAAATAAAAAATTAAGCATCACCAGCCTCTAGTTTAGCAGTTTCTAAAATGCTGATTTGGGAAGCTAAACACAGATATCTGTGCCTATGGTACTTTCACGGAATGGAACACCGTACAGCCATTAAAAAGAACAAGGCTGATCTGCATAGACCAAGCAGGTCAATTTCCAAGTTCTGTCGTTTAGCACAATAAAGCTAGGTTCAGAACACTGTATTCCGTACCTGCTATAAAAAGGTGGAGTTGGGGGTGCAGGTTCCTTCTGCAAGTGTCCTCCTACATTAACAGCTTTCCTCTAGACGGATCGTTCAGCACAGCATACGGATACATCAGAGGATATCCTGTCTGCGGCGGGGAGAAAACCCAAAAAACTGCCTTGACCCGTGCCCGCCTCCAGTCCCCTGTTTTTGGCTTCCCTTTATAGCACTACTCTTGAAAGAGTTTATTCTTCCTGTTTTTATGTTCTTTCCTTCCATTCTGTCTTGAGCCTGCTCTAGTCGGTCGCGTATCTTCACCACATGCCACCAGAGCAGTTCTTCCACGTTTGCCTGGGACTTGCACCTTATGGAGTTCGAGGTCTACTTTGTGTCTTTTTCCTTGACCTTTTAGCAGTATTTAATTCTTGAAACGGCTTTCTCTTGGCTTGTGGGACCTCCCATAGGACTTCTCCTGCCAGTGGTTACTCCTGCCCTGCCCCACCTTCCCTACTTCTCGACGATTACGTGCTTCCGGACCTATTTCCGGATGCCTTCTGTCGCTGCCTGCTCTTACTCACTGGCTGGTCTCCTGTCGTGTAGCTGTAAACACCTCTATCTACTGCTGGTGCTCAAATCTGCTGCTCAGCCAGAACCTGTCCCCAGAGCGCTGGCTGCATATCGATGTGGGTGTTTGTTTGTACGTGCGCAGGATATGAGACTCTTCCAGTCTGATCATCACCGCAAGCTAAATGTGCCCCCAGCCACACTTCTGGTTTTACCCCAGAGCTGCTCTTCCCGCAGGCTTTCCCTTTTCAATTGATGGCATCGGTGTCCTTCCAGTGCTGGCAAGAGACCTTTACTGTTCCTCTTTAGACGTTTGTTTATTCTGAGAGAGCACACACAGGGAAGGGGCAGAGAGGGGGAGAGAGGATCCCGACCGAGCAGGCTCCGCGCTGTCAGCACAGAGCCCCACAAGGGGCTCAGGCTCACAAACCGTGAGATCATGACCTGAGCTGAGCTCAAGAGTCGGGTGCTTAATTGACTGAGCCACCCAGGTGCCCCCAAATAAGTAAACTTTTATAAAAGGAGAACTTGGCTAATAGCATTGAATTCTGCTGGGAAAGTCAAGATTGAGGCTGAAAGAGGTCTTTGGGTGGAGAATATGGAAGTTCTTGGTGGTAGCCTTAACAGGAGCAGCTGTGGGGGTTAGGAGGGGTGAAGCCAGGTGCAGTTGGTCAAGTATGGTGAAGAGGGTAAGACGACAAGAATAAATCTCTCCAGAGGTTTGTTATGAAAAAAAGGCGAGAAATGAGAGAGAGGTAGTGGAGT
The DNA here is from genome assembly GCF_018350215.1 of Panthera leo. Taxonomy (NCBI): domain Eukaryota; kingdom Metazoa; phylum Chordata; class Mammalia; order Carnivora; family Felidae; genus Panthera; species Panthera leo. The sequence continues at coordinate 9,898,827 of NC_056690.1, read as the reverse complement.
GGACCGTGGGGACGTTGAAGTATTTTTAACTTTGTTTTTAAAATTTTAAATGAACAGATAGTAAACTCATCTGCTTCAAGACTGACAGATTATAGGGCTTAACCTTAGACCTCTGATAAATGGCCTTGGCCAAACCAGACAAAAACTCGTAAAATGAGGGCTTTCAACTAGACGATTCGAACTTTTAGCCCTGATATTCTCCCCCACCCCCTCCAGCTTTATTGGGGTATTACTAACAAAATGGTATACTTTCAAGGTAAAGATTTGACGTATGTGTATATTGTGAAATGGTTACCATCGAGTTAACACCTCCGTCGCCTCATGTGTTCACCACGTTTGTGTGTCTGCGTGTATGGTAGCGTTAAGATGTAACTCTTAGCAACTTCTAAGTTTATGATTACCTATAGTTACCATGCTGTACATTAGATCCCCAGGACGTATTCATTTTCTAACTGAAAGTTTGTACCCTTTGACCCACATCTCCCATTTCTCCCACCCTGCAGCCCCTGGCAACCATCATTCTTTCTGTGAGTTTGACTTTTTATCTTCTGGCGTGAGATCATAAAATGTTTGTCTTTCTCGGGCTGATTTATTCGCTTAGTATAATAGTCTCAAGGCCCATCCGTGTTGTCACAAATGGCAGGATTTCCTTTTTTAAAAGGCTGAATGCTGAACTTCATTTTCTGATTCACAAAAGCTTTTGGTTTCTAAATAGTATAAATATTTGCTACTTAGATGTGGCTGATGATAATCATTAGAAAGGATTAGGTTTGCTCTGAATTATGATTTCACCCAGATACTTGGAAGTACTGGTAAATTTCTCTCCAAATTTAGTGATAGTTATATTGTTTTGAATACATTGTTTTTAAAAATAATCTATTTATGGGGCACCTGGGTGGCTCAGTCGATTAAACATCTCTTGATTTTAGCTCAGGTCATGATCTCATAGTCATGAGATCCAGCCCTGCGCTGTCCACGCAGAGCCTGCTTGGGGTTCTCTCTTTTTCCCTCTTTTTGTCCGTCTCCTGCTTGCACGCGCACGTTCTCTCTCTCTCTCTCTCTCTCTCTCTCTCTCTCTCTCAAATGTTAAAAATTTCTAGCGGCGCCTGGGTGGCTCAGTGGGTTGAGCGTCCGACTTCGGCTCAGGACACAATCTCACAGTTTGTGGGTTTGAGCCCCTCGTCAGAGCCTGGAGCCTGCTTCGGATTCTGTGTCTCCCTCTCTCTCTGCCCCTCTGCAGCTCACGCTCTGTCTCAAAAATAAAAACAGCAAAAAAAAAAATTAAAAATTTTTAAATCTATTTACATAGTTATAAAATTCAAATGGTACAAAAGTCTCTCCTTCACCTTGCCTCCTGATTCAGTTTCCCTTGCTGCAGGCAAGTAACGTTAACACTTTCTTCTGTATTCTTCCTGAGATAATATGAACGTGTACAACTACACATGTATAATTTTTTCCTTTTCTGTTTTTACACAAATAATTTGTTATACTTTTTTTTTTAAGCTCTGTGATCAACGTGGGGCTTGAACTCATGATGCTGAAATCAAAAGTTGCATGCTCTACCAGCTGAGCCAGCCAGGCACCCACACTCCCAATTTTTTTTTTTTAAGTTTTTTTATTTTGAGAGAGCGAGCACACATGGGAGGAGCAGAGAGAGAGAGGGAAAGAAGAATTTCAAGCAGGATCCACTGCAACATAAGCTTGAGGTGCAATATGGGGTTCAGTCAAACTCACGAACCGTGAGATTGTGACCTGAGCCCAAATCAAGTGTTGGATGCTCAACTGAGCCACCCAGGTGTCCCGGTATTTGGATTTAAAAAAAAATTTTTTTTAATGTTTATTTTTGAGAGAGAGAGAGAGAGAGAGAGCATGTGCGTGAGCGAGTCGGGGAGGGCCAGAGAAAGAGGGAGGCAGAATCTGAAGTAGGACCCCAGCTCTGAGCTGTCAGCACAGAGCCTGATGTAGGACTCGAACTCAGGAACTGTGAGATCGTGACCTGAGCCAAAGTCAGACACTTAACCAACTGAGCCACTCAGGCGCCCCACTGGTATTTGGATTTTATTCCAGGGGACAATGGAGAGCTCAGAGTTCTGAGCAGGATCTGGTTTTAAAAGTTCATGGTAGCTTTTGGGTCAAGAATAAAGCAAGATTTAAAGATTTGGGGCGCCTGGGTGGCTTAGTTGAGCGTCCGACTTCGGCTCAGGTCATGATCTCGCGGTCTGTGAGTTCCAGCCTGGCGTCGGGCTCTGTGCTGACAGCTCGGTGTCTGGAGCCTCCTTCGGATTCTGTGTCTCCCTCTCTCTGCCCCTTCCCTGCTCATGATGTGTGTGTGTGTGTGTGTGTGTGTGTGTGTGTGTGTGTGTCTCTCTCTCTCTGCCAAAATAAATAAACATTAATTTTTTTAAAGATCCTTTAAGAGATTAACCAGCTATGGAAGAGACCACATATTAGTTTTATAATCAGGAAAGAAATACTAAAAACCTATTTTTGGAACCTCGACTACCACCAGTGTTCTTCCTTGTCAATTTTTACGAAAAATCAGTGGAGTTTGATCTGCAAAATAGGCGTGTTGATACTTAAGATTGAGGGAAAGCTAAAGGATTGAAGCCTGGCTAAGGTAAATAGGTAATCCTAGCAGGACTAACTAACTGGCTGTGCTTGTCTCAAAATGATTTCTTACAAACTCCGAGTGGAATAGGTAAGTAACCATTACATAAGGTAGACTATAGAAATATTGGAGTATGATGGAAAGAAATGGAATGGAGTAGATACCCTGCCTAACTGAAGCTATTAATATGAACAAATGTCTGACTTTGGGGGTATTTGAGTTATCTTCTGCTCAACAAGCGACCTCAAAACTAAGTGACTCTCAGCAGTAACAACTTACAGGTTGATGGGGCTCAGTATGGTGGTGGTTCTTCGTGGCACGGAGGAAGCTGAGGTCATACTTGCAGCCTCGTTCAGCTTGGAGCTTGACTGGGGCTGTCATGTTCACGTCGGCCTCTCATTCTCCATCTTTTCAAGAGCACAAGTGCTCCTCTAGCCTGTGCTAGTGTCTTGCTTCAGAGGGCCAAGCCCGGAGTCTGCGTGGGAGGCAACTAGGCGAGGGCCTGACTCCAGGTTGCAGCTTTCCCCTGGGGCCACCAACGTGATAGCCTAGCGCTTGGGGTCACCGGCTTTTGACATTCTCCGACACTTAGATTCTGGCCTTTAAAACTACAGAGTAACTAAATCTCCTTTTTTTTTTTTTTTTTACCTTTTCAGAACATATTTTTTACATCTTTTGTTCTGAGTTCTTCCTGCTCCCATATATACGTGCTCTCTATAAAAGGCTGTTCTTTAGATAGACTCAGTGACCATTTTACTGCTATTTTGTCCTCTTTATGTCCCTTCTGAAAGATATGGTCAGCATAGTAATGGACATGCTAGGTCCCTTCTCTTTTCCCCTGGGTTTATTATTTCCTTTAAATTGTGATCTGGATGACTGAGACACCCTTCATTCGTCAGTATTAATTCTGCACCCGCTCTGTTGCTTTGTCTGGGTAGCGGGGTAACAGGCCTTTGTTTTCAAGGAGCTCACATTAGTGTGGGGAGTTCGACAATAGGAAAGTAAATTAAGTAAATAAGAACAAAACCATCTCAGCTAGTGAAAAGTAAAGGAGGTGAGAAAATAAGATGATATGACAGTGAATGGGGTGGAGGTGGGGAGCCACTTTGGTTTACCTGGCAGATCCGGCCTTTCTAAGGAAGGACATTGGAGCTGAGACCTGAATGATAAGCCACCATCCATCCTGACGGGTAGGGTGACCAACCATCCCAGTTTGCCTGGGACTGAGATTTCTCCGGTCATGGGACTGTCAGTGCTGAAACTAGGACATTCCCAGGCAAACTGAACAGTTGCTCAATCCAGGAAGAGGGAACAGCAAGTCCCAAGGCCTAGAGTTAGGAGGAAGTTTGGCATTTTAGAGGCAGGACAGAAGGCCAGTGCGGTCAAGGGTGTGGTGAGAAAGGGTGAGCAGAGGCAGGCGAGGCTGGGAGGTCTGTGAGTGACAGGCTATGTGGGCCTTGATGGTAGTTTGGGTTTAATAAGCCACTGTGGGGTTCTGAGACTGGAAGGACGTGGTTTTGTTTACATTGGTGAATGATCATTGGCTGGGTGTAGAGAGGAGAGCATAGGGTGCCGAGGTAGAAACGGGAGGCCAGTTGAGAGGCTGGTTCAGCCCTCAGGCTTGAGATGATGGTGGCCTGTGCCTGGGAGGCAGCCAGGAGGGAAGCTTCTTGGCACCACTAACTCTCGCTCTGCTTACTCCTCTCAGCCTTTTCCCCTCCTTTCTAGGTCAGTAGCTTTTCAATCCTGAAGAGCTTCTTTGCCAAGCAGAGGTTCCCAGATTTACCATTCGTACGCCACACCGCTCTCCTTTTTGCTTCCCCGGGTGCTTTATCAGTTTCTCCGTGTTTTCAGACAGTGACCCGACTAAGCCACCCAGGCGCCCCGCTTCTCGGTATTTTCAAAGTACTTGAACACAATGGTATAGTTTTTTTTTAAGGTCTCCATTGATTTTCTCATGGGGCCAGATTGGGTAATGCTTTTGAATGCCAAGCTTAGAGTGACTGATTTTTATCTTGGATGCCTTTGAAGGGTTCTTTCCAGAGTTGTGTGACATAAATAGAGCTATGCTTGGTAAAAGTTGCTCTAGCATGGCGGGGGGGAGGGACGACATGGACGTGTTAAATTTTCAGCAACAGCAGGCTATTTGAGAGGAAATGCCTGGGAGCGGGAGGCAGTCGGAGATGGTGGGACTGAATCTCAGTAGCAGGGATGGGTCTGTTTATAGGAACGTGGGAGTCATACCACGAAGAGGTGAGATCGGATTCAAGCGAGGACGCTGGTTTGTTTATTCAGCAAGGCATTGAGTACGTCTGAGTGCTGAGGAGGTTATGGTGAACAAGCCAGGCCGAGATCCCTGTTCTCGGGGACCTGGCATTCGGTCGGGGTGGGAGGTAAAAGAGTGAATTAATGAGTAAGATAGCTTTAGAGAGCGGTAAGTGCCATGTGGATAGCAAAACAGGGTGACGTGCTCTGGCCTGGGGAGGGGGGAAGGAGATTATTTTTAGATCAGTAGTCAGGGAAGGGGTCTTTGCGGAGGTGGCATTCTACCTGAGACCTGAGTGATTGGAAAGAGCCAGCCACGAGAAGATGTAGGGACAAAGTGTTCGAGGCAGAGGTCTTAGACACCAAAGGTTGGGTCTAATCCTAGGCAAGCTTCTGTTTGAGTAAGTGGAGATGGGGAACCAAAAAATAAGAGAGTAAGGAGGGTGGGGACCGTGTTGGTTCTGCTCACCAGCAGAGTACCTTCCACACAAGTAAGGATTCATATTAAAAAGACACAAAACAGGATCGTGTTCTGGAAAAAGAAATGGCAACAGCACAGCCCACATGGAAGACAAGGAAGAGGTCCATGGTTTTGGTTTTAGGTTACGCACGGACCGTTCAGCACATCCACTTGTTAGAGGGGGCCAAGTTAAGTCGCTATAAAGGGGGAGGAAGTAGGGGCGAAGAAATAGAAATAGCATTTTTTGGACTCTCCAAGAACTCCTCTCTCATATCACTTGTGACTGTATCCTAAGAGTCTCCCCCACTGTGTGCAGCCTTCCCTGGGAATCTTTCCTGGCTGTGCTTCTGAACTTGCTTTCTCTTCTCTGTTGCCAGCCTTTTACATTGGACTCCTTTGCCTTTTGTTTGCTTCTGTGAGCCTTGCCTCTCTGCACTCCTATTCCCTCTGGTCTCTGTACCTCACAGCTGCAGGCCAGTCCCACCCAGCTTTGCTGGTGGCATCAGTGTCTGAGGCTCCAGCCAGATCCAGGAGCCTGGGTCTGGAAGGGGGCAGAGAGATGCCGAAACTGGAGGAGATGTAATTTGAGGCATTTGCCGGTGAATGGAAGTGGAGAAAAGGCATGGTACTTCAGTGGGCCACTCAAGTCTTGTGTAAGGTCTGTGTGTGCTTGAAACCACGGAGAAGGAAGACCATAGGGAGACAGCCAGATAACAGCGCAGAAGGGCCTTAATTAAGGGAGCAGTTAGGGGACAGAAGAGGAAGAATTAACCTTAAACTGCATGAGGTGAGTGCACTTCTTCCTCTGAATTAAGAGGAAAGGAAGGATAAGTGAAGCTGGATACAAAGATACTGGAGTTGGAAGAGACATGAGTGGGAGAAACTTCTAGTAAGTGGTCTGGATCTTTTTAGCAAGAAAGACAGGTGCTCTGCTTGAAGTCAAGCTCGAGATCGGTGCAGGAATTTTGGAATCCTCACTGCAGAGGTTCTGCTGGGCAATCAAGTGTTGAAGGAAGGACTGGCGGGCACCAGCAAGGATCCAGCTGATGTTGGCACGTATTTTTTAGCAGACAAAGTCTGCCTTCCTCCAGGATTGCTGTGCAGTGCCCAAGCAGCTGGGGCTAATGTTAACTGCTGCTCATACGGAATTTGGATTTTAGCCACTAATTATATTTCAAGAAGACATTATCTTCCTGGTTATACTTAATAGCGAATCAAAAACTGATTGATTTATTTTCCTCTCCTCTTACTTGTACCTGTCAGAAGCTTGTAATTAGCGAGAGCTGCCTGTGGAATTCAATATAAGGAATTTTAATCAACCTTTTGCAGATCCTATTAAACTTGGCTCCCTGCTTTTAGAATCGGTGCTGTTATGAAAAAGGAAAGCTCTTGAACTTAGCACAGCCTTTCTTTTGTTCTCAGTAGTTTCCATAGAACTTAAGTTTTGAGGCGTACATCTACTCAGGTGCAGGCTTTGGAAATACGTGTTTTTTTCTTTTTTTTTTACGTTTATTTGGAGAGACAGAGTGCGGGGGTGGGGTGGGAGGGGCGGGCACAGAGAGGGAGAGAGAGAATCCCAAGCAGACGTGGCACTGTTGGTGCAGAGCCAGATGTGGGGCTTGAACTCATGAACCTCGAGAATCATGACCTGAGCTGAAATCCAGAATCGGACGCATAACCACTTGAGCCACCCTGGCGCCCCTTTGGAAATGTTTTCGAGCAAACGGATCGCGGTGATAATTCTCAAGTAGAAATCTACCGACTTGGGGGAAACCACTATCTCTTAAGGGCCTCTTTTTCTTTAACTACTAGGTTGAAAATGGTGTCTATGTAGCCAATCCGCTTCAGGAACGTACAATTCTAATGAGAAAAGAGGGCGAATCTGCAAAAAGCATTAACGAGATGCTTCTGAGCAGACTTTCACGCTACAGAGCTTCTCCATCCGCAACGCTGGCTGCCCTCACAGGCTCCACCATCTCCAACACTCTGAAAGAGGACCAAGCAGGTATGCTGCCCCTCACTTACACTGCTTGCCTTGTGTAGCTCCATTCAGCTGTTGACATATATTTTAAGACTTAATTAATTAAAAAAAAATTTTTTTTTTTTTAACGTTTATTTATTTTTGGGACAGAGAGAGACAGAGCATGAACGGGGGAGGGGCAGAGAGAGAGGGAGACGCAGAATCGGAAGCAGGCTCCAGGCTCCGAGCCATCAGCCCAGAGCCCGACGCAGGGCTCGAACTCACGGACTGCGAGATCGTGACCCGAGTTGAAGTCGGACGCTTAACCGACTGAGCCACCCAGGCGCCCCTAAGACTTAATTTTTAAAATTTTTATTTTTATTTGTTTTTAATGTTTTTTATTTTTGAGAGAGAATGTGTGTGAATGGGGGAAAAGCAGAGAGAGAGGGAAATGCCAAATCCAAAGCAGGCTCCCGGCTCTGAGCTGTCAGCACAGAGTCTGACGCGGGGCTCGAACTCACGGACCACGAGATCATGACCTGAGTCAAAGTCGGATGCTTAACCGACTGAGCCAATCAGGCGCCCAAGACTTAATTTTTTTAGAGCAGTTTTACGTTCACAGCGAAATTGAAAGGAAGGTAGAGAAATATCCCATAAACCTCCCGCCCCCACACACGCACAGCCTTCCTCATTATCCGGAGGTGGTACCTTTGTTACAGTTGGTGAACCTACATCGAAACAACATTATCACCCAAAGTCCATAGTGTATTCTTGTTCACTCTTGGTGGTTTGGACAAGTACATAATGACATGTCTTCATCATTACAGGGTTATACACCGTAGTTTCACTGCCCTAGAAGTTCTTTGTGCTCTAGCTATTTATCCGTCCTCCCCCCAGTCCCTGGCCACCACTCCTTGTAGTCCTTGTAGTGTTGCCTTTGCCAGAACGTCCTATAGTTGGAGTCACACAGTATGTAGCCTTTTCAGATTGGCTTCTTTTGTTAGTAATATGTGTTTAAGTTTCCTTTATGTCTTTCCATGGCTTAATACATTCAGCTTGTGATTAGTGAGAGGCTGCCTCTTGAATTTGGGTAGTACTTAAAAAAAAGTGTTTTTTTTTTTAATGTTTTATTTTTTATTTTTAAGAGACAGAGACATAGTGTGAGTGGGGGAGGGGCAGAGAGAGAGGGAGACATAGAATCCGAAGCAGGCTCCAGGCTCTTGGCTGTCAGCACAGAGCCCGACGCGGGGCTTGAACCCATGAACCGCGAGATCATGACCAGAGCTGAAGTCGGATGCTTAACTGACCGAGCCACCCAGGCTCCCCTTGGGTAGTACTTTTTCTTGAATGCTTGCAGTGTGCCGTACAAAGCGCTTTGCTTCACATAGTTCACCCTTTTATCTCCTTCCAGTCATCCATTTTCTTATTCCAAAGCAATACATGTTGTTGGTGTGGATGTAAATTAACGTGAATCTGTAATAATTCAAAACTGCTCTGTCTTTATAGATACCTCACTACTGTTAATGTAAATTGACTTCATGTTTAGCATATGATTCATAAACATAAAAAGCTCATGTTTAGCAACGTCCTCACTAAATACAATCTTGGTCAAGCAAGGAAGAGGCAAACCTTCCACAAGATTACTTTTTCTAGAATTTATCATTTAATGTTTGTACTTTAATATTTTCAAATAGATAATGCCTTTATAGAGTTTGAAAGTAAAAACAATATAAAAAGGCACGTGCAGAGAAATCTTACTGTATCATCTTGGCATATTATACATTTTTCTCCCACACTGCCTCCTGTAGCTAACTATATTTATTAGTTTTGACTTACAAAATTTCTTTATGCAAATACAATTAAAGACAAATTTATGCGTTCTTATTTTCCTCCTTTTCTTCATCAAAGGTAGCCTACTAAGCACACTGCTGTGTACTTTTAAGAAGAGTTCTTAACTGAACTAAGCCTTTGAGAGATTCACGAACGTACATGAACCTCTTCTATAACCTCTTAAGTGTATCCATCTCGATTTTCACCAGATTTTCAAGGTCATCTATGACCAAAAAAGTTAAGAACCATTATTCTTAAATTTTTTTTTTTTTTTCAACGTTTATTTATTTTTGGGACAGAGAGAGACAGAGCATGAACGGGGGAGGGTCAGAGAGAGAGGGAGACACAGAATCGGAAACAGGCTCCAGGCTCTGAGCCATCAGCCCAGAGCCTGACGCGGGGCTCGAACTCACGGACCGTGAGATCGTGACCTGGCTGAAGTCGGACGCTTAACCGACTGCGCCACCCAGGCGCCCCAAGAACCATTATTCTTGACGAGTTTACAGATTAAATATCAACCATGTGACTCCATAACAAATCCTAAACTGGAGTAAAAGATGAGGCTAGAAAATACGCCACATGTAGAAAAATACATCTAAATTAATATGTTTAATGAATTTAATGCAATTTTATGCTTTAATCCTTTTATATATTGAAATGTTAAGAAGAAGGAATCTTTGTGATTATAAAGCTATCTGATTACTTGTTAGTGTTAGAATTTAAGGCTAGAATTTTATTTTCACAGGTCTCTATTATATCAAATATAAGTAGGGAAGTTATTAATAGTTGTTATAACTTAGGTATGCAGATAATTTGAATGGTAGAAGTACTTTGTAGAGGACAGTCCTTTTTCTAAAATAAACAGCTTCCTGACCAGCTGAAGGCTTGATCTGGGTTTATCCCTTGGGAGAAAATTGAATCCTACCCTGTGAACAGCAGAAGTGCTAAAGCAATCTTTGTTGGAGGAGAAAATATGGGAGACATCAAAAAGAAAACTCAGAAGGCAAGGTTATATTTAGAATTCTGTGAAAACTGTTACTTGTATTTAAAACCTGTGAGTTCCTATGTTTATGTACAGTCTCTGCATATTCATTAACGTGATGTTGCTGCATAAAAATTCACCAGTTATTAAGCTAAGTGACTTCTGACAAGCCAGCATTCATAGGGTCTAGAATGTTTTATTCTGCGATAAACTGATCCCTATTACCATGTTGATAAGATGTCTATTAAAATATCTTGGTGAAAATATTCTGCTCACAGAGTTGCTTATTTTCCAATCATTGCCCCTTTTAGGTTTCTTGTGGAAATTCATGCCCCTGAATTTATTTCCTGAGTGAAGAATATACTTGTTGAGGATTTGGAGTTTTAAAAAACGGAGCTGTTTAGAAACAAGCATTCAAAACAAATATCAGACACATTAGGTTTGCTTTTCTCATGTAAACCATCTAAAGACAATTTGACATCTGCCTAGGCAGTTCTATTTTGTGCCCTGACGGCTCCCTAGGTAAAGCAGTCTGACTGACTTAGGAAATCCTTAAATTTGCATTTTCCGATCGGCCAGTGAGGAAGAGAGATTAGCGTGTATTTTATACCTCTTGATTAGAAACAATAATTATTTGTTGAATGATAGTTTATGTCACCGACCCTAAAAAATAGAAAATACGTAATGGGTTATCCTAAATCATGCAGGTGTAAAATTTGATATTGTGAAAGCATTTGTTAACTAGATATAGGTCGAAATTTCTGGCTGGCCTCATGTTCAGAGCGGTTTGTAACCCAAACCCGTGAAGAATTTGTTCTGTATAAAATGGAAAGAGGTCTATTGGAGTGCAGTTTCCCAGAGGAAACACAAACAGAAGGATTCTTCTTTCATTTTGAGATTTAGTCCATGTGAGGATTCATTCTTTTGAAAGAAGTTTTGAGACATAAAGGCGTATTGAATATTGGGAACACCTTTGAAAATGTTCGGCTCATGCAACGGGGGGGGTCTGGGGCCAGGCTATGGAGCCAGAAGATTATTTCTCCTTAGCTTACCACTTCTTGCTGTGTTTGCTGAATCCGGATATAGCCTTGTTTGAATTTGGGGCCCCCTCGTTATGCTCTAATCAAATCTGTGTGTTAAACACCACTATTTTCATCCCTTTCACCAGCAAATACTAGCTGTGGGCTGCCTCTGAAAATGCTGCGGAAGACACCCATCTATACGTGCGGCACGTACTTGGTGATGCTGGTCCCACCGCCAGGGGGCGCCGGCAGCTCTGCCACCCGTTCTCTTTTTGGTGGGACAAGTGGTTTGTCGTCTTTAAAAAGTAAGTGTCTTTGATCTGTGGCACTTTGCCCAATTTGTCTCTAACTTCGAAATTTAAGGCTTTTCTGGGTGCCTGGGTGGCTCAGTCGGCTAAGAGTCCCACTTTGGCCAAGGTCATGATCTGACGGTTCGTGAGTTGGAGCCCGCATCAGCTCTCTGCTGTCAGCGCAGAGCTCACTTCAGATCCTCTGTCCCGCTGTCTCTCTCTGCCCCTCTGCTCGTTCGTGTTCTCTCTCTCTCTCTCAAATAAATAAATGAAATTTAAGGCTTTTCTATTAATGATGTTAAACTTTGTTAAAGTTGTTTGCAGAAGCTATTTGATACCAACACAAAAACTTATCAATACAGTCATAGGATAGGGGGAATTAAAAATACAATTTTTGTAGACGATATAATAATATACTTTGCAAAACAATCCTGTAAAATTGCTAGAAATAATGAGTTCAGGACAATTTTAGAAAACACTCTGTTGCCACAGTATTTACTGATGACCCAGCAAGAGCTCTACCCAGTATGAATAGAGTTCCAAAGCTCTTAAAGAAGTGTGTGAAGTGCCTCCATTTTAGGGCACGTAAACAAAAGGTTAAGCAAAAAATTTGGAACTTAATTTGGAAATTAATGTTGTCAATTAAGTGTATGTGTATTTTTTATAAAAGAGGGAGGCATACTCTATAAAGTGTTGTGATTTTGGCTTCAGAGTAGACAAATAGTTAAATGGAATAAGACGTAGAATCAAAATCAAGAATCAAAAAATATTTCAGGGCGCCTGGCTGGTTCAGTTGGTAGAACATGCCAACTCGATCTTGGGGTCGTGAGTTCAAGCTCCAGGTTGGGTGTAGAGATTACTTAAAAATATTTTAAAAGAATGTTTCTTTTACATGGCCATTTTCTAACTTTCTAAGGGACATCATTTGACCCATCTGAGCCTCAGGTTTCCCACCTACAAAGAATAAAAGGATAGTATCTCACACTGTTGTTTGATGATCATATGCAAGAAAGTTATGTTAGAGTTTTTATAAAAAAACAAAAACCCGAATGTTTCTTTTATATACGGTAACAGTTTTTCTTTGAAATTTGTTTAGAAAAATAAAATGTTTTAAAATCTGTTTGTTTTCATTTCCCAATATTTTCATATTCTGTGCTCTTAAAATGATTTGCTTACAGCTATCCCAGTAAAGGATTATATTTCACATGTAGACTTTTAAAAAGGCATTTTGTACTCTAAGCCTGAAGATGTAAATTGGACCTCAGCAGTTGATACAAAATCATTTTTCTAATATCAACCTTTGGGCCATTTCAATTAGTTGCATGTGTTTGGGATTTAGATATTCATAATAGCTCAAAACTCTTTCGCCTGTAGAATCCAATTGGTTGGACTTTTTCTCAACAGCTTGTTATCTCTGGCAGTTCATGTGACCATAGTGTCCCCTTTAGCTCTTGAATAAATGATGTAAATTTACTGGTAGTCTTTTTTTTTTTTTTTTAATACTAGCTTTATTGAGATCTAACTTACATACCATAAAATCCATACCTTTTAGGTATACTGTTCACTGGTTTTTAGTATATTCAGAGTTGTGTAACCATTACCACTATCTAATTCTAGAACATTTTTATCACTCCATACCCATTAGCAGTCACACTCTTTTCTCTCCTCACCCCAGCCCCTGGCATCCATCAGTCTTTCTGTCTATATGAGTTTATCCCTGGCCTTTTCATATTGATGGAATTATATATATGTTTTTGTGACTGGCTTTTTGTTTTTAAGGTTCATCCATTTGGTAGCACAAAATGATTACTTCATTCCTTTTTATGGCTAAATTATATTCCATTGTATGGATAGACCCCATTTTGTTGAAATTTGGATTGTTTCTCCTTTCTTGCTATTTTGCATAATGCTGCTATGAACATCCTAGTACAAGTTTTTGTGTGGGCATGTCTTCATTTCTCTTGTGTGTATACATAGGAGTAGAATGTTCGTCATATGGTAGCTATATGTTTAGCCTTTGGAGGGACTGCCCAACTGTTTTCCAAATGCATCATTTTACATTCTCATCAGTAACGTAAAATGGTTCCAATTTCTCCACATCCTCACTGACATTTATTTTCTGTTTTTTTAAAAATCTAGCCATCCTAATGGGTACGAAGTGGTATTTCATTGTGGTTTTGATTTGCACTTCCCTAATGACTAATGATGTTGAACAGCTTTTCTTGTGCTTCTTGGCCATTTGTACCTCCCCCTTGGAGAAATATCTATTCAGATCCCTTGTCCATTTTTAAATTGGGTTATTTATTTACCATTAGTCTTATTAAAGTCTTTTTTTAGTCTCTGGCATGGCTTTTTCACTCACTTAAAATTGGCCCCATTTGATTAAAGTAGGACTTCACAGCACCATTTTTTTCATGAGGCTATAGCTTACATAGTCATTCTATTCTAGTCCCAACAAATCCGTAAATACGTAAATTTCTTCTGTTTCCTGTTCCACATTGGTCACTGTGGAGGCTACACCGTAAGTGGAAGAACTGGTGCTTGCTTTGAGGAGCTCCTCGTCTGGTCGGGAGAAGTGTTGTACATGTGTGGAACAAGGGGAAAATGGTACACAAGGCCGTATCACTGCCTGAGCTGTGGGGAGACGAAGTGCTGTAGGATGTGAGAGAGAGGGTCATTGTGGAGTGAACTAGAAAGGAGATCCGTCCTGAGGTCTTGGGTTTAAGTTGTGCAAAATAGGTATTATTCACGTAAGTGGCCAATGTGGGGAAACCCAATGAAAAAGAGATCTGGGGCAGATGATTTGTTACGGTGCAGGTTGGAACAACAGCATGTAGAAAATACGGTACAGTTTAGGGTATAGCTTGAGTCTGGCGTAGTGAGGACCTGGGTTACAGGGGGGATGGGAACAAGAAAGAGGAGCTTAAGAGACAGGGCTAGAATTTTACGTTTGAGAACGGAAAAGAAATGGTCATAGCGAGTACAGCTGTGCTGGTGTAGAGCCTGTGGAAAGGTTTTAACTCATTTAATTTTCACGATAACTACGTAAGGTGGGTGCTTCTCTAATCTCTACTTTGTACGTGAGGAAACGGAGAGGTTTGGTAAATTTCCCGGGGTCTCGCAGAACTGGTACAACTGGAATTCAAACCCAGAAAACCCAGAGCCGTGCCTGTCATCACCATGCTATCCTATGTTAAGAGAAAAGGCCAAAGTGTCTCCAAGTTCTAGAGCCAGTGTTTGGAGGGACAGCATCCCAGCTCTGTTTGAGTGTCTGCTAACCTTTGTTGAGTAGCAACTGTATATAAGATATTTCTCGTTAGTGGTATTTCCTGGTGATGTTAGTGAGCGTAACTCCTCTTGCAATTACCCTTTTGATAATCTGTATTGAAAAATATATGCAAAAGTTGCCATTTGAAAAACACTTTGAGAAATATGGCTATTTTTTAAAGTTTATTAAAAAATTTTTTTAAACGTTTATTTATTATTGAGAGACAGAGCATGAGCAGGGGAGGGGCTGAGAGATGGGGAGACACAGAATGTGAAGCAGGCTCCATCCAGGCTCTGAGCTGTCAGCACAGAGCCTGACGTGGGGCTCGAACTCACAAACTGTGAGATCATGACCTGAGCCGAAGTCGGACACTCAACTGACTGAGCCACCCAAGTTCCCCAGAGTTTATTTATTTATTTAGAGACAGGCGTGTGCATGAGCAGGGTGGGACAGAAGGAGAGGGAGGGGGAGAGAGAGAGAATCCCAGGCAGGCTCTGTGCTCTCAGCTTGGGTCCAATGCAGGGCGTGAACCCACGAACCATGAGATCGTGATCTGAGCCGAAACCAAGAGTCGGCTACTTAACTAACTGAGGAAAAGTATGGCTCACTATTTAGGAAGATGTGACTGTTTTCTTTTTTGTGGTCTTACGTGTGTATTCTGTCTCCTCATTGTTCCCACCAATAGGCAACAACAACAAAAGGTGTGATTTTTGTGAAAGTCTTGTTAAGAGCCTAAAGTTTAAACTTTGAAGAGTAGGCCATCACCGTAAGGCTTATTAAACAAGCTTAATGTTTGTTTCCAAAGTCCTTGCCTCTAGCTTGGTGTATAACATTTCGGATGGTCAGTTCACAAGTCGCGCCGATCTCATAGATGCTGCTGGAAGCTCGCTTGGGCGTGGTGCTCTTGTACCAGGATTGGGTAAGACGTGTCCGTATTTCCCTGGAAAATTCAAAATTTTAGCAGTTTCTCGCAGAAAAGTCTTGTCATTTCCCTGTGGTTTCTATTTTCCTTGCAAGAAAGAATTTTTTGATACTGTTTAATTTTGAGGATCAATGTAAGAAACTGCCATAGGTGAAATTCTTCCACATAAATTGCTATTGAAGATACTGTCCATTAGGTTGTATGATGGTGCCCTTAACAAATTCCCCTCAAATTCATGCTGTAAAAAAGTTTATTTTCCATGAGGAATCAGTATGCTCCTTATTGTTAGGAAATGAACATTATGTAATATATTGGATTTTCTCTTTGCTTTGGCTCCTAGGAAGCTCATACCTAAGTTTGGGCTTGGTTACTAAGGCTCTTATTGGGTGTTAATGTTCATAAGTCCTGGTTTTGATTTAAGCCACTCAAATCCTTTTTGGAATTAAAATGGTCACATATAAGTCCGTTACTAAGAACTGTCTGTTTCACAAGACTTACTCCATTCTCACGTAGGAGTTAAGCAAAGTAGAAATGGAGTCCTGCCTTCATGCTGATTCCTTCTAATGCTTTGCCAAACAAAGATATGGGAATTAGGGGTATGGATTGTCAGCGGTGGGGAGAATCGCCTCTGCATTCTGTAGCGGTGCTTTTGGGAAGTCTGTATACAGGCCGATGGTGACTTGACCGGTGAATACAATGTGCTCTTTGCAGGTGCCTGTTACGATACAGTGAACAACATGCTGTGGACGTGCTCAAACGATTATATCGATCAGTGGTGTAATCCTGGGAACCAGGCCTTCCATTATGTCTGCCAGAGACTTGGAGTCAGCCACATCATCACAGAGCCCAAAGGTGAAGTGCACTCATGGTCTTATAGGAAAAGACTTTTCCTTCACGAAATAAATTAGGAGAGAGCACAGCAGTACTAGTAAGTGGGAACATAGGCCAAGCGACAAAATGTGTCAACAGCCTTCCCACTTTGAACTTAGAAACCTGACATCCTTGCTGCCTGGTTGGTTTGTGATTAAATAAACCTGTAAATAGAGGATTTGAGGTAGTCCCATAGACTTTAATTTTTTTTTTTTAGTGTTTGTTTATTTTTGAGAGAGAGACAGACCGAGCATGAGTGGGGTGGGGCAGAAAGAGAGGGAGACACAGAATCTGAAGTGGGCTTCAGGCTCTGAGCTGTCAGCACAAAGCCCGATATGGGGCTCGAACCCACAAAGCGCGAGATCATGACCTGAGCCAAAAGATGGATGCTTAACCGATTGAACCACCCGGGCGCCCCAATCCATAGAGTTCTTTAGAGCAAACTGTTACATCACTCTGAAATTGTCAGAACCGTGGTGCAAAAAATGATGATTTGTAGTTGCCATGGGTTATTTGGTGTTTTAATGTTTTACACTGATAACTTATTTATAAACAAACTTATAATTAGATAGAATTAAGTATGTATTAATAACTTAAAAGCAAGTGGCTTCAAGGTCAGGTACAGTGGTATAGAAGAGCACATCCTCCTCCCTTACAGTAACGGTGACAGGGACATAATTACCAAGAGCAACTATTTCTAGGCTCTGGAAACTGACCAAAGGCATACACCAAATTGAGAAGTGAATCCTCATAAAACCACTGAACTTTGGGTAAGAGAAGCGGAAGTCTGTGGTATTCTCAGCTGGGATGGAAGCTCCCGTCCTCCACTGTAATTTTGGTCAGTGCAGTGACCCCCCCAGGGTGTGGCGGGTCATGTCAGTGACCCCACCGGCATGGGGCAGATCATGTCAGCCGGCAGCTTTGCTGCCGGAGGAGGCTGACTCGATTTGGAGCAGAGCGTGGAAAAGACTCCTGCCCAACCCCGGTGCCAGTAACAACACTCTTTGCGTGGCACGCCAGCTGAGAAGACCAGTGGCTTAGCTGGCCTGAGGTTGTGGTTTTGATGAGGGCGAGCAGAGAGCCAGCGGACTAGCCAGAGATGAGCTCCTGAGATCCGGGTCAGGAGAAAGCTGCACAGGGCCTTGGTAAGCTACCTGCACATCTGCATAGAAGAAGTTGGAGAGGACCCAGCGTGTTCACACAGGCCTGGCCGAGCACGAGCCTGTATATACCTGTGACGATGTGAGAGGGCCCGACAGAAATCCAGGGCAGAACTGAAAGCTGTATGAGCCTTGACGTGCTCTCCCCAAAAGAGAGACCCAGCCAGGGTGGCTGACTTACTGGCTCAAGGTGTTTGAGCACAACCTTTGACTCAGACTAGGTGACCCCTAGGAAAGCAGGCTTAAAAATAAAAACAATAATGAGAGTAAACAAGTGAAAGAAGGTAAAAACGTAGAAACAAGAATTAAAAAAAACCCAAACCAAACCAATTAGTAGCTACACACTGCAGACACAACTCAGAAGTGGGACTTAGCAGATAAAGACTAAAGTAGCCTTTCATACATATACTGAAAGATCTAAAAGAAACCCTGTTGAAATAGATGACTTAAGAATAGAGAATGTCAACAAATAATTTTTGAAAAAAGAACCAGTTGGAAATTCTGGATTTGAAAAGTTCAGTGACTGAAGAGGAAAAAAAAATCATTAAGAGGGCTCAGCAGCAGGCTTGAGATGGTGGGAAAAATAAATCCGCAACTTGGACCTAGCTGGATAGAGTCTTCATATTTGAAGAACAGAAAAGGACACTTCTGGGGACTACTGGTCAGGTATTTTATAGAATGTCCTTTGGTTTGGGTTCATCTGATGTTTTCTCATTTTTTTTTTTTTAAGTTTGAGAGCACATGCATGTGAGCAGGGAAGGGGCAGAGAGAGAGAGAGAGGTGGGGGGGGGGGGGGAGGGGGGGAGGGAGGCAGAGAGAGAGAGAATCCCAAGCAGGCTCCATGCTGTCTGTACAGAGCCCCAGGTGGGGCTTGATCAGCGAACCTCGAGATCATGAACTGAGCAGAAACCCGAGTCAAAGGCTGAATGGACTGAGCCACCCAGGTGCCCTGACGTTTTCTCATTGGAACTGAGGTTTTAGAGAGGAATTCCAGAGGTGAAGTGCTTTTCTCATTACATCCTATCACAGGGTTCATAATGTCAACAGGATTTATTATTAACCATGTTAAAATTGATCAGTTGGTTTAAATGCCAGCTTTCTTCACTGCAAAGTTTCTATTTTTCCCTTTCCAGTTAGAAGCCAGTCATTAAGCCCACACTTATGGGAAGAGGAATTAGGTTCCACTTCCTGAAAGGAAAAGCATCAAAGATGGGCACCTGCGTGGCTCAGTTGGTTGGTTGTCTGACTCTTGGTTTCAGCTCAGGTCATGATCTCACAGTTGATGAGTTCAAGCCCCAAGTGGGGCTCTGCAAGGAGCCTGCTTGGGATTCTGTCTCTGCATCTCTGCCTGCCCCTCCCCGACTTGGGCCTGCTTTCTCCCCAAATAAATAAACATTAAAAAAATCAGAATTTGTGGACATATGTTAATTACCACAGTAATTAATACTTTGAGGAAGGTGATATTTTGAGGCTCTGCAGTTATCTAATCAGATTTTTTATTCTTGAGATAGTTTTGGTAATTTGTGTCTTTCTAGAATTTGTGCATTTCATCTAGGTTTAATTTTTTTTTAAATGTTTATTTTTGAGAGAGAGAGACAGATTGTGAGTGGGGGATGGTCAAAGAGAGAGGGAGACACAGAATCTGAGGCGGGCTCCAGGCTTGAGTTGTCAGCAGAGAACCCGATGCGGGGCTTGAACTCAGAAACAGTGAGATCAGACCTGAGCCGAAGTCGGATGCTCAACCAGCTGAGCCACCCAGTGCCCCTAGGTTTGATTTTTTTTAAATGTTTTTATTTTTGAGAGACAGAGCATGAGTGGTGGAGGGGCATAGAGAGAGGGAGAGAGACAGAATCTGAAGCAGGCTCCAGGTTCCGAGCTGGCAGCATAGAGCCCGATGCGGAGCTCGAACCCACAAACTGTGAGATCATGACCTGAGCCAAAGATGCTTAACTGACTGAGCCCCCCCAGGTGCCCCTAAGTTTTCTTATTGTTGGCATAAAGTTGATCATGCTATTTCCTTAGAATTAATTTTCATAGTCAGTGGTAATGTTTCTACTTATGTTCCTGCTTCCGGTATGTGTGTAAATTTACTAAAAATCATTGAATTGTGCACTTAAAATGGGAGAATTTTATGGTATGTAAATTGTATCTGGATAAAGCTATTGGGGGATAAAGAAACAGCAAAAAGAAGAAAAAAGTCAACTATATATCAGTGCCTCCCTAATGATTCTCTCCAAGCCTCTTGCTTGGAGACTTTCTCTCTAGACGATATATTCACCTCCACTTGCATATCTGATCGATATCTCCAGCTTGTCAAAAACAGACTTCCTGGCTTTCCCCTTCTCCAAATCTATACCTGCTGAATCCCCTGTGTGCTAGTAGAGGGATCACTGTGCCTTCATACGCTGAGCCCACAAATTTAGGGTCATCTAAGACTTTTTTTTGACACCTCATATCCAAATGGACATCAGCAAATCCTGTCCGGTCCTACCCTCAAGAGGTATCCCAAATCCAACCATTTTGCACCACCCGGACTGCACTACCTCTTGCCTAGGCATTGGTTTTACTTTGCCAGATTCTCCTAGTGGCCCGCTCACTGGTCTTCCTGCTTCCTCCACGGTTGCCCTCCGCCCCTGTAGGTTCGTTTCCGCCCCGGCAACCAGTCTCAGTGTCAGGAGTCAGGTCTGTCCCTCCTCTGCTCAGACTCGTCCACCGGCTTCCCATCTAACTCAGCATAAAAATCAAAGACCTTATTTATTTGGGTAGGTCCCAGAGGCTAGCTTTCTGAAAGTCTTTGGTGAGGATGAGTAGTATTAACCCGAATTCTATTGTCCTAAAAGCAAGGGACTCAAAGACATAAAAGAGAACTGGCCCTCCAGTTAATATACAATTGAAAAGTTTAGTTTTGGCCAAGTTTACCTTCTCTTTGGTTTTCCTTGAGTCCTTCCTCATAGTCCCCAGTGCCCACCAGCCTTTAGCAACTCCAAGGTCCCCCTACCCAGGCCTGCCTCTCCCAGATTGCTGCTTTCCTGTTCCTGGTAGGCAATTAATTTCAGCTGCTTTAAGGGGGAAAAGCAGGGTTGGGTTTTTTTGTTTTGTTCTGTTTTTCACTCTGCCTGTTTAGATTACTTTCACATCCATTTCCTGAATGGCTGTGACCGTCCATGGGCTGTTTATTATTGTGTAAGAGGATGCTTGTGAATGCTCACAGTTGAACTGATGGCTCTCTAGGTTGTGGGGACTGAGATAAAAATGTTGAGGTACCGTGGGAGGAGATATTTGTGGACCTGGGAGTGGGGATGCGGTGGGGGTGGTGTTCCATCACAGAGAAGTCATAGAAGGTAGATTTTACTAGATTGGTTGCAGCATGGCCTCTGAGCGGAAATGACCTGAATGCAAATCCCAGCTCTATACTTAGTATCTGTGTGACCCAGGGCGAGTTACTTAACCTCTCTGACCTTGATTGACTCCTCTACAAAACAGGGCTAAAATAGTCTAAGTTTATAACGGTATTGTAAGGTAACGCATGTAAAACAGCCTGTTGTCCGGCATATAAAAAGGGCTCTCTAACTGGTTAGTCACTTTTGCCCTTTAAAAATGGGGATTTCCTAGGGGCGCCTGGGTGGCTCAGTTAAGCGTCTGACCACCTCAGACCATGATCAGGCCATGATCTCGCAGTTTGTGAGCTCAAGTTCCGTGTCGGGCTCTGTGCTGACCGCTCGGAGCCTGGAGCCTGCTTCAGATTCTGTGTCTACCCCTCTCTCTGCCCTTCCCATGCTCTGTCTCTGTCTTTTAATAATAAATAAACGTTAATTTTTTTAAAAAAAAATGGGGATTTCCTAGCGTTTGCATTTTCGCCCCAGCACTCTGTGGCAGGGAAAAGGATTCTCCAGAGGTAGTAGAAGAGACGGGAGCCAAGATCCTCTGTCCTAGTATGTGTGTTCCTTTTGTAAGTCAGAGTTCTGCTCCTTGGAGGCCACCCACGGAGATGCCTTTCCTCACTGAGTTTCTTTTTCATTTTCTAGAAGAGGCTATAACCACGAATGAGGTTATAAACCAGTTACTGCACCATGTGGGTGCGATGTGCATACACCAACTCAATCTTCTTGCCACCAACCCCAATCTTCCAATCACAAGTGTCTTGGGCAAGCAGCATCCAATCGAAGCCCACCATCTTAGCAGTATTTGTGACATTATGGAGAAGGCCATGGTTAACGGAGATACTTGTATTATACGCTGTATTCTCGTTGTCTTTCAGGTAAATGCACCATTTCGACGTAAGATAATAGAGAAAAAGAAACACAAAACTTGGTTTCAGCCAGCTAATTGCCACCAAAAGAGAAATTTAACAACATTCCCGTCTTGCATCATAACCACACTCTAATCCTGTAATTAGAATAATCATATTCGTTGCACTGCAGTTAATGGAGTACTGCTACATACAGTGAGCTATAGCTCACTGCAATTAATAGATGTAAAATATTTACTATAATTACACTATTACACAATAGAAGAGAGTGTGGTGAAAAATCCACCTGGATGTCTGTTCATAAGAGTATCTACTCTGTGCTTTTTTCCGTAGGGATAATTTTATCCCTAGTAGAATAAGCATTTTTAGATCTACCCCTTATGTTTCCGTAGGTGGTATTTAAATTTTTCTTCAGCCCACAAACCGAAAGAAACCGAGACATCATTCGACGGTCTGGATTGCTGCTTTGGCAGTTGTTGATGGCACCAAAGGATCAAATTTGCCCTGAAATTCAGAAGGAAGTCTGTCTTGCCATCAGGTAATCATGATTTTCTTCATGCTTTCTGCAAAATGCGTCTCCTGTGCCACCCTCTACCCTCTGTACTCTACTGGCTGGTAGCCTGGAAGTCTCTGACCTCATCCCATAGTCAGGGCCTCGTGCACAGGGGATAATTTGGCCAGAGAGGGCTTGTGGCCCCACTCCCAAAGGCCCCAAGCCACATAACTATGTGTCCTCATCTTACCTTTTGGATTTTAAAAGAAAGAAACCAATTTTTTTTTAACTCTTTGATTGGATATTTTGATGGTTTGCAAGTGAAGGTTCCTGTCATTTGTGGAGAGAGTGTCCCAAAGCGACTAAGAAGCCAGTCTTTTGGCAGCCGGCAGACCTGGGTTCTAGTCCTTGCTCTGCCACTTACTAGCTCGGTTTCAGGTTTCCTTTTCCTTAGCTATAAAATGGGCATAAAAATAACACCTACTATGAGAGTTTGTGAGAGCTTCATAAAATGCAAAGTACCTTTTAAATTCTGCTTAAAACCTAAAACCTTGTTAGAGAAGAGGGCAGAATATATGGGCCATTTTCTGTTTGTTATTATTTAATATTGTTTAATATTGTTTTCTGAGTGCAATGAACTGTTATCCAGGAATATAGTTTTAATGTGACCAAGTATAATTTAGTGACCAAGGGACAACTGAATGCTTGGTCTGCAAGAACTGTGTGATAGGGGTGAACAGAGAGGGAGGGGATTTTTTTCCTTCCATAGTTGATTATGCTTTGGGTATCTTTTGTAAGTTATTTAAGTTTTTTTTTTTAAACGTATGTTTATTTTTGAGAGAGAGCATACGCGCGCGTGCTTGAGAGGGGAAGGGGCAGAGAGAGAGAGGGAGACACAGAATCCAAAGTGGGCTCCAGGCTCTGAGCTGTCAGCACAGAGCCTGACGCGGGGCCTGAACTCACAAACCACGAGATCATGACCTGAGCTGAAGTCAGACGCCCCTGTTTTCTGATTTAAATCTAGTGTCCTGAGGAAACTTCTGGAGGTGATGGCTGTGTTCTGACTATGGTGATGGCTTCACGGGTATACCCATATGTCAAAACTTGTCATATTGAACGCTTGAAAAATGTTCACTTTATTGTGTGGAAACCTCACAGAAAAAAATAAAATTCTGGCACCACTTGTGATGCCCCTCTTGCCCTTTTGGAAAAGCTGAGATTTAGAAATCCCACTTCCCAAATGTGCTTTTGGGCAGTCTGCTAATATCTACCTGGCCCGGCTACACTGACTTTTTTACAGCTCCGTTCTCTCTTACCAGTTCCATATCCAGCCTCAGACAAATTCTCATTCTGGAAACTCGCAGGAGAGGGAGCCTGTTGGTTGCTGATCAGGGAGGTGAATGGACTGTATCATGACGTTGAATTTAGGTTCAGCCACTTTGTTAGTCATGAAACTTCCGTCAGAGTTTCATGTAATCACTGGCATCTTTAATATAAGTGCAAATTAAAATATTTAGAGTTTGGATTTTCTAGAATATTTGTTGAAAAGCTTTTTGACTTTTCTGTCATTTCAGCTCTGGCTTAAATATCTTGTACCCAGGTGAAACCGAAATCAATAACTTACTTAAGCTGGTCTTAACGGAAGGTGAGAATTATCCCTGACTTCTTGAACAGCCATCCCTTTTTTTGTCCTCGAGGAACCAACTGGATTATTATGATAATAGACCTTTCTTGTTTGTTAGTATTTGTTAGTATTTTTTTTTCAAAGTTCACTTTTGAAAGAGAGACCGAGTGCAAACGGGGGCGGGGGGCAGAGGGAGGGAGACCTAGAATCTGAAGCAGGCTCCAGGCTCTGAGCTGTCAGCACAGAGCCTGATGCGGGACTCGAACCCACAAATTGTGAGATCATGACCTGAGCCAAAGTTGGATGCTTAATCGACTGAGCCACCCAGGTGCCCCTTGTTAATTTTTTTTTTTTTTTAATGTATCTGCACGTACACCAGTGCTTCAACTAGATTGAGAGGAGAAACCCTGTTCTGTGTATCTTCAAGCCTTTATCAACCTTTTTCTTTTTAAATTTTTTTTTTTAATGTTTATTTATTTTTGAGACAGAGAGAGAGCATGAACGGGGGAGGGTCAGAGAGAGAGGGAGACACAGAATCCGAAACAGGCTCCAGGCTCTGAGCTGTCAGCACAGAGCCCGACGCGGGGCTCGAACCCACGAACTGTGAGATCGTGA
The DNA here is from genome assembly GCF_018350215.1 of Panthera leo. Lineage (NCBI taxonomy): Eukaryota > Metazoa > Chordata > Mammalia > Carnivora > Felidae > Panthera > Panthera leo. The sequence continues at coordinate 9,874,209 of NC_056690.1, read as the reverse complement.
CCTGAGCTGAAGTCGGACGCTTAGCCGACTGAGCCACCCAGGCGCCCCAACCTTTTTCTATCCATGCCGCTTAGCAGAAGGTGCCTGATAGTAGAGGTTTAACGTGCATTACAGATAATGACTTCTTAGGGGTTGCCAAGTCCGTTTGTTTCCTCCATACATTAAAACCCAACTTTTAAAGTTAGATCAAACACTACAGCAAAGCTCACCCTGTCAGAGACACTCTGTGTTTATAAGCAGCATGAGTTTAAGGAATTAGAAATCCCGCTGTGTGACATATGAAGAGGCAAACTACAGCTAGATCAGGATGTGCTGGTTGAAAGAAGTCTGCTTGGTTTGTGAGGTTGTTTTTGCTGCTGCTCTTTGTGAGAGTACGTGTGCCTGGCGCCCCTACATCGTCGACAGTGTGCTCATTTGAAAACTTGTTTTAATAGCCTCAGTTTCCTAAGTGTAATCACCAGGGTCGTTCACGGAGCTCTGTTCTGTGTCAGGAGAGAGAAACAGCGGCCTCTCCCAGCTGCGGGATGTGATCTTAACCAATTTAGCTGAACAGCTTCAAAACAACCGATTTGGCAGCGAGGAGGATGAGCATTACAGGTGACCCCAGTCACGCTGTTGACTGATAGCCTTCTCTTTGTGTTTTTCTCAGTAACTAATTTACATTAAATGCGTTTGAGCAACTTAAGTCTCCTATAATATCTAATATGATAATTAGCATGTTAAGTTGAAATCACGGATCCATCAAAAGATCATATATCCCACACTTGCCCTAAAAGGCGATGATAGCATTTTTCAGTTTTCTCGGCAAAGTACTCAGTGGAAAGAATGGATGGAACTTATTTAAACATCTTGGTGAAGGGTGCCACCCAACTCAGTGGGCTACGGGAGAGGGCCAGGGTGAGGGTGTGGGTGAGCTGGGAAGGGGAGGAAGGTGTTGGTTTTCTTTGCCGTTTACAAAAGTACTCCGACTACGTCCTTGGTTACCATTTTGTTTCTTAAGCTGGATTTAGATAGTACACCTAGTTGTTAGCATTGTTGCTGAGGAAGATGATATACTTACAGAGCCAGTGAATTTTGTATCTCCTGTTTGTCATCTCATTCCAATTGTGTAAAATTTATCCTTTTATTATTAAACCATACGTATCTTATTGTTACATTTTTCCTGCATTTTAAAGACTAAATGATGAACTTTTACACTACATTCTGAAGATTGTTGTACGGGAATCCTGTATCTTAATCACCAAGTGCCAAACTGTCTCTAAAGAGGATTTTCAAAAACTCCTTTCGACTGTGCCTGTAAGTAAAAATGTGTTTAATGAAGCCAAATGGTATCAAGTGTCCCTGTTTTCATGTTACTGTATCGAGGTGTGTGTGTGTGTGTGTGTGTGTGTGTGTGTGTGTGTGTGTGTACACGCTGATGTAACGCGCTCTCCAAGGCAGTCTTAATTGACGGAGTCAGTGGGTGACTGTGTTTGTCCTGGAAATACAGAACCAAACAAACCCACTTGGATCGCTTTCTCTAAGATTTTATTCCCCCTGCTTTTAAATGTCTTGATGCAGTGAATCGTTTGACTGAATTTGGATGTTTTCGTTTTGTTTACATAGTGAGGATTGTCCTCCCTGTTAACTGTTAATGTAGTATCGTTTTCTAAAACGTCACGCTTCCCCAGAGACTAGAAAGAACCTAGAGATTCTTTCAAGGTTCTGGTGGACTCTTTTCTAGTGGAAATTCATGAGAGGGGGAGAGGGTGGGAGAAATTCAAGTAAGTATCTGAGTGACTAGTGCGAATTAGGCAGCAGAAGGCAGAAAGGTGAATGTGTCAAATGACATATCAAAAGTCATGTGGAAATAAGTCACCTGAGAAACTAACCTGGTCTGTTTTCTGTACTTTCTCTTCTGCTTCCCTTGTCCAACCCTTATAAACATGAGGATGACATGAACCCTTTTTGCTGTAAGGTGTAGATCATTTAAATGCCCTTATTTGTATTAAAGGCTGCATCCTCCTGCCTGCGCTATCTGATGGCAGTTCAGAACCACCTTCTCAGTAACACTATTTTGATTAAACCCGATGAGAACGAGGACAGTGACAGCTCCTTGCAGGGAGAGACATTGAAGGTACAGGTAAACACCAAGCTTTCTTCTAACGATGCTTTCTACCCAGTGTGTAAAGGGCAGCTCGACTGGCTAACTCTGTGTATTACGATGTCACATTTCACCCTGTGGCTCTATTGTTGTGAGAGGTAATATTAGGTCACTCATCTCATAGGTTTTTATGTCCTTGCACAGTGGTTACCATATTTGTGACACTCTCATAACGTGTCTCCATGTGCTCGTGTCACTCTTCTTGTGCCTTGTTTATTTCATCCTTTTTTAAAGGACTATAAAGTATTGCGCTTACAAGTGATCTCGTACACATCTGAAATCTATGCATATAGAGATAAAATAATCCAACATTTGAAATAATTTTGACTTTGCGGCTGGTTTATTACATTCTCTCCATTCAAATAACTTAAAAAGGTGGTAATTTTCTCACAACCTTTATATTGAATAATTTCTAAACCTACGGTTCATTTCATTCTCTGTAATTATTTTTAAGTTAGCTTCTATGTAAACTCAATAATTTGTTCCCACATGGCAATTTATAGCAATCCAAAGATTTTTTTTATAGCAGTGGTGGTTATAATTTTGACAGATGCTGGAGGCTGTTGCTTGCATTGTTGTGTAGAATTTCTTCTTTGTGAGAGAATTAGAGAAATCGATAAGAACTTGGTTCTTCTCTAACGTGTTGACTGAAACACAGTGAGAAATTTACCGAGGAAGCGATAGAGATAAAAGCCATTATGCTTCGCCCTTTTCTTACTGCTTTATGCGCTCATACTCTACAACCCATACACTTGTGAATTCTTGAGTTGATCTCACTGTATAATCGGTTTTTAAATAGGCAAAAATGCAGGAATTAATCATTTAAATTGCTGATACTGTTGATTAACTTTTCTTGCCTTAGTTTCTCAGTGAAAAAGGACACTAAGTCTCCCTTGCAAGGTTCTGTGAGGCTCAGAGGAGGAGGCATGCTAACCGCACGCACTGTGCGGCCACAGGGGGCGCCGTCAGCACATGGCAGCTGATGGGATCCGTGTGACTTAAACCCTGGTTTAGCCTGTCAGTTCAGAATTCCTTTTCTCTTCATGATAAAAACATCTTAATAATTGCAAAGAAGGCCCCAGAAAAGTCCCAACAATGGAAGCAAGTGTTTTCTATTTGAAAGGCTAAATTCTGTAAATTCTTTAATTAATCCACGGAGAGAAATACTCTTGGTAAAGGCAGAAGAGGCAGAGTTATCCAGTATCTCTGGGAAAAATGAAAAACCCAGATTTCACCTAGAAGGTTAGGTTGGTTGTATTTTTTCTTAACAGAAAATAATTGTAAGCTAAACACTTGTGTGATTTTAACGAGTGCTTTTTAACACACGATTTAGTATTTGTATGCCCACGAACTCTCTAATAGTTAATTTTAATGTTCGATAGCCTGTAACTGCCTGCTACTTCAATTGAATTTTTAACTTGCCTGTTTTCAAGTGTGATGGTTTACAACATTAAGTAAAAAGGTCACTTGTACTGTTTCAGAATGTTGTGTTTTTGTCTCATTTTATTCACCGCCTCTACACGCGCCTTTTACTGTTCTGTTTTTCTCTTTAGCTACCCTCATACCACCCAAGGCAATCTTCCACCTGGACAGTTTCTGGGCTGGCCACCGGGAGCTCTCTTGTGCTGGAGGGGATGGGAGAAATGCCTTTTCTCCCAGGGACTCGGTGTGCTCCCCGTGAAATACTGCGTATTTCTGTCAGCACTCCAGACCTTAGCCTCCCAAATCAAATTGCTACTTGCCATCCTAGCGGAACTTCCTGCTTTGGGCTGATTCTGGCCACCTCATTATTTCGTTTGGAAATGCATCATTAAATACATCATTTCGTGTTGTCATTGTGAGTGTATGTTCGTCCCAAAGCCTAAAAATAATATTGTGATATTTTCTACCTAGGAGCTAAAGGTCAGTATTTTGGCTCTTGCCACCCAAATCCTGACTGGATGTGATGAAGTGTTGGAAATGCTACAGCAGGTCACAACTGCCCTCATAAATAGTGACCTAGCTGACCGTGAGCAGAGGTGAGGAAATGGGTCGTGAGCTGTGGCCTGCTGCCCTTCAGGAAGCAGAATTGCTTATGAAAGCAAAATCTCTTAGAACAGAACATCAAATGTTCATTTAATATAGAGGGATTTTTGTGAGACTAGGTTGAAATGGCAACTGTTTTCAATGCCAAGTGCAATCGAACTCTTTAATGGTGCTTTTAGGTGAGACTGGGCCGCCAGCCAGAGTCTGAGGGGGCGGCGAGGCTCTGGTGCACAGCCTCCCCGCCGACATTCGGGTCTGCCACCATCATCGCCCCCAAACTGGCCTTTCCTTCCATCATCTAGCTCAGCGGCACATGCACTTGGTGTCCTCGTGATAAGTACTTTAGACAGCCAGGTGACTTAGTGACACAGAAGATTAACTGCCATGCGAAAGATGACACTGACATAATGTCTTAAAATTTTACTGTGATTTTACTTCTTCAAGTATAGGAGTGACCTCTGTAGAGGGTAATCTTCTCTCTCCCAGTAATAAAGCTCTTTCTTAGCCCTCCCCATAAAAATTTCTGCTAATGGTTTGCCGTTACATCTGTGTGTGATAATGATTTTAATGTTAGAGATGCTGATCCAAAACAGCCCCTCAGTGTAATTTTTCCTCTGGTAACCCTGTCTGTCCCCATGTCCCTTGTTTCCTGCCCATTCCCAGAGAGTTGGTGGCCACATTGGAACTGGGGGCAGTATAACCCAGATAGGCATTGCACGAGGGCTTGTTAAGTCGTATGGGGCCCATTGCTGGGGCTTGTGGTACAGATTTGGCCTCCTCACCCCCCACCTGCCCCCCGCCTGCCAGGGAGGAGAGAGAGTCTGAGAGCCTGGGAGATGGGAGGTCTGTTTCTTGTTCCAACCCCAGTACCCCAAGTAGCCTCAGAGAATTTCTATAACCCACGTCTTTCTTTGGGTGAGTCAAATACCTTAATTCTTCTGGCAGAGGATTGGGATATTAAGAATGTGATTTTAGGTAATCATTTTACAATATATACATCTATCAAATAATTGTTATACACCTTAAATTTATACACTGTTCTGTCTCAATAAAATGGGGGGATGTGATTTTAAAGACAAAAGAAAAATCTGTGTTGTAGCTAGTTACTTTCTCTCTGTCGGAGACTGCATACAGCACAGCGATCTAAAGTTCCAGTGCCAAGGGAACTCTGCCTGTGGTAACTACCTAGAGTAGCCGTCTGCATGTTAGAACCCACTGATAAAGTGCTTCCGAGGTGCTATGATACGCACCGTGTCAACTCAGGTTGACAGTGAAATCTCTTACTTGGTTTCTGTTCTCTCCCTCTCCCTCAGTGGTAGAAGGTGGGAGATTTGTGGACCGAACTGCTGTAGCTAGAAGTGCTTAAGCAGTTCAAGGAAATGCAGTTTAAGAGAATTTGTCAGATAAAGAGGACGGTTGCTTCTTCACGTGATTAGGAATTGCTTAAGCCATTGTTTTCTTGAACTTTTTGTAGGTTAAAAGGCTTGGAACAAGTTACTAAGGCTACTATGCTTGGTCACCTTCTTCCAGTGTTACTGACTTCCCTGATGCATCCAAATTTACAGACTCTGACCATGGCCGATGCCCTGATGCCTCAGCTGGTCCAGTTGGTACTCTATACCAGTCAGGTACGGTCCCTGGTGTGCCAAAGTAAGCTGCTCTTCGGCCCGCCCACCTCTCGCATTGCGGCTGTATTTATTGAAGGCAGAGTAAACATGGCCATGTCTTTCAGAAGCCAAGGGAAATAATAGTGGAATGAAGGAAAACATAATAAAAAAGAAACCGAAATATTAAGGAGAAACGTTTTGTTTGACTAAATTACTTACTGCGATCTTCTAGCAAGTGTTGATCACTGGTCAGCTGTGAAAATGCTAATCTGCAATGCTATGGAGATCCTACCATTGTATTCAGCCTCCTGAGGCCTTGCGGGCTATCGGTGACTGATAGAAAGGATATGTGCCATGACAGCATTAAATAAAATGATATTGAGTGGTCTAAGTCGCAAAGCATTTCTTCGTGAAGGAGGACAGACTAGGATTGTAAAAAGATGACTTAAGTGAGAATTCTAAATTTGGCTGTAGTACCATCCAGATAACTGACAGTAAGCACTTTAAGACATGATGATGGTTTTGTGTTTCAGACGGCTTTGCTGCTTAAAACCCAGTGTCCAGTTTTTGCCGAGGTGGGCTGTTCCCCATGTGGTGCATCAGACCAGAAGGGCAGGCTGTTCCCCGATCAGAGGTGAAAGATGCTGCTTCCTTGCTGGAACCCCTGCCTTGTTTTCTTCTGGTGAAAGCCTCGTTCTCCTTTTACGACACTGAATTCTAGCAGGGATTTTGTAACTGGGAAAAGAGACTTCAGGGTCACGTTTTCCAGATAATTCTAGAATTGCTTTATAGATTTATAGGATCAGGTGAGAATAAATTCCCCACAGATCAAGAGATTAAAGATTGACAGGCTCTCCTATACCAACGATGGCGATGTAAAATACTATGACTTTGGCAAATAGGTTGACAGTTTCTTAAAAAGTTAAGTGTACACCTGCCACATGACCTAGCTATTCCACCTCTAGGTATTTACACAAGAAAAAGGAAAGCATAGCTTCTTACAAAGACTTGTATATGAAGGTTCATAACAGCCTTACTTGGAGGAGCCCAACACGAGAAACAGCCCTAATGTCTATCAACGGGGGAAGGGATAAATGAGTTGCAGAGTATTAGAATATTCCTACGACGGAATCCTACCCAGCAATAAAAGTGAATGAATGGTTGATACATGCGACAATAGGAACGATTTCAGAATCCTTATGCTGCGCAAAAGAAGCCAGATCCCCTCAAAAAGAACATGCCATATGATTCCCTAGATAGGAAACTATAGACGATGTAAACTCATTTCTAGTGATAGAAAGCAAAAAATGATTGCCTGGATTACCAAGCGAAGGAAGGAAACTTCACTAGTATATACCTATGTCCAAACTTACCAAGTTGTACACTTTAAATATGGGCAGTTGATTACGTGTCAGTTACACCTATCAGAGCAGTCTTCAACAATGCCAATCAGAAAGGGGCGACTTTGCAGGTTTCTCTAGAAGAGCGTGGTATCCAGTGCAGCTTTGCGTAGTGACGCAACTTTGCCCCCGTGCTGTCCGGGATCATCAGCCATAGCCACACGCTGTTCACGATGACTTGTGGTGTCGCTCGTGTGATGAAGAAACTGAATCTTAAATTGTTTTCAGTTCAGATTCTGTCTACCTGGCCACACTTGACTCCGTGGCCACCACATTGCTAGTGCAGAGCTGAAAGAAGAGTGTTAATTTCACAAGAGCCAAGTATAGGTCTTAGGAGTTTGTATACCACAGCCTTGGGCTGCAAAGCCCTCGAGGGTTTAATTACAGTAGACAAGAGGACTTTGAAGGCATTCTTCTTTAGCAAAAATTAAAGTAAAAAGTCAGGTAGACTCATGGAGTTTTCAACAATTGACATTTAGATATCAACAAAAGGAACCTTGATAGGATACTAATCCTGTGGGATTTGGAAAGTGACCAATCTTAAGGGTCCTTTATAGCTTTTTTTTTTTTTTTTTTTTTTTTTTTTTTTTAAGTGACTTGAGAGTTGGTGAGGTCCTCTCCTGGGCTCTCCTCCTTGAAAAGAGAGGGGGAAATGCAAGTATCTTCTCTAGCGACAACAACAAAAGAGCCTTAAACATAGGAGCTTTTACAGTGCTTCTGATCGCCACTGATACCTAGCATTTAAAAGCTATGAGGTTGTCAGACTGCATGATGTGGAAAAGGAGAGCGACATTCCTTAACCTTTTGTATTTTACCATGTGTACCTCTTCTTTTTCCTCTCCCCGCTGCTAAGCTAAATCCCTTTCTCTGTGTCTGGTTTTAGGATGCTGGAAGAGAAGGAAGAGCCAGGCTTTCTCACTGGTTTAAAGATTCCTGCTCCATGGGCTGCTGGAAAGACCGTGGAAACCGTCCACCCTGTCAGAGACAACTATAAATTTAAAGAAACTGTCCACATCCCAGGAGCTCGCTGCTTGTACCTTAGATTTGATAGTAGATGTTCTTCACAGTATGACTATGATAAAGTAAGCAAGACTGGCTTAGTATTGGTTCCACCGCCAATAGGCTGGTTTCTTAGATGCTTCTTATTTTTCTTTGCTCCTGGTCACCATTCCCGACTTATTTCTGTCTGCAGATGTCTCTTTGGAAAACTTTAAGATACGCCTTGAAGGGTAGTGGTTGGGGAAATAACCAGCATGTCTGTGTTCGAAGAACAGTGTTTTCACAACATGTTGAAAGTGCACTTTCGTAAGCTTTTCAGAGTTTAGATCTGAGAGTCAAAGGAAGTTTTCTTTTGCCTATTGCTTACCTACTGCCTTCCTCCGGTGCTCGGAATTCCTGTGGACAGGTGATTTGCATTCGTCTAGAAAGATCGTACTGCCCGATTCTGGGGCTTCTCACGTATTCTTTGGGAGAAGATGGCCTTTTAGAAGAGTTTCAGACGTGCTAGGATCTGTTTTCTTTTTATTATTTGTTCTTTGTTGTCAGTACCTCAGGGCCCACATAGATTTTGAGGAAGAGTAGTTTCTGACGTGTAGTGGCTTGATAATTTTAAGTGGAAGGAAACATTTGAGGGGTTGAAGTGTTTTCTTCTGTTGATGTGGTTGTGTTGCAAACCATCATGTTGAACTTCTGAGGAAAGAGGAATGTGACTGTGACGTGTCACCTCGTAAAAGAACAACCGAAGGGTTATCCACTAGCTTTGTACGTACGCAGGACTATTTTTATGTAGTTGTATGTAGATTGTTAGCTCCTCTGTAGAGTGTTAGGGTGAAAGGTCTTAAATCCTTCCAGGGGAGATTTTTAGGTTAAATAATAAAGGACTTCTTAACTGTATGTACTCTGAGGTGGTGAAACCCATCACTGAGCAAATGATAGGGTCCCCTTCCCCCTTATCTTTTAGGATAGTGAAAACTGTCAGGTGTCGGGAGGGGCTTAAGATACGTCTCCAAAACTCAGGTTAGCTGGAAGCAGGAGAATTTAGAAAATGGCCTTTCATGGGCCTTTCAAAAAAGAAACGTCTTGCCATCAGCCTGCCCCACTTCATGGCTCCTGACATCAGCTACCCCCATTTCCTAGATTCAGGTGATAGGACTGTTGAAAATAGAAATGGAGAGGTTGCCATATCAGTCGGTGTCATTTTGTTTCTCCTTTAAAACCAGTGATTCGCATCCTCTGACCTACGCTAACCAACACCTGCGGTAGACGTTTAGCGTTAAATGTGGAGGCACAGGGAGGCTTCCTACACAGATAAAAGGAACATTTACTTTTCCAGTGGTCCCTGGTTGGTATCAGCAAAAGGTCCAAAAGGGTAAGAAAGCACAACATGATAAGTGTCAGGGGCTAAAAATGTAGCCTCTAGATCCAAACTGAGCTCTCCTGTGCAGTCAGAGGTGGTCAGAGTGCACATGAGAAGACAGGAGTTGGAGTTTACGGAAACCAGAGCTTCATTCTTCCCAGGGAAGTATTTGAATGCCAAGGGACCTCTAAATATCTCTCCTGCGTATTAGAAAGTTGGTTAATTGCACATAAATGAATAACCTTTATTGCGGAAAAGTACTGATCCATGAAAACTGACCCAAGAAGCAGCAGCGCCTTTTCTGGCCTAAATTTATGTCATTTTCTTTTTACCCCATTAAGCAACATTCAAAGGATGTATGGCTTATTTTCAATTTGTTGCGTTTTTAAAAATCCTCATGCATTGAGTTTTTGGGTTTTGTGTTTTTTTGTTTTTTGCCTTTATTTCGTTGTGTTAGATATAACCGTCTTTCCATCTGTATTTGCTCACTTTATTAATTTGGGGGAGGACTTCAGGGGGCAAACCGTACCAGTTATTAATGAGTTATACGTCATTACTTAGCATTAAAATAACTACTTAAAAATATGTGTAATAGCTGAGTAGACCTATGTTAATGTGAGGTCCCCAGGCAGTTAAATTGTGGCAATACCTGTTGCATCCAAACTAGTATCAGTTATACCTTAAAAAATCAGGGAATATTCTACTGTAATGACATCAGTGCCTGGTTATGAATGTATTTTTAAACAAACACTTTTTTGCAGCCTTTTTATTTGTAGATGTTGTTTTTGTTTTTCTTTTACAGTCTAACAGTATATTTTCTGTTTTGAAGTTGGTGATATATGCGGGGCCTAACACAAACAGTAGGAAGGTTGCTGAGTATGGAGGCAACACACTGGGATATGGCAGCCGTAGTGTCTTAGGAACTGGCTGGCCCAAAGACTTGGTGAAGGTATGGTATCCAGTCAGATTCACTTCCTCGAAAAGAAAACTGAACTCCCGTTCCTTCCAGGCCCGAGTATTAACTCTAATTCCAGAAAAAGAAGAAAAAAAAAAAAAAAAAGGTCTGTGGGTGCTTTTGTTGAGCTGGAGCCATCTTGCCGGGTCTGTAAACTCACTGCCTCATTCAGAATGACCGTCCTTGTAGGGCATTGTCAGACCCCTGTTGGCTCCAGAACTGGCATCTGTTCCCCAGGTTACTCCAGGGACTGAGGTGCCCACGGCATTTCCTTCCCTGTCCATTAGATGAAGGCCTGCTAGTTCTTTCAGCTTGCTTGTCTGCACTCTCCCGTGATGGGCACCCTAGGTTAAAAATGTGGAATCCGTGTTTTCGAATGAATTTGGGCCTTTGGAGCAACAGTAATGATCCTTCTCAGATGGATGAGATTCCAGTCATGCTTTGTAATTTGGGCCCTGGAACTACAACAGATCTACCTAGGCTATGAATATGAGCTGAAATGCCTCTCCTGAACCTGAAAACCTCTCCAAAGTCTGTTCTGGAAGCTTGTGTCTCGTGTGTGTTACCTACCCTCTTTAATTCAGCGGTAGATAGCAAGTTATGTCCAGGGGTGTAGTTTGGATGCATCCAAATCTGCATCGGCACGACACTTTTAATCGTTCTCTCATTTCCTATGTTTTGTTCATTACTCGTGGTGTTGGTTCCGCAATACAGAGCAAGGTCTCGCAGCACTCTGTTCTTCAAGATCCAGGCCGTTTGCCTGCCTCCCCGGCACAAGTGAGGTGGTGGGGAGGGGGGAGGGCAGAAAGAATAGAAGTCTGAGGAATCGATTGAAATTATGGTCAAGATTTAATCTATACTCCGATCCTGCTATTGGGTGATCGTGGCCCGTTTCCCAGATGCCTCGTCCCCAGACTACCTGGTCAGGAGAGACCCCCGGAAGGCTGGTGTCCAGAGGAGAGAGGGGATGGAGTTTGAGTCAAACGTGCGATTGAGAAAAGGAGTGAATTATTGCTGTGGCCCTTTTGAAAGTAAATCTCTGAAATTCATTGCTCTCTTGAAAATCATGTGTCTTTTTTTTTTTTTTTAAAGTGTATTTTCCCCCCCTTAAATTTTAAGGTGGAAGGAGATACAGTCACCTTCTCCTTTGAAATGAGAAGTGGCCGTGAACACAACACTCCCGATAAAGCTATGTGGGGCTTTGCTTGCACAGTTCGCGCTCAGGTACTGGAACCTAACCACCGCTGTGGGCATAATGTACTTTCTCCTGTGTGCCTTGCTTACAGACGTCATATTTGCCCCGGAGACCGGGCAGAATATGAGCTGTTTCATCCATCTCTTCCATTGGTCAGTAGTAGACTACTTTCATAAGTAGTAGTTTTGTGGACTAAAACTAGCTGTGACCTAAAATCCGTTTAGCGGCACAGACAGAACCCACTGCTAGGGGCTCCATCTTCAAAGCCTGGAGAGGTAATCTGCCTCTAGCATCTTTCCATGGGGTGAAGGAGACCCGAACACCTAATAGAAGTAAGCATTGGGATTCCGGGTTTTTAGAGTGGTAGGATCAGATTTTCATTCTATTCTCAAAGGCTCCGTCTCTGCTTAATTGGGTATGTTATACTCTGTATATGGTCCATTGAAACCCTGTATGCGGGTTCAGTCTACTCCTTTTAGTGCCAAATAGTTACTTCCCTGCCCGTGAATCTATGTGAATTCTTTTCCCAGCCGGAAAAAAATGAGAGAGTGGTAGGAGTTCTACTAGCCCCTTGAGTTGCTTGATTTGTAAAACCTATTTTAGACTTGGAGATGGCTTAAGTTTCACTAAGCTGACACACTCTAGAGCGGAAGTACCTGCTAGAATGGAAGCTCCGTGAGGGCAGGAATCTTTGTTCTCTGCTGTATTGCAAGGGCCTAGAACAATGACTGGTACACAGTAGGTACTCAAATATTTGTTGAACGAACTCAGTATGAGAATTGACAACGTCTTGGTTCGAGCACAGGATGGAGGTGACCCAACGAAGTAGTGACTTATACCTGGATAGGCACAGCAGAGAGGAATCGACCCAAAGAATCTTGCACGTGATTTGTGCTCTCTCTAATATGGAGTCTTATCAGCTCTTCTCTCTCCAGAATTGTGTTCAGCCTTCACTCTGTGCCACCATCTTTCTGCTCATGGTGTTGGGTGCTGTGCCTGTGTCCCATAGCGATAGTACTCGACGCTGCTCTGTGAGCCCCTGTGGTTGGGGACCCGTGCAGCGCGGTGCACACGGGTCGAAGCGCCCCGCCGTGCACGCTGACCAGTGTGGTCTGCCCCTGTCTGCGTTGCAGGAGTCGTCGGAGGATGTGTCCGGAGGCCTGCCCTTTCTGGTAGACCTGGCTCTAGGTCTGTCCGTGTTAGCTTGCTCCATGTTGAGAATCCTGTACAATGGACCAGAAATCACCAAAGAAGAAGAAGCCTGTCAGGAACTGTTGCGGTCCAAACTTTTACAAAGGTAAAAGGCTCAGATAGGGCTAGTTTTGCTCACAAAGGCGAAAGAACTTCATGTGGCAAACTACTTTGAGTCCGTTTCGCAGCTCATTGTGCATATTGCCTGACAATCCCGAGGGTGTCATTGTCGTTAAGAAAGAAGATGAAAAGTGCCTTTTGGCCCTTACTTTACTAAATTTGAAATTACAGCCTTGAACTGCAGAAGCTTTTCTCCAACCCAAATAGTGCATAATTAAATTCAAGGATCCCCTAAAGGATGAGTAGATGAGTGATAAAGCAAACATATCAAAATGTTTATTCTAGAATCTAGGCGGCGGGTATATGGGTGTTAACCTTGGAATGCTTTCAGCTTTGCTATATATACTTAAAAGTTTTCATAATAAAATGTTGGGGAGAAGGTAAATTCCCAAAGATGCGATTTCATATAGTGCTCATTTTCCTTAGCTTCTGGGGAAGGCTTGATGAATACCTAACATATAATGTGATCCTTCAGATGTTTGGTATATCTGCAAACTTTAAGTAGCTCTTTTCAGATGGAAGAGGAGTGAAGATCCTCTTTTCTGTCTGTTCAGGTGCCAGTGGCAGGTGGAGGCCAATGGCGTGATCTCGCCTGCCCTTACTCCAAGCCCATCTCCACTGCCACTGACCATCGAAGAAGACAGAGAATTCACCTACCCCTCTGACGTCCTCGTGCCTCCTGTTGGAAACTACTTTGACCTGCCCCGGATCAGGCTGCCTCCAGGAATCATGATAAAGCTCAGGGAAATTTCTGGGCGTGCTAGACCTCAATTCAGACCAAGTATAAAGTATGTTGCTAAATGGTGCTCTGCTTTTCCCATTGGAAAAAAAAAAAACAAAACTGTTTAGACAATGGAAGGTGGTGGGGAGGGTGGTAAATTTTTTACAGTCTAGCAAGTGAGCCTTTAATTGCGCATTTACTTATGAATGCTAACCAGATACTCTGGGGAGTACCCCCAGGTGGTATTCCAGGTCCTCAGGTCTCAAGGTGTGGGCCTCCAGCTAACACTGTCTGAGCGCTTGTTAGTTCTGGAGCCCCATCTCCTACCTAGTGGATCAGAACCTCTGAGGATGGGGCCCAGTAATCGATGTTTTGACCAGTTTTCCATAAGATTCTGAGGCATGAGAAGGTTTGACAAGTTATAGGTTTTTCCATGGTGGTTTGACCGTCTACTCCTAGTCCTCAACTTGGGTTTCCTTAGTCCAGAGAGATGGTGAGGGGTCTTTGATGTAGAACATGAAGTTGTGCAGTTGCAAACGTCTTTGTAGTATTCTTGCTTCAAGTCTGGTGGCCTCTGCCCTGTCTTCTGAGACACGATTGCCCATTTCAGGGAGAAAAATTTTAAGAATAGTTGAAATTTAAAAAGAAAGAGACAGAAGTACCATTCATTTTCAGCCCAGCATCCAAATATCACAAGCTGTAATGGTGCATAAATGGTGCTAAAGATCTTTTTTTTTTTTTTTTTTTTTTTAATCCTTAGACCTATTCCAGCTTTAATACAATTCCGACACAAAATATACAAATTATAGAAAATGAAGTCTCTTTAATTTTGATTTTCATTTTATCAGCTTAAGTCAGTTTTGTCAGTTAAACAGTAAATTACTGCCAACTTGATATGAAAGCCATCATAATGTCGTGCCTCTTTATTGTAATAAAGAAGGTGTGGTTTAATGTATTTAATATATTTAAATCAAAGCCTACACCCTCCAACTGATTGAATATGGGATTGGTAATTTGAGAGCATGGCATATACTTGACTCATTTCCTTCGTAATCACAGAGAAGTAATTCAGCCCGATGTGATGGAGGAAATGGTGGTCTCCTGTGTTATTAAGCACTTGAATTTGGTCGATGCACTGCAGTCCCTAATAAATTTCCAGTATCAAGAAGAACATGCTGAGGAATATGACTTACTGTGTAAAATTATGGGAGAGACCTTCAAGAAACTCAATGCCATGGAGAGACAACTGCAGGTAAGTGAAGGCGAAAGCACTTAGATTTCTCCTACAACTGTTGGAAATAATTTCTTTCCTGGAAATGTAATGAAGTTTTTAAAAAAAATTGTTCTTAATGTTTGTTTATTTTTGAGAGAGAGAGAGAATCCAAAGCAGGCTTGGAGCTGTCAACACGGAACCTGACACAGAGCTTGAGCTCAGGAGCCATGAGATTGTGACCGGAGCCAAAGTCAGACGCTTAAGTGACTGAGCCGCCCAGGTGCCCCTGTAATGAAGTTCTAAAAGGGACCTGAGGGGCATGTGGGTGGCTCAGTTGGTTAAGCACCTGATTCTTATTCTCCCTCTCAGGTCTTGATCTCAGGGCTGTGAGCTGAGGCCCCACATTGGGCTCCATGCTGGGCATAAAGCCTACTTTAAAAAAAAAAAAAAAAGTGACCTGAAGTTTTGAAACATTAGGACTAAGATTTCCAAATTTGCAGATAGCACTTGTTTTAGTTTTGTCCCTATTCTCGCATTGTTTTATTTTTTAATGTACCTATTAGAGTGTTGCAGAATTGGAACAGAAATGGCAAAGTGAGGTTGATGACGCCATGCAGGGGAAGCTGGAGAACAACATGCCCTTCTTCTATGATTACCATTTTAATGAGGTGAGCAAGTTGTAGGCTCGATCACTGGGGCTTTGGTATTTACAGTGCAAAGGTATATATCACGTATGTGTAGAGACCAAATAATGATTCTTGTTGAGATGTCGCACACACCAAAATGTATCCATTCTTGACGGAGATTAAATAAGATTGATTAGATCAACGTATCAATGATACAAATAATAAATTATTCATTAGGCTGTTCTTAACTGATTAATAGTTTTATCAGGAAGTTACCAGCAATGTCAAATTTTGCTTCCAAGCCTTCAAAAACAAAAGGCGGTTATAGGTACTGGAGAAGTCCCCAGAAAGTAGTCAGTGCCATCTGTAATCATTAAAATATCAAATAATTACTTACAAATGTGCTCTGGTGTACAAATAGGGACCAGAGGTGGTGGGTTTTCTCCCCCCGCCCCCGAGATTCTCTGTTCCTTTTAACATGAACGGTAAAACTCAGTTTTTGCAGATCCTGCCTACCATCTTTTCTTGATTTTTCCTTCTTTAGAACAAAATGAAAGAACTAGAACTTCTGTGTTCAATGAAGGAAGTCTCCTTTGATGGAAATGATCTTGAAAACATGGTCCTGTCACTGAGGTTAGTGATGTTAATAACTACACAAAGCTAATTTACTACTGTGATGCTTACACTGTGATGACGTATACTCTTAGGAGATACTTCTTAAAAATCTGATGCGTTCACTGAATATTTGAGTTGGAACTCAGTTTGTAAACATGGAAATTTTTAGCTTAGCCTTCAAAACTCAGCATAGGTGCATCTGAAACTGGGCAAAGGGAGCTGACACTGGTCCGTTGACAAGCCTGCTCCTCTCTGATAGGGAAGGGGGGAAGGGGAGCGATATTTCTCAGCTTTCTTTGGCTTGGTCTCCCCCTATCTTCTCGTATCCTTTATAATTACGAAACTTGGGTTTCGGTGAAGCTGAGAACGACTAAATGCACATTAGCCTTTCCTTCCAGGGAGAAGTTCCTACAAGAAGTGAATTCTCTTACTCAGAAACCGTCGCACCCACTGGCTAAAACGAAGACGTTAGTCAAGAGTTTGATGAACCGAGCCGAGCTGCTGTTACATGTCACCATTGCGGCCCAGTCCGGCCTCACAAGAAGCATCTCGGGGACCCCTGCAGAAACTCCGGGTACAAAGCCAGCCCTGCACGGGCTCTCTGCACTAGCCCGTTTGTAGAAAATACACACCAGCTCCTTAAAGAGAAATCACTCTTGTGTTCTCATAGGAAGGAGAAAAAGAAATTTCAGCATTTTTTTATTCTACCTTTTACTTTCTCATCGAATTCATGTGGTGGCTTGTGAGTCCGTCTGAGCGTCAGGTGTGCCTCCTCACCTGCCTTACTCGGTGTTTCTTGGGAGCATCTTGGGAGCCCAGTAACGTGGATTTTTAGTTTTGGGCTTGTCGCTTTCATAGTAATGTGCATAATTAGTCAACATTATGAATCTTGTAATGCATCACATTTTCCTCTTAAAGCCGAGTTTATATTGCACATATAGTCATTATGTGGAACCTTCTAACATCAGTTTCACTGTTTTTTTTCCTGGTCACATTTTAATTGTTAGCCTGAAAGGACATTCCTCAGGAAAATCAATGAGTCTTCTTTCTTAAGCCTGATCCCCAACACTGGGCATAGCCTGTAATGACCAGTGTTACTACTTTTTTTTTTTTTTTTACTTTTTTTTTTTTTTTTTTAATGTTTCTTTATTTTTGAGAGAGATAGAGACAGAATGTGAGTGGGTTAGGGACAGAGAGAGAGGGAGGCACAGAATCCGAAGCAGGCGCCAGGCTCCGAGCTGTCAGCACAGAGCCCGATGTGGGGCCCAAACCCATGAGCTGTGAGATCATGACCTGAGCCACAGTCGGACGCTCAACCTACTGAGCCACCCGGGCACCCCAACAAGTGTTATTTCTTACCTTGAGAGAGAGGATGAATAAACAGGAGACTCTGTGTTGTCTGACCCGATGGACCCTGCCAAGCAAGCAAACTGTTTTCATCCCAGCTGATGGGCCCAGGGCTCCCCTCGCATGGGAGAGAAGTCCAGGGGGACTCAGGTTTCTGACCCCCTAGTGAAAGGATACTGTTGGCTGAGAACATCCAGGGATGTGTACCAGGGTGTGTAGTGTGATCACATACTGAGACGGTGTGCTGACCACGTCCTTAGTCGCACTGAGCTTTGGTTAATTCAAGGTCCTGTAGAAAGACTTAACCACCCAGTAAGGCTGATGATGCTTTCCAAGAGGTTCTTTCCATCAGAGATCATGAACCAATAGTTTGCTGAGCAATAACATCTTCAAAAACTATTTTTTAAGACTGAAGCTGTCTAACCATTCTTTTTTAAATAATTTTTTAATGTTTTATTTATTTGGGGGGGGGGGTGGAGAGGGAGAGAGAATGAGTGGGGGAAGGGCAGAGAGAGAGGGAGACAGAATCTGCATCAGGCTCCAGGCTCTGGACTGTCAGCACAGAGCCTGAGATGGGGCTCGAACTCATGAACCATGAGATCATGACCTGAGCCGAAGTCAGACACTTACCCGACTGAGCCATCCAGGTGCCCCTAACCATTCGTAAGACCAATTCAAAATAACCTTGACTTTTTTTTTTTTTTCTTAGATGGTCTTAATATGTAGTTTTGTCATCTTCCATTAAATATTCTTCTATAACACAACTAGTTTCCTGGATAGCGTTAAGGAGTATATTTTAGAGGAAGGGCCAGTCGGATTCTAGCTCAAGTGTGATATTTACTCGCACCAACTATGATCAAAGCCAAGGTACTAGCAAATGTCAGTAAATCAGCTGAATAAATCTGGGATTAAAGGGGGAACAAAGGCTGTCTCTGAAAAAAAAAAAACCAAACAAAAAACCAGTATTTGGATTTATTTCAGTTAAGAAATTTTTTATTCTAGAAATTACTGTCTCTGTCCTCTCTGGCTTTTTAGAACGCTTATATGAAGGTGAACATTGAGAGTTTATGAAATTAAATCTTTCAGCCTTTTTTTGAAACCCAATTTAGTAAGAAAGATTCTAGTTTTTCACACTAAAATGCTTTTCTGACCCTAATATCTTGATTTTAAAGAATGGGCCTAAAAGTCACCAGTGTGCAATGCTGGCTGGATTAGAACCTCCTAGAGAATCCTGAAGTCTCCTAGAAAGCAAAGAGTATCTTTCTTAGACTGATAGCGTAGCTGTTGTTGCTGTCCTTACAAATCGGATAGCAGATACGCCAACCTTTTTATTGCTTTCTGTTTCAGCTTGTAAATCAGCTTCAGAAACAAAGGTGATATCTCATGCTGTGCGGCAGCCTGTTTTTCTTCGCAGCATGTCGGCTCCTTCTGACCTGGAAATGATTGGTAATGAAGATTTGGAATTTACTCGAGCAAATCAGAGGTAAATGACTAATGGCCAAGGTTGGATTCCCACGTGAGCTGAAGACAGTCATCAAAACACACTCCCTGAATTTCTGCTTTTGTGATCTAGCGCTGTTTTGCTTTCCCATAGGCGGCGCCACGTGACCAGCCACCGCAGCAGCTCCTTCACACTCCTGCAGTCACTGGCCATCGAGGACAGCAGGGACAAGCCCACCTACAGTGTCCTGCTGGGGCAGCTGTTTGCTTTCATCGGCACCAACCCTGACCAAGCTGTATGTCCATTTTGCTGAATACAGAGGAATACCGCCTAATGGCATGGGGGCCTGTGGCAGTCAGCAAGAGTCAGGTGGACTTCCTTCTCATGCATTTCAGGTGTCCAGCAGCAGCTTTCTTTTGGCTGCACAGACGAGGTGGCGGAGGGGAAATACTCGCAAGCAGGCCCTAGTGCACATGCGGGAATTGCTGACGGCTGCTGTGCGCGTTGGGGGTGTGACGCACCTCGTGGGTCCAGTGACGATGGTCCTTCAGGGAGGACCCAGGTTAGTTGTTTCTATTAGTTCATACCGTCCTGTCTGGAGTGTGCAAGAGGCATTCCAAAGATTATTCATGAGGCCGTATTTTAGACAGGGGTATTTGCTAACGTTTTCCCCTAAAACAATATCTTTATTTTTATTTTTGTAAAAGTATTCCACAATTTTTTTTTAACAATTGCAGCATGTGTAACAAAGTCCCTTTATTCCTCCTCTTCTGAATTCCACCCTGTTAACTAAGAGCTTGTTGTATCAATTACACACACATAAATGGCTGTTCCTCCTTGTACACAGAAGTATGTATGTGTGTGATTTTTTTCCCCTTAATTCAGATTATATTATACTACAATAGAACACTGCTATGAGAATTGTTTTGCTCATATATGTTGGATATATCTCTTTTCATGTCATTACTTCAAGATCTGCTTTATAGTTAAAAAAAATTTTTTTAATGTTTATTTTTTAAGGAGAGAGAGAGAGAGAGAGACCGAGACCGTGAGTGGGGGAGGGGCAGAGAATGGGAGGCACAGAATCGGAAGCAGGCTTCAGGCTCCGAGCTGTCAGCACAGAGCCTGACACGGGGCTTGAGCTCACGAACTGTGAGATCATGACCTGAGACAAAGTCAGATGCTTAACCAACTGAGCCACCCAGGTGCCCAACTTTATAGTTTCTTTTTAAAGTTTGTTTTGAGAGAGAGAAAGCACCTGCATGAGTGGGGAGGGGCAGAAAGAGAGAGAGAATCCCAAGAAGACTGCACTGTCAGCGCAGAGCCCAACATGGGGCTCGATCCCATGAACCGTGAGATGCATGACCTGAGCCAAAATCCAGAGTCAGATGCTTAACTGGCTGAGCCACCCAGGCACCCCTGCTTTATCATTTTTAAGAACTTCATGGACCTCTGTTATATGGATGGCTACGTCTTATTTAACTCATCCCCTTCTGGTGGACACATGGTTCATTTTCTCTTACCCTCCTTCATTTTTTCTGTTTTGTTTTATTTTTGCATTAATAGCAGTGATGTAGTAACATTCTTACACCTATATTTTTGTGTACTTTTGTGCTTATTTTACTGGATCAATTTCTTTTAAAATTTGTTTTTTAATGTTTATTTTTGAGAGAGCGCGTGCCAATGGGGGAAGGGTAGACAGAGGGAGACACAGTATCCGAAGCAGGCTCCAGGCTCTGAGTTGTCAGCACAGAGCCCGATGCAGGGCTCGATGTCACAAACCTCGAGATCGTGACCTGAGCCACCCAGGCGCCCCTTGGCGAAATTAATTTCTAAAAACCTAGTCGTAGATAAGAACTTTGAAGAACGTTTTGGATTTGTGAGGAGTTTTTCTATACTGCTCCCTACTGGGCTTCAAAGATCTTCAGATAGAAACAGAAAAGGCATTTGTCTGCAGGTCCTAGAGTAGATGCTTGGGGCTGCTTGTGTCTCCTGACAGCTCTTTGAGGAGTTCTGGCCAATAAGCAGGGGTCAGTGGCTGGAGCAAAATGTGTTAACTAGCAAGAGCTCGCATGAATATCTTGAGAAATTTCTGTGTCCATCAGGAGAGGCCAAGTTATTCTTTGGAAGCAAAACCCTCCCAGATCTCCGTGTTTACAAAACAAAACTTCAGTGCTTGCTCATGTCCAGCGCAGGTGCGCCCCAGCCCATGATACTCCCAGGAGCCCAGTAGAGGAGGCGGCCGCTGTCTCAAAAGCTGTCCGTCCCCTTGTCAGAGCTCTGGCTTATTGGCCAGGCTGGTCACATGCTCATCCAACCAAAGGGAAGCCACAAGGCACAGTGAGTAGCACTGGCTACCACAGCTTACTTCCAGAATAATTTTTCTTATCCATTTTTTTTTAACGTTTATTTATTTTTGAGACCGAGACAGAACATGAATGGGGGAGGGTCAGAGAAAGAGGGAGACACAGAATCCGAAACAGGCTCCAGGCTCTGAGCCGTCAGCACCGAGCCCGACGCGGGGCTCGGACCCACGGACCACGAGATCATGACCTGAGCCGAAGTCGGCCGCTTAACCGACTGAGCCACCCTGGCGCCCCATCCAGAATAATTTCTCCACAACCCTGGCAGCATTATTCCTTTTTCCGTCAATCGTTAATGTCATAGGTCAAACATTTGAAAAAATGCAGAAAATCCCAAAGTGTAAAGTAGAAAATCACCTGTAAATCCAGCATCTCAAGATAAAACCTGTTAACACTCTAGTGTATTTGTTCTGTCTTTATTCTAACCATAGATCCCTCCTGTAATGTCTCTAGTGGCTGTGTAGCCACTGCATCGTATTCCCGAACCTTTATTTATGGCTCAATCCCTACTTTTCATCCTTAGGTTTTATTTATTTTTGTTATTATAAACAGTATTCTATGGCCTGTCTTTGTAGATGACTCCGGATAGTTCCAGTTTTCGACTAATATTAATTGCTGTAGAATCGCCCCCAGGTTGTGTTTTTACACTGGGAAAGTCTTAGTTCATATCAATTGGATTCTCATACTCTGCTAATAATCACAGTGTGAACTTGACAAGGACACTTAGCTAATCTATTTGGGCCTTGATTTTCTCATGAGTACAATTACACTTACAGAATTCAGTGCTGCTTAGGATATTGCAGGCCTGTTTCAAATGGTTTCATTATTAAATACGTTTGGGAAATGTTGGGTACCATTCTCTTGCTCTTAGAGTTATTGTGGACCTTAACCTTGTAAGGCTCCGAGTAGTCCTACAGTAGAGAACCCTGCTTGACTTGACTTAGCCTAGGATTCCCCAGACTTCTCTAGAGCATGGGCATTGTGTTTGAGGCAACTTAAGAAATGCTGCCTAACAGTCTTCTGTGGTCCTGCAGTCTGGGAAACACTGGTGATCTCTAACATCCCTTCAGTTCGGGATTCATCTAGACACTCTTGGGTTTCTCAGAACGTGCCTGCTCTTATGTTCACGGTCTACTTGCCATGGCTCAGGAAGCCTGCATTTTGGTTCTGTTTCATAGAATTGAAGAATTAACCTGTGGTGGGATGGTCGAGCAGGTCCAGGAAGCCTTTGGCGAGACCATGACCTCTGTGGTTTCTCTGTGTGCTCGTTACCCTATCGCATGTGCAAATAGCATCGGACTCTTGTGTACCATACCTTATACCAGGTAAGCAAGGCTTTTTACTGTGGGTGACTTGCATTGCAGTGTAGTTGCTTAAATAAAAATACTTCTAAATTAAAAAATTCCCTGGGGTTTTTTTGCTTTGATTATCCGGTGACACTATCACTGTGATTAAATGAGTTTACCTCCTGCAGACACCTAGCGTTTCTATGTAAATTCCATATTATTGAATTCCTACATGATCAAAAGCGGCCAATAGGGATTATATCACATGGTCAAAAAGTAGAGGTTTGAAGGAAAGAAAAAGGCCTCTAGGAAACTATTTAATATGTTCAGCAAAAATTTTTTTGCAAATGCACATTTATTTTCTCAGTACCCTTATGAATCCCCTCGTGATAAAATATACAACTTTTTTTCTGTTATAGCAACCTTCTGTTTTTACTTGGCTATTCTATATGAACAAGCCAGAACTTGAAGTTTCTTATTTATGAAGGAAATCCTCACCGTAAAGAAGTATTTTTGTGTTTGGTTCTATGTGGCGGTAAAGAAGGATACTGGCATGTTTTCTGCCCCTTTGATAACCTGGATCTTAAGTGAGAGTTTCCTGAGGGTTGGTCAGTTATGTTTATTTCATGTACCCTTCCTGCCTGGCCCAGGAGTGAAGAGAAGTGCCTGGTTCGCAGTGGCCTTGTGCAGCTCATGGACCGACTGTGTAGCTTGAGCAGTCAGACGGAGTCCGGCTCCAGTGAGAAACAAACCAAGAAACAGAAGGTAGCCACCATGGCCTGGGCAGCGTTCCAGGTGCTTGCCAACCGCTGTGTTGAGTGGGAAAAAGAAGAAGGTAAGAAGCAGGATCCTGTTTCAGAATTCATCGATTTCTTCTGTTGATGTGTTTATTTAATTATGGGTTTAATCAATTAATGATTTCAGGAGAGCCTCTTCGTCAGCATGGTTCTCTGGAAATTTATGGGTACACTGACGTTAAATAATATCCTAGCCTAGAGGGCATTGTGCTAAATGAAATAAGCCAGACACAGAAAGACAAGTACTGAATGATCTTGCTTATATGTGAAATCTAAAAAAGCCAAACTCCTGTGGGGCGCCTGGGTGGCTCAGTTGGTTGAGCATCTGACTTCAGCTCAGGTCATGATCTCACATTCTGTGAGTTCGAGCCCCATGTCGGGCTCTGTGCTGACAGCTCAGAGCCTGGAGACTGCTTCAGATTCTGTGTCTCCCTCTCTCTACACCTCCCTGACTTGCACTCTGTCTCTCTCTCTCTCTCTCTCAAAAATAATAAACATTAAAAAAAATTTTTTAAGTACAAAGAAAAAAGCCAACTCCTAGAAACCAGGAGTAGAATGGTGGCTGCTAAGAATATTAGGAGGAGCGGGAGATGGGAAGATGTAGGTCAGAGGGTCAAACTTCCAGTTACAAAGTGAATAAGTTCTCCACACAACACACACACACACACACACACACACACAGGTAATTAGTGAGGTGGTGGATATATTAACTAGATCGCCGTAATCCTTTCAGAGTATATATACATATCTATAATCATGTAGACCTTTTAAAAAATGCACATTGAACCACCTAAATTGTGTACGACTTGTATTTGTCAGTCATACCTCAGTAAAGCTGTGGCTGGGGAGGTGGGGGGTTGGGGAATGATAATCACCTGAAAGAGTACAGTAAGCCAGCAAATTGAAAAGATACCTCATTTCCTTTTTGTCAATTCTGCTAACAGTCTCCAAATAAATACTCTTATGAAATGGTTTAGTTGCATTTTCAAGTGCCATTTCCAAATTCTGTTTTTACCAATCCAGTTGAAAAAGTGAAGTTGAATATCCCATAATATCCCAGGCCTGCGTATGCAGCTTGTTGACTTCTCTATTTATTCATTCACTGTGCACTTTATTGTCGAGAGCCAGGCGTAAGATGAACAAGACTTTGCTCTTACTCTTAAGAAATAGGGTGCAGTGGGGGAAATAGACCAATGAACAAATGATTACAGTGTGATCAGTGCCATATTTTAGGTGCACGTGAAGTGCGGAGGGAGCACAGAGGTTCCTACAGACCAGCTATGCTAGAGATTGGGCAAAGCTTCCCCAAGAAGGTGACACGTGAGTTATTCTTACAGGATAAAGAACGTTTTCATGTAGAAATAAACAGTGTGTGTAGGCACAGGGATCCAAGACAGCATAGAAAGTTGAGGAAATGACAGCTAATTTGTGTGGCTTTTTACAAGAGCTGCTTGGTGCGGGGAGGGACCTCTGGATCTACAGTGAAAATGGAAAGATCCCAAAAGGTCTTTAATTGTGTTTGAGGAGAGGTAGGATGGGGGTTTTAAAAATCAACAGGTTTTCGGGGCCCCTGGGTGGTTCAGTCAGTTAAGTGTCTGACTCTTGATCTCAGCTCAGGTCTTGATCTCAGGGTCGGGAGTTCAAGCCCCATGGTGGGCTCCACGCTGGGTGTGGAGCCTACTTAAAAAAAAAAAATTAGGGGCACCTGGGTGGCTCAGGCAGTTAAGCGTCCAACTTCGGCTCAGGTCATGATCTCAAGGTTTGTGAGTTCAAGTCCCACATCGGGTTCTGTGCTGGCAGCTCAGAGCCTGGAGCCTGCTTCCGATTCTGTGTCTCCCTCTCTCTGTGTCCCTCCTCTGCTCACACTCTGTCTCTCAAAAATGAATGTTAAAAAATTTTTTTTCAAAACAATAAAAATCAACAGGTTTTCATCACAGGAAGAAAATGGTGATTCTTCCCTATTAATCAAAATATGTTCCTTAGTTTTGTGTGAATTCTGTTCGGTTTTCATTAAAAATAATGTCTTGTCCCAACATTAAATCATTATCTTTTTTACGTGCAGATGTTATCTAATGAGGAGACACTATTTTGGTAGCTAATGGAATACTGAGTAGGTTAGAGAAAAGATTGGGCAAGAGGAGGGCTTTAATGCAGGGAGGGTGAGAGGGAGGATTCACCATGCCTGCAGGCTCGCCATGGCTTCCTCGGGTTCTCACCTTGCTTTTTCTTTTTTCTTTTTTTTTTTTCCTTTTTCTTTCTTTCTTTTTTTTTTTTTTTTTTTTTTTTAAACCCTGTAGGTGGCTCCACAGAGGCCGTGCACTCAGGGCTGGCCCGTCAGGTGTCCAGCCTTCTCACCAACCATCTTGCCCGAGCAACTGAGTGCTGTGGCAACCAGGCCGCCGGGAACGATGCCCTCCAGGATGTCCTTAGTCTTCTCAATGATCTCTCAAGGTATGGGAGGCCCAGCCGGAGCTGTGGCAGAAAGCGGCTTTCCTCTTGAATGATTGGGGTTCCTTTGGGTGGTGATTGTCTTTGAAACGTCTAAATGCTGAGGCCATCCTGACCTGCTCCTGCTTCAAGAACAATAGAGAAGAAAAGCATTGGAAAAATAGTAGTTCCAAAGTGTGAGGATTATTTAGGTGAATATCTACATTATAAGATGATATCATTTGCTTTAATGTTTTGCTGGCAACAGCTGTTAGCCTTTCAAGTAGGTACAGTTGCATTAAGTGACCCCAAGTCCTTACCCTCATCATAGAGCAAGGTAAAGAATAATCAGTCAGGACCTGTAACTGACTCATGTTCTCATACCGTGTCTTCAGAAAGAAGATAATCTGGGGGGGGGGGGGGTGGCGGTTGGTTGATAACATCCTGGGTGAGTGGTGAGGTCCACAGCGGCTTGTCTACATAAGGCTGCTGTTCTTTGGTTTCTGCTCGACTTGGTTTTCTTCTCAGTGAGATGTCACAGGTTCAGCTGGGACAGATCGCAGACTGTTGAGGCTTATGCAATACTGTGTGGTATCTTCGGTCTTGAAGCACCCCTTAAAAAGGAGTAAAAGGTTAAACGGAAAGTCTCCTAGTTTGGATTTCAGAGTCGTAGTGCCCTGTGAATCATGCTGAACTGTAGCATCGCAATTAAGTAAACATTGGGCATCAGCAGCTGCTCAGAAATGTTTCGCTTTGAGTGGTCGCTTGTGAGCCTTCATTAGATATTTACAGAAAAGCTCAGATTCAGATCTCCTTTATAAAAACACAATGCCGAATGTGTGTCTTCCTCGTGAGTCCGTTTGTTCGTCCTCATTTAGGGAACTCTCACGTCTGAGCTTCTGCAGACCAACATGCCCAGTGTCGTGTGCCTTTTCTTCCCTCTTTCCAGGAGTCACATAGGTAAAGCCATCCTGAGCCAGCCAGCTTGTGTGTCCAAGCTCCTCTCCCTGCTGCTTGACCAGCGCCCATCTCCAAAGCTCGTCCTTATCATCCTTCAGCTGTGCCGGGCGGCGCTCCCGCTGATGAGCGTGGAAGACTGTGGCAACGTGGAGCTCCCACCGTGGAGCTACTCCGTGCCCTCCCTAAACAGTGAGCAGGAGGATCCCAGCGACCCAGCGTCCAAGATAGCCTCCTTGCTCTTAGCAAAGCTGGCAGATTACGTGGTCCCAGGTGAGCAGCTCCCGGACTTCCCGGGGCAGGCCAGGCCGAGCTTCCCACGGTCTATCACCTGTAGCTGCCGCTGTGCCTCCTATGGTGAGACAGGAGGAGAAGGGACGGGGAGGAAGAGGGACTCCAAAACCTGAGCTTGCCCTGTGCCGGGGAGCTGCACAAATAACGTTGTGATCTTTCTGTTTGCTTTTAAAGGGTGTCAGACAGTCCTCTCTCCAACTGCTTCTGAACCTGACACTACGTTGACGAAAACCAGTCCCAAGAGTTCCTTAAAAGGAGACAAAGATCCTGGAGAAGAGAGTGAAGCGGTGGATGGCAAGCTGTCTATCTTTATCCACAAGCGGGAAGACCAGTCGTCCCATGAGGTCCTCCAGCCGTTGCTGAGGTAACTGATGATCGTAATAGCTCTGTGTCCTCAGACCCTGTAAGCCCCTTATGTACATCCCCTATCTCCACCCTCTTGACAACCCTAAGAAGCAACCGCTATTCCTGGCATCCCTGTTGTTACAGTGGAGGAACCGAGGCAGAGCTGAGTCACAGACGCAGGCCTCTGACCGCAGAGTACAAGCTGTTATCCGTGACTCGGTACTGTTTCTTCAGACCCAACAGAGAGCAAACGCCCTGTTGAGAATGTATTGTTTGCGCTCGGTGGAGAGCCTGCAGTGTGATTTGGGCTTCGAGAAGGAATGACGCAGGCTGGTTTTAGTTATTGGCATCTTTCAGCCATTGGTCAGTTTAAGGATACCATTGACTGTGAGGTGGAGAAATAAGAGAAACTTTTTAAAACTTTAATTCACCGAAGGTGAATGGTATGATTGCTCGACGGGAAAGTGCAAATATACGTACTGTCCAAAGATTACAGACCCCCGGGGCCCTGTTAGCGGGAGCCCGGGCGATGGGAAGGCCTACCACGGCGCACGAGGGAGTTGAGGACGCCTGTGTATGTCTCAGGCGGAAGACTTTTTTCTCCAGATAAATGATTGGACGATGGTGTCCTCCTCATAATTGGTCCCTTGTCTGCCATCATGGCAGCTGGAAGCACTCCTGGGCTACTGTATGAACCAATAGGGCCGGGCAGGGCCTGCTAGATGCGGAAATCACCAAGAAGCATTCTTGGGCGTTGCAGGATTTTAGAGTGCAAATTTGGTGAAGGAGTGTTCGGAGAGGCAGAGGAAGCTGAGTTGTCAGAAACATCCAGTCATTCGCACCGAGGCATCCAATTCATGCTGCAGTTAAAGTCCCCTCACTTTGGGATTTAGACCACTTCCCGAGCGCCTCCCAGGCCTTCTTGGGATCATAGGTTCGGAGTCTCGATTTTGTTCAGCTCCGACCAGCACTAGGGGGCCCCACGGGCATGCAGTGCCACCTTGACCTTGCCCGTAAGATGGCCCCCTCTCTCTGCCTTCCCTTCTAGTAGCTCCGAAGGACGGCCCTTCCGACTTGGCACTGGCGCCAACATGGAGAAAGTTGTGAAAATGGATCGAGACATGACGAAGGTAAACCCGATACGGAAATATTTGCCCTGACAAGACCCACGATTGAAGGGCACTTACCATGCTTTGGGTTTTCAAGAGACACTTAAAAAAAATAAATAAATAAATAAATTCAAGTTACCACAAGGAGGCAGGGTGAGAAATCGAAGTTACTGGCTTAACTGAAGCTGTTTTCAAGAGAACTAGTTAGAATCAATTTGTCATTAATGTTAAAATATAAAAGAGACCTCTTGGTTTTGACCTAGAAGTTTTTTCTTAGTTCTGTTAAGAAAGTCGTGCAGCCTATGGGCACCTGGGTGGCTCAGTTGCCTAAGTGTCCGACTTCAGCTCAGGTCATGATCTCACAGTCTGTGGGTTCGAGCCCCGCGTTAGACTCTGTGCTGACAGTTCAGAGCCTAGAGCCTGCTTTGGATTCTGTGTCTCCCTGTCTCTACACCTCCCCCACTTGCCCTCTGTCTCTCTCTGTCAAAAATAAACAAACATTAAAAAAAAAGTTTTGCAGCCTAAAACTGCAGGACACCTGGGTGGCTTAGTCAGTTGACCGTCCAACTCTTGATTTTGGCTCTTGATTTTGGCTTGGGTCATGATACCACAAGCATGGGATCGAGCCCCGCATCGGGCTCCATGCTGAGTGTGGAGCCTGCTTACAATTCCGTCTCTCCCTCTGCCCCTCTCACCCGTTGCACACATGCTCTCTCTTGCTCTAAGAGTAAGAAATAAAAAATGAAGTTTTGTAGCCTAATAATACTTTAAAAGGATCACATGTGAAACGTTAAAAGAGTAATAGATAAGAAATAAAGACACATAGCTCATAAAAAATAGAAAAATATGCCCACATTTACAAATTACACAACAAAGGATTAAAAATAGTAATATATCCTTTTTCATCTGTCACACGAAGTTAAGATTGAGAATACCCGTTGCAGTCAAGATGAGAGTAAATAGTCCTTCTCAAGTATCTAGATACAACCATGCTTTTCATGTTCTGTTGATAAGAAAACAAAGTAGAATCTGTGTACCCCTAAATACGGGATTGATTAAACAAATTGTTATGTGTCAATTATACCTCAGTTTTTTTTTTAATTTAAAAATTTAAATTATATGCATACAATGAAATACCATACAACTATATAAAGAGCTGGGTAGATCTGTGTATACTGATATCAAAACACGTGATATTTTTGTTAACTGATAAAAATAAATAGAAAAACTGTGTGAAGTGAGATCCATGATTATGTATGCCAAAATTTGCATGGAAATAGGGGCGCCTGGCTGGCTCAGTTGGTTAAGTGTCCGACTTCAGCTCAGGTCATGATCTCATGGTTCATGGGTTCGAGTCCCGCGTTGGACTCTGTGCTGACCGCGCAGGGCCTGGAGCCTGCTTCGGATTCTGTGTCTCCCTCTCTCTCTGCCCCTCATCACCACTCATGCTCTGTCTCTCCTCTCTCAAAAATGGATAAACATTAAAAAAAAAAAAAAAAAAACTACATGGAAACAAATCTAGAGGACTAACAATTGTGTGACTGGGTGAGGACATGGGATGTTTATGGGAAATTAACTTTCTACACATAGTATTTTGACATGTGAATTTTTAGAAATGAGCCCGGGTTGCCTTGGTAACCGGGAAGCGGGCTTTAACAGGTAAGGAAGCTGAGTGTGGTGACTGTCTCAAACCTCCCTCCAGGGCGGCTGCTGTGAAGTGATTACAGAAGAGGCCGCAGCCGCTCTTCGGAAGGCAACCAAGTGGGCACAGTCTGGCCTCATCGTCAGCGTTGGGCCACCTGTAGAGTCCATCAACCCAGAGACCGTGAGCGGACTGTCCACAGGCGACAAGAAGAAAACCGCCCAGACCTCCATTTGCCGAGAGAGGAACTCGGAGCTCGCAAGGTAGTCTTTCCCTGTCCACGTTTTTTTCAGAGCTACTTTGTAATGGACTTGTGGTTTGGGTTTTTATCGTCTGTCATCCCCTCGACCTGCCAGAAAACGAGGACTGAGGGCTTAAAATACCCAGCCGAGGTTGTGGCGGGTAAATAGGGTGGCACTGCTGGCCAAGTGGGCAGCTATAGCCAGAGGGTTGTATTTCTGAGAAAGGCCACCACCAGGAACACCAGCTACGGCTTTTCTGAGCATTAGTAAACTCAGGTCTTACTGCCTCTGTTTCTTCCAAACGATACTTCCCACCAGCCCAACTGTATACAGTAACCTCTAAGGAGTAGAGAGGAGTGAGTGTTGCCTCCAACAAGTCTGCAAGGTGTTCTATTCTTTCAAGCCAGGAATTAGGCGTCTTCCCTCTGTCCTGACGGTTTACGCGGTTCAAGGTTGAGGTGTGTTGTTTCAGAGGATTCTTCAGCTACCGGAAGGAATATGAATGAAGTGATTTTTCTTTTCCTGATGATAATTTAGCATCTCTTTTTCTCAATGAATCCACTTTTTCCTGTATGATTAGAAAAATTTTCCATCTGATGATAACCCTAAAAGCCCCCCATCTGCATTCTTAACCATCCCTGGGCATTGACCCTTTCCCTCCTGACGCTTGCAGGACTGACCCCGTCCGACCCTTCATCAGCGGGCACGTGGCAAACAGCATGGCCGCAGAGGTGATTGCCTTGCTTCATAGCTTGCTGATGGCACCCGAGTCAAATGCTGCTCAGATATGGACCACGACAGCAGAAAAGGTTAGCACGGTGTCACTGCCTAATCGAGGAAGCGAGGAGGAAGTTTGTGTTCTGTTTCAGCATTTGAATCCTGCCTAGCAAGGGTCCTATTCTAGTAAAGAGAGTTTTCCCAAATTGGCCAGACAGACTGGTTAGCTGTTCTCCCACCCCCACCAACACCACATATTTGCTTTGGTTTAGTGGTTTCACCTCTGTTAATATATGTCCCCTGTCACTGCCAGTTCTAATTTTGCAGAAGACCAGACTGTATTCTCAGGGAAAGAACGGAACTCCTTGTTTCTCTTTGCTTGTGTTTGATTGGTACTGACACTAGGAAATCACACAGCCTTGGTTTATTGGATTTGTTACGTGTATTTACTGAGTCCTGAGGAGGTCCCTGTGATTTATACCCCCAGACTGCTCTATCAGTAATTCATCACTACAAACAGAAGTCTAGTTTCCTAAAATCTGGGGATCTGTAATCAATTCCCATTTTCCCACTGTCATTTTTCAAGTGAGTGCCTTATAGCACGTCCTCAAAGAAAGTGGGTATTGAGATGTAGGCAGTATGCTGTGATGGTTTTCCATCAGGTTAAGATTTTGCTTTCGTTCAGTTAACACAGTGTTTGTCCCATATGCTGAGGTTGTGTGTGTGCAGTCCTAATTCTATAAGGCAGATACGGCATCAGTCAATGGTCCTACCTCGTAGTTACTTCATCCCTCCCATAACCGAAGTTCCTTCGGGACACGGGAGCCAGGCATTGTTACAGACACTTCATCACTCTTAGTATCAAAAATGACTAAAGCTTTAACTCCTACTACATGGCTGCTTTTTCAATGTAGGTTCTGTCTCGTGCACTGATGTACATTCCACAGTTGGGGAAATACGCAGAGAGCATTCTGGAAAACGGCAGCAGCAGTGGCAGGAAACTCGCCAAACTTCAGAGAATCGCCCGCCAGGCTGTCGCGGCACTGTGTGCTCTCGGAGGATTCAAAGAGACCATCAAGATAGGGTCTGAGGTTCAGGTAACCAGCCAGCGTTTCCCAAGTCACTGCATCCATTGATTAATTGATCATCTGTTAGATGGCATCATCCACCCGAATGGACAAAGATCCTTGTTCTTTTGAGCTAAACAAGGAATCTGAGAAACTCACGAATTCTAATCCACACTGTGCTACAGATCACTTAAATATTAGTACAGTGTTATATAATGTTAACTGTAATACTTGTGTCCTATGGTGTCACTAATATTTTAGAGTTGGGAGTTTGAGAGTCTGTCATCTTGTGATGACCTTGACATAGATTTTAGGGCCTATTATTTTAACTCCCATTCAGTGCATGGTACCTGCATTGTAATAAACATGCAGTAATTCCTGCATTCTTGTAATGCCAACTGACAACAGCTGTGAATTTGCTCCTCCCCGCCTGTCGCATGAGAGCGTTACGAACACCATCGCTGCTGGTCGGTAGTTCTAATCCATCGTTGTCTCTAGGTTTTAGGTAGAGGAATATCAGGAAGCATTGGAGTAGTGGCTTCTATCAACGAACAGGAAGGTATAGCTACAGTCAGATTCCCACCCATAGACTGTAGAAAGACTTCGCAAGCGTCAGACACATTGACTATTCCATTGTCTAGACTTTGTGTTCCAAGATCAGAGGTAAGGTGATTTTTAAATGCATTATCACATGTCACTGCAAATGGTAACCATACTGTAATGAGCAATATGCACATTCATAGTGCAGAGGCACAAATACCTGGTGATCTTAAATGCTACTTGGGATGTATATTTATGTATCGGGCATGATTATTTAATAGTAACATTTATGTGAAAATTTCACCTAGGTGACGAGATTCATTTCTTTGGTTAGGAATATTCCACAGTGTGTTGTATTTTTAATTGTTTTGGTCTAGTTTGCTGTTTTCTGTATGGTGATTTTATTTTTTTAACTGAAATTGGGAGAATTAACTCCAGATAATAATGCCCTCATTTCTTATAAACTAACTACTTGAATTTAACTTTCTGCCATGCCCCCCCCCCCCCACCACCATCAGGCACTGCCTCTTCATAAACTGTCCATTACTGAGAAGGTAGTACAGGCAGTCCAGTCCATGTTGCTTCCTCAGGAGGGAAGTCTCTCTATTCATACCTCACTTCCTGCAACAGGAGATGGGTCAGCTCCTGTGATGGCAGTCGTTCGGCTCCTGGCTGAAATAAGAACAAGGTGAGCACCCAGGCCACAGAGGCGGGGCGGGGGGACTCCACTCCCGGCTTAGGGGGTCCACAGGTGAAGTTCATGCCAACGTGAGAACGGAGACCATTGTCTTGAGCTTTGTTGACTACCTTTTTGTCGCATTCCCCAATTTCTGCAAGTTCTGTTGCATTGTGTAATTTCTACACTTTGAAACACTTTAGCTGTTCCCCTAAGAAAATAAGTAAGCAATCAAGATGTGGTCTATGGAAAGTGTGCCTAAGGCTCCACCGCTTTGCTTTGGTAAAAGTACTTTGTTCTGTCCCGGGAATCCTTCTGCCACTCTACCTTGTGTA
Source organism: Panthera leo (assembly GCF_018350215.1). Classification (NCBI taxonomy): domain Eukaryota; kingdom Metazoa; phylum Chordata; class Mammalia; order Carnivora; family Felidae; genus Panthera; species Panthera leo. The sequence continues at coordinate 9,840,457 of NC_056690.1, read as the reverse complement.
AATGGATTGGGCTACATTAGCATACATCTGGTCTGTCGCTTTCCAAACCGATGACGAGAAAACTAGGGAACGCCCTCAACTGTTGGTGTAGAAGGAAGAGTAGCATTTTCTTGCGAATGCATTTATTTGGCACAAAACAACGGTAACAAGGTTCTCTTTTGGCGATGGGACTTCTTAGAAGGTTCTAAGATGCATTTTGAAGTAGGTGACAGATCAGCATACAGATTTTCCAAGCGTTTGGGTCCCTCTCGTTCCCAGAACACTAATACTGCCCGAGGAGCACAGATGAGGAAGCATTGTTAAGAGATGATGCTGATTTCTCGCGTGGCACTCTGTGTCTGCATTTAGGAGAGACGGCAACCGCTTTCCCCCTCTCTGTTTGTCGGCAGTGTCAGCAGTTACTGTGGGGCACAAGGAAAGTTAGACCCACTCCAGCTCGGGGGAGCGTGGAAAAAAAAAAAGCAAGAGGGATGGGGAGTGTGAATCTTTTTGTAAATTACGGGACAGAATTGATTGAAATGCTTTTCACAGTTAACTTGTTAGAGAATGAACATTGATGACCTTGAAATATTGTAAATCTTTTAACATTAAGAGCATGCCTGGTCATGGCCCAGCTTTTAGAAGACAGCTTGTTTTGCGAAGAATTCATACAACAGTGTCCCGCAGCTGTTGAAGTGCTCAACCTAGTAGCCCAGGAGTGCAGTGCGGGTAAGTACCTGTGGCTTTCCTTTCCACCCGACTTTATTGAGTTTGTCAGTACATTTCCAATTTGATGATGGAATGCTAACATTTGTGTATACGTGCATGAACTTACACACACGCACGCACACACACACATCAAACTGCTGAGCTCTGCAGACAGCACTTATCACAACTTTTATCTCAGATCTAGAAATGTAAACAGCTTTTACTACATGCAAAGTAGGAAATCAGCATTTAAAAAAAAAAATTTTTTTTTTATGTCTTTATTTTCTTTTTGAGAGCCAGAGAGTGCTAGCAGGGAAGGGGCAGAGAGAGAGGGAGACACAGAATCCAAAGCAGGCTCCAGGCTCTGAGCTGTTGGCACAGAACCTGACACAGGGCTCAAACTCCCGGATGGTGAGATCATGACCTGAGCCCAAGTCAGACGCTTAACCGACTGAGCCACCTAGGTGCCCTGGAAACCAGCATTTTTAAATTTAACTTGAGGACCATGTCAGTGTCCTCCATTAATTTCATTGCATTTGTTTCCTTGCTAGAACTATCTATGAACCCATAAGGCTGCAGATACTTTCTGACCATTGTCACTGGCTACATTTGAATTCAGTCAGGAGTTTGCACTAACATCCATCTGTGTGTGTGTTTGTGTGTGTGTGTGTGTGTTGAAAAGTTTAAACAAACACAAAAATAGGTACACTAGTATAATGAACCCTCAAGTTCAACAGTTACAACTCATAGTCCTGTTTCATATATGCTATACCCTCCTGGATTATATTTTTAGATATCCTTTTACTCTTAAATATTTTAGTATGTGTCCCTAAAAAAGACCAACTTTTTTTTTTTTTTAATGTTTATTTATTTTTGAGAGAGAGAGAGCAAGGATGAGTTGGGGATGGGCAGATAGAGAGGGAGACACAGAATCGGAAGCAGGCTCCAGGCTCTGAGCTGTCAGCACAGAGCCTGACCTGGGGCTCGAACCCACGAACCTCTTTTTTTTTTTTTTTTTTTAAAGTCTATTTATTTTGAGAGAGCAAGCAAGCGCCAGTGGGGGAGAGTCAGAGAGCGAGAGAGAGAGAATCCCAAGCGGGCTTCACACTGTCATCATGCTAGCATGGAGCCTGATGCGGGGCTCAGTCTCATGAACCTTGAGATCATCACCTGAGCCGAAAACCAAGGTTCAGACGCTTAACCGACTGAGCCACCCAGGCACCCCTAAAAAATGACCCTTAAAAAAATAACCACAATACCATTATCACATCTGAAAAATTAACAGTAGTTATTTAATATTATTATCTGGTCAGCACTCAAGTTTCTAATTTTCTCATAAAGTCATACTTCTTTCTGTATTTGTTTGCATCAGGATCCACATAAAATTCTTCCATTGTAACTTCATTGCTATGTCTTTGAATTTCCTTTCAAAATCTAGATTCCCCTCATCATGTTCTTTTTTGCCTTGCAGTTTATTTTTTTGAAGGGTTTCCCACAGTCTGGGTTCTGTGGATTGTATCTGTGTGGTGTCATTTAATGTGTCCTCTTGTCTTCACCGGTCTTGTAATGGGTAGTTGGCCTGGTTGTTTTTAAGGGAAAGCGTGTGGTTTGTCCCCAAGGATATAATTGGACTCCACATGAAATTGTTCCCAGTTAGATTAGCGTCCTCCAGTGCTCTAGAGCTGGCCTTTTCATGAACTGTAACTAATAAATGAGCACCTTTAACTTCCATAATGGTTTTGGTTTTATCCTTCATGTGTGTGAGTCATTTTTATTATCCGTATTATTTACTATTTCTCATTTCTCTGTTGCTTTTTCAGACACTCCCTAATCTCTTTACTGTCCTTATATTTTTGGTTTTTTTCACGTGGCACCAATTTCTGTGGGTTGGTCTCTGCTCTCTTTATTCTGTATGTGTTTTACTCTTCAAATTTTCCTCCTTTTTTAAGGATAGTGCTGTGGAGCCAGTTAATAAACCTCAGAGAGACCCCGAGCATAAGAATAAGGACAGAAGGAAAGGAATTTGCTAGGCTTCTCAGGGGAAATTGCTTGTGACCAAATGTTTGCCCATAACTTGGCTTTGTACTTGAGGTTGGGCCTTAGTTCCCTGCCTCTGCTTTTTAATGTTCTTAGCCTAGGTTGCATCGTAAGACATACATTAGTGATTTTTTAGCAAGCATATACTTGCTCAATAAATCAGTCACTTTTCTGTAGGATTCTGAGTATCCTTTTATACATATTATAGAATAAGGGAGTTTTGATCTGTGAGATTAACTTCGGTACTTAATGTACAAGCTAAGAGTTGTCGTAATTTGGAGCAGTGGTCTCAAATGGTTTTAACAATAACCCACCTAACCCATTTTCCCTAATGGAAAAGAACTCTGTTGCCACAAAGAGTTGGATAGAAATAGGTAGGAAGTACTTATTGCCACAAAAGAGACAACTGTGAGCTTATACACGTCAATTTATATCCGAAAATGGTGTCTTATGTCAAATATAATTGTACTTAATAATTCATTTATTAGGTTACCAGAAAGAGCTCTGAGGTTTAAAGTACATATGAAAGTTTGCTGGCTTCTCAGTCCTTTAACCTTGAATAGTCAACAAACCTACCCTGGACCTGGGTTACTTTGGATTGTAGTTTAGATTACATCTGGGTTACAGTGGATTCTTCTAGCCCACAAGAGAGTCTTAGACTGTCCTTACAACAAATGCTGTTTAATAAATGACTCAAGACGGTGGGTAGAAGGGAAAGAATTCTTCAATTTTTATTTTTTAACGTATCAAGATTTTTTATTTTGTGTATGAAAATGTCATGTGAAATTTATACACACTATCTGAATCTTTCAAATGAAAAAATTTTTTTTCAATGAATTTCTTCCAGTATTTTACTTCATCTGGAATGAAGCAGAAGATTTGGCCATTGTCATGTTGACTTACCCCATCTCAATTTTATAGCTTCCCTAATCCAAGGAAAAGAATACCTAATTCCATTTGGTCTCAGATAGCACTATGCTACAGAGCTTTTTCCCATGAAGAAATATTTCTGTGAAGTTAACTGGATCCCTTGGTTGAAATAGCATAGGAAACATATTGATACTGAAGAAAAAGCATATAGAAAGCCCTAAATTCCCACCTTTTATTCTTGCAGAAGCCAGAACTTCTCAGGTTCAGGTGTGTTTCCTTCTCCCTACCTTGTTAAATCTACACATTCCCTGAGCCAGAGGTTCCCCTCAGACTCTGAAACCTCATACGAATCCCTGGGAAGCAGGTTTAAAATGCTTTCCAAGCTCCACCCAAAAGTCAGAATCATCAGTTGAAGGTGAGCCTGGGCAGTCGTGATGGGAGGGGCCCCCGACCTGCTCTAAGCTTTGCCTGACCCACCTTCAATTTTGTGGCTTCTGCTTGTGGGCATTCCCTCCCTTGCTATCCAGGCCTCTCAGCTCTTTCTCTTAGAGGGACCCCCAGCCTCATGAATACCCCACATTTAAAACCAGTCATTATTTCCTCTAGAGTCAGCTCTCCTTTCTGACTTCCCAGTTTTAGGTCATACTCAGACTATTTTTGAGGCTCAGATATGGAGTCAAATGTGACAGAGCCCTCCTTCCTATCCTTCCATATCCAATCAGTTGCCATGTTCTATTCTTCCTTTGAAATGCTCCTGAGATTTAGCCCTTTCCTCCCCATTTCCATTATCAGCTTCATAAGCCAGGTGCTTTTTCTCTTGTGTTTAGACATGTGTGTTATTCTCCCAACTTTTACTGCTTGCATCTTGCCTTTCCACGTCACAGTTAGCTTCCTGAAGGCCTGCTTTGAGTGGCCCTCAAGAGCATGGAGCTGTCACCGAGAGGCTGGCTTTCCTGAGCATAGTTACCACTGTGAAGTTGTCATTTACAGATTGGAATGAGTTCACAGCCAGTTCTGGCTGTTACTTGTTACTCTGGCTGTAGTACAGTCAGTCTTGCCTTTCCTGAATATGAAGTGTAGAAACTTTTTATTCTCACAGTAGATAGCGTAAAAACTCCTCTTCTGTTAAGCCTATCTCATGGTAGATGTGCCTCACCCCCGCCAGGTAGTTGCCATTCTTCCCCCTAAGAATTGCTTTTCCCTTACCTGATAGGATTCTAGCCATCATCCTTGAAATATCTGCCCGACACTGGCTACTGCTTTATTGTAAGGACATTGTTGCCCACGTCACTCCCTGGATCATCTGGTATTTTGTATATAAATTTGAACAGTAATAATCAGAAAGTGTTTATCAAAGTTAGCTGGGCTCTTTATGACTAGTATACATATGTAACAGACTTCATGAATCTTGTAACTGAATGGTTTCCTCTTTGATTTGTCCCCTGGGAAGCATAGGCCTGAACGTGTGTCCCACTCCAGGTGTAAAGAAAGGACAGGGGCCACACACCCCATGGCCTGGCCTCGCTTCTTCCTCCACTTTAAATCTGTTTGGTCTTTGTCTCCTCTTTCCTGTTGCCTTCTAATCCGTATCATTGGGTCGCATTAGGTGCCAAGTGTCTGTCGGTGAGGTATAAGTCAATAAATTTCTCACCAATATCCTAAACAACCTCTGTGCTTTACTTCCATTGGACTACTTTTTTTAAGGGGGGAAGAGCGCAAGGGGGTGAGCGGCAGAAAGGGGGGGGGATACGGGGACAGAGGATGGGAACCGGGCTCTGTGCTCACATGCTGACAGCAGTGAGCCTGATGTGGGACTCAAACTCACAAACAGTGAGATCATGACCTGAGCTAAAGTCGGACGCTTGACTGACTGAGCCACTCAGGTGCCCCTGGACTACTTTTTGTTTCTCCTAGGACCTCTTTTTTTTTTTTTTTTTTTTTTAATGAGGTATAAGTCACATACCATACAATTTACCATTTTGAAGTGTTAGTGTGTTCACAGAGCTGTGTCTTCATCACTGTCTATTTCCAGAACTTTTTCATCCTCCCACATACAAACTCTTTGCCAATGAAACAGTAACTCCCCTTTTTCCCTCCCCCAGCTCCTGATAATCTCTAATCTACCTTCTGTCTCTATGGATTTACATCTTCTGGGTATTTCACATCAGTGGAATCGTACAATATTTGTCCTTTTTTGGTCCAATTTCCTCCACTTAGCATAATGTTTTCAGGGTTCATCCATGTTGTAGCAGATCTCAGAGGTTCATTACTTTTTATGGCTGAATCCCATTCCATTATGCATAGACCTCATTGATGAATTTACGAATACTTGTGTTTGTACTTTTTGGCTATTATGAATAATGCTGCTGTAAATACGTGTATACGAGAATTTATGTGGATGTATGTTTTTATTTCCCTTGGGCCTGTATAGGGGTGGAATTGCTGGGTGATATAGTAATCCTGCATTTAACTTTTGAGGAAGTGCTTTCTATTTTGAGGAATTGTTTTCCACAGTGGCTGTGCCATTTTCCATTGCCACCAGCATCGTATGGGGGTCCTAATTACTCCACACCCTCACCAACTTTGGTGTTACCTGTCTTTTTGATTAGAGTTCGCCTAGTGGGTGTGAAGTGATATCTCACTGGGGTTTTGATTTGCGTTTTGCTAATGACTGATGATGTTGAACATCTTTTTGTGTACTTTTTGGCCATTTTTCTTCTTTGGAGAAATGTCTGTTTGAATCCTTTGCCCATTTTAATTGGGTTGTCATTTTGTTGTTAAGTTGTAAGAGTTCTTTACAATTTTAGCTCTCTTAGTTCCTGATCAGATATAATAACATAAATCTTTTCTCCCATTCTGTGGGTTGTCTTTTCACTTCATCGGTAGTGTCCTTTGAAACACAAAAGTTTTTCATTTCAGTGAAGTCCACTTTATCTCATTTTTCTTTTGTTGCTTGTGCTTTTGGTGTCCTATCTCAGAAGCTGTGGCCTAATCCAAAGTTGAAGATTTACACCAATATTTTCTTCTAAGAGTTTTACAGTTTTAGCTGTAAGGTTTTTTCAGGTCTTTGATCCATTTTCGCGTTAATTTTTGTGTGTCGAACGAGGTACTCCTAAGACCTCTGACTCCTGACTCTCCAAGACCATTTCCCATATTGCCAGACCACCTGGAATTTCCTTCCTTCTCTGCTTATCGAAACCCTGTCTTTTCTAAGACCGAACTTAATGCTGTCTTTATGAAGCCATCTTGGGTCCTGGAATGAAGTGATCACCCCCTCCTCCCTGCCTGTGTTTGTGCTTAGATCATATCACATACTGCGGCCTTGGACCGTGTTCGTTCTTGTATGTGTAAATGCATGCACACATCTCCTCTGTCCTCCCAGAATGGGAGCTTTGGTTCATGTATCTTCGTATTTTCCAGCATCAGCACTGTGCCTTGCCCATAGATGTTAAATAGATATTAGGTTTGTTTTTTTTTTTTTTTAAGTTTATTGATTTTGAGAGACAGTGCTAGTGGGGGAGGGAGAGCGAGAGAATCCCAAGCAGCCTCTGCACCATCAGTGCAGAGCCGGATGCAGGGCTTGAACTTGTGAACCGTGAGCTCGTGACCTGAGCTGACATTGGATGCTTAACCACCTGAGCCACCCGGGTGCCTCAGATACTAGATTTTTTTATTATTTTTTTATTTTTATTTTTATTTTTTTTACATTTTTATTTATTTTTGATAGGCAGAGAGAGAGAGAGCACAAGTGGGGGAGGGGCAGAGAGAGAGGGAGACACAGAATCGGACGCAGGCTCCAGGCTTTGAGCTGTCAGCACCGAGCCCGACGCGGGCCTCGAACCCACAAACCGTGAGATCATGACCTGAGCCGAAGTCGGACGCTTAACCGACTGAACCACCCAGGTGCCCCGATACTAGATTTTTTTTTTAAAAATAATTTCAATAATGGGAATAGAACTTCCATTTATTGCGTGTTCGCCCTGTGCCGGGGACTTGGCTAAAGGCTGCACTTGTGTCACTTCATTTCATCTTCGTGACGACCTTGTGAGGCACAGGTGCCATTGTTAACCCCCATTATCAGAAGTGAGATGGTACATATCTGAGTGATGAAGCCAGATTCTGGATCCAGGCAGCTCAACTTCAGAGCACGTGCACTTTGGCCACCTTGCTGTGCTGCTGAGCTGTGTGTCGTAGACAAAGCTGTCTCAGGATATTTGCTCTTCTGTAAGAATTTTGAGTGATCTCAGAAGCCGCGTATCACCTTAGCCCTGCTCCAGAAGGGTTGGCACTGTCTTGGGGGCTGTGGGACTTATTTTCACGTATGCGGTGGATTCCCCTCCAGGAGAGCGACTGGCAGTTGTGGAGGTACAGTGTGAACGGCTGCGGATGCTCTACCGGGACTGCGCTCGGCCCCCACCGCCTCCACTGCAGGCCGACCGGAGACAGGTGAGCCCCGTGCCGTGCGCGGCCACAGCGCACCGCGTTAAAGGATGCCGACCGGCACGTTAGTAACCTTTAGAACGAGCGTTCACAAAGCCCTTTGGAGGGACGCACTCCGTGATGACGTGCTGTCATCTTTGAATGTCCGAGCACATTGATTTGACATCCTGAGTCTTGAAAGATCGTGGCAAAGGAGCAGAACTCCATTTGTAAATAACTTCTTAAGGTATCAATAACAGAAGAAAAGCTTTTTTCAAAACTTTAGTTATATAGTCTGTCTTACAGAGGAATAAGCATATGTATGTAGAGAGAGGCTGAGAGGTGATTAAAAAGCAAAAGTGGTGAAGTGTTGAGAGTTGATACCTCTGTGAATGTTCTTAGCTTATTCGTAATAGCCCCAAAATGGAAACAACCCAAACGTTTATCACCTGATGAACCAAGATGCCTTCATCGTGTATGCATATCGGGTATATGCGATGGAATGTTATTCAGCCTTGAAACGTAATGAAGTAGTAACACATGCCACAATGGGAAGAAACCTGAAATCATGCCAAGCCAAAGAAGCCAGCCACAAAAGACCACGTGCTACGGGATGTCCTGTGTATGAAGTGTCCAGAACAGGCAGATCTAGAGACAGCAGATGGGCGATGCCAGGGGCTGTGGGGGAAGGGGTACGAGGAGGGACTGCTAGTGGCTAGGGGCTTTAGGGGGACAAAAACACTAAAAAGTTGATGGCGGTGACGGTTGCTCGACTCCAGTAGACTAGAAACCACTGAATCGTATGTACACTTTAAGCAGGTGAATTATATGTTACGTGACTTATATCTCGAAAAATCGGTGCATCTAGGTAAGAGTGTACAAAAATTGCTGTTGTGATTTTTCTGTAGATTTGAAATTATTTCAAAATAAAAAATTAGAAACATACAGAAGACGAAGCGTCCCCTGAAATCTCAACATCTGGTTAACATTGTCACGATAGCCACGGGATGTGTCCCCTGTACTTTTTCGTGACCACGGGGCTGTGCTGCGCATACCGTCTTACCATCTAACTTTTCTCCCTCAGTAACTCCATAGTCCAGCATACACTTGTGCCTCAGTTTCCCCATGCAGGCTTTTCTTGTTGCCCTGAATTGTCTCTACTTTCCACCACAGTGATTTGATGAACGACACTGGAGCTAATCACTGTATGCATCTTTCAGCCCTTTCCTTAGGATAAAAACAAAACTCACAGGTTAAAAAAATGTGCTTTTGTCAACAGAGTAGCATGAAGTTTAGGACTAGATTTATTAAAAGTTATGAAAGAAAAAGACAGTTTTTTCAAAAAAAGCAAATGTAATATTACTTCTTGGCTTTGAGCTGAATAGCAAATCACAGGGATAAAAATTGTGACCACTGATGGGTCTGCAGCTTGGTGTGTAATCGCACAAGCAGGAAGACAGGGCAGGGGTGAGGGCCTGCACGCGTCTGTGGAAGGAGAAGGAGAGATGTAGGAATGAAAACCTCATTTTTCATCACAGAAGCGATATCCTGAAGGGAATTAAAAATGGCATTCTAAGCATAGAAGGAGAAGAGAGGTAAGTTTCAGAGTGAACCGTTAAAGAGCTGCAAGAGTGATGGTTTCTAGAGAACAGCGCCGGGCATAGCAATGGAGACTGCCTTTCTTTTTAAATAAAGAGAAGTTTTCCTTTGGAAAAACAAGCTACGTTCTTAAAAGATGTACCTATATTATAATGCCACTAAGTAAAAACTTTTCTTCGTTGAGGGGGTACAAAGATTTGTGTTTGCAGTTGTATTGAATGAGACGCTTTCCCCCGTCACAGCCCAAAGAGATCACTTGGAGCCCCTCGAGAGTGTTCCCGCCTGTCCGAGCCTGCATGTTCTCGTCGCGCCTGACTTCTGTCACCTTCCTGGCTGACCCCAGCGCTGGGGGCGGTCTGCCCCGGGGCACATTTATCTATGCCACCTCACCACTGCCAGTGCAGGTGAGAAGTCACACGGTCTCTCGCCTCTTCCCTTCATATTTGAAAGAAAAAGCAAGTTCCAGGAACGCAAGTTGAGCCCTCTGATTGCCTGCCCGCTTCTGGTGTTTCCTCAGGCCCCATCTTTTTACTGGGAAATTGAAATTGTTTCCTATGGAGATACTGATGACGACACGGGACCAATAGTTTCCTTTGGCTTTGCCACAGAAGCAGAGAAACGAGATGGGGCTTGGACCAATCCAGTAGGGACTTGTCTTTTCCATAAGTAAGTGGCTACTATTGCTGTTATTTAAAAAAAAAAAAAAAAAAAAAAAAGTAGTGGGTGTGGGTGTTTAATACTGAAATGATATCCTTGTAATCTCAATCTCCAAAAGTGTATAAAATACCAGTTGGAAGTATATTCAAATTGAGGGAAAGAGAACAGCTCTTAGGAGTTCTCTTCGAATTACTCTGATGCCGCCGAAGCCCCTGGGCGCGTTCGTGACTCAGCCGCCTCTGTGTTGGCCGGGGAGCCTTGTCTTTGACTTTCCTTCGCTGTCTTTCATAGCAACGGCCGAGCGGTGCACTACAATGGCTCCAGTTTATTGCAGTGGAAGAGCGTGCGCTTGGATGTGACTCTCTCTCCTGGTGAGTGAAGCAGGAGCCTTTTGTTTTTGTTTTTTTTACACTGCGTATTTCTGCTATTCCCTGGTTTTGTCTAAATTAATGTAGCAACTGGAATGGGCAGTTGGTTAGTGAAAGCCAAGTACTTGTCATTGCTGTCTGCTAGCGTGTGCCCAACCGCTCATTTCGTGAGGCCGTTTTCATTGAGGAGCCTCCACCTGCTGAGGCAGGAGTCACATCCACTTTTCATTCGTGTCCATCTGTCCATCGTTGGCACAACCTGAGGTTTTGCTTCTGTTTGAAGTTTGGTCTCTTGGCAGCTTTTCACTGATGTGCAGATAAATAGGCTAAAAAAATAAAAAAGGAGGGAGCTCTACCACTAGCCCCGAGGCACTTGGAAAATGCACTATCGGTAGATAACGTGCCGTAGACTTTGTTCTCGGGAGCCTAACGTCAGGTCCCGCTTCGGCAAACCTGCCCGGATGTTTCGGTTACGTAGTCGATTCAATTAAAAAAAAAAAAGATTTTCCTCTTCTTTTTAGCCACCATATAAGTCACTTGCTCTGTGTGGATGAATTGGGATCAATCCTGCCTGATCCAGCAGAGGAACAAAATGTAGGCACTGTCCTCTTGCCGTTAGGAGCCCCCCAAACAGGGGCATCAAGGTGGCCCAGTCAGTTAAGCGTCTGACTCTGGCTCAAGTCATGATCCCGAGGTTCATGGGTTGGAGCCTGCTTCAGATTCTGTGTCTCCATCTCTCTCTGCCCTTCCCCTGCTTGTGCGCGCGCGCTCTCTCTCTCTCTCTCTCTCTCTCTCTCTCTCTCACTCTCTCACTCTCTCACTCTCTCACTCACTCACTCAAAATAAACAAACACTTGGAAAAAAGAAGCCCCAGATGTGTTGGCTACATGGTTTTGGACAGTGCATCTTAGTATCAATGAAGCCGAAATCACTGTACGTGGTCGATGGTCTGGGCTGCTCAAATGGGGAAGAGTAAGTCACTCCATCCACCAGATAACCTCGTATAGCTGACTGGGGGTAATTTTGCCATCACTTAACTTGGGGAGCTGGTTGTTAAGTTGCACCTTCCAGGGGGCATAGCATTTTCGGGTATGGTCAAGTTACGACTTGGAGATAACTTCCGGGCAGTTACTTGTCTCTTTCTGGAGCAGACCTCTGACATTTCAACTGAGTATTCAAGTGTTTTAAGCACAAAGGAGGGTTTGGGGAGAACGTGGGAGCCATAGATAGTCAGGATTTTTATTTGTCACTTTCATTTGTTTTGTTGGGTCCCATTTTAGTTGTTGAGAACTTTTGGACTTGGACCTCATGTAAACATGCTACCTTCTCAGAGAAATATGTCTGGGTAGGAATCGAGAATTCACTTTTTTACAACAGAATCTCAACTGGGTGCCTGGGTGGCTCACTAGGTTAAGCGTCTGTTTATATTTTTAAGACCATATCTAAATCTTTCACAAATTCACTTTATGCCATAAGTAATTCTCTATGTGTCAGTAGAAGAAAACTTACATTCCTCTGTTAAAAAAAAAAAAAAAAATCGTACCAAATGCTTTCCCTTTTTGTCTTGGCTACCAGGAAAATAAAGGCTAAATTTAATATGTAATTGTGGGAATTGATTTAGACACTAGTTATTTTCTTCTGATAGTTTTGATTTTTCCTTTTAAAATTATTTCTGTTGTGTTACTTTATAGTAAGTACAATATGTAACTCCGTGCCTTTTTCAGCTGTAACTAATGGCATAAACAAAGCTAGTCCGAGATAATGTGGCCTGATCACCCTTTATTTATAATCAGTAAAAGGGAAAACAAGATGTTTCCTTCCTGTTCTCTGCCATAGGTGATGTGGCAGGAATTGGCTGGGAGAGAACCGAGGGGACGCCACCTCCTCCGGGGCAGCCAGCCAAGGGCCGGGTGTACTTCACATACTGCGGGCAGCGCCTGTCCCCGTATCTCGAAGACGTCTCTGGTGGGATGTGGCCTGTGGTTCACATTCAGAAGAAGGCAGGTTATCTTACTGGGAAGGAAAACCGTTCTCCTTAGTAATTTGGGCCGTGCTCCATCACGCCGGGGAGGGCAATCTCCTTGACGGAATCCACCATTCAGTTGCTGATCTCATCCAGAGGCACCCTCCCAGACACCCCCATAATAATGTTGAGTCTGGCACCCCGCGGCCAGTCAAGCTGACGATTCAATTAACCATCACAGTACGACTGCAGATCGTAGACTTAGGGAGCAAATGTGACCCTGAAGAAGCAATGCCTGAGCCAGGTCTAGGCTAATTAACTGGTCTTAACTTGGCAAAGTTGGAGGGAAACAATGTCCCCAGTGAAGGGAGCAGCTTGTGCGGTGGCATCAGACGGAAGGGAACAGTGCTGGGAACAGGGAAGGTCGCTGTCTGAGCAGCAACGAGCGGGAGAGTGAGGTGTGGGAGGGCGGGCGCACCGGCCTGGGCAGAGCTTGGTCTCCGCTCCAGTGCACGTGGTCACGCCGGCCCCTCTGCCTCGCCCCACATGCTCTCCCAGAGCCAGGGCCATTCTTCTGATGACCTTCACCTTGGAGTGTTAAATGCATAAAATAAATCAACAACCCTAGCTCCTTTCAAATCCTTTATTTGACCTCCTTCCCAGAACACCAAGACTCGCGCTAACTTTGGCTCCCGCCCATTCGCCTACGCGGAAGGGCAGGCCCACCGCAACGCCGCAGACCTGTGCACCGATCTGGCAGAAGAGATCAGCGCGAACTTTGAGGCCCTGCCCTTTGCCATGGCATCTGACAGTGACAACGACGCTGGCACCAGTATTGCGTCAGACCCCGGCACTCACGGGCCGCCGTGCCGCATTGCTGCTGTGGCCACTGCTCAGCAACGTAAGCCGTCTCCTCCCAGGGCCCCACTGCTTCCTGGGAGTACAGATGCTGCTAATTCATAAATTCTCACTTGGGCAAGCTCTGGTGCCCGTCGGATATGGGGCGATGGGCCCAGTGATATAAAATGGGCAGCAGGAGCAGCATGGGAGACTAGAAAGCACATTCCCACATACGGGAAGCCTGCCATGACTCCGTGCTGGCAGAATATTGCCACCTGGAAACGCAAGCCTGAAAGATTGTCCACTTTTTGTAAGACAGCTAAAAACCCTAGAATTTTAGGGGTGCCTGGGTGGCTCGGTTAGTTGTCTGACTTTGACTCAGGTCATGATCTCACAGTTTGAGTTCGATCCCCGCATCTGGCTCTCTGCTGTCGGTACAAGCCCACTTTTGATCCTTTGTCCCCCCCCTCTCTCTGCCCCTCCTCCTCTCTTTCCTCTTTCTCTCTCTCGAAAATAAACATTAAAAAACCTCAGAATTTTATTTGAAATCTTTTATCTTTTGTTTTAAAACTGAGGCCATCAAAGACTAATAAAACACTAATTGTGGAATCTATGTGGTGGGTATTAGATGTACACTAAAAAACTTTCCTGATTATTTGAAAAACTTCATAATCAAATAAAACCGAGCTTCCTGAACTAACGGTATCTGCAGACTGTATCTGGCCCTTGGGATACGGGTTTGCAAACTGCTTTAAGACTATTTACTTCTTTCTCATGACGAAGAACTTTCCAAATTCTTCTCCGAATTGAATGAATTATACCCATAAAAACGATCTTAGGATTCAGGATAACGGTACATGATTTGTTATTCCTTGGCTTTGTGTTTCGAAATCCCTCCCTAGTGCTGCGAGTCCTTCATGCAAATGAAGATACTGTGGTTTGTCTGAGGGGCAGAAGTTCGTGATTTTTCCAGCCTGCTCTTCCTCAGAATTCACTGTCACTGTGCTCTGTTACAGAATACGATAGTGACACTTCCTGTCATTATAAAGTAGAACTCAGCTATGAGAATTTCATCACCTCTGGCCCAGACCCCCACCCGCCTCCCATTGCGGATGACGAAAGTGATGATGAGGACGATGACGACGTCCCACAGGTGCGAGGCCCGTGGCCCTTGACCAGGACAGGCCCGCCGGGAACAATTTTGATGTGAGGGTACAAGGCCGGAGCGGTTACACTTCCCGCTGCGTCCCTGTGTTTGAGCAGTGGCTCTGGAGCATTCACCTTGCAAACCATGTATTGGTAGCGAAGCCTTTTGGGCTCGTTTGCCCAGTACTCCTCTGGGTGTGGGAGAAATGAGGTACCTTGATGCCGCAGTGAGGTCGGGGATCGCATGGTGCTCATTAGGCTTTAGAGGGAAGGGAAGGGCTTGCTGCATGCAGTCTGGCTGTTTTCTCCCCTGGCATCTGAGGGGGTGTTTCTGCGACTGGCCTCAGAGTTGGGTGAGAGCTGTGCATCCGGGAGGGGGCTGGCGCCCACCCGAGCTACTCCTCTTCTGTTGATGCGTTTGCCTTCTCCTTCCAGGAGGACCACTACGCCCTGCTGGTGAAAGCCTGGGAGACCAAGGTGTTTCCTACTATCCGAAGACGCTTCCGCAATGAGGCGGAGCGGAAGTCGGGCCTGGACCAGATAAAGGGTGCCTTGCAACTAGGTCTGGTGCTTTACGCTTTCCTCGGGAGCCACTTCGTGACTTGAAGAGACGTGCTTAGATGAAAGTAGATGTAAATCAGGAAAGGGGGGCTCGCCTGAAGTCAGGCCAGACCTAACCGGGTCCTCTACCCGTGCCTTTACTGAACTCTGCGGTCGCCGGCTTTCCTTGCCAGGCTTTTCTTTGCTTGTCCACGTAACTCTGTATGTGGGGGTGTCGATAGGCCGCTGAAATGGAAGTGAAACGGTCATACCGGGAAGTTGATGGCCAAGTGATGTGGGCTCCCCAGGCGTAGCCATGCCATTTACTGTCCCTACGACCTTAGCAAAGCTACTTCACCTTTCTGAGCTTTCCTCACCTTTGAAAGGGAACCAGTGATGGTACCCACCTCATCTGTGTATGAGACTTAACTGCCTTATACAGATAAAGCTCCTCCAAAAGCCACGTCCAGAACATAGGAAGCATTCGGTTCATATGGTTCCAGATGCCACCGTGATGGTGGCAATGGGCATTTTTCTCCCGCTGGCACAGTTCATCCAGCAAAGAATAATGCAGAGCTTGACCCCAGACAGTGAGTCTTGAGTACAGGTAGCTAATTTCTCTTCAGTTTTCCTCGTCTTGTGAAATACCTGCTTTTTTCCCCCAACATGGAGGCCCTGGGGTGGGGGGGGGGGGGGGAATGTAAGAAGTTTCATTTTTGTCCTATGTGAGCAGCTTTGCTCCTTTTTCAACTTGTTCTGAGACTAGGACCCAATAAAGATACCCACCCCCCCACCCCCACCCCAACCAAGACCTTTATTTTTTGGCCAGTTTATATGCTGAGTCCCAGATTTCCAGTGATTTCTTTTTTCCCATATTGGCACCAGGACTAATCAGTTATGTGTACAGCTGTGGCTTTGTTTTTATTTACTTATTTCCTTAATGCTTTCTATCCCCAAAGCTAAGATCTTGTTTAAACATAACCTTAGCCATACCTCCTGTGACCTGGTGGGATTGCTGCCGACCCAATTCCAGGGCAGATAGTATTCTCCTCTTCTGTCAAGAGTTTCAGGCAGAGGGAGCAACATTAGGAAAGATGCTCAGTGGGGGTGAGCTTGGGTGATTGGGGGACCAGCAAAAAGGCCAGGCAGCAGGTGTGGCCGAAGAGGAGAGCACAAGGGAGGGGCAGGGACAAGCGTTGGGTGCATGAGGACTGTGGATTTTATTCTGTGTGAGACAGAAGCTATTGGGAGGTGGTGAGCAAAGGAGCCACGTAATGCGATGTAGTAGATCCCCGAGATAAGAAGAGAGTTTTTCTTCCCCATTCATTCTCAACATCTGAGCGAAATGCCCTTTTGTGTTCTGCCAGAGTGCAGAACAGATCTTCTGCTCAGACAGCTCGATGCCAGATTTCGTCGCTGCCCACCTTGAAGCACGTGTGCAGCCATTCAGAGGTGGGAGGGCTTTATTCTAGTGGCTTTTATTCGGCCATTAATTCATCACTTACCCATGCCAACATTCAGCAAGCGACTCCCAGGCATCGGGCCCCTGGCTTGGGGAATCAAGAGAGCCTCTGGGAATAAGACGGAGAGGGTCCCCTCTCTCACCGCGTATATCCCAGGGGGCAGCAGCAGACGACATGCGGTCAGGGCTGGGCGGTAGATCAGGAGGCCCCAGCATGTGTAGGTAGGGCAGCCCGATGCAGCGTGGCTTCTCTACCTGGTGTTTAAGCGGAGATCTGGAGCTAACTCGCCACCAGCAGCCTTACCGTGAAAGACGTGAAGCGCCGTTTGGCGGGGGTGGGGGGCTGGTACTTCCTGCCGTTGGGAGAGTAAGAAAGGGGGAAAGAATTCACAGTATGCAAATGGAAAGCTCTTATGTATGATCATTGGTTGCTGTGCCTTTATTTTGACGAGGTTCTGCTTCAACTTGGGTACCTTTTCTTTCGCCCTTTGGTGCTGGAGTCATCCTTGGTGTCTGTGGCCGAGTGTGCCTCCTCCTCCTCCGCTCCCAGTTCGGTTAGGGGGAAGTATAGACAGCACAGCAGAAAATGTGATCATCCAAAGGCGGCCTCTGGACCAGAGGCAGACTGATGGCTCCCCCAGAAGTACCTCTGGCTCCTGAGCCAAGGTGTTCTCTCGGGTTCCATCCGTGTGGCCATGACTAGTCGTATGAACTATATTAATCCAAACATAAAAGATTTACCTTTTGAACATACCCTCCTTCAATGTAGCAGTGGCAGAAGTGAAAAGGAGGGGTGCGGGTGGCTCGTGGTCCCCGAAGGACCACCTCTGTGCGGTGCATCAGCCTCCTGTTGTCAGGTCCCCAAGGAAGGTTAGTGAAACGACCCCCGCACCGAGCGTGATTGAGCTCGGCATTCTCCCCGTGTTCCTGGACTCCTGCTTAGTAGATAGCAGAGGATTTCTTTTCTTCTCTCCCCCTTCCCTTTGGAAAATGTTGCCAAGATTATTTTTCCGCAGTCTTCCAGTATCAGGCCACATTTCTGGCTTCTTCTGACAATTCTTTCTCTCAGCATCCTTCTCTAATTGCAGCCTCCTCAACTGTGCTCAGAAAATTGCTGTGCCTTTTCCCTACATAAAGGCTGGCAAATAAAGGAGTAGGAGGCGAGTGTGATGGAAATAAGCCTTGTGCGAAGGCAGATGTGTCCACACCCGTGTCTGTACCCACACTTCCTGAGCCGCGTGCGAGCTACGGCGGCAACAGCAGACGGAGACACTGTACCCGCCTCTCTGTGCTCCCCGCGGTGCCATCTCACCAGGGCTTTGGAGACTTGTGGGCTGGGTGTATTAATTAATAGTGGCTGTTTGTGCTGAACATAATGATGTGTTCTCCCTCTGGGAAGGAAGAGCAGGGCGACCTCCGGTACTGAGTAGAAGCTGATGTAACTCTTTCGTAAGCAACACGTGTTTGCTGTAGTAAAAATCACACACAGTACAAAAATGAATAAAGTAAGAAAGAAACCTTTTCCTCACTTCCTTCTTACTGTCCGTTTGTCCTGTACTTAGTTCTTAGGTCATCGTGCAGCCATGCCCTTTGTGTCCGATCACTTTTAACTGCTCTGTATTGATAAATGATCTTGTTATTCCTACTTTGGGATTTCCCAGCAGTGCAGCAGGAGGTGTTCTTGTATCTTTACACACTCGTGCTTGTGTTTCTGTGGGAGAGATTTGAGAGGTTCCTACAGGCAGGGCAGTGAGTGTTTTAAACTTGCTAGACCCTGCACAGTCACCTTCCTCAAAAGGCTGTGTACCCCCACAGACGGCGTTGGGGAGATTCTCTCGGTATCAGTCAGTGTCATGGTTGATCTGAAGACCGGGTCCTCTTTGGAGAGTTTCCAGTGTGGTTAATATTTTTTAGGCATGGTGGACATTGCCCGGCAGACGGTCGAATTCCTGTACGAGGAGAATGGTGGCATCCCAAGAGACCTGTATCTTCCCACCATCGAAGACATTAAAGACGAAGCAAACAAGTTCACGATTGATAAAGTTCGAAAAGGTTTTGCTTTCCCTCTTACTTCATCTATGAAACTGTGTGTGGAATGAGAAGTTGGGTTTTCACTCGGCCTCAGCTGGCCTCCTGTACATGTCCCAAACTCACCGGCATGTGCAGTCAGATGGCACACTTATGCAGAGGGGGATATGGGGCGTGGGTGGAGGGTTCCAGGTAGGCCTGGTTAGATCATGGCTGGTCAGCTAATTAACCAGGAATGTGTGGTTGCCCCTGTGCTTTTTAGAATTTTAACAGAATGTGTTTGTTCCTTTGATTAAACATCTGTTGCAGATTTTGAGGAAATGAAAATCCAGAAAAGCACAGACAAAAATTGAAACCACTCATTATTAGCCCTTCATAAAAATATCAGAGTATCAGGGACAGGGGCAGAAGTGTATATTTGCTTTTCTTTCTTTCTCTTTTTTAGGTATAATTCACATACCATAAAGCTCACCCTTCTACAGTACTCAGTTTTTAATATACTCACAAAGTTGTAAAACCACCAAACCATTACCTCTAATCCCACAACATTTTCATCCTCCAGAAAGAAGTCCTGTCCTCCACCATTTCCCACGTCTCCTTCCCCTGAGCCCCATTAATTTACTTTCTGTCTCTCTAGATTTACCTCTTCTGGACATTTCCTATAAATGGAGTCCTACAGCATGTGGTCTTTTGTATCTGGCCTCTTTCATATAGCACAGTTGTTCAAGATTCATCCATGTTGTAGCATGTGTTAGTACTTTATTCCTTTTTATGGCAAAATGATACTCCATTGTATGGATAATACCCCATTTTTTAAAATCGTTCATCAAATGTTGGACACCTGGGTTGTTTCTAACTTTTGGCTTTTATGAGTAATGAATGCTACTGTGAACCTTGGTGTTCAGGTTTTTTGTTTTTTTGGTTTTTGGTTTTTTTTTCCAGACCTGTGTTTTCATTTTCCTTGGGTACATATGTGGGAGTGGGATTGCTGGGTCATAGAATAAGTTGAACTTTTTGAGGACCTTCTGGATGGTTTTCCAAAGTGATTGCAGCATTTTACATTCCCACCAGAAATGTATAAGGGTTCCAATCTCTTCACATCTTGCCAACACTTACTATTGTCAATTTTTTTTTTTTTTAATTACAGCCATCCTAGTGGATGTGGAGTGGTACCTCATTGTGGCTCTGACTTCTGTTTCCCTAATTCTAATGGAAAATCTTTCCATGCGTATCTTTCACTTTTCCTTAGAGGAAGGTTTATTCAAATCCTTTGCCGATTTTTTGGTCGGCTTCTTTGCTTTTTATTATGAGAGCTCTTACAGCATTTAGTTGTGTAATTTTTCAGACCGAGCTTTGTACCTTTTTTATTTGCGACTAAACCGAGGTATTGTTGGATGCTGTAGCGCTGTCTTAGGCCCTAAAATACAGGATCCCAAGATGACAATGTTATTTGCTTCTGAAGAAACTTCCTCTGCCTTCCTCAGGTCTCACGGTGGTGACCCGCTCTCCAGACAGCAACAACGTAGCCAGCAGTACTGTGGGAACTGCTCTGCCCAAGTTCGCCATCCGAGGGATGCTGAAAACCTTTGGGCTTCATGGAGTCGTGTTAGATGTTGATTCAGTGAGTAAAACAGCCTTTCGAATACACGGAGACTTTCGTGTCCAGACTCCAGGTGCCTGAAAAAGCGGTCACGTAGATGGATTACTCCCCAACTAGGGATGAAGAAAGCAGGCTGAGTGCTCACACCAGCAGTTTGCCCGAGGTTTTCTCGAGGGCCCGGATCCGGGGATCAGAGCTGATAGATGATAAGCTCTTAACACTCAGCACTGTCAGCACCTTCAGACCACACTGCCTCCGCCATTATTTTCCGTCAGCCGTGTTCAGACCGTCCCTACATTATACCCGCCCAAGTTCCAAGGGAAAACTCTCCCGTTGTCCTTGATGAGTGGGTGATCTGTCATTGTCGTGACTGTTACAGACACAAGTCAAAGAAATAGTTTTATGATTCTGATCACGTCATCTCACTGGTCCTCTCAGCCTCAGCTTCCCGATATGTAACATGGATCTATTAAATCCATGGGGCAGGGGTGGGGGGACGCGGGTGGGGAAGAAGGAACAGAAGATGCATGAGGGCAAAGCCAAAGCTTTCTTTGGAAAACAAGGTCCTGTGTGAAAGCGATGACCCTGTTTCTGAGGTTGCATGCACGTGCTGACACTGGAGAAGTTTCCCATGCAAGAAAAGTGATGAATGCCGGTAGTTTAAGCCTAAGAGGCTGTGATGAAGAAAAAAAAAAAAAAAAGGATCTGTCTTTATGAACATAAACTAGAATCTATCTAGATAGAGATACAGATACAGACACTGGTAATGTTAGGTACCACTAATGCTTTGAAATGGAAAATTTTACATCTTTTACTGACTCCATTGTACTTCAACTTAATTTTGAATCATTAAATTTTTAAGAGAGGCTATCTGACTGGTGGTTTACTAGGGTGAACTTCAGAAATCTCCAGGGGTGCCTGGGTGGCTCAGGCAGTTAAGCATCTGACTTTGGCTCAGGTCATGATTTCATGGCTCAGGAGTTGGAGCCCCGCATCAGACTCTGTGCTGACAGCTCAGAGCCTGGAGCCTGCTTTGGATTCTGTGTCTCCCTTTCTCTCTGCCCCTTCCCTGCTCACACTGGCTCTCTCCCTCTCTGCCCCTCTCCTGCCTGTGCTCGCTCTCTCTCTCTCTCTCTCTCTCTCTCTCTCTCTCAAAGATAAACGTTTAAAAAAGGTAGGAAATTCCATTGGTGATACTGTTAATGTCCCACTGCCTTCTGATACACATTTCTGATCCTAGTTATCAGAAGGTACATAACTGACACTGGCTTTTAGCAACTGGAAATGTGTACAAGTAAAAATTTAGAAAAATAGAAATTTCCTTAAAATAATAATTGTTATGGGGGCGCCTGGGTGGCTCAGTTGGTTGAGCGTCTGACTTCGGCTCAGGTCATGATCTCACAGTGCGTGAGTTCAAGCCCCATGTCCGGCTCTGTGCTGACATCTCAGAGCCTGGAGCCTGCTTCGGATTCTGGGTCTCCCTCTCTCTCTGCCCCTCCCCTGCTCACACTCTGTCTCTCTCTGTCTCTCAATAATAAATAAGCATTAAAATTTTTTTTTAAATAAAAAAAATAATTATTATTTCTCCAGTAGTTTCTTTTTGTTTCAGTAATCCTAAATAAAAATGTTTGTATTTGAATCCAAAATGTATATGCGTGAGTTAGCTCTTTTACTGCAGGAAAATAAAAAGTAATCAGATTCCCTGCTTTTGCAAAATCACTAACCTAAGAACAATGAACGTAAAATAATATGTACTGAATTATTACTGAACTATAGCACTGTTGTGTTTGAATCTCTATCTCATGGGGCGCCTGGCTGCCTCAGTTGGTGGAGCTGTAGCTCTTCATCTTGGGGTTGTAAGTTCGAGCCCCACATTGGGTATAGAGATTACTTAAAAAGTAAAAGCTAAAGGGGTGCTGGGGTGGCTCAGTCAGTTAAGGGTCCGAGTCCTGATTTCGGCTCAGGTCATGATCTCACGGTTTGTGGGTTCGAGTCCCACATTGGGCTCTGCACTGATAATGTGAAGCCTTCTTGGAATTCTCTCTTTCAAAATAAATAAACTAAAAAAAAAAAAAAAAAAAAGATCTAAATTCATTTCTAACTCATGAATACATGCCAGTTAAAATTTTAAAACTGGTATGAAAAACCTAAACACACTATCAGTCAGTACTAACCATATATCTTTGAACTTCTAGACTCAATTTTTTTTCAATGTTTATTTTATTGAGAGAGACAGAGTGCAAGCAGGAGAGGGGCAGAGAGAGAGGGAGACACAAAATCCCAAGCAGGCTCCAGGCTCTGAGCTGTCAGCACAGAGCCCGACGCAGGGCTCGAACTCACAAACCGCAAGATCACGACCTGAGCCGAAGTTGGACGCTTAACCGGCCAAGCCACCCAGGCACCCCCAAACTTTGGTTTTATATATAATACACGTACGTGTATTTTAAAACTTGGAGGGGAAAGGTCAGTGTCCAAAGAGTCCAATAGACATTTCCTTTAACTATTGTAGGTAAACGAATTGGTGCAGGTAGAAACTTACCTCCGAAGTGAAGGTGTGCTGGTCCGGTACTGGTATCCCATTGACATGCTGGAAAGGCCCCCGGCGGGCTACCGAAGGACCGCCACCAACGGGCTGGTCACGCTGGACAATACCAACCTTCAAATTCACAGGTAAAACTGAGCCCTTCTTTCCAGGGGATCACAGAAATTCGCTTACTGTGTTTTACCACATGTACCATTCATTCATTGTTGACAAGGTTTCCTTCAAAGCTGAGAGAGGGAAGCTATAAAATAACGGCAAAAGTGCAGGAGTTGGGAAGAAACGTGGGATCCCGCGTCACCCAGCCTGTGCCACGGGCACTTGAGGGGCGGGCGGAGATGGCGAGCGTGTGGGAAAGCTGTAAAGAGTAAGGCCAGTCCAGACACCGTGCGAACCGCCAGCTTATTTCCCGGTGTTCGTTCCTGAGCGCCTGCTTTGTGCCTCACGCCGGGCAGAGATCTCCAAGGAAACGTGTGCCCGCGCTGTGTGGGTTAAAACCCAAAGACCATTCGTCTCTCTCTCCTCTAGTTCAGACCTTCCGTGCCTGTCCACCTCCCTTGGAGGAGAATTCGCCACTAACCTGCCTCACGAACCCCTCCGGGGCCTCAGAGCCTCCGCTCTCCGCGTACTTTGCGTCAGCGCTGCTGGCCTTCCCGTGCCTCCTACACACCCACTTGCGTCCTCGGCAGCGCCTCGTGTGTGCTTTTCACTTGGCCTGGGGTGCTTTGCGCAGAACTTCGCACGGCTGTCTCATTCTTGTCATTCAGATCTCAGTACGTCCCCCTTGCCGCGAGAGTTCGCTTTACCATCTAAAGCAAGCGCGGAGCCACGTGTCGTCATAGCACCGCCTTTCACTTCTCTTCCAGGACCTGAGGTTTTTGCTTGTTTTTAAAATTCATTTCCTGGGTTGTCTCCTCCTCCTAGAACGTGGGGTTCTTAACAGCAGAGACTGATTCTTTGCTAGAGCCCCCGGTGCCGAATGTGGGCCCTGGCTCACGTTGTAAACTCAAAATATCTATTGAAAAGGAGCCCAAAACATATGCTTGAGTATCAGTATGATGCTATTAAAAGCTTTTAAAGCTTTATTTAATCAGTTGTATTTTTAGCAAATGTCTCCGATAGATGTAATTAAGATGTAAGTTAATGACCTTTGACTAGCAGCTGAGTGAAAAGGCACAGTGCTTTGTAGAGTTGCAGGCAGGCTACAGATGTAGGATGTTTATTCTCAGTATTACGGCTGTGATCTTGGTATTGGGGGAAATAAGAACCATGCTGTATGGGTTCGTTCGATCAGTAAAGTGACTGAAGGGGGCGCCTGAGTGGCTCAGTGGGTTAAGCTTCCGACTTTGGCTCAGGTCACGATCTCACAGTTCATGGGTTCGAGCTCCACATCAGGCCCTGTGCTGACAGCTCCAAGCCTGGAGCCCGCTTCGGGTTCTGTGTCTCCCTCTCTCTCTCTGCCCCCCTTCCCCCGCTCATGCTCTGTCTCTGTCTCTCTCTCTCTCTCAGAAATAAATAAATGTTAAAAAATAAATAAATAAAGTGACTGGCTTTCTGGTCCCAGCATGGATTGTCATCACAGGTATGCTGTGTGAAGTACTCGCGTGGGTTTGAGGGAGAGAACTTAGAAAACCAGCGGTAGAGGACTCAGCGGTGGCTTCAGAGACGTTAACCGTCTGCAGGGTCAAAGCAGGGGCCGCCGGGCCGACCCAGAAAAATCTCATTCCGACTGCAGCCTCTGAAATCGGAGGAGAAAGCTGTTGGGGAGTCAGTAAGGACTTGGAGCTTGCTTGCTCAGACCACCTCGGTTTTGCTGCCCTGACCCTTCTGAGGGGTGCGAGTACATACCCTCCTTGCAAGGAGGGTGGAAACGGGCGGAAGCGGTCGGTGGCAAACTCTGGCACGAATTGATTCCAGACCGGTGGGGATGAGAAAGAAACCACCCAGATGCCACATCTTGGCTGCTTCTTGTTTATCTTCGTAGCCGTGCAAACTCATCAGCTATTACGTGGCTTCATTAATTGCCGTTGTGCCCAAATCTGAGTTAGGACAGACCAGTGTTAAATTTAGTTCAGCTCAGTAGGCGACACAGAATGAGCCCCGATGCCTCCAAGTGGGTTTTAAACCGACACTTCCTGGGGCGCCTGGGTGGCGCAGTCGGTTAAGCGTCTGACTTCAGCCAGGTCACGATCTCGCGGTCCGTGAGTTCGGGCCCCGCGTCAGGCTCTGGGCTGATGGCTCGGAGCCTGGAGCCTGTTTCCGATTCTGTGTCTCCCTCTCTCTCTGCCCCTCCCCCGTTCATGCTCTGTCTCTCTCTGTCCCAAAAATAAATAAACCGACACTTCCTAGAAACAGTAGGGCTGCTTCTAACTTGCTTTTTTAGCTTAGTGCTTAATACCAGGAGACTTTTTAATAATGGCGACTAGCTAAAGAAACACAGGGAGGCTCCCCTACGCTTAGTATTAGATTATATGCCAAGAGATGGAATTCTAAATGAGACCTGCTTAGTCACTAATCAGCTGCTATTCAAGCTGAATGGCAATCACTTCATAAACTGATGACACAAAAAATGTTCGCAGTGGATATTTTTGAACCGCTTTAGTGCAGCTCACATTCCAGATAACTCACCTGTTTAAAGTATACGAGGCAGGGGCGCCTGGGTGGCGCCGTCGGTTAAGCGTCCGACTTCAGCCAGGTCACGATCTCGCGGTCCGTGAGTTCGAGCCCCGCGTCAGGCTCTGGGCTGATGGCTCGGAGCCTGGAGCCTGTTTCCGATTCTGTGTCTCCCTCTCTCTCTGCCCCTCCCCCGTTCATGCTCTGTCTCTCTCTGTCCCAAAAATGAATTAAAAACGTTGAAAAAAAAAAAATTTTAAAGTATACGAGGCAGTGGTATTTAGTATAGAGACAGAGGTGTGCGGCCACCACTGCCATCGATCTTAGAACCTTCTCATAACCCTGGGAAGGAGGCCTGTACCCATGCTCTCCTCTAGCTCAGCTCTGTTCCATTTCAGTGGATTTGCTTGATTCTGGACAATCTGTAGAAACGGAATCACATAATACGCAGCCGTTTGTGTCTGCCCTTTTTTCTTCTTGGCAGAACGTCTTCAAGGTTCATCCACGTCGAAGCACGGAGTAGTGCATCCCACTTACTGCTGAGCAGTATTCCACTGTGTGGACTTACCATCCCTCACCTGATGGACAGTGGGGTTGTTTCCACGTTTTGGCTGCTAAGAATAATGCTGATGTGGACATAAGTTTCTGTGGGGACCTATATCTTCATTGCTTTTTCCGCGGTGATTTCTGAGTAGAGAAAATCCAAACGTACTTTAACGTGGCTTTTTATTTAAGACCCCAGGGACTGACCTGGCCTACAGAACACAGGGCCAGAGGAGAGGCCTGTGGCCCAGCCCGTGCAGGGGCCGGGGCACCGGCACTCAGCGCCTCTCCCTGCTTCCCCCACAGAGAGCTGCTCCGGTGCGAGGCCGCGCTGGCCAGGCTGTACTGCCGCATGGCCCTGCTCAACATCTTCGCCCCCAAGCTGCCACACTTGTTCACCCGCCTCTTCCACATCCCTGCCATCCGGGACATCACGCTGGAGCATCTGCAGCTGCTGTCCAATCAGCTCCTGGCCCCTCCCCTCCCAGGTGAGCCTCGGCTTTGCGGCCGCCACTGGCGCAGTCAGCCCAGGGGGGGAAACAGCCCCGAGGGTGAGCCCGGCCCCAGGCAGGAGCCGTGGTGGTGAGGTACTCGCCCGCCGCGTGGCACGGTGCCTTCGGACTCGTGGAGGTAAGCGGCCCTGGAGAGTCCCGGTGACCTTGGCAGTGTTTTCTCACTCTGAAAAGTGCAAGTGTGCTACATGACGTATTGAGTCCTTGCTATATTAAGCATTCATAGAGCTTCCCAAACAAACTGTGGATCAAGGAAAATTTAGCATTATTTAGGAAATCCCGTCACTGCACCATTGCCGCAGACGTTCTCGCTGACATTATTCAAAAAGGAAAATGCTCCTGTTACCGAGCTCCTGCACGGCACACCCGAGTGGTTTGTTGGGACTTCGGGTGGAGCCGTTTTGACGGGCCAGGTTGTGTGTACCTGCTGGCCTTAGGGCCCTTGGCCAGTCCCGATGCTGTGTGTTGGCTCCCCCGGTGAACGCTAAGCAATGGATCCGCTTAGCCCAGTCCAAGACCGAGGAGCCCCTGCGTCTGTCCCGGCACCTCAGCCTCCACCTGCTCCCCTCGACCTCCCGGCATCTGAGATAGGAGCAAGGCGTGGGAGGGCGGATGGCACCCGAGGCCTGATGGCACCTCCCAGCTGTGGGGTCCCCTGGCCTACCCCAAGAATTCAGAGGCTCCGAAACATACCCAGAAAGCTTTAAAATGTATGCGGAAGAAGCTCTGCCCTAATGGCCTAACGCGCGCCTTACAGACTCCCTTAGCGGCTCCTCGGGGCCTCCAGGACGGGCCAGGGCACGCCAGTAGGTCAGGCTGTGGGAACCCCTGCATCGAAGCTGCTCTACTTGTGTTTAATAGACTTGGGTCTCCACTTAAGATTTTATTTTAGGAATCGGTTTTGTTGCTTAAAAGAAAGCAAAAACATAGACCACTGACGTGAAATCCCCCGCCAGCCCGCCGGCCTGCGGGATCTGATCGGCAACATCTTAGCCGAGGTGCCGGGTCCGAGCTGTCCCGGCCTGGCTATCTGGACGGGTTGCTGGTCGGTTCCCAGGCTCTCCCGGGGAGCCATGGGCCGCTGCGGTTCTGGTGCACTTAGGTCTTCTTTCCTGGCCCCAGATGGCACCATCAGCTCCAGTTCCATCCTCCTGGCACAGTCCCTGCAGCACTGCGTGCGCTCCCAGAACTGCTCGGCCACAGACCTCTTCTACCAGGGCAGCTCCCACATAGTGAGAGAGTGGCTCAGCGTGGCCATCACCCGGACCCTGCACCAGGGCGAGGAGAGCCTGTTGGAGCTGACGAAACAGCTCTGCTCTTTCCTGCAGGTACCAGTCTGACACTCAACTCTCCCTGAACCGGGGTTGTCACCTTTCATTGTAAGGCTTATGGGTTTGCTTGAGAATGACCCTCTCGCTTCCCCAACGGCCCCCGCCTTCCGAACCAGTCTCCTTTTCCTCGAGGCTTTCCCGCCTGGTCCCATCTGCATTGGCCTTTGCCCCAGGTGGCTTTCTGGTCCTCCTGAGCCTGTGACCACACATGCGTTGTTGGCCCTGCCCCTTGCCTGGGAGTTGGGAGGTGAAATGCTCCCCTGTGGGTACCCTGTGCCTTTCCTGATTAAATGTCTCTGCAGACAGCCCCGGAGCAGTTCCCCTCCGAAGAGTTCCCCATCTCAGAGTCCAAAGTCAACATGGACGTTAACTTCCCCGGGGCGGCTTTCGTCGTTGTGTCGTGCAAAGAAAGTCAGTCTGGATTCCGCAAAGAGTAAGTTGCCCCTTCTCCGGGAGAGGTGACGGGAGAGAAGAGAAAAATGGATTCTGGTGAAATGGACAGAAGAAAAACTCAGATTGTTTTTATTGTTTAATGCATACTATATTTGAAAATAATCTATAGTTCTTTCCATATTTCTGTGTTTTGGAAATTAGTCTTTATAAAGAACGACCTTCTAAAATATGGTGGGAATGGGGGCACCCGGGTGGCTCAGTCGGTTAAGCATCCGACTTTGGCTCAGGTCATGACCTCACGGTTTGTGGGTTTGAGCCCCACGTCGGGCCCTGTGCTGACAGCTCGGAGCCCAGAGCCTTCTTCGGATTGTGTCTCCCTCTCTCTGCCCCTCCCCCACTCACACCTCTGTCTTTCTCTCAAAAATAAATAAACATTAAAAAAAAATTTTTAATGGTGGGAATGACTCACAAATGCCCGATCCCGACCCTCCTTCTGGGGCCGAGTCTGCTCCCCATCCCTGGCGCGTACGCCCGGACCCCGCTGACTCTCCTCCCTTCCTCTCCTCCACTCCTCAGCTCCTCCCTGTACAAGGCGCCATGGGCACGGGTGCTCGTCTACGGGCTTGGCCACAAAGTCAAGCGGAACGGCCAGCTAAACCTGATCGAGGCCGTGTGTTATCCGAGGGATGCATCTCCGGCCAACACCGGCCTCACGCCGCCGCCTACCGCCAACCAGTACCCCTCTGTGATCCTGTCCACGGACAAGGTCCACATCAAACTGGGTAGGTCTCTGAATTAGCTCTTGGTGATCAGAACAGCTTGAGGTTACTCTCTGCTGTCTTTCTCTTTGAAGATAGAAAGGATTTTGTACCTTGCTGTGTTCCAGTGCCCAGTCCGTAAAGAGCAGAAGTGCTTGGGATAGTGTATTTTAGGGACAGGAGGTGAAGGGAGCGCCCTTCCTGCCCAGGGAGGACCTGCACCTGCTGCCTGGACTTCAGTGGACAGTTCCTTTCTTATCGCCAGTGGGTGCTCTTTAGAGTGACGGGAACAGAGCAGCCTTGTGATTTAGCTACAATACTCCCAGCTGCCTTTCTCAAGTTCTCCGTGAAACCAAATTCTCTCCGGTGCGAGTGGCTCCCCTGGGGTTCAGGCCTCAGTGAGCGTCTGCTCCCCGCCCCCCAGTCTAAGCGGTGAACCGCCTGGTGGGAGGCCTAGTTGGTGTTGTCTCCCCAGCATTCTTTGCTAAGCCTGCATGGTTTTAGGTTGAGGTGAGGCTAAACCTGTGCCCTGGGGCCAGCTGACTGTCCGGAGCAGACACACAGAGGAAAGGACAACCTGGTCACAGACTTCCACCTCACTTCCTCATCACGTTTGATAAGAAAAGACGGACGTGTGTGTGTTAGACACGATGAAATGTATTAGAGG
This sequence comes from Panthera leo, assembly GCF_018350215.1. Lineage (NCBI taxonomy): Eukaryota > Metazoa > Chordata > Mammalia > Carnivora > Felidae > Panthera > Panthera leo. The sequence continues at coordinate 9,810,885 of NC_056690.1, read as the reverse complement.
GGTGCCCAGCTGGCTCAGTTGATTGAGCATCCAACTGTTGATTTTGGCTCAGGTTATGATACCAGGGTCGTGGGATCGGGCCTCACATCAGGCTCTGTGCTGAGAGTGGAGTCTGCTGAAGATTCTCTCTCTCTCTCTCTCTCTCTCTCTCTCTCTCTCTCTCTCTGCTCCCTCCCCTGCTCACACACTCTCTCTCTCTCTCTCTCTCTCAAAAAAAAAAAAAAAAAAAAAGGCAGGGGGTTGGGGCGGGGCCTTTGGCTTTTCCACAGCCCCTGTCCTTGTGTCTCTATGGAATGAAACAAAAGGAGACTACCTAAGTGATTTGGTTATTGCTAAACAACTTTATGATCTCATTTTATTAGAACCAATTTTTTCATAGCGTTTTGCCTATACTAGCTGTTTTTTAAACTTTATAATTATAAAACAGAAGTTCTCTATCTTCTCATTCCCCAGTGATCACTATATAAACATTCACCCCTAAGTGCAGGCCAGTCACTATGGTTCCTTCTGAACTTGTCCAGAGATCTCCAGGCCCCTGGCGCCCTGACTTCTGTCTGGTCAGGACTTGTAGCGGGCCTTGGGGTACGGTGCAGGATACAAGGGGGGATCAGACCTCAGGGCCTTTTTCCTCTCACTGTTGCGTCTCGGGCCAGATTCAGGCCACGGCAGTGACATAGGGTAATAAGAGAATATCAAAGCCCAAGGCCCTGGTAGTGCTAGTCTGGGGCACCCCTAGCTGGTCCGCTCTGTAACTTAATTATAAGCTTAATGGTCTCACAGGATTGCAGCCACACCAAACGGCTGATTATTTTTTTACCAAGATGGGAATGTTCCAATGAAGCACCTTTAGAGTCTGACTTAGTATTTCCATGCTGGGTCGTTCGGCTGGTGGGTATCTAACCAGCTGGGGAGTGTCTCCTTCCCTGTTCTCGTTGCTGCCCTTTGTCCCGTTGTTGTACCAACAAATGGACTCCTCGGAGGGATGGCCTCTGGCTCCTCCTGCAGCTGACGGTCTGGAATGGGGGGGGGGGGTGGTTACGTTTCTTTTCCCCTCCAACAGATGAGCAGGTGGGCTTTCCGGCCCTGTTCTTCCACGCACACCTGGTGGGTCCTTTTCTTAGGTTTATTTTGGCTTCAGTGCTGCCAATTATGAGCCTTTCTCCTTGGCCCCTCTTCCAGGGGTGTCTCCACCGCCCGGAGCCGTGCTGGTATTGCATTCTTTGCCTCTGGAGTTCCCTCTGGCCATGGCCTTCGCGGAGCAGCTGCTGTCCTGGAGATTAGAGGATAGCGAAGGGAGATCCGAAGATGAGCCCGACACCATCCCAACATCTGTCCTCCTACAAGTGGTGGAGCTGCTGGGTAAGGCCTCCCCCCCCCCCCCCCCCCCGCCCCGCCCCAGGATCGGGCCTGGGCGAGCTGGCTCAGTGCCAAAGGGAGGGGCTTGCACGCTGGTGGCCTCTTGTCGGGTTGCAGTCATTGGAAGAGGGCTTGCAGAGTGGACAGTAGGGTATAGCCTAGTCTTCTAAACACGTGACGTGCGGGGTGTTTTCATTATTTTGAGGGGCAGCAACTAACCATGAAAATAAGATTAATTTTACCATACTTCACTGTAAAACCCAAATATGGGCCATTTTTGTAACTTTGGAGGTAAAAGGTGGTATGGAAGTGAATGACATTGCAAAATCAAACATCATTGACTTCCTAGTTGCAGAAAGGTTGAAAAGGGGTTGCATTTTGGGGCGCCTGGGTGGCTCAGTTAAGCATTCGACTTCGGCTCAGGTCATGATCTCACGGTCCATGAGTTTGAGCCCCGCATCAGGGGCTCTGTGCTAACAGCTCGGAGCCTGGAGTCTGCTTCGGATTCTGTGTGTGTCTCTCTCTCTGCCTCTCCCCTGCCTGTGCTCTGTGTGTGTCTGTCTCTCTCAAAAATAAATAAACATGAAAAAACGTTTTTTTAAAGGGGGGTTGCATTTTGGCAAAACTCATAGAATGGTAAATTTTAGAGTTTTACATTTTACCATGTGTAAATTTACCTCAAGTTCTAAATAAATATTGAACTTCATTCATGATATGGCTGCTTAAGTGTTCGGGGATAAAACAGACTGATGTTTGCAACTTAATTTGAAATAATCAAATCCTAAGATAAGTTTCTGGATGAATAGATAGGTAGAAACGTACATAAGAGCAAATTTAGCAAAATGGTAATGGGAGAACCCAGGTGGTGGGCGTACGGGCATTCACTGTGTAAGTAGTTCAGCCGCCCATGTATTTGAAATTTTTTTATCATAAAATGTTGGACGGGAAATGATACTGCAGACTTAAATGCTCTCAGGGGTCAGACAGATGACGTAAATGGGGGAAATAGAAGGAAAGTGGGCCCGGGCACCTCATGTTCCATCAGACCGTCACCGAGCCCTGCCACTCATTGCTGCATTATTTCAAAAACCAGTAATGCAGACGTTGATGTGAATTTTCCGGTTTTTATATGTTGGCAATGAAATCAAGTTCTTTAAAATACACTGGGTGAGGGATCAGGGAAGGTGAGTGGGGAACCACTGTAGGAAGGAAATGTCTGTGACCAGCCTCCACTCACCAGCCATTTGCAGTCTTGGCGGAGAAGAATTCTCTCCAACACTGTCCTCTTATATAAATGGCAAACAAGCAGAGGAAGGACAACGGAAGGACGTCACATGAGCATCTGAGGGTGACCTTTGTTCTCTTGAATGGCTTCATGAGTGCCCACATGGCATGACAACCCTGAGTTCATTTCCAATTAAAGTTACGAAATGGATGCCTGGGTGGCTCAGTCGGTTAAGGGTCCAACTCCTGATTTTGGCTCAGGTCGTAATCTCACAGTTCATGAGTTCAAGCCCCGCGTTGGGCTCTGCGCTCACGGCGCAGAGCCTGCTTGGGATTCTTTTCTCTCCCTCTCTCTCTGCCTGTCCCCAGCTTGTGCCCTCCCTCTCAAAAATATATAAACAAACTTAAAATAGTTGCAAAACAGCATCTCCCCTAAGAGATCAGTCAGTTTAATCCCCTCCCCTTATAGGTGCTGAGCCTGATTGGAGAGACTCTTGATAAGTCAGCTGACCTGGCCCTTGGGGCTCAGTGCCCACAGCATGAGTGTGTGAATTTAAGATACACATCTGGCACAAAGGGAACTTGATAGAAACTTGTGACCCATCTTGTCCCAGACAAATTTCCTGAACTTCAGTCCTTGTCATGCCTTCTTTATGTGATTTCCACCATGTCTGTGAATCATGCTTGTCAGCGTTTATTGATTTTCTGGCAATCAGCTCTTTTCTCTTTTTTTTGAAACTTTAAGGGGAGTTTTATGTTGCTACCTTAAGTGGAAAATTAGTATCTCTTGCTATAACCAGAAGGTTAAAAATAAAAATGGTTACTGTTAGGAAATTCTGACTGTTGCTGCCTGTCAGAGGCTCTGGGTCTGTGGCCCACTGTCAAGGATATATATATATATATATATATATGATATATATGATATATATATATCATATATATGGTGTATAATATATACACCAGCTCACAGTAAGGCTTTCTTGTTGAAAAAACTAGGGCTGGAAGAGGAGTTAGGATACGTTGTCAGTGTGGATTTCTGTGCTAGCTGATAAGATTGGATTGTGTGCCCCCCAGAGTAAGCGTCTCACGGTTTGGGAAGTCCTGTTCTCGTGACTTGTCACTAACTCGCTTGATAACCTTATGAGAAAGAAAATGACTTTTTTTTGGTGTGAGCCATAGACGCCGGCTCTGCACGACCGTGTGGCACAGGGGTTAAGGCCGCAGGCTCTGGGGCCAGCCGGCCAGGCTTCAGCTCTTGGAGCCTCTGCTTCTGCTTCCTGTGAGTAGCGTAGGTCCTGCCTCTCTCTCGAGGTTGCCGGGAGGGCTGAGTGCGTCACGTGGCCGGGAACAGTCCCTAGCACGGAATCAGGGCCGTGCAAGTGACCGCTGCTGTTACTGTTTTCTGTTCGCCTCAGGAAACTTCCTGTGGACCACGGACATGGCGGCCTGTGTGAAGGAGCTTGTTTTCCATCTCCTGGCGGAGCTGCTGCGCACGGTGCACGCCCTGGAGCAGAGGAAGCACCCTGCTGGCCTGTCCTCGTCCATCGCCCTCCAGCTGAACCCCTGTCTGGCCATGCTGATGGCCCTGCAGTCGGAGCTCCATAAGCTGTATGACGAGGAGACCCAGAGCTGGGTCTCGGGCGGCACCTGCGGAGGCTCCGGGGCGGTGGCGGCCGCGGACCACGGCAGGTTCTCCACCTACTTTCACGCGCTCATGGAAGGCTGCCTGGCGGTGGCTGAAGTGACCCTGCCCACGAACATGAGCGTCACGGCCAGTGGGGTGCCCTCGACGACCGCCCCCAACCTCAGCGACTCCTCGTCCTCCTCGTCCTCCTCCCCGGGACAGACGCCACAGAGCCCCAGCCTCCTGTCTAAGAGGAAAAAAGTCAAGATGAAGCGGGAAAAGGCCTCCTCCTCTGGGAAGCGCCAGTCCTCGCGCTCAGTGGAGTCCGACTCCGCCATGCTCAGCATCGGGGGCAGCAAGCCCGAGGACATGCTGTGGTTTCATCGAGCCCTCACCCTGCTCATCATTCTCCGGCACCTCACCAGGAAGGACCCGCAGGGCCTGGGCGTGACGAGCGACGCCATCGCTGACGCCTGCCAGGCGCTGGTAGGCCCCACCGCCCACAGCCGCCTGCTGGTCATCTCCGGGATCCCCACCCACCTGGACGAGGGCATCGTCAGAGGGGCTATCCGCAAGGCCTGCAATGCCCACGGCGGGGTCTTCAAAGACGAGATCTACATCCCCCTGCAGGACGAAGACCCCAGGAAGCCGAAGGACAAGGCCGAGGGCGGCGACGGAAAAGCCGAGGCGGAGAAGACCCTCGGCTTCCCCAGCACAGACAGCCTGGAGGTCAGCACGTCCAGCAGCCTGACCCCTGCCATGAGCGTGAGCGCGTCCGCTTCCACCAGCCAGGCCTCCACCTGCAGCTCCCAGGGCATCTCGCAGACAGTCAGTGACCTCTCCGTGGATCCGCTGCCCTCAGGCCCTGAGCCGCCCATCCCTCCTGGCGTATTGGAGCCCCACGTGGTGTCCAGCCAGGAGAGTCTAGACATTTCCCTGTGCAGCACTGGCAGTCTGGGCAGCCTGGGCAGCCTGGCGGAGCCACTGGACAACGCAGAGACGGCCTCTGTGTCGGACATGGGCTCCGCGTACACGGTCACGTCCCTGGACAACCAGCCTCTCGCAGCACGCCCCATCAAAGGCTTCGCGGTCGTGGAGGTAACGGTTGCTCACGCAACCACTGAAATCATGAGCGGCTTGAACCCCCACAAGCCTCTTTAAACCCTCCAATGTCCTTTCCGAGGGATTAACTGCTAGGTGACCCGGGGGCACTTAGGGAGCTCCCTGAAGCGGCTCTTGGAAACCGCAGTGACTTACTATGTTGATTATCCGTGTTTGAGGTCACATCTCTGCGAGCGATGTCAAGTCTGATCTCATGAGGTCCTGCACTTCTTGCTGAGTGTGGGAGGGAGGCGGAGGGGTCTGAGGGGCCTGCCTTTCCTGGCGGATGGGCTTCATCAAGCGCGATCCAGCTCAGGCCTGCCGGTATAGCGTTGAGTGGCCTTGGGTCGCTGTAAATGTTGCCATTGGCGGGGAGGGATCTTCACTGATGAGCGTGAGAACAGACTGGCCGTTCTGCTGGAGAGATTCTGAGTTTCCGGGTCACATTTACACGTCAAGATCCCATCTGCTTCTTGGGCCTCCTTGTCTAGAAATCCCACCTCCTGTGTCTTCCTGCACCCTTGTGTACGGGGACTCAGGCTCAGAGTAAAACTGTCCTCGCCTCACTGGACACGGAGAGGAAGGCCCTCAGAAGGAAACGTGCCTCACCTTCCTCTTCCAGGGAGCTCTGACAGGAAAGCTCAAGAACCTGGTGGTTGGCTTCTTCCCTGGAATCGCTTCTCTTAATCTATGCACCCTCTGCCTGGGGGCTTTTTCCGAGCCGAGCATGGACTTTAGCTCCCTGGGCATCAGAGTAAAGCCACAGACCTGGCCAGGGAGTAGCGACAGAGATTTCCACTTGAGATGTTCCCTTCCAAGTTAGTGCTACTGGCATGTGGCGGAGACTTTACCAGGAGGAGGCCAGCTAGCGGGGTCAGACCGCACTCACGGCACTGAAGACGAGGACAGGGTTTCAGGGAAAGGCGGGAAGGAAAACAAGGCCATTCATTCCTCTCCTCCGATGCTGACCCTTTCCTTTGTTCGCACAGATAAGATCCCGAGCCAAGATCGAGAAAATTCGAGCAAGTTTATTTAACAACAATGACTTGATCGGTTTGTCAAGTTTGGACGGTGAAGATGAATTGATGGAGATGTCAACGGAGGAGATTCTCACTGTATCTGTAGTAAATCAGAGTCTGTTTGATACTCAGGGGAGCCCAGGGCTAGAAGATTATTTCAATGATAAATCAATTAAAGGTGGGTTATGGATTTTTTTCTTAATGAATAGACTGTTTTTTGAGCAGTTTTAAATTTACAGGAAAAAATGAGCAAAAGTCCTCTCCTCCCTTCTTTGTACCCAATATCCCCTGTTTTTTTCCTAATATCCCCAATTTTTTTTGATGTTGGTTTATTTTTTAAATTTTTTTTGTTTGTTTATTTCTGAAAGACAGAGACAGAGTACAAGCAGGGGTGGGGCGGAGAGAGAGGGGGACACAGAATCTGAAGCAGGCTCCGGGCTCTGAGCTCTCAGCACAGAGCCCAACATGGGGCTTGAACTCACGAACCACGAGATCGTGACCTGAGCCGAAGTCGGACGCTCAACTGACTGAGCCATCCAGGTGCCCCTCAATATCCCCTATTTTTAACCTCTTACCTGAGAAAGGAACTTTGGGGGGCACCTCTAGGGGTGGTGATTTGAGAAATGGGAGGGTGTCGTGGATTTGGGACAAGAGGTTCTTTGCCCGGCTCACGGCAGTCGTCAGGGTTCTGAGGGCCATCGGGGCACCGCTGCGTTCCAGCCAGGAGACCGCCGGGAGCGGCTGTGCCACGACTCTCTTCGGGCTCGAGAGTGGACTTGCATTCAAGTCCCATTTTGCTTTTTATCTAGCCAGGCTTCCCTCTGTTCAAGTTCAGATGTATTCATTGTGTTCCGTCCTGTGGAGCTGGAACATACCAACCACGTCGCTGGTGATCGTTTGGTCATTTGCTTGAGGACAGTAAATGTCTCCACCTCTGCTCTAATTCTTGGGGAAGAAACAGTTCTAGCTCTTTATTCACCAAGTCCCACTTTGTCATTCTGACGACTCTCTGGGGTGGACCCTCTGTGGCTTCCCCGCTTCTTTTGTGTGATACGGTGTGTTCATCCTGGACGTGGGCCCCGAGGCCCCGCTGAGCAGAATCTCGCAGCAGACTCCCGTCTGAGGCCGACGGCTCGCCTCACTTAGAAACAGTGGTTATTTTCTTGTTAGGATTACCGTCTTTTGTGTGGTCTTTTTATTTTTTTTCTAGTCTTGCTCAACATTTTTCATCCGTGTCCTTTTTTTCTAAATCTTGAATATTTGAAATTTCATAGTAGTATTATAGAATTTGTTTCATGTTCCACAAGTACAAAAATATGATACCAAATATGGGCTTTGTTGTTGCCCCAATCATAAAATTTTGAAATATTCCCTCAGGGCTGGGACCAGGGTGAGGGAAGTGAGGTCTTGGGCACAAAATTTAATGGGCTCCAAAAATCTCTGTAATCTAGATAAATAATATTTTGGTTCTATATTTATAGAAGTCAAAGTTAATGCAAAAAATCCACAACGAACAAACTGGTAAAGTTTAAAATTTTTTTTTTAAGTTTGTTTATTTTAGGGGCGCCTGGGTGACTCAGTCGGTTAAGCATCCAACTTTTTTTTCTTGTGCTCATGGACAATCTTCTTATATCTAAGGGAACTTTCTTTTCCCACTTGCTCAAGTCTTGAAGCACACTAATAATGCGAGATGTGCTCGACAGCTCGCGCTTTGCACTAAAAGCACTTGCAGACTCGGTGCTCTCTTGTTCCTTCGGGACTGCCCGTCACAAATGTGTGGTTGAAGTTAAGGTAGATTAGACTGCTGCGCTAAGTAGCCCTAAGAGGACAGTGGCTCAGACCCAGTGGAAGTGTGTTTCTTGCACATGGAAGAATCCAGGGTGAGTGCCGAGGTCCGAGTCCCAGGGGGTTGTCGTGTCCGTGCAGCCGGTGGAGGGGATGAGCGCAGAGGAGGGCAGACTGGCCCAGGATTGCTCCCGTCTCCTGTCCCAGGACCACACCCAGCAGCAGGGAGGGCCGCGAGTGCGGCTGGGGTGTGTGCCCACGAAGGGGAAACCAGGTTTTGGTGGCCTGCTCCTCACTGCCACTAAACGTCTGTTACCCACGTTCCAAGATGAGCTGTTTCTGAGCAAATGCTGCGAGGCTCCTCCTGACGTAGCACGTTCACGGCAGCATTGTTTCGTCCTCCCCCGTTTTGTAACAGGTGAGAAGCTGGTGCCCGGTGCCAGGGAGGTGCTGACGGAGATATTTAAGAGCTGTGCCCATTCGGAACAGATGCTGAGCCTGACACCGGCAAAGCCCATCAAAGTGTCGGACATTTATCTTAGCAAGGAGCAGATCAACTCCCAGACCCCAGGCAACCTCCTCCACCTCTTCTTCACCAACGTCCGGCCTCCGAAAAAGGTGCTGGAAGACCAGCTCACGCAGGTAGATGCCCCGCCCCGCCCCGCGTGCCGGGCCTCAGGTGCGCCCTGGGCTGAGCCCGAGGACCCTCCCTCCCTCTGGTGCCCACAGATCCTGAGGAAATACGGCGTGCCGAAGCCCAAGTTCGACAAGAGCAAGTACAGCAAGGGCGGGAAGGAGCAGCACCCCGTGAAGGTGGTGAGCACCAAGCGGCCCATCACCAAGCCGCCCGCCAAGGACAAGGCTGTGCTCAACAGTGTCAGGTGCGCGTCCGAGGGGCCCGGCGTGTGCGTCCGCCAGGGGACACGGGGCCGCCGCCTTGACCGTTTTCCCGCAAGGCTGTCCTTGCTCCCCAGAGGTGCAGACACCCTGGCTCTTCTTTGCTGCTGCACTGTCTTGGTCCCCGGCTTTGTCGACTCAGAGACACAGTGTTCCATTTTACCCATAAGTGTAGTAAAATCTGGACCGTGCAGGCTGGAAAGCAGGCCAGTCTGAAGTAATACGCATCCAAAATGTACAGAATTGTTTAAAAAAAAAAAAAAAAAAAAAAAAAAACCTGACTTCTTTTAACCACACAAAGAATGCATAGGTAATACAGAAAAACTGTAAAATGCTTATTAAAAACATATCGTTACTTCATATATAGCAACCCGCTTGTAACAGTTAAGTGTATAACCTTTTATTGGTGCATGTGTATTTCTTAAATTTTAAAATAGTACAAAATTCAACAGTATATGCAGTCAAAAGCGACACCTCTTCTCCATCTAAGCCTTCCTGCCGCCCTCCGTGAGATTGCCAGTGTTACTTCCATAGCCTTCCAGAACTCTCCTGTGTACACACAAGCACATGAGCGTTCTCCCAGATGTCTCCATACTGTACACAGGGCCTACCCCTTGCTGTTTCCATTTACTACTAATCTTGGGGATGACCCCGTATCAACACAAAAATAACTTCGTGCCCTTTTTTTTTTTTTTATAGCGCCATAGTATTTCGTGTGTGGGTGTGCACACATAATTAACAGAATTTTCTGCAGACATAGGCAGATGACTCTCAGGAACTCAAAACTGAATCTTCGATAGCAAAGTGTGACCTGGCAGGAGTCTCTAGAGGAATTGTTTAAAGGATCGGAAAAATCAACTGTCCTTTCGTTAATTAATTATATATAAGTGGTGCTTACAAACCAGAACCGTACAATAGACTTTTCTGTGATGGAAATCTGTGCTGTTTCCCTGTCTGTGCTGTTGAATGCGGTAGCCACTAGCCACAGGTGGCCATTGGGCGCTTGAAATGTGGCCAGTATGATCAAGGAATTGAGTTTGCTATTTTATTTTAATTTAAACTTTGGCTACATCTGACTAGTGACTGCTTCTTTGTGCAGCTCAAAAGTATGTAGAAGGAACATTCAAAAAGCATCTCCTTCAGATTTTTCATAGTTAAGGCATCATTTTGTCCTAATTTGCTCAGTAAACCCCTTGGTGAGAACAGAGCTGGTCTTGAGCCCAGCCCTGTGGGAACTGCAGGCCGTGGGGGGTGCCGGCGGGGGGGGGAGGGGAGTCTGAACTAATGCGCGTGTGAGGCTCTGCATGTCCTCTGTCAGGACAAGGTGTAGGCACAGGAATTCTGATTGCAGTGCTTTGGTCTATAGCAGGACTGCCTTAAGTGAGAAGAAGCCAACTGTGAAGCCAAAGTCCCCAGAAAAGAGCAAGCCAGATGAGAAGGACCCAGAGAAGTCACCCACCAAAAAACAAGAAGGTGAATGAGTAACTTGGGCCTGGAGACTGGGAGGTCCCTGGACCCAGCATTTGTCTGACTGGCCGGGCTCCCTTGGGGTTTAGGTGAGGCAGGGCCTCAACGCCATCTTTGTGAGTTTATGGAGGTCAGCACAGCAGCTCCCAAAATACCGTGTATCCAAGGTGAAAAGTAGATGATGGTGATTGAAAGTAAAGATCTGGAGATCTGCTTAGAAATTCGCTTCCAGAAGGCACTTACTGGGCATTAGAACTTGAGCTTCATAAAGGCCCAAGCAGAGCTGGAGAAGAGTCAGGCTGTGGCTCGCTGACCTCATGAGGTCGCAGGTTGTGCCAGGTCAGTGACGGACCCTGGAGGGGTGGGAGGTGGGCGCTACGTGGATCGGGCCCTGCCAGGGACGTCTGAGGGCACGTAGTGAGGCCCCTGCAGTGGGAGGTTCTACCAAACTCCTAACAGTCTGCGTGCTTCTCCATCAGTCCCTGAGGAGAAGTATCTGACCTTGGAAGGATTTCACAAGTTTGTCATTGACCGGGCCAAGCAAGACATCCGTAGCGTCTGGAGGGCGATTTTATCCTGTGGTTATGACCTTCACTTTGAGAGGTAAGAAGTTATGTCTCTCAACCCAGTTGATACCTTGTATAAAAATTGTTTTTAGGAGCACCTGGATGGCTCTGTCAGTTCAGTGTCCAACTCCTGATTTTGGCCCAGGTCATGATCCTAGGGATATGGGTTCGAGCCCCCACGCTCAGTGTGAAGCCTGCTTGGGATTCTCGCTCTTCTCTCTCCCTCCCTCCCTCCCTCCCTCTCTCTCTCTCCCCCACCCTGCTCTTGTGCTATCTCTCTCTTAAAAAAAAAAAAAATTTGTTTTCAGCCACCAGATGTATTCCCAAGAAAATCCTTCCAGGGAACCATTCTGTCTGCCTTTCTTAATGCCTACTGAGTTATTTTCAAATTTTTCATAATTGTTAAAGTGGGTGTTAGAACCTGTTTGGAAACAGACTCTGTTCTAAACAATAAATTCATTTTCTCACAGTTCTGGAGGTCAGGGGCTCAACAGGGTTGGTTTTTCCTGAGTTCTGTCCTTGCCTTATGGACAGAAGGTCACCTTCTCACTGCGCACACACGGGCCGCTGCCTGCCCGCTTCTGATGAGGACACCAGTCTGCTGGTCTGGGCCCCGCCCTTATGACCTCCTTTAACTTCATTAGGAAAGGGGTGGGGGGGGAGATACGCTTCAGCCCCTAACAGGAATGATTTCTCTTTCCAAAGACCCTTTGTTCCTCAGAGTCTTGCGTTGTCTCCGAGTCTCCGTTGCCCACTCTCTCTCCCTCCCAGGCAGGAGGAGTGCAGCGAGGTCACTGCCCGCCAGGTCCCCAGGGCCAGACAAGGATGGTTTCCCCTTTCTAGCCGCAAGGGAGTCCTAGGCAGGCGTGACGTCTGCAAACTGGAAGACACCTGCCTGCCCTACTCCGGCGCTCACCCCTGGCGCTCAAAGCAAGGTGTGCCCGGCGTCAGGGAAAGAATGGCTGCCTCGAGCATGCCTCTTAAAAAAAGCCACTTTCAGGATTCAGAAGCCGTTTGCTGCTTGGCTCCGCCATTTTGTTCCTTCACGGAAGGCTCCGGGTCCATCCCTGGATGGGCCTGCATCATGGTGGCAGGAACGAGTTTCTTACTAAGCCAGTAGGAGAGAGAACTCTGGGGGCTTTTGAAAAGTAGAATCACCTGTTTTGGACTAGAAAGTGCATTTGAAGCGGGAAGGGTGCAAATGGGACTACAAACGGATTTCCAAGTGACGTGTTTGTTGCAGCTAAAGGGCTCGTTCCGGCGTGTCACGGGGCCACCCTGTGCCCTGAGCCCCTTCCGACACCGGGCCGAAGGGCGGCCAGTGTGGGGGGTTGTGAGGGGATCCCCACAGAGGAAGCTCGCTCTCTAAGCGCTGCTTGGGTAGGACGGAGGCGGCCTGTCCGGAGAGGTTCTGCTGTGGCCCCGAGGAAGGCCCTCCTGGCAGGATGCACCCTGTGCGGCACGTGGCCCAGTTGAGGTGCTGCGAGCTCCGGAGCTAAGGCACCCATCCACCCGCCAGCCTGCCTGCCTCTCTCGGGTGAGCAGCTGAGTTTGTAGGTTAAGGACGCGCGCACGTAATAAAAAGCCCAGGCAGTATAGGCAGGCACAAGGGAGAGGGCCTGTGATTCGGTGCCCAGGGGGCTTCCGTAAACGTGTCTCCCAACATTTTCTGGGGGTAGAGTTTTTCAGTGCTACGGAAGTGGGATCAGACCAGACGTCTGCCTTTTTCGTTCTTCCTCGTCATTCAGTGTCACCGCAGCAGAGGGCTCCGCGGTCCCGTAGCCGTGGGCACTTGCGTCGCGTGTGATGTGGCCGCAGTTAAAGCGCTGCCCTCACAAACGCACCTTTGCCTGTTGGCGTAGCTCCCGGCGCCAACCCTGGGACGGGGCCGCTGGCCGAGGGTAACGGCTTCAGTGAGGCCGGCGGCCGGTGGCTTCTCGGGCCCTGGCCGTGCGCGCCCTCGGCGAGCTCTCATGAGGCCAGCGCTGCCGCTATGGTTCCATCGTATAGGTGAGGAAGCCGAGGCTCGGAAAGCAGGCTCCTTTGTGGCCCGGGTTGCCAGGTGGCCGAGATTTGAGCCCAAGGGCTCCCGAGCCCCAGCCCGAGCCAGGCGCCCTCGCCCCCCCGCGCAGGAGGGAGCACCTGGGGGCGCGCGTCGCCAACCCCCAGGAGGGATGTGCCCTTCCGGCCCCTACGGCCTGCTCTGCTCCCTCCTCTCTGCTCCCTCCTCCCGCTGGGTCGCGACCGGCACCCCGAGGAGGAGTCCCGCGGTGTCCCCGGCGGCGGCCCCGCCCCACCTCGCCCTTCTCCCCCGGCCGCAGGTGTGCCTGCATCGATGTCCGACACGCGCACAAGGCCTCAAGGAAGTGGACGCTGGAGATGGACGTGGCGCTCGTGCAGTACATCAACCGGCTGTGCCGCCATCTCGCCATCACGCCCGCGAGGCTCCACCCCCACGAGGTGTATCTGGACCCCGCAGACGCCGCCGACCCCAGAGTGGCCTGTCTCCTGAGTATGTGGGTCCCGGGGGTCTTGGCTTTCGGGGACCGTCCCCTGCGCCGCCGCCGCAGGGGTAGGCGCACCTGCCGTGAACCCCGTGGGCAAAGAAGAGGGAGAGAAAGGCACGAAGCTGGGACTGTGGCCGAGCTAAAAGTTTACGAGGCCTCACTGTGCTCGTTGCAAGGAAACCGCGGGTGCTGCTGGGTGACCACGCCCCATCACCGCACCCGGGCCTCCGCCCAGAGGTCGCGGTGGATGCCCTGCTGGAGTCGGTGGCGAGGGGGCGGGGCTCAGAGTTGGCCGTGCGCGTTAGAGGCATTATCCATTACGAGAGCACGCGGCGTGTCTTTACTAAAAGCTAGGAGTGCGTGTGCACGCACAAATGCACCCACAGACGTTCTCCGTAAATCCCTCCGTGGAAGGTGACCGCTGGGCTTGTTTCTGTGCCTGTGCGGGTGTGTGCCACAGGCGGTTTTGAGTCTGCCCACTCTTGCTCAGCCACGCGGCCTGGGCCTTTGCTCGCTCTCTTCCTGATACTTCCAAGGTAAACGTGGGCCAGACGTGGTCCCGATGTCCATCTCTCCCAGCTGGAGAGGAGACGGACGTGAGCGTGAACAAGTAAGACAGTGTGCCAGTATCTCCGTGTCCTGGTCTTGACATGTGTCGCTTTTGGGGGAAAGCAGATGAAAGGTACCCGGGACTCTGTACTACTTTTGCGGCTTCCTAGAAGTCTCATTATTTTGAAGTTGAAAATTAAAAATAGCAGCTCTGCAGGGCCCTAAAGATAGGCCAAGGTGGGAGGGGGCGCCCTCGGATTCCCTGAGCGCCCGAGCCTCCCTTCTGGTCAGGCAGGGCCTCCCGCCTTTGCCTCTGCTCGGCACAGGCTCGGGCAGATTGAGGGCCACGCTTGCTGGCGTCTCTGGGTGTCGGGGATGAGATGCCCTGCGGGAGCCTCCCGGTCCCCCCTAAGTGCCCACTCCTGATGGCCGCTTCGAGTGATGGGGGCCACTTGAGTCCGTTTGTGACCGAGAGTCTCGGCCTGACCGCCCCCCGTGCCCTGCAGACGTGCCCGTCGAGAGCCTGCGCCTGCGGTTCGCCTTGCTCCAGTCCCTGAACACCACGCTGGAGACCTTCTTCCTGCCTCTGGTGGAGCTGCGCCAGACCCCCATGTTTGCCCACAGCATCGCCGCCCTGCTGAAGGAGGCCAAAGGTCAGTGCCTGCGCCCGCCGCCGCGGCCAGACCCAGCAACTGCCCGGGATGACCCTTCTCCTTTACATGTGACCTACGTGTGTCCCCAGGAACGGCGCTCCCAGCCAAGAGCGGTTACTTCAGCTATGCTCTGAAAAATTAAATTCTCTAAAATTTTCAAGGGTTCCTGACTGGCTCAGTTTGAAGACCTCACGGCTCCTGATCTCAGGGTCGTGAGTTCAAGCCCTATGCTGAAGGTAGAGGTTACTTAAGTGAATAAAGCTTAAAAACAAGAAGTTTTCAGGTTATTTAGAAATATATAAGGCTCTGATTCGCTATCTGCCAACTAGGTGTTCCTGGACACAACAGAGTCAAGGTTCGTGCGTTACCATTTGAGCAGATACTATGAACTTGCCTCCCGGAAGGTCAGGACCATGACACCTGAGTGCCTCAGGGGCCTGAAGGGCATCCCAGGAGAGACTAGACAGACCCAAAGGGGACAGCATGTCCTCCGCCGGGCCTCAGAGGCCACAGGGAAGGAAGGCGAGCAGCCCCATCCCAGCCTCTCTCCCACATTCCTCCCCGCAGGGCTCATCTTTTACGACACGAAGGTGACGGTCATGAATCGGGTGCTAAACGCCACCGCACAGAGGACAGCTGACCATGCAGCTCCAGAGATCACGTTGGACCCCCTGGAAATCGTGGGAGGTAAAGTTAGCTGTACGGGCCAGAAAATACAACATAGCTGTGATCGAACAAAGGATTTAGTTGATTTGCACAGAAAAGAAACCTCTAGAAGAAGGGAGTCCAGATATCCATCTGGCTGCTTCGTCTTTCTCCTCCAGTGTCCCAGTGTGTGACTCCCACCTTCAGGGTCCCCTAGTGAGCCTGCCTTCCTGGCAGCAAGAGCGAGGGGAGGAGCTCTCCACTTCCTGGAGGCTCGCCTTGGCTTCCCATCTCCCGGGAGGCCTGCCACGTGGCCACACCTAACTGCAGGGGAGGCTGGGATGTGTACACTTAACTCTGGTTGGCCGTGGGCTTGCCGGAGTCAGGGTTCTGGCATCGGAGAAATTGGGGCGAGTGGCTACTGGGGAGGCAGCCAGGAGTCTGCCACGACACGTGAACCCACACGTGCCACAAATGACACGAACCGGAGGGGAGAGGATCACAGATGGGGAGGACACCCCCCCCCCTTCCCCGGGGACAGAGGGAAGGCTGGGAGCCACACGGCCAAGGCACGAAGATGTTCCAAAAGCGGAGAGAAGGCAAGGCGGCAGGACCAGGGGCAGGGAGAGGGCCAGGAGGCAGCCGAAGGCCCGGCCAGGTGTCCGTCCTGGGCCGGAAGAGCAGAGGAAGGTGCTTCGGGGCGGGGGTTGGGGGGGGGGTGTTACTGGTTCCTCTCTCTTCCCAGGGGAGATCAGAGCTTCTGAAAACTCCTACTTCTGCCAGGCTGCCAGGCAGCTGGCCTCGGTGCCCTCATCCCAGCTTTGTGTCAAGCTGGCCAGTGGCGGTGACCCCACCTACGCCTTCAACATCCGCTTCACCGGGGAGGAGGTCCACGGCACCAGTAAGTGGCGGCCCCCGCCGGGCTCTGCAGCCAGTTCGGGCGGAGGCTGTGTTGAAAATGAGAACATTTTTGGAGTTATTTTTAGTCTAAACTGCCCACAGTCCCCCCCACTGGCGAGACTAAGGAAGCTGTGTCCTTGTTAGCCTGCTCTGCAGAAGCCAGGACGACCGAAGGGCTCCCCAGTGCCCCCGTCTCCCATGGGACACATCCGAACTCTGAGCCCAGCGGCCCTTCCCGGGGGAGAGGGCCGACCCAAACCGAGGGTGTCTCTGTTGTGTCCGTTCGGCACGAAGGGCACCGCCCTAGTGCTCACCAGAGGTGGGGTCCCCAAGCTGGGACGGCACTGGGCGGAGGTCCCTGGCAAGCGCCGGTTCCCCCACCCCGGGCCCGGGGGCCGGTTTCGGGGGCCTGGCCAGGGCCACCAACCGGCACCGTAGCGTGCTCCGGGCACAGCCGGCTCTCAGGACCGCGTGCTCAGCACCTTCCACTCCTCACAGCACCAACACTGCACAAGAGACCGGCCTCGTCCCACTGGACCGGTGGGGAAACTGGGACGCTGCCAGCCCAAGTAGTGTCCCCAAGGTCGGGCAGCCAGCTGGGGTTCAAAGCCAGGTCTGTCCGATTCCCAAGCCCAGCCCTTGGCGGCTTCAGCAGGCCGGGGTCTCCTGCTTCTCCGTGGAAGCTGAGTGAGGACATCTGTCCCCAGGCGCGTCCCGTGCGTGGCTCCGACCAAGCAGTGGGCACGCACAGCTGTCCTCTAAGCTTCCTGACCTTAGGACATTGACAGGGGGTGCACAGGGGAGAGGAGACCCAGCCACAGAGAGGAGTTGGCAAGAAAGCCGCAGGCACGTTTGGAATGACGGCAGCAGAGATGCTGATGATCGCCGGTCGCCCTTGGCGGGCGTTCGTGCGTCAGGCTGTTCAGCCGGACGCTGCTCACTGAACAGATAGACACTGGGCACCTGGGCCTGGGGGGAGGGAGGGGAGCGCGGAGTGGCACGGGCGGCCCCACTCCTGGTACAACCCGGAGCGACGGAGGTGGATTAAACGAGCCCGCGGATCCGTGTAAGCTCACGGCGGTGCCAGATACGCAGGGCTCTGCATCCGGTCTCTCTGACTCCTTGAAACTAGCCTGCGACGTAGGTACGGTGACTGTCCCCCTCTGACGTATTGGGTCCCTGAGAAGTGATGACCTGGGGGTCACCCAGCCAGTAAGTGGCCCGGCGGGACTTGACCCCAGGTCTCCCCGCCCTCAGGCGAGCGCTCTCTCCGCCGCAGCCGAGTTCAGGCCGGCAAAGGAGCTGCCGTTCTGGGCGGGCAGGGCGGGCCGGCGGGGACCCGATGCCCCCGATGCCCATCAGCCTCCATGTGTCCCGCAGGCGGCTCTTTCCGGCACTTCCTGTGGCAGGTGTGTAAAGAGCTGCAGAGCTCCTCACTGTCCCTCCTGCTCTTGTGCCCCAGCTCAGCCGTCAACAAAAACAAGGTAAGACGGCCGAGGCGCGGGCCATGGCGGGGCAGTGGCCGGGACCTGTGTTCCCGGGGAGGAGGAGAGGCGCCCGGCAGTCGCTGCATCTCTGCCTCTGTGTCCAGGGCAAGTATATCCTGACCCCCAGCCCCATCACCTACGGGGAGGAGCAGCTCCTGCACTTCCTGGGCCAGCTGCTGGGGATTGCGATTCGAGCAGACGTCCCTCTTCCCCTGGACCTCCTGCCTTCCTTCTGGAAGACTCTGGTGGGTGAGCCTCTGGACCCTGACCAAGACCTGCAGGAAGCAGACATACTCACCTACAATTACGTCAAGAAATTTGAGAGCGTAAGTGAGTGAGGCATTTATTCCGGGGACAGCAGAACTCCAGAGCAGTGTCCCCGGGGCTCGTGGCTGCCTCTGTGATCTGCCATTTGCTGGGCCTCCAAACCCCGGGAGCCCAGGCTTCCACCCGAGGACCGACCGGGGTCTCCCAGAGAACGTTAGGGAACGTCCGCTGTCTCTGCCGGGCTTGCTTTGTGGGGACAGAAGCGTCTCTGGCTTCTCTTCCTGCTTGCTGGGGCACGTCGGTCACTGCCCATCTGCTGCTGTTGGGCCTCCCAAGGACACAGGGGTGAAGGGTTCCCGGCAGCTGACTGAGCAGGCAGGGATGTCGGGGTGGGGACTCCTACAAGTGGACCCACTTTCACTTTTAAGAGCTTGGCTTTGGGCGCCTGGGTGGCCCAGGTGGTTTAAGTGTCCGACTCCGGCTCAAGTCATGATCTCCTGGTTTGTGAGTTCAAGGCCCGCATCAGGGCTCAGAGCCGGAGCTGCTTCGGATTCTGTGTCTCCCTGTCTCTCTGGTCCTCCTCCGCTCACACTCTCTCTCAAAAATAAAAGAGAGTTTGGCTTCAGGGCCTCAGAGCACAGGAGACCGGCTCTTGGGGGTCACCTGGGATTGGCCAGGGACAGAGTTGGGAACGTAGCTGTCCTCTTCGTGCCCGGGGACACAAAGAGGTAGTGAGAGCTCGCCATGTCTGACCGGCCCCCTGGCGGGGGTGCGGTCGGCGCTCAGGCTGCCAGCTGGGCCCGTGGGAGCCCTTCAGGTCTGTCCACCGGTTAGCGGTCGCGGTGGCCTGCCGTGGGCCGGGCTCTGGGCTCTCGCCCCAGCCGTAGGAAGCTTCCAGGTTGTTCTCCCGATACGCGAGGCCCTGTTCCGAAGGGCTGTGTGCACAAGTCCTCGTGACAAGGCCGGGAGGAAGGGAGGCTCAGAGAGGAGGGTGGGCTGGGAACAGAGCCACGGGGGGAACCTAGGCCCGTCTGGCTGAAAAGCCTCCTCAAGCTAGAGACGGAGTGTGGTGGTGCCCCTGCCCCGGCCCTTCCCCTCGGCTCCCCCGCTGCCTGTGTTCACAGGGGAGCAGACTGAGGCCGGGCCGAGGCGGCTCTCGACGGGAACCCCAGCCGAAGGAGGCACAAAACTTGGGCCCTCTGCGGGGCCTCGTGGCCAGGCTGTCTGTTGTCCTCCCCTGAGCCGCCACTTGAGGGCAGCCGGCATGAGGGCGCACCAAAGCCAGGATCTCGGATTAGTGGCAGAAATGGGGCTGACAGGGAATGGGGTCCCTGCCCGGCACTGCTTCAAGAAGTCCTCCTGGGGCTGTGGGTAGCAGCAAGGGCCTGGGGTGCGCGGGGGGGATATGACAGTGTCCAGGAAGACCGTCCAGCCGAGACTTCTTTCTGAAGGCTCTGGGCAGAGCCACAGAGTGTGTTGGGACACCAGGCTACAGCAGGGTTGGGGCACACAGACCAGGCGGAGAGATTCTGAACTTCTGGTACTCGTTCCAGTCACCTTCAACATGCCAGAAGGGCAAGTTTGTTCTTCTCTGGGCCAGATCCCAGCATCTCCTCGGTAGCCCAGCAGGCACCTCAGTGTCTTTTGGACCCTAATTTTGGTGTTTTTAAATGATTTGCTTTTAAAACTAAATATGGATCGGGGCGCCTGACTTCTGCTCAGGTCACGATCTCGCAGTTTGTGAGTTCGAGCCCCGCGTCGGGCCCTGTGGTGACAGCTCAGAGCCTGGGGCCTGCTTCTGTGTCTCCCTCTCGGCCCCTCCCCTGCTCACACTCGGTGTCTGTCTCTCTCTCAAAAATGAACACGTAGGGGTGCCTGGGTGGCTCAGTCGGTTGGGCGTCCGACTTCAGCTCAGGTCACGATCTCGCGGTCCGTGAGTTCGAGCCCCGCGTCGGGCTCTGGGCTGACGGCTCAGAGCCTGGAGCCTGCTTCCGATTCTGTGTCTCCCTCTCTCTCTGCCCCTCCCCCATTCATGCTCTGTCTCTCTCTGTCTCAAAAATAAATAAATGTTAAAAAGAAAAAATGAACACGTAAAAAATAAATAAAACTAAGCATGGATGTAGGTTTGGCTTCAGGCAAGGCTGAATCCTGGTGCTCAAACAATGTCCTCAGTGATTGGTTTCAAGATGGCCCCTAGTAGTACAAGATGTACATCTTAGAGTCATGTCCACACCAGTGAAAGTGCGTTGCTGCTTCCAAATGGTAACAGGAAAAGCCCTCCAATTTGGGTTTCGTGAGGTCTCAGGTGGCCTGGGCCACATACCTAACCCTGAACTCCCGGCAAACCGATTGGCCAGGCCCGTGCCACGTGCACGTTCATAATGGCCAAGGGTGGTCCCCGTGCAAACAGTGCCTGGTGTCTGCCCGACTAGAGATCGGGGTTCCGTCTTCCCGGGGACCCTGGGAGCAGGACAGGCAATTAGCCTCCGTCTGCCTCCGCCCTCCAGATCAACGACGAGACGGAGTTAGAGGCCCTGTGTGCCGAGATCGCCTCCCAGCACCTGGCCACCGAGAGCCCCGAGGGTCCCAAGCCCTGCTGCAGGTTCACCTACCTGACCATGACGGGCGAGGAAGTGGAGCTGTGCAGCCGCGGCCGGCACATCCCCGTGGCGTGAGTGTGTGCGCGAGGGGAGCGGTGGGGCGGGCGGCCCGGGCCGGGTCAGGTGATGGATCTCACCAGAGGGACGGCTGTGGGGCAGGACGCGGGGTGCCAGGAAGGGTGGCGTGCGTTCAGCAGCAGGACTTTACTCAGAAGGCCCCAGCCGTGAGGCGGGTGACGGACGCCCGGTAACCGTTTCCCCTCGCCCGGCCCCCCCCCTCCCGCCCCGCACCCGCAGGTGGGAGAACAAGGACATCTACGCGGCGGCCATCCGGAGCCTGCGGCTGCGGGAGCTCCAGAACGCCGAGTGCGTGACGGCCGTGAGGGCGGGCCTGGGCGCCGTCATCCCCCTGCAGCTGCTCACCACGCTCAGCCCGCTGGAGATGGAGCTGCGCACCTGCGGCCTGCCGTACATCAACCTCGAGTTCCTCAAGGTCGGTGGGCGGGGGCCTGTCCTGGGCCCCCCCGTGTCCCAGTGCCCTGTTCTCACGTGCGCCCCCCCCCCCCCCCCCCCCCCCCCCCCACGTCACAGCTGGGGAAGCCGGAGCTTGAGTCACTTGCCCGGACGCGGTGGGGTCGGTCTCAGCCCCAGACGGCTGGCCTCCGGGGCCCGGGTCTTGAGCCTCATCCCGAGGTGAAGACCGTTCTTGCCAAGCCCCGTCCGTTCCTCAGGCCGCACCCCGGCCTCCCAGGCTGGCTTCTTGCTGGCGGTGAGACCTCGAACAGTGACTTCACATCTGGTGGGGACGGTGACAGGACCTGCCCGGTGTGTTCACGGGGGGGCGGGGGGGGGGGGCGGTAACGCTCGTGGAGCCTCTGCTCTGGGCGCGGTCTCCGGGCCGCAGCCACGCGACGGGCGCGGGCACGACTACCTCCGTGGCCTTGGTCGTTGTCGTGGTCTCATAACCTGTGTCCCGCGGCCGTTTCCCCGCCGCAGCCACCCGGCCCGGGGCGGTGCGGGGTGAGCAGAGGCCGGGACTGCTCACATCCGGGGGCCTTTCTTCCCCAGGCCCACACCATGTACCAGGTGGGGCTGATGGAGACAGACCAGCACATCGAGTTCTTCTGGGGGGCGCTGGAGGTGTTCACGCAGGAGGAGCTGTGCAAGTTCATCAAATTTGCCTGCAACCAGGAACGCATCCCCTTCACCTGCCCCTGCAAAGACGGGGGCCCTGACACAGCCCACGTGCCCCCCTACCCCATGAAGATTGCTCCCCCAGATGGCACAGCAGGTACCGCCTTCCCCTTGCCGTGTTCCGAGTGGACGCACAGGCCCTTCTCTCAGTGGGAGCTGGGGCTGCTGGGCCCCGCAGGAGGGAGGGACATCAGTGGCCAGCTGAGCCCAAATGGAAATCGGGGGACGGGCCTGCGCGGGGGAAGGGGTTGTCCTGTGCCTCCCAAACCTGACTTTGGCCAAGAGTCCGTACAGGCCCCAGGGTGGCCTACGTTCTGGGTTTTTTTTTTTTTTAAAGGATTCACCATTCTTTTTTTCAAGTTTTATTTATTTTTGAGTGAGAGTGCAAGCGGGGGAGGGAGTGGGGGCGACATTGTACTGACTGCAATGAGCCCGATGTGGGGCTTGAACTCATGAACTGTGAGATCATGACCTGAGCCGAAGTCGGACAGTCAACCAACTGAGCCACCCAAGTGCCCCTACATTCTGATAACTCTAAAAAGCTAACGGGGCTTTTTAGAAATGTTTTAATTTTCCAACTTCTAAACGTAGAAAAATAAGAAAACGACCCTTTGCTGACTGAACAAACCTGTCTACCACCAGATTCCCTCACCGGTCAGCCATCTGCTCCCTGTGCCGGACAACTTCCTGTGCCGTTTTCTCCTCCAGAATCTTCTCTTGCCCTGCCCCCACGCCCCCTCCTGCTTGGGCCTTGGTTAGCTTCGAGCTACCCAAAGAAGCAAACCTGAAAGCAGGGCGGCCAGTAGGTCTCCCTGGGATCAGAGCCCAGCCTCTGACACTGGCCTGGTGGGGGTTTTATTTTTGCAGGTTCCCCAGACTCTCGCTACATCCGAGTGGAGACCTGCATGTTCATGATCAAACTTCCCCAGTACTCCTCTCTGGAAATCATGCTGGAGAAACTTCGTTGTGCCATTCACTACCGTGAAGACCCCCTAAGTGGCTGAGGGGAGGGAGCCCCGGAGTCAGTCCGTCACCGAGGCACCGCTCCGCCGGCTTGGGAAGCCTGCCACTGAGGGCACATTCCCTCCAGGCCCTGCGTGAGGAGTTGGCGACGTTTTGCTTTTCCGAACTTTTGTCCACGTTCCAGGGCTTCCTGGAAGACTTGACCTTTTGTATTTGTATGTTTTGTGATGGGTTGGTTCTTTTACACCTGTTTGTGGTATGTTTGTAGGATAGTTTAATTCCCAGGCAGCCTGTGTCTCATTTGATCTTCCCGGACATTGTCTGTCATGGCCACCGGATTCTGATGCCGTAAGGCCCCAGTTAGTTCCACATCATGGAACCGCCCAGCAGGAAGGTGGTGGTGAGATACCTGCGGCCGGCCACACGGAGCATCCTGTTGTCTCTTCACAGCGTCTTCACAGACAGGTGTGTGGCCCTGCCCCTCCTGCCTTGAGCTGGAGTTGATCCTGGACGCAGCTCCCCCCGGCCTCCTTCCATCTTGAAAGGGTTGGGCCCCAACATGGGAGACACGCGGGGAGCTTTCTGTGTTAATCTTCCGGCTTTCGAACCTTGTTTATGGTCTGGGTTTTTCAGAGGAAGAGCACCCCGGTGGCTGCCCGTCCCTTCCCCCTCAGCCCTCTGCTCTCCGTCTCTCCTGGGCCCCTGACCTGACAGTTTCCTGCTGAATGTTCCTCAGGAGACCAAAGGGTTCGTTCTGACCTTAGTTCACAGCCAGGCGTGTCCCAGCTCCAGGAGTTCAGGACGCCTAGAGGAGGAGGGACGGACAGTGCTCGGGGGAGGGGGGGCTTTTTCTGAGACTGATTGGACAGGAAAGCACATGATTCAAGCCCACCCCCCCCCCCCCCCTTGTACTCAGAAACGGCCCTTCCTCACCACAGTGTTGGTGACAGGAGGAACGCAAGGGCCACACGCCCATTTTAAAAAGAGCGGCTGACTGAGGCGCTCTGCTCAATTCAGGGCCTACTTCGGTGACCCAGACCTTCCAAGGACCACTGTGCGGTCCTTCTGCCCCTCTGGCCAGGCCCGCCCCTTGTCCCCTCGCCGCCCCATGTGAGCGTGTGTGCCAGGGTGGAGCTGCTCCAGGCCCCCCCCCGCCGCCCCAGTGCACTTGTGCCCCAAACAGGTCTTCGTCCAGTGGCACTTTGTTCAAGAGCAGCATATGCCAGCTTGTTGGACACTGTCATTTTGGGCCTTGCCAGTTCTCCTGGAATTGCATCACTGTATTTATTGTATAATATTGTGAATACTGAAGGTTCTGAGTGAGTGCTGACTAGAAGGTTCTGGAGTGTGCATGCTGGGGAGAGAAAGCTGTGCTTTTCCTTTCTCTGCTGTGGCCCCGGCCTGTTGGGAAGATGCATGGATTTTAGAGTTAGAGCCATTAGCAGCCATCTCTTCCCTCTTATTCTAAGGAAATGCGTTAAGGACCATTACTGAAGTGATTCCCCAACCTAAGGAAAAGCTAAAACTGGATGCATCAGTTATGTTTGATGCAGGAGCAGTCCTGTCTGGAGAGGAGGGCCTGCACGCAGGCTCCCTGCTTGGAAGGAAGATGGTTGGCTGCTGCCTCCTGGGGGCCGGAGCCCCATTGCCTGGGGGTCAGACCAGGACGTAGTCCTGACAAGGATCCTCCTATTTCATTTCTGCATAACGAGAGCCTTTGGATTATTAGAAGTGGTTCTTCCTCTCTGTATTTTTAAATTCTTGGTCCCCTCCAATCCTTCCCATCCCTTAAATGGACTCAGAATTGTTAGCTACCTCCCCAAGGGGGGTTTTGGGAAGCTGCTTTTGGCCCATCACTTGATTTGATGACAGCTGTGAGTAAGATGTCTGCTGCTAACACGCTTCTCCCAGAGAGCACATTGAGAGGTCCAGACTGATCCAAACCTTGGCCCTAAAAAAACGTGTGCTGTAAAGTTACTTGATGTATATTTATTATAATTATTTATGGTTGCATTTAACAAAGTTTTCATTCAGTTTGAGGCTATTTACACCATTGCTGTGTAAAGGAAGCTCACTACAGGAAAAAAAAAAAAGTCACACCAATAAATAACCTTCATCTAATTTTGACTTACCGTAAGAGTTGTGTGGTCATCTACTCACTGAAAAGATACAATGACTGACCTGCTTGGACTGGGCGGCTCTGATCCTTAAGTGCGGTCCGAAGGTTAGGAATTTGTTTCTGATTATTGTCTCTACACTTGATGTGATTCTTACTCCATCATGCTTACCAACTAATCCTCCCCCCCCCCTCCCCCATTCAGCCCCTCGCACCTGGTTGTCATACAGAAAGGATGACTGAAGGGATGGAAATCCAAGGTCAAAGCTAAACCCCACCCTGCATCTTCTGCCCCCCTGCTCACACTGGAGCTAGTCTGAACTCTTAGGCCAGTGGGAGGGTTTTCCTCAAGCGGATAATTGCAGTGGAAGGGGGTGGGAGCCAGCAGTGGATTTAGAACTGTACAAAAGGGAAATGCAGAGAAGATAAAGACTTAGGGCTGCTTTCCTAAGGTTGATGTTCAGCTCTCTTGCACAGCCGTCCTTTGCCACCCCCACAGGGAGCTCTGTGGTCTGCATGCAGGAGAATCCAGTCTCCCAGACATGGTCCTGCTCCGTGGGAGGGGGAGGTCCTCACACAGACCCATTTAGTTCTTCTCTTGACCCTACCTTTCTTACACTTAATAAATGCCAACTTTTAGCGAAAGTGTCCCACTTATGTCTTTATTATAGGAAGACCAAGGGTCCTCTTGGGTGAGGAACAACTCCCCTCAGCGTGCTGGAAACAGCAAAAGCCACCACTCACAGCTAAGAGAAGCTGGGGTGGATGGGGATGCCTTGTGTGGAGAGTCCCAGCTGAGCACAGCAAGAATGTGCTCTCCAGGATGGCTGAGGCCATCTCCTTTAAGAGTTGCTTCTTTAAAAAACTATGTTCAAGATTAGGCTATCCAATAATAGAAGACATTCATCCTCATTAGTCATCAGGGGAAAGCAAATTAAAATCACAAAATCTATACAACCACCCCCAAAAAGGAAAGACAGTACCAGGACTGGGGGAAGACATGGAACCAACAGAACTCTCCTCTGGATGTGGGGAATGTAACCTACAACTACTCTGGAAACCTGGGTGCCCTCCACTACGCACCCCCTTAGACCAACAATCCCACCTCTAGGTGTACGTCAGAACACCCACCCATAGTCACCAAAAGACGTGTAAAAACACTCACAGCAGCAATAATAGTAGTAGCCAAAACTAGAAACAAGTTGAAGGTCTGAAGTAGAAAAAGTTACGGCACACAATGGAATACCATACAGGAAGGAAAGCAGACTGCTACCTGCAACCTATAGGTGAGTCAGAAACACACAGTGTTCAGCAAGAGGAGTCAAGCATAAAAAAATACTTCATGGTATGAGTACTTTTAAATAATGAGTTCATTTAAATGTTGAAAATAGAAAAAAATAACATCTTAAAATGTCAAGATTGTGGTTATTCTGGGTCCCAGAGAGGAGGATAGAGAGTATGAGGGGTGTTCTGGTGTCCTGGTAATGTTTTTGATATGGGTGGTGGTGACAGGTGTTGAGTGAACCCTATGCTACCATGCACTTTTCTGTAGGGATGTTCTACCGTATGGATAGTTTCTTAAAAATACAAGTGCACCAGCGTGTCTGGCTGGCTCAGTTGGTAGAGTATGTGACTCTTGATCTCTGTTTAAGCCCCATGTTGGGTGGTGGTACCTACTTAAAAAAAAAAAAAAAAAATCCCAATGCCTCCGTGCCAAAAAAAAAAACCCCACAAAATGAAATCAGGAAATAAAAGCACACATTCCATCCTCGTGAAACCAAAAGAAATCATTTCAGTCCACAATTTCTCAAAGGACAGCTACTGAAAGAATAAATGACTTAAGAGGACATCATGGGCAGCAAGCTTCTTGTAGGTCCCTTGGAAAACAAAACGTTGCAAAGAAGGAATTAGAGGCTCCACTGCCAAGAGAAAAACAAGGATTGGAAATTCATGTAGGAAGCAGTTGTTCAAGCCCACCACTCTGCAGAAAGTCAGAAGCCCTATTTGGGAGAATCAAACCCAGCAGCTAAGACCCCAGCCCCACCCTGAGTTTACACAGCAGACTGGAAGACCCCTTTCAGGAGGAAACCAGAAATAAGACCTATAGATTCTCACAGCAGGGGGTTCTTCAGTGAAAACACCAGCTTGTTACCCTACAGTGAACGTGAACAGTTAAAGAAGCTTCTCGTCTTTAGTGCCCCAGTCTTAAATCTAGACAGGCAAGAAACAGATGAGGAAGAGTCTATAACATGAAATACCAAACAAAAATAGATAACACGGACTAGAACAAGAAACAACTATGGCACAAAGTATGCGAACGGACTGCATTGGGGCACCTGGCTGGCTCAGTTGGTAGATCAAGAGTCACTCTGGGTTTCAGGGTTGTAAGTTTTAGCCCCATGTTAGGTGTAAAATCTTACAAAAAAGAAAAAGTTACTTCAGGGACACCTGGCTGGCTCGGTAGAGTGTGTGACTCTTGATCTCGGGGTTGTGAGTTCAATTCCCACATTGGCTGCAGAGATTACTTAAAATCTTGGTGTGCCTGGATGACTCAGACATCTGACTGTTGATTTTCAGCTCCGGTCATGATCTCCTGTTTCATGAGATCGAGTCCTGCATCAGGCTCCATGCTAGCAGTGCACAGCCTCCTTGGGATTCTCTCTCTTACTTGCTCTTGTAAATAATAAACTTAAAAAAAAATCACTGCATCCCTTTAGGAGAGAAAAGGCTGTGGGAAAGAATAAAAGGTTTGGGAAATATCAGAAATCCATTTAATATAAAGATGAAAGGAGAAAGTTGAAGAAATCTCCCATAGAGCAAAAAATATGAAAAGAAAAAGGAGCGCCTGGGTGGCTCAGTCGGTTGAGCATAGGACTTCAGCTCAGGTCATGATCTCACAGCGTGTGATTTGGAGCCCCGCGTCGGGTTCTGTGCTGACAGCTCAGAGCCTGGAGCCTGCTTCGGATTGTGTCTGCCTCTCTCTCTCCCTGCCCCTCCCCATCTTGCACTCTCTTTCTCAAAAATAAACATTACAAAAGATTTTTAAAGGAAAAAGGGATCAGTCTAAGACGGTCTATCCTACTATCACTGGAGTTCTGCAAAGAGAAAACAGGAGACATAACCAAAATATAAGAAAATTCTGAAAAACAGAAGGTCACAAG
Source organism: Panthera leo (assembly GCF_018350215.1). Lineage (NCBI taxonomy): Eukaryota > Metazoa > Chordata > Mammalia > Carnivora > Felidae > Panthera > Panthera leo. The sequence goes on along the minus strand of NC_056690.1, from coordinate 9,782,804 downwards.
TTCCAGACAAAATAAGTATCCAGCTCTTTGAATAGAAAAAGAATCCACACCACTTTACAACATGGGGGAATTTAAAAATACCAGGGACCGACATCCTAAAAAGCTTCAAGGGGAAAAATTACATGTAAATCAGAATGGCATCAGGCTTTATAACAAACTAGAAAGATAACACCTTCAAGACACTTCTAATCACAATAAATGAACAGAAGCCAGATTTCCCTATCACAACAACTAAAATAAAAAACCTAACATATGTATGGTTCTCAAAACAAGCAATAAAAAAACTGAGAAGAGAAAATAAATACGGTGGGCCCTACCATTGCCTCAGCTTATGGTCTGGATAGTTTTCAGAGAGCAGCAAGAGGAGGGGAAACCCAAAGTCGAACTCAACAGTCTCCTAGAGTTCAGAAAACAAAGCATGAAAGGAAACAAAGGCAGCTAGTTTGCAAGACAGAGTACTAAAGAGGAAGAGACTTACAGAGAACTCTGTAGATCTCTTGAGAGTCCTCAAGTATTCAACTGAGTACTGGTAAGCTCAAGCATATAAGGAAACTGCCAGAGGCTTGGAAAAGAACCAGCCAAAAGGATTAGAGCTGGCAAAGAACAGGAAATAGTTCCTATTCCCACTAGCCAATGTAGAAAACTTTGTAATTTGTGGGACTTTGGTTTTGCCTTAGTAGTGAAGTAAAATTAGCCCTAATTCCTGTTCAGATCCCACCTAATAAAGCTTAAAAGTTTGACCCAGAAGGATCAAGCTGTCTCCAAGTGACCACATATAAAAACAAAGCTCAAAAATACAGGAAATACATGGGATACCTGGGTGGCTCAGTTTGTTGTTGGGCGTCCAATTCTTGATCTCAGGGTTGTGAGTTCAAGCTCCATGCCTAGCATGGAGCCTACTTTAGAAACAAACAAGTAATACAAAAATACCCAGCATGTAAGTAGGTAAAATTCAGAATGTCTGGCATCCAATAAAAAAACCACCAGACATGCAAAGAAACAACAAAATAGCACCCAGAAAAATCAACTGCAACTGACCCAGGAATTATACAAATGATAGAATTCGCAGGCAAGAGCATTAAAACAGTTATTACTGTATACAAAAGGTTTACGAAGCTAGGGGAAAAAAAAACAATGAACATGTTAGGTAGAACCATGGAAAATATAAACAACACAAACTGAATGTCTAGAGATAGAAACTTCAATGTCTGAGATGAAAACTGGATAGATTAGCGAGAGATTAGACTGCAGAAGGTTTCAGTGACTTTGGAAGCACACAAATGACCCATCTGAAAACAAAAGAATCCAAAAAAGTGAGGAGTGTCAGTAAGATATGGCACTTCATTTGGCCTATAATATAGGAGAATAATCCCCCAAAGAGAAGAAAAATGGGGGAAAATCTTGAGATAACAGCTGGAACTTTTTCCAAATTTACTTAAAAACTACAAAGATTTAAGAAGCTTAATGAACCTAAAGCACAAGAAACAGAGCGGTGGTGATGGTTGTAGAACAATGAATGTACTTGATGTCACACAACCATACAAAGGTGCATCACAATCTAATTGTATAAAATCAGTGATAAAGAAATCTTAAAAACAACCCCCACAAAGACACATTCTGTACAGAAGAACAAAGATAAGGATGGTAGATGTCTCAGTAGAACCAATGCAAGGAGACGGCAGAGTAACATATCCAAAGTATTGGGAGGGGAAAAGCTATCAACCTAGAATTCTATACCTTTCAAATAGTGAAGGAGAAAATAGGCAAGTACCTAGAGACAAATCAGGTTACTGCTTAGGGAGTGAGTGCTTAATGGGTATGGGATTGCCTTTAAAGATTAAAATTCCTGAACAAGTAGTGGTGATGATTGCACAACACTGTGAATGGATTTAAGGACACCTAATTGTATACTTTAAAATAATTAAAATGTTAAGTTTTGGGGCACCTATGTAGCTTAGTCGGTGAAACATCCGACTTCGGCTGGGGTCATGATCTCACAGTTCATAAATTCAAGCTCAACATCTATGCTGTTGGCGCAGAGCCTGCTTCAGATAATCTGTCCTCTCTCTGCCCCTCCCTGCACCCCCCTTCAAAAATAAACATTTTTTTTAATGTTGAATTTCATTAAATGTATTTTACCACAATTTTTTAAAAGTGAAGAAGAAATAAAGACCTTTTCAGACATAGAAAAGCTGCAAGAACACAGGCTAACCTGCACAACAAAGTCCTTCACACAAAAGGAAAATGATACCATGTGGGAATCTGGGTCTGCACAAAGAAAAAAAATACAAAAATATTAACTACATGGGTAAATACAAAAGACATGTTTAAGTCTTTAAAAGATAATTGACTTAAAAAAAATTTTTAATGTTTATTTTTGAGAGGGAACGAGTGAGCACACACTAGCATGAGTCGAGGAGGGGCAGGGAGAGAGGGAGACACAGAATCCAAAGCAGGCTCCAATCTGTCAGCATGGAGCCCGATGCGGGGCTTGAACTCACGCACCAGGAGATCATGACCTGAACCAAAGTTGGACGCTCAATCGACTGAGCCACCCAGGTGCCCCTAATAGATAATTGAGTACTTAAAACAACAAGGTATTGGGGATTTATGATGAATAAAGAAATGGAGGGGAGGAGCACCTAGGTGGCTCAGTCGGTTAAGCATCTGACTCTTGATTTCACCTCAGGTCATGATCTCCCAGTTTGAACCCTACATTGGTCTCCTCACTGACACTGTAGAGCCTGCTTGGGATTCTCTCTCTCTCACTCTCTGCCCCTCCCCCCCACCAAAATAAATAAATTAAAAAATAAATATATGACAATGGCACAAAGGTTAGGAGGAAATAAATTAAATATGTTATTGTAATACCAATCATGAAGTAGCACAATATTACTTAAAGGTAAACTGTGATTCTGTGATAAATCAGAGGTGTATGTACTATAAACCCTAAAACAACTACTTAAATAATACAATAAAGTTAAAACTAATAGGCCAACAAAAGAGATAAATGGAATCATAAGAAGTATTAAAAGAAAGCAAAAAAAAGAGAGAAAAGGCACATAGAACACAAAAGATAAATAGCAAAAAGATTTATTTAAACTCAACTATCAGGGCATCCGGCTGGCTCAGTCGGTAGCATGTGACTCTTAATCTCAGGGTCTTGAGTTCAAGCCACATTGGGTGTGGAGACTAGTTAAAAGAAAAAAAAAAAAAGTATTCTAAACCCAACCATATCAATAATTACATTAAATGTAAATGGTTGACACACCCAAATTAAAAGACAAACTCCTCAGACTGGCTCAAAAACAAAAACCCCAACTATATGCTGCCTCTGAGAAACCCACTTTAAATATGTAAACAAAAATAGGATAAAAGTAAAAGGATAGAAAAAGATATACTATGCCAACACAAATCAGCAGAAAGCTGAAGAATGTTAATATTGCTATCTTAATATCAAAGTGTATCTCAGAGCAAATATTACAAAGAAGGTCATTTCATAATAATAAAAAAGCCAAACAAGAACATAACTATCTTAGGCATTTATACATCTAATAACAAGGCTTCAAAAGAATGAAGCAATTACAGAATCATAAGGAAAAATAATCTTCAATTACAATACAGATTTCAAAAAGAACTATCCCCCATCCCCCAATAATTAAGAGAACAAGTAAACAGAACATCAGTAATATAAAAGCCTGAACAACACTACCAACCAATTTGACCTACCTGTCATTTATATAATATTCCATCTAACCAAAATACAATGCACATTCTTTTCAAGTACATACAGGACATTTATGGCCTGGAGAATATTCTAAGGATAAAACAAACCTCAATAAATTTGAAGAGATTCAGTTCATACAAATTATGTTCTCTGACCACTAGAAAATTAGTAATCAATAACAAATCTGGGGGCAGCTGGCTGGCTCAGTCATAAGAGCATGTGATTCTTGATCCCAGGGTTGTGAGTTCAAGCCCCACATTGGATGTAAAGATTAAACTTAAAAAAAACAAAAACAAGGGTGGGAGGGAGGGGTAGGTGGGTGATGGGTATTGAGGGCACCTTTTGGGATGAGCATTGGGTGTTGTATGGAAACCAATTTGACAATAAATTTAACATTAAAAAATAATAAGGTAAACATAATTACCACTATGAATTAAAACACTCAATTTTGACATCTTGAAAAAAAAAAATCTAGAGTGCCTGGGTGGCTCAGTCAGTTAAGTGTCCAACTTTTTTTTTAATTTTTAAATTTACAAACAAGTTAGTTAGCATATAGCGCAATAATGATTTCAAGAGTAAAATCCAATGATTCATCCCCTACATATAATACCCAGTGCTTATCCCGAGTCTCCTCCTTAATGCCCCTTGCCCACTTAGCCCATCCCCCCACCCATAACCCCTCCAGCAACCCTCAGTTTGTTCTCTATATTTAAGAGTCTCTTGTGTTTTGTTCCCCTCCCTGTTTTTTATTATTTTTGCTTCTCTTATGTTCATCTGTTTTGAACCTTTAAAAAAAAAATTATTTAATGTTTATTTTTGAGAGAAAGAGAGTGTATAAGTGAGGGAGGGGCAGAGAGAGAGGGAGACACAGAATCCAAAGCAGGCTGCAGGCTCCAAGCTAGCAGCAAAGAGCCTGACAAACTCAAACTCACAAACCAGTGAGATCATGACCTGAGCCGAAGTTGGCCACTGAACCAACTGAGCCACCCAGGCACCCCATGTTTTGAATCTGAAATTCCACATATGAGTGAAATCATATATTGTCTTTCTCTAATTTCACTTAGCATAATATACTCTAGTTCCATCTATGTTGTTGCAGATAGCAAGATTTCACTCTTTTTGATTGCCAATACTCATGTGTGTGCGTGTGTGTGCATGCGCGTGTACCACATCTTCTTTATCCATTCATCTGTCGATGGACATTTGGACTCTTTCCATACTTTGGCTATTGTCGACAGCACTGCTATAAACATTAGGGAGCACGTGCCCTTTTCAAACAGCACACCTGTATGGATAAGTACCTAGTAGTGCAATTGCTGGGTTGTAGGCTAGATCAATTTTTAATTTTTTGAGAAAACTCCATTCTGTTTTCCAGAGTGGCTGCACCACTTTGCATTCCCACCAGCAGTGCAAAAGAGATCCTCTTTCTCTGCATTCTCACCAACATCTGTCATTGCCTATGTTGTTCATTTTAGCCATTCTGACAGGTAAAGTGGTATCTCATTGTGGTTTTGATTTGTATTTCCCTGATGATGAATGATGTTGAGCATTTTTTCATGTGTCTGTTAGCCATCTGGATGTCTTCTTTGGAGAATTGTCTATTCATGTCTTTTGCCCATTTCTTCACTGGATTATTTGTTTTTTGGGTGTTGAGTTTGGTAAGTTCTTTACAGATTTTGGATACTAACCCTTTACCTGATATGTCGTTTGCAAATATCTTCTCTCATTCTGTTGGTTGCCTTTTTGTTTTGCTGATTGTTTCCTTCACTGTGCGGAAGCTTTTTATGTTGATGAGGTCCCAGCAGTTCATTTTTGCTTTTGTTTCCCTTGCCTCTGGAGACAGTGTTGAGTAAGAAGTTGCTGTGGCTGAGGTCAAAGAGGTTTTTGCCTGCCTTCTCCTCTAGGATTTTGATGGCTTCCTGTCTTACATTTAGGTCTTTCATCCATTTTGAGTTTATTTTTGTGTATGGTGTAAGACAGTGGTCCAGGTTCATTTTTCTGCATGTCACTGTCCAGTTTTCCAACACCATTTGCTGAAGAGACTGTCTTTATTCCATTGGATATTCTTTCCTGCTTTGTCAAAGTTTAGTTGGCCATAAGTGTCTAACTCTTGATTTCAGCTCATGATATCAGGGTTTGTGAGTTTGAGCCCCAAGCCCCACATCAGGCTCCATGCTCACAGTGCAGAGCCTGCTTCGGATTCTCTCTCTGCCCCTCACCCAATCGTGTGTGTTTACACTCTCTCTCTCTCTCAAAATAAATAAAATTTTAAAAAATCTGGAAAATATCCAAATAGTATAAACTAATAGCCCAGAGGATAAAGAAATCAATGTATTCTGAACTGGATGAAAACAAAAAGACACCAAAGCATATGAAACACAGGTAAAGCAGTTCTTAGGGAAATTTATAGCACCAAACACTTATATTACAAAAAAAAAAAAGGTCTCAAATGAATGATCTCAGCTTTGACCTTAAACTAAACAAGAAAGAAGCTCAAAGTAAGCAGAAGAAAGCAAATAAAGATCAGAATCGAAGAAAAAACAAAAGATCAGAATAGAAAATAATGAAATGGAAACAGAAAACCAGTAAAGGGAATCAACGGAACCCAAGTTGATTTTTTGAGATCAATATAACTGATAAATCTCTAACCCAGGGTTGCCATGCTATGGCTCATAATCCAGCTGCTTGTTTTTGTAAATAAAGTCTCACTGGAAGCCTCACCCATAGAGCTGTGTTTACTCTCTAACAGCATTGCCGAGTAATTGCAATTCGGACTATATGGCCTAAATATTGACTATTTGGCCTTTTAAGAAAGAAAAAGTTTGAGGATCTCTGCTCTAGCCAAACAGATTGGGAAAAGAGAAAACAAATGATCAACATCAAAAAATGAGAGAAGTGACATCACTACAGATTTTACAGATATTTTCAAATAAGGTTATATTATGAACACCTTTATGCCAATAAATTAACTTACTGAAATGGACAAATTCTTTGAAAGACAATACCAAAGTTCACTCAAGAAGAAACAGAAAACCTGAACAGCTATATCTGTTAAAACTGATAAACTGTATCATACTTATTTACGGTTTTTAAGAAATTGGTCTATTTCTCACAGTCCCTTTTTAAGGGCTCATCTGATTAGGTCAGGCCCACTCAAAATGATCCTTTATTCATTCAGAGCCAACTGATTTGAGGCTTTATTTACACATTCGTGGTTTTGTCATACTATATCAATCATAGTCACAGTCCTGCCAACACCCAAGGGAAAGGAATTACATGTACACCATGTAAATGAATATTACATATATACCATGTACACCAGGAATCCGGAATCTTCAGGGCCAACTTAAAATTCTGCTTATCACAAATAAGGAAACAAATGTATTCACTGAAACATTATTTTTAATAAGATTTTGAAAACAACCTAAGCAACATACATAGGAGAATAAAACACAGTACATCCACACAATGAAGCGATTTTTTAAATTGAGCCATAACTGACATATATACAAAGAGGTAATCTTGAGAAAATGTTATTAAGTGAAAAAATCAAAGTTCAAGAGTATAATATGCTACCTCTGGTGTAAGAGAAAAAAAATAAGAACATACACATGTGTTTGGTTATTTTGGCAAAAAGAAACAAGAAGACAGTTTAGGGGGAGAAAAGTGAATAAAACAGAAACTAGTAAGATTGGTTGCCCACAGACAGTGAGTGAGTAGAAACAAGGTGAAAGCCTGGAGATGTTGAATGGGAGTAGAAGGTATGAGTGTTAGTGACTTTTTTTTTTTCTTTTTTTTTTTTTGAGAGAGAAAGAGAGAACACGAGAAGGAGATGGGCAGCGGGGGGGGGGGGGGGGGGGGGGGGGGGGGGGGGGGGGGGGAAGAGAATTTTTTTCTATTTTTTTTAATGTTTATTTTTTTAGAAAGGGAGAGAGTACACGTGCAAGCACTTACAAGCCAGGGAGGGACAGAGAGAGAGGGAGACACAGAATCCGAAGGAGGCTCCAGGCTCTGAGATGTCAGCACAGAGCCTGATGCGGGACTCAAACTCACAAACCATGAGATCGTGACCTGAGCCAAAGTTGGACACTTAACCGACGGAGTTACTCAGGTACCACCCACCCCCTCCAGGGGGATTTTCAATCATGCCAGAAATGGTACAAGTCTCTCAGTCTTTCCAGCTTCTTTCACCTGACACAAGAAGGTCTCTGAGCTAATGGACTGATTTTAACTGACATATAATATACAAAAAAATCCCTATAGTTATATATTCTTTTTTCTAATCTAGCTTGTTTCTCTCAGAATAGCTCAGACCTGGATTTGAGTCCTAGCACTGCTGTGAATTATCTGCATAGCCTTATGCAGGTCACTCCTTTTTACCTATGAAAAGGGACAATTTTTCCCTCTTTCCCCACCCCCACTAGGTTGTGAGGGGAAAAACAAAGGAGCTCAAAATGACCTGAGGTCCTATGCAAACTGTGAGGTGCTGAAGGGTAATGAATAATTCTACTAAGACTCAACCGCTATGAGAAAAGAGGCTTTTAAGGAATCTGCCTTTCTCGATTCAGTTGGAGGCAACTCCGCCCCCATGCCAAATCACAACCAGAGCTGCAGAAACTGCCAGTTTCTTTGAAATCCAATAGAAAACTATATAATGAATGTCTGGCACTGAGAAGCAGCTTATGCTAGAACTGCTAGGGCTCCAGGAAGCACAGAGAAAGCCTAGTCCTGCTCACCTTTCCCCATACTCAGGGCCGACTCTCGCCTACTCTGTCATCCCTCAGGTCTCTACAGAGGGCAAAGGAGAAGGAACCACAAGACTCCACTGAACTCCAAGTACAAACTTTATTTCTATTACAAGGATGTTAATAATAGTAGTAGTAGTGGTAGTAGTAAAATAAAAAGAGGGGAAGGGGCTCTGATACTTGGTTTTCAGAGCAAGCCACGGAGCTTAGGCCTCAGGCCTGATCCCGGCAGAGCCCAGCATGGCCCTGGTGGCAACAGGGAGCCCCCAGCCTTCTCCAGCCGAAGGCAGTAAAGAAAAAGGAGCCGTGCTCCCCACCAGAAACAGAAGGCAGTTGTGCCAAATGCCGAAGAAGCAGATTAAAACAAAGCCTCTAGTGCGCTCACCTCTAGCTCAACTCATCTCCAAAAGCCTTGTTCCTAACATATATTGCAACTGGCCTGAACACTCTACCAGGTGCCTCCATACATACCAGAGGCCCAAATTCTAGAGTGCGGAGGGCCAGTACACAGGAGAGGTTACCTAAAAGTTCCCAGATCGAGGCCCCAGCAGGGAAGAGAATCACTCCACTGGTGAGTACCAGGTTTCCAGAACCTTTTCTCTCCTCTTTCCACCAGGACCATACAGCACCAAGAAGCAGTGGTAATAGTATGTCAAAAGATGGAGCCCTGGTGGGCTGAGAGGCCATACACTGTATTTCTGTGAGGCCAAAAGGCAGGCAGCAGCTAAAGCTGAAACATTTCTCAACAGCCTCCCTGCTAACCCTCCCCCAAACCTTCAAACTCCCACAGCACAATCTCAAAAGACACAAAATGGCCATAACCTAGAAAAAGTTAAAATCTGTAAAATCTCCCCTGCCCATAGAGCCCAAGAGGTGGGGCCTGAACTGCGGCAAGTGCTGCTGTGCAGAGAAGATGGAACCAACGTGCAGGTTCTTTGCCGACGCCATTACTCCTCCTCTTCTTCCTCCTCTGCATCCCCAGCTCCCTGCTGCTTGGGGGTTTTTGCCTGAACGACAGAACACAAAGTAGAAAGCAGGAAGTGAAAAAGCAGTCCTCCTCCTTTAGAGCCCTGGAGATGTCAAACTTCTATGGAAACCTCCTCATCCAAAGCCAAAAGAACAGCCCTTTGGCCACGAATGCCTGACCGCTCACCTCTGACTTCAAGAACCACACCAGTTCCACCCATTTCTGAGTCCTAGCTGAGCATCATGGGCTGGATCCCCAATTACCTTTGCAGTTCTGTTGCGGTAGTTGGCGGCTGTGGAGGTGACCCGCGAGTTCCTGCCACCCTCACTCCTACCACTGAAAGAGAAGGATTGGAAACTAGTACCTGAGAGGTTGCTGAATAAGTCAGAAAACTCGGGAGAGAACAAAAACAGCTGGAACCAGACAAAAGCAGCTTTCTGCCAGCAGACCAAACAAATGAGCAACGGAAAACCCACCAATAGCAAAAGAACATGTTGGAATCAGGTCACAATACACACAAAAGTCCACACACTCCCACTATGTTCTCCCGAGCTATTCCCAAGCTCCACTCCTGGGCTACTGATTCTTACCTTGCTCCGTATCTCCCGGAAGGCCCACGGGGGAAGGAGGGTACGAGGTTTTCTGGGTAGAGATTTCGCACCGGGTGAATCACTGGAGCATGTCCAGTGGCCATGGCCGAGTTATGGCTGTTTCGATTCCGCCCCCGGCTGTCTTGGCTGTCTAAGTTGTTGAGCTTCAGTATGCGAGGAGGACTGGGCTGGCACCCAGGTCTGGGGCTTGATGTGGATGTTGACAGTCGGTTACAGGTAGCTGTCATATTGTTAATGGGTCTGCTGGGGGGAAGAGGGTAGGTGGGCCCTTTAGCCATTTCCTGCTTGATATCATCCATGTAACCAGAAGACAGATCTCCTGAGAAGAGAAAAAAGCACCAGTTTTAGGGAAAAGCCTACTCTTGCTATTAGTGCTGGATTTGGGGCAGGAGTAATAGAATTCTGGGTAGAAGAGAACTGCCTTAGCCCTAAAGACTGCTGAAACCCACATCTTCAGGACAGGTTTGGGTCCTGACTTATTTTGTCCACACTTATTACCTGGGTCCTCAAACACAGTCTTCCTGAGTATTCAACAATGGTGTGCCAGCAAACCTCGAAAAATAATTTGTAATTGGCTTTGTAATGGTTAGGTTTAAAAAACAGCTTACTTGCCTAGTCATGCGGGTTTTTGGGTTTTTTTTTAATGTCTATTTTTGAGAGTGTGCATGTGCTCTAATGGGGGAGGGGTAGAGAAAGACAGAGACAGAGGATCAGAAGCAGGTTCTGCGCTGACAGTAGAGCCTGAAGCAGGGCTCGAACTCACAAGCCATGAGATCATGACCTGAGCCAAAGTTGGACACTTAACCGACAGCCATCCAAGGACCCCCCAGACATGCGGTTCTTAAATAATATTATTACTAATGAACTTGAGTACCCTAAACTAGAAACAGGGACCCAGTGCAGACACAGTAAGATCTGAAAATTATTTCCAAATTATCAACTGCACAGATAGAAGACCTGCAGCTGAATAAGCACTGATGAGCCTTTCTCATGGCTGTCCCCAAAGCCATTACCCTATAATACACTTGAGACAGCTCAGTCTAACATGGGACCACAACTAGCCTCAAGAGAGACCCCAGTGAGATCCTACTGTGCTTGGGAATTCAGAATTCAGGTAACCCCCATGTTAGAGTAGCAGATGACAAGTGGTAAGCAGGCCTGAGCCAGCAGCAGACCTGTGGCCTTGGCTCAGCCCTGGCTAATACCCTGGTGTCTGACACGCCTCTTGGGCAGCTCTGGTGAAGTCTCTGGATGCTGGAAATCCTGTCTAGGAATCCCCTCCGTCACATGGTTGTTTGCTGTGGCTGGACGTTGGTCACACTGGTCCTGACAAGAAAAAACAGAATTTGTACTTCAGAATTGAGTTAACCCTAAGAGAGGGAACAACAGGAGGAAAGGAAGGAATGGCAGGTTGGGCAAACACACCTTATGGGGGGAGGGAGGAGACAGATACAACTTCGACAACCACCGTGAAAAAGGGCCCAGGACTAAGAGGAAACACATCTGGAATGGCTCAATCATTCCCATTAGCACCTAAGGCACTAAGAGAAGCACTCTGATTTCTACTAGGATAAGGGAAGGGTTGATCTCAGGAACCCAGAAAAGCACATCAATACTTTGATCAAAGAGGATCTACACGGTTACTTCTTTCATAGTATCTCCTTGGAGACAACAAGTAGTTACTTATGTACTGCTTGATCTAAAAGCAGATGCTTTCTTATAGAAACGTGTCATGTTCTAGCAACAGCTATATCAGACCAACTACATAAATGACGCTGAACACAGCTCCAGGAGTAGCTTCTCATAACAAACAAGACTAGACAGAGAATATATTTTTTACCAACAGGTTGGAATCCTAGACTGCAAAGCTGAAAAAGCACTTTATTTATTTTCAAATGTTTATTTATTTTTGAGAGAGAGAGAGAGAGAGAGAGAGAGAGAGAGAGAGAGAGAGAGAAAAGAGACAGAGCACAAGTGGGGAAGGGGCAGAGAGAGAGGGAGACACAGAATCTGAAACAGGTTCCAGGCTCTGAACTGTCAGCACAGAGCCCGTCGCGGGGCTCGAACTCACAAACCGCAAGATCATGACCTGAGCCGATGTGGAACGCTTAACCAACTAAGCCACGTAGGAGAGCTCCTGAAAAATAACTTTAGACTGTCTAGTCTAATTCCCTCATTTACAGACATCCCCAGTGAAGGGACAGAACCTATCCAAGGTCAAACATAAAGGTAAAGCCAGAACCAGACCTTCAGGTCTCCTGGAATTAGAGACTCAAATGCCACCAAAAGGAAGAAACTGCCTTGTCAAAAATAAAATGTTGGTCAGTGATCTCAGGGAACCTCGCATCCAAATCTTTTTTGGCAGGTCCAGGATGCTTGCTTAAATGGAGTCCTGGCTCCTAGGTCCTCAGCTAATGACATTATGGTTTTAGTTGACAGAGGTAGAGAATGTCTGAAAGCCTGAGGTAGTAGACCCCTTTGATAGCTCACAGAACAGGGCATGGCCAATAGCCAGGTCAGGTTTACATGCAACTTAAAAGCTAAAGAAGCATTCTCAGTTCTAAAAGTCTCAGGTTTACTCAGAGGATCTGCATGGAATGAAGTGGACAGGTCCTCTAGAGACTCTTACCTGGTGATGGAACAGCACCTCCTCCTCCAGCTGTACCCCACAGAATTCACACGGGATGATGACGCTATCCTCTACAGGGGGTGAATTGCTCAGGCCCATCAAAGAGTCTAACTGGTTACTTGCAGCCTGCTGCAAAAACTTTTGGAAGATGACATCAGGGTCCTCCACCTCTTTGGGGGGAGTGCTGCCCATACTGAGTGAAGGTAAGGCACAGGAAGGGTTACAGCTTGTCTGTCTCAAAACACATAGATTAAAAAAAAAAAAAAGTAGAAGTTAAGGAAAACACTACATTCCTAAATCATTATCTAAAAGTCACAAAATGTTAATAATGCTTAATATTGGGGAGAGAGACTAAAAAGGGTGAGTTAGGGCAAACGCAGATGAAACACTCTACTTTTATTTTTAATATTTCTGCTGTTTTGTATTTTTTTTACTGTGTTCATGTTATTTTTTCTTTAGATATTTCATTTTTGGGGTTCCTGGCTGGCTCAGTCAGAATATCTTACTCTTGATCTTGGGATCAGGAGTTCAAGCCCTATGTTGGGTATAGAGATTAAATACATTTCAAAAAAAAAAAAAATATTTTATTTTTAAGTAATCTCTACACCCAACATGGGGCTTGAACTTATAAACCTGAGATCAACAGTCACCTCTCTACCAACTGAGCCAGCCAAGCAACCCAGTGATTATTCTTTTTATTTGGGGGGGGGGGGGGGGGGAGGCGGTTGTTTTTGATTATTCTTTTTAAGTTGAAAAGATTGAAGATTCTCCCCACAACCACAGAATAAGAGAGGCTGTTATCCCTATTAACGGGTTTTCTTATGCTCCTCCCAAGACAAAAACTGGATGTATTCAAATACTGTTACTATTCCACTTATGGAGGGGGCACATATGTTCCACCTAGAGCACAGGGATTAATAGTTATGGAATGGTTCCCTCCACCAGGTAATCCTCAAACACAAAGGCTATTCTCTAACCATTCCTAAATGGCTCAAGAACTTTCAACCATTCAAAAAGAATATGACACCTTTCATATACCAGGTATTGAGAGATTCAGTAGCTAGGAAAACACAGAACCTCCTCAAAAAACTCAGCCTAGTGGTGCAGACCAACAGGGCATCAGGAGCCCATACCACAGGGTGACAGGCTAAAAGAGAAGCAGGCACAGCACTTTCAAAGAGTGGGACTTCTGACCTAGCCTTCAGAACTTAGGATAGTTTCCTGAAAGTCATGCGAGAACTAAGTCCATGAGCAAGGAGTCTGCACTGTTGAGTGTGTTGGGGAGACAGGATGGATGGCCACACACCTTGCAGGCAGAAAAAGTCAAGTGCAAAAAAAAACCCTTAATCCTTCCAGGGAACTGCAAGGACTTCAGTATGCCTCCAATACATCAAAATGTGGCATGAGATGAGACCAGCTTATAAGATGGTCAGTAGAGATGTACACTAGTGACCACAGAATGGGAGGAGCAAGCGGGCCTGCCGGAATGAACATTACTTTTTCCAAGAGGGAACAAGGCAGAGTTTTCAAATCTGTAGGTCAGTCATGCCATGTTAAGAAATACAGTTGCCACTTCTGCCACAGGTGCATTAAAATAGTTTGCTCAAGATCTCATGTGGTCTCCAACACCAACGATGACCTGCACATATTCCTCAAGTAATTCACAACACACCTGATGGTCAATCAGCAGTTCCTCTGGGTAGAGCTCCTCACAGAATTCACAAGGCAACATGGTCCGGTCAGCCGTACCTAGGTATCAGGCCATACAGTCAGACTCAATGAACAAAAACAAACTCAATTCAACCTTTTATCTCCCTTGTGAAGTTTTGTATAAAAGTCCAACTTCCTTTGACATTTCTTATATATAGCAATTTGTGGGGCTATAAATCCTCAAAGGGAAACCATCTAAGAGACAGGCGCTAGGCAAAAAAAACTTCCACTATGAAAAAAGAGATTGCTTTGTCACCATTTCCTGAGTAGGAATAAAGTGATTACTTACCCACTACTCTAATTAAGGAAGAATTCAAATGTGTACTAACTCTAGGCACTAATCTAAAGGCTTCTGTGCAGTATTTCTGTCCCCCAAGAAAACTTATGGAGATCCTACATTACTCTCATTTTACAGATCAGTAAGTTGAGGCCTGCTTATGACTGAAAGACAAATATCCTGAAAAACTCTCCCAGGGGCACCTGGGTGGCTCAGTCAGTTAACCATCGGACTTCGGCTCAGGTCATGATCTCACCATTCATGAGTTTGAGTCCCAACTTGGGCTCTGTGCTGACAGCTCAAAGTCTGGAACCTACTTCACTTCAGATTCTGTGTCTCCCTCTCTCTCTGCCCCTCCCCCACTCTCATGCATTCAAGCGCACACGCTCTCTTTCTCTCTCTCAAGAATAAAATGAAAACAAACAAGCAAAACTCTCCCAGTACAAAATACCAAAAAAAAAAAAAAAAAAGATGCTCAATAAAAGTAACTTAAGAGGGCAAATAAATAAGAGGTTTAAGTCCAGGATTCCCCAAACACAACAGCTTCAGCAAAACTGCTGAACTGGAGGGTGAACAATGAGAGGATGACCTAGGTCTTCACTCTGGGTAGGAGAAAGAAGTCTCCACCAAGAAACAGTAACTAAGTTTGGCCTTTACATGGGTTTGAGTCTAGAATCTACACTTCTGGTTTTATATAAACTCATGTTTATAATTCTTAAAAACCCAAGCCAACCTAAAATTCAATTTAAAATGATCTCAGTCAGTAGTATCGCTAGGCACCTGCCAGAAGCACATATAAATACTCTTAGGAGAACACGGCAGAAAAACTGTTAAAACACATGGGCACACATGCAGGAGGCAGCAAGCCACCATGACAGCAGAAACAACAAATAGCAAAAAAAAAAAAAAAAAAAAAAAAAAAAAAAAAAAAAGACTTCAGATATATTTTCAGACACTATAGAAAAATAAGTATATTTAAAAATGTTTAAAGCTATGTTTAAAATGGAATTAGGACTATCCCAGATATAAGAGATTATTTAAAATACGAGAAGACACAGTGAAGAAAAAAGAACCAAATGGAACTCAAATAGAATAAATGAAAAGTATATAATCACTGAAGTGAAAACCTCAATGGACATATTGAACAACAGATTAGAAAGCAGACAGTTAAGAAGTTGCCCAGAATGCCCCACAGAGGACAAAGAAACAGAAAATGTAAGAAACAGGGAGGACAGAGCAAAAACTAACACATCTAAACAGAATTCAAGAGAAGACTACAAACAGGGTGCCCGGCTGGCTCAGCTGGTAGAGCATGCAACTCTTGATTTTGGGGTCATGAGTACAAGCGCCACACTGGGCATAAAGCTTACTTTAAAAAAGAAAGAAAAAAGAAAATGAAGAGACTACAAAGAATGGACGACAAGCAATAATCAACAAAGTAACAGATAACAATTTTCCATACAGATGAAAAATACAAATCAGGAAAGCTAGCAAAACCCTAGAGATGTAAAGCCAGAGAAACTGCATAACCTAAAAGCCAAAAAGATCTTAAAATCAGCCAGACAGAAAAGAAAATTACAGAAATTTTAAAAAAGTTATTGAAATTAAAAAAAAGGAAAGCTTATAGAAATAACACTAATAGATGACTTCTCTATAGGCAACAACAGAAGCCAAGAAATAGAATATCTTCCAAGAATGAAGACAAAATAATTGGCAAGGTAGAATTGTTATTACCAGAGAAACTATCACATAAAAAAAATAAAGATATTTTCAGACAAACAGAAATACAGAATTTACAATCAACAGACACTTCCAATAGAATTTCCAAAGAATATACCTTAGGAAGAAATTTATCCTAGAAGGAAGTTCTGAGAAACATGCAAGAATGGGTGAGCAAAAAAAAAAAAAAAAAAAGTAAACATGTAATAAGTACAAATAAATATAATGAGTATATAAAACAAGAAATGCCTACATCATGGTGTCAAAAAGAAAATAAGAGAGAACACTAACACATGGGTTTTTGGGGTTTTTTTAATGTTTATTGGGGGAGGGGCATACAGAATCTGAAGCAGGCTCCAGGCTGAGCTGTCTACACAGCGCCCAACATGGGGCTCGAACACACACTGCAAGCTCATTACCTGAGCAAAAGTCAGACGCTTAACTGATGGAGCCACCCAGGTGCCCCCACATCAGTAATTAAAAAAAAAAAAAAAAAAAAAAAAATTTAACATTTATTTATTTTTGAGAGAGAGAGAGAGAGAGAGACAGAGACAGAGTGCAAGCGGGGGAAGGACAGAGAGGCAGATACAGAATCGGAAGCAGGCTCCAGGCTCTGAGCTGTCAGCACAGAGCCTGACACGGGGCTCAAACACATGCACTGTAAGATCATGACCTGAGCCGAAGTCAGACGCCTAACCTAAGCCACCCAGGCACCCCAGTAATTTTTAAGTCATAAATGGGTAATCCTAATTCTGAGGGCACTGTATTAATTGGGAGAACTTTATCACTAAGATTCAGTCTTTGTTAAAATAAACATGTTGAAATTTCCAGGGCAACCATGACAAGAATAGCGACAGAGAACATAAATTCCATACGAGAGGAAAAATGGAATGAAACAAGCAAACAAAAGTCAATAAAACAATCTAATAAATAACCAGAAAGGAGAAAATAAAGGAAACTACACTGAACCCAGTCTTCACTTGTGACTACTATGCTACTGCCTCTTACTTTCTTCCATACCATGAAAGTCAAGTCTGAACAGTTGACAAGGGACTCACATTAAAAGACGCTGCTTAGGTGTGCCTGGGTGGCTTAGGTGGTTAAGCGTCCAGGTAAGTGTGTGACTCTTGGTTTTGGCTCAGGTCATGATCTCACAGTTCATGAGATGGAGCCCCAAGTCAGGCTCCACACTGATAGCACAAACCCTGCTTGGGATTCTCTGTCTGCCCCTACCATGCTCACGTGTGCATACGTGCACGCTCTTTCTCTCTCTCAAGATAAATAAAGTTTAAAAAAAAGATACTGCTTAGAGTTTGGAAAAGGCTTTCTTTGGGGCTAGGGCATTTTCCTAAGGGAAGAAACAGCAACTATTAGGTAAAAAACAAATCAAACGTGGGGCCCTGGGTGGCTCAGTCGGTTAAGCATCCAACTTAGGCTCAGCTCATGGTTTCTGAGTTTGAGCCCTGCGTCAGGCTCTGTGCTGACAGCTCAGAGCCTGGAGCCTGCTTTGGATTCTGTGTCTCCCTCTCTCTCTGCCTCTCCCCCACTTGTGCTCTCTCTCTCTCTCTTGAAAATGAATAAAATGTAAAAAAAAAAAAAAAAAAAAAGAAATCAAAGGTATCAGCATACCATAAAAGGTTGTTGAAATGAAAAGAATTCAAAGCTAAACATTACAATGGGAAGCCTTGTACTGCTCCCCAAAATGCAGGATGCCTCTCTAATGAAACCAGCTTTTAAACAATCTCATTATATTACACATTCACATCCTTTTATACACAAGGACTATAAGGTCACCTAATTACCTGCTGAAAGTGGTAACCTCGGGGGAGAACCAGGAGACTGTTTTCAGTGGGTAAAGACAAAACTTAAACTCCCTCTTACACTCTTTTACAACGTTCATTTTTTTTAATTATTTTTACCTTTCTTCTTTAACAGATTGGGATATAATTTACATATAATGCAATTCACCTATTTGATTTATACACAATCATTTTTATTACATATGCAAATTGTTTTAAAATGTTTTCTACTCACGGGGATGGGAAGTATAACATAGGGAATATAGTTAATAACTTGTAATTTACTGTAGTAAACATTTCATAATGTATATAATTGTTGCATCACTAGGTTGTACACCTGAAACTAACTTAATGTCAACTATACTTCAATTGAAAAAACCTTCTATAATACAAAGAACATTTTCTTAAGGAAGAAAATACAGCCGAAAATAGTGTTTTTCCAATCTGTGGGGACATCACCCTCTAAGGAGCCAGACTCATCCCTTTATTCAATCTTTGAATTTACATGAATTTACATGTTAACCAGTCACTATCTAGAGTAGATCATAAAAACAAAATATTTTACATATATTTACTATTAAAAAGAATTTTTTTAATGCTTACTTATTTTTGAGAGAGAAAAAGTGTGAGCAGGGGAGGGTAGGCAGAGAGAGAGAGAGAGAGAGAGAGAGAGAGAGAGAAAGAAAGGGAGGGAGAGGGAAACACAGAATCCAAAGCAGGCTCCAAGCTCTGAGCTGTCCGCACAGAGCCCAACGTGGGGCTCGAACTCACGAACCATGATATCATGGCCCCAGCCGAAGTCAGAGGCTCAACCGACTGAGCCACCCAGGCACCCCTATTTTTTAAATTAACTTATTAGAAACTACAAAAATTTTTTAAAAGGAAAAATACATCAACACCTATCCAAGTTTCTATTAACACTACCATTTACTTCCTTTAAGCAAGGCATACGACACTCTACCATTTACCCCTTTTAACCAGGACCAATTCCTATTTTATCCAAATCAACAAAATGTTAAGAAGTATCCTACTATTCTTGGAGTCACTATTCATACAGTGGTATGAAGAAAACTCATAGCTGACAGCTGTGTAATTTTAGGTCCCCAAAATCTCTTACAACTCAAGCGTTTTAAATATGTAGGACATGCATCCCTCAAACATACTGTTCTCCAAACTAGAGACCCAAAGTGATGGTTTACTGAACACAATCCAACTTTTATTTTTATTTAAAAAATTGGGGGTGGGGGAGTGGGCGCCTGGGTGGCTCGGACTTCAGCTCAGGTCATGATCTTGCAGTTTGTGAGTTCGAGCCCCGTATCGGGCTCTGTGCTGACAGCTCAGAGCCTGAAGCCTGCTTTGCATTCTGTGTCTCCCCCTCTCTCTGCCCCTTCCTTGCCCATGCTCAGTGTCTCTCTCTCAATAAATAAATGTTAAAAAAAATTCTAAAAAAAAAAATAAATAAAAGATCTGGGGGGGATAAAAAATGTTTAAATAAATAATGTTTATTTTCTTGAGAGAGAGAGAGAGAGAGAGAGAGAGAGAGAGAGAGAGAGAGAGATACAGAATACAAGCAGGGGAGGGGCAGAGACAGAGGGAGACAAAGAATCCGAAGCAGGCTCCAGGCTGTGAGCTGTCAGCACAGAGCCCAACGTGGGGCTTGAACTCAAGGACTGTGAGATCATGACCTGAGCTGGTCAGATGCTTAACCAACTAAGCCACCCAGCTGCCCCTATTTTTATTTAAATGTTTATTTATTTTTTATTTTTGAGAGAGAGTGCAAGAGGGGGTGGGGCAGAGAGAAAGGGTGAGAGGGGATCGGAAGCCAGCTACATGCTGACAGCAGAGAACCTGATGTGGGGCTCAAACTAACGAAATGTGAGATCGTGACCTGAGCTGAAGTCAGATGCTCAACGGACTGAGCCACCCAGGTGCCCCCCAACTTTTGTTTTTAGAAGTTTAGTTTTATTTTTTTTAGGAACCTCTACATCCAACATGGGGCTTGAACTCACAACCCAGAGATCAAGAATTGTAGGCTCTACCGACTGAACCAGCCAGGTGTCCCAGAATTTTTATTTTTATTTTAAAAGTTGTTTGTTTGTGTGTTTTGAGAGTGAGCAAGCATATGCGAGCAAGTAGGGGAGAGGGAGAGGGTGAAAGAGAATCTTAAGCAGGCTCTGTGCCCAGTGTGGAGCCCATCATGGGCTTGATCTCCACGAACTGTGAGATCATGACCTGATTCAAAATCAAGAGTCAGGCACTTAACCAACTGAGACACCCAGGTGCCCCCAGAATTGTTTTTAAATGCAGGCAGGGAGGGGAGCAAAGTTCTTTATAGAATCATAACTATTTAGAACAAAGGATAAAAACAAAATCACTATTGCACAATTGTCAGTTATACCTGATTCAAGCAAGAAACCTTAGTGAATACAAAAAACTACTAAATAAAAGATGGTGTAAATATCTCATTCCCCCACAATCTCAAAATAACAATCTGCATGTAGCTATTATAAAGATAAAAGCTATCCATATAATGAAGGTACCTGACAGACTTCATTTTAATGAATAATAGGATAAACTGACATCTTGAGAAGGACAGCATCACCAACATAGCAATTCTGCCAAAACTGTGTAACCTGAATCTAAACATGGGAAAACAATCAGACAAATCTAAATTAGGAAAGAAATATTCTGCAAAACAACTGCCCTGGACTCTTCAAAAGTACCAATGCACTGAAAGAAAGAAAGAAAGAAAGAAAAAAAAAGACAGGTGGAGGGGGCTAAACTAAACCTAAAAAGAACACAACGTATAATCCTGGATTTTGAAAACAAAAAAGCTCCAAAGAACATTATGTATAAGTCGGGAACCTCTGTTAAATTTCCTGAGAGTGGTATTTGTATTGTGTTTACATAGAATACCCTTGTTTTTAAGATACATGCTGAAGTATTTAGGGATAAAATGTTATGTCTGCAACTTATTCTCAAATGATTCAGGGGTAGAAATAAAAATATATAAAATAAATGGAAAACACTAAAACTGGCAAATATAAACAAGGGGTATATAGATAGGAACTGTACTATTCTGACAACTTCTACAAATAAAAAGTTGGGGAAAGCAAAACAAAAAAGGCAAATCTTATCTGATGGAAAACTTACAATTGTATATAAATTATATGGTGTTAGACAAAAAAAAAAACCTATAGAGACAGAGACTAGTGCAGAAAAATAACAAACCTACCCTTTATGTCATTCAGAGCATTGGGACCTTCAAGGGACTGGTCTGCACCACATACAGCCCTCCAGAAGTCCTGCTCAGCCATGCTGTGGGCCTGCCCTTCATTTTGCAGACTTAGGGCCAACATGAAGTCCAGGTTTGCACTATCTTCACCACCCTCTTTTGGGGGCTGCCGGGTTCTATTCCTTTCCTGCCTTTCTTGTTCTTCCACTGGATGGGAGAAAAAAAATAAAACAGTACTCAAAATACATTAGAGATGTTGCTACCCCTCAGCTCAAGTCCATGCCGAGCAACTATTCAAGGTTTACAGGCATCTATGCAGGAACAAAAGAGGCCTAGCCTTCCTGTTCTCATAGGACTCCAAATATTAAGTCTGCTGTGATAAAAGTCTCCACTATTATTTTGTTTTATTAATACCCAATACAATGGGTGTCCAGCTAGCTCAGTTGGTAGAGCATGAAACTCTTATTAATACCCAATATTATTGAACTATAATTATGAAACAAGCACCATGCTTAACATTTTATATATTCTCGCACTATAGCAGAATGGTTTGAAGCATGGCGTCAGATTGCTTGAATTCAGGTCCCAGCTCTGCCACTTACCTACCCTCAAAAGACTGCTTATGACAACTAAATCAGTTAATACATATAAAGCACTTTACAAATGCCTGAAGCACATCAGGTATACTCAGTAAATATTAGCTGTTAACAGCACTGTCACTGTCATTGTTATCATTATCATCAACCCTAGCTGTAATCCAACAGTAATCCAACAGCAAAGAGTTTCTACTGTTTCCCATCTATAGGAAAGTTATTCTTCTTAATGTTACCTAAATAAATAGAAACCTGATTGCAGTTTAATGTTTATTTTGAAGGAGAAAGAGCATGCATGCACGCAAGCAGGGGCAAACAGAGAGGGAGAGAAAGAGCATCCCAAGCAGGCTCCACACTGCCAGCGCAAAGCTCAACATGGGGCCCAATCCCACGAACTGTGAGATCACCATGAGGCAAAATCAAGAGTTGGATGCCCAACTGACTGAGCGATTCAGGCGACCCAATCAGGTTTCTATAATTAAGATCTATTTGCCCCCAAAGCACTCTTCCCATTTGCCCTGAGATTCTGACACCATTCCAGTTTTCTAAGCCAAACACAACTCACACAGATTATTCTGAATTGGAAAATGGGCTGTCATGTTCCTTTGGTTGGTAGTCCTACTATGGAAAAGGTCCAAGTCAAAGGCTCTCAGCGGTCTTCGGGGTAGCCTCATAGGTGGGTCCAGAGCCTCAATTTGTCTGAGGAGCTGGGATGCAATCCAGATTCCATCTTGACCCCAAGACTCATCATATGCATTAGGAGGCATGGCAACCTCATCTCTTTTTTCCTCTCCGTCTCTCCCACAAACTTCAGGATGAGTCTTCAGATCTTTCACCAGGACATTGCGCCCACAATTGCCACATAACTCCGTCCGGGCACCACAGTAATCTTCATGGTCCTTCAGTTTGAGAACAGAAAGTTCCAAATCACAGTGCTGGCAAAGGGCAAGCCGTAAAGGACACTCAGTTTCCTGCAACACAGGGTAATGAGGCAGTTAATATGCAGATCTAAGAGAGCCTATGTTTTAATCAGGGCAAGGAAAGCCAAAAATATATATTTACTTCAATATTCTCTTCCAGCCCTAGCTTTGCCTGCCATGCTTTTCTATGCATTTAAGAGTCACAGCTTCCCTCTTGGTCCCTGTCACCAGGTTCTACAGAGGGAAAGAAATTCTTAAAAGGAATCTACTCAGCCACCCTATCATCATTTTGTGCACACATTACAAAGTAACCTAAAATCAGAGGCACCCAGGAGCAAATAGCAAAAGCATAGCAATCCAGATATGTTTGTCAAAGTCACACCAGCCTAATTTCCCTTTACCATTCCAATCTCTTAAATACCTGGTAATGAGGAAAACAGGCTGTTCTTTAGAAAGACACTGATTTCTCTAATCTGCACATTTGTATATAGCACTGGCTTTAAATTGATTGAATAAACCAGGAATTACCAATGAAGATGACCCCAAGAGTATACAGACTCAGCAGATGAAGGACAAAACTTTTATACTTATTTTGAAATTGTAAATAAAACGCTTTTAGGTCAGTAATCTCAGTAATGTTGGCCCTATGATAACGCACTACTCTCTTCATGGTGCAGGAAAACTAACCTCATGCTTCTTTAATTGCCTCTTCTCCAACTTCTTGTTACATTTGCAGGTCACCTATGATAAGAAGTGACAATAAATTGGCTTTGTGACAACATAATCACTTGCTACTGCAAAACAGCAAGTATAATACATTTATGAACATTTGAGTGCTTGGGTGGTTCACCTGACAATGTTCTGTATCCATGTGACTCTCCATGTCAGATTTGGGAAACGGTTCCTTGCAGATAGGACACATACCAATGTTCCTTTGACAGTGGATCTCATGGATGGTAAAATTAAACACAGGAATTTCTTTCTTGCTACAGAAACAGATCAAAGTGAAAGACAAGCATTACTGACCTCTGCACAGTGGTATCACATGGAAATCTGGCTTGTCTGATCTTTAGTCTCCATTACTTCTCTTTAGTAAATCTAGTCTATTATAAGCTCTTAAGATTGTTACTACCCCTGCTTTTCAAGAAGTCCTGAAAGTTTTGAGTCTTCTGCACAACAATGAGTTATCAGTACTATGTACTACCTTTACAAGCTCAGCCTCACCTTCTACATGCCAGAGCTAATCAAAGCCAGCAACATGAAGTCAGACACCAAGAAATGAGCTGCGCTTCTCTATTGTTTTTTAAATGTTTATTTATTTTTGAGAGCACAAGCAGGGGAGAAGCAGAGAGAGGGAGACAGAGGAGCAGAGATCTGGGGCGGACTGCGCTGACAGCAGCGAGTCCAATGTGGGGCTCAAACTCACGAACCATGAGCTCATGACCTGAGTCAAAGTCGGACACTCAACTGACTGCCACCGAGGTGCCCCAAGCTAGGCTTTTCTAAAACCATCCATGATCCCAAGCACAATGATACACTCCAGGACTGTTTAAAAAAAAAAACAAAAACAAAAACAAAAAAAACAGAACAAAACAGCCTACCATTTATTTTCACTCTCAGTCTGAGGTAGGTTTAATCTCATTAGACTTTATTCCACTAAAAGTCAAACCAAAAAGAGCAGATGCCAGCATTGGGATAGCCAGTGGGGAACAGAAAACTGCCTCCCTGGGGCACCTGTGTGGCTCAGTTGGTTGGGCAGCTGAGTTCAGCTTAGGTCGTGATCTCACGGTTCAGAAACCGGAACCCCTCATCAGGCTCTATGCTGGCAGTGCAGAGCCTGCTTGAGATTCTCTTTCACTCTCTCTCTTCTCTGCCCCTACCCCTACTTGCACTCTCTCTCTCAAAATAAATAAGCTGAAAGAAAGAAAGAAAGAAAGAAAGAAAGAAAGAAAGAAAAGAAAGAAAGAAAGAAAGAAAGAAAGAAAAAGAAAGAAAGAAAGAAAGAAAGAAAGAAAGAAAGAAAGAAAGAAAAGAAAGAAAGAAAGAACTGCCTCCCTTATATCCCAGATGCCTTTCAAAGTGGGCTAGATACTGGTCAGGAACATGTTCTCTGTCCTTGTTGATATAAAGTTCACTGCAGAACTGTACAAAAATGAAGTCCTGAATCCCTTCCCCCAATCTTGTCTCCTCACTCACTTTTTGCCATTCTCTTTTAGTTTAAGGAATCCAATTAAATATCCTATCTAGGGGTGCCTGGGTGGCTCAGTCAGTTGAGCGTCTGACTCTTGATTTTGGCTTAGGTCATGATCTCATGGTTCATGAGTTTGAGCCTGCGTTGGGCTCTGTACTGACAGTGCAGGGCCTGCTTGAGA